>NC_136910.1:51230856-51849293 GCF_949606895.1 Notothenia rossii
GGCTGGTGGATTTAGAATTTGGCCACATGTGGGACCTGGATTAGTCATCAAAGTTACTGTAGGGAAGGACCATGCTGAAACATGTTCTTTTATATGGTTAAGATTGTATGATTATTAAAATGTAAAGTGGTTGATTACTTTTTTTAAATATTTTAATATGTATATTTAATACCTCATTCACCATTGATTGTTTCCCTAGAGAGTACAAAGTGAGTATGTCAGGCATAAAGAGTGTACATTTTCAGAGTGTCCTAAAGAGAAGAAGATGGCATTGATGACTTATTCAGATTTCTATTATGACAAAAATAATGTGAACAGTTTTTTGAAAAGTGATCTTTTGTGGCTGAAGAAATTCTGACTCATGTCACAAGCAAAGGTGAAAGTTACATGAAGTGGTTAGGTTTGATTTTGACTAAAAAACGCTTCGCTTCCTGTCAAAAGTTCCTTCTTTTTTTTTTCATGACCATGATCTTTCCCTGTCTAAGTTAGTGTGCCTAAATCTAAGAAAGCCATACAATATATAAAATAACAGTCATACGAATCATTTGTTTTACTGATCATGACTGCAAAACATTGTATCATTTTGATATGAGGACCTGTTGACAAATTCTGCAATTCTCTTAACCCATGGGAGGACGTTGCTGACAGAGGGTGACTAATAGAGGAATAGACGAAGAAAGGAATGATAAATAGGACTCATAATGTTTTTTGTATTGATGTAAGAAGCAGATGATAGGCGGCATCTCCTCTGCCAGCTGAGCAGAGAACAGAAGATTTTTCCGAGGCCTCGAAGCAGAAATATGAATCCCAGACATGTGGGAAAAGTATCAATTGAAGAGTACGAAAAAAAAAAAATCTTGAGTGACTTATTGCATCACCGTGTTTCCATTCCCAGCAAAGCATGATGTGAACAGCACCATGAGCTTACTTTAACACACTCACCCACAGTCTGTCCACACACCCCCCCCCCCCCCCCCCACACACACACCTTCCTTCCCTGCCCCACATTTTGGAGTGAGTCTGTGGCGCCACACTTCCACATGACAGCTTAATACTGCTGTAGAAATTGGTTTCGTGGGCAAAAAAAAAAAGGGATTTTAAAAGACTTCTTTTTCAGGGCTGGGCTGTCTTGCTCATCATCTGTCACATTTGCCTGTCTAATGATGTTTAATAACAGTGTGAGGCACAGCGAGCAGAGCGAAAAACACAGCCAGCCATTGTGCCCCCGTCTCCTTAATGATGGCTTGAGGTAAATGTTATGACGCAGAGGAGTATTTTCCACTCACAGGCAATGTTCTCCGCAGCCAAGTCAACTGTCTGTCAAAGTCATCTTGGTTTTTCTCATCAGCAAAAAGAATGGATTTTCATAAGTTGCAGTTGTATTTTTGTACTCTGTGTGTGTGTCTGCATACATGCTGGTTTAATGCAGGAGCCTTCAAGCGTGGTTGAGCTCAAAATGCACGGTCTTGGAGTTAAAAACAAAGCAGCTTTTCTTACTTTCTTGGAAATGTGGAGATAGAAGGATCCCCGCTGCTTTTACTGCATGCGTGATCTCCTTCTGTGCCGGCGTCTGATATATGAATGTGCGTCAAAGAGCAAAACGGCACATGTGAATTCATGCCCCTTCATTTTCTCTCTTCACAATGTAGCCAGGAGCCAGTTGAAGCGTTTTAATCAAAGCAAGAGACTCTTTTTATTAATCATTATACCCAGCGGTGGGAAGTACATTTACTTAAGTACTGTACTTTAAGAGGGCCTATATGCTCATTGTTGCCTCTACGGTCGGTAACATGTTTACGTGCTTTAATTTCCAAGGAGTGTTTTATTTTTTGCATACAGAAGAAAAAACTCCGGAACATGTTAGCCTTTTCAGACCATTTTCATGCACACAAACTTAACACACTACTGGAAAGGGAAAACCACAAACAAAAACATGATACGGCCCTACATTAATTTGACATTAGTTAATTTTGCATGCTCATATTTTTCATAAATAAAATTAGCCAATACATAATGATCATGGGTAGAGATAGTATCCAAAGTAAGCCAAAAAAAAGTAGCCACTCTGGATAATGAGTTCTTTTAGATCTGGTACTATGCTTTACTGAATACTTACTGAATACAGGACTTTTAATAAGTGTTTCATTACAATGCATTTAGCTGTTGTTTCTACACTGCAGTATTATTACTTTAACTTAAGTATAAGATGTGAGTACTTCTTCCACCACTTATTCTACCCAAAACTGATCCAAAACCAGCCCAATCTTGTTAATAAAAGCAGCTTTAGTCAGGAAGTGTGCAGACAGGTAGGGCTTCCACATGGTATTGTCTTTGGCAGCGGGGCCGCCCTGCACACAAACCCCTCTTTGTGTTCCTCTCAGAAAGTGCTGTTTTCTCAGAGGTAATAATGAGGTAGTATCTGTGTTTTCCATCAATGTGAAGTAATGTGAAAGGGAAGCTTTGGTGCTGATTGTAATCTTTTATGATGTATAGTACTTTTTCTGTTCATGTGACAGTGCTTGCATAGTAACAGCTGTCATTTCTTCACACTGTACTTTTTGTTTTGTATGTTGCATGCTGGAGGCGAAATGCTGACAGCTCTTGTGACTGTCACATGGCTCCATACTGTATGTGCATGGTCAGTAATAGGATTTTCCTTGAAAACATTGTATCAAAGGGACACTATTGTGCTTTTTGGCATTGATCCTTTCCTGTAATGTGTCATATAGCTTTCCGTGCATGGAGTCAAGTTTTTAAAAGAGAAAGACATAACCTCTTCGGAAGAGGTTACTCAGTAGTTCACTGAAACCTTGGGTGCATGTTTTGTGAAAAATATCTCTAACATTGATTGGAAAATGCAATGACCCATACAAAGTTATTTGTATGAGCAGATGAACCCTTAAAATGGGAATTTGAGTGGCTCAATCCATTAGTGCAAGCTAGATTTAATACTATTTTAGAGTTCTTCAATCTCTTATCAATCTGACTTCTCATGTCAATGGTTTTCTAATCCTTTGTTTGTGCTGACCCTGCACAATATAGCCTTGTCTGTACTACTGGTGACCGTTCAAGTTTAAATTTGATTATGAGAGCTGCTGAGAGGATACAAGGGGACAAAACTTTGATAAAAATAGAGGGGCAGACCATGTGCTGGGGGAAAAACATGTCCGTTCTCCTTCAAGTTACATGCTTTTTTTCAGCAATTCCTCAAAACACAGTCTAATACATTTTTCCTTTTATTCAATTATAATAATTGTCTATGTTTCCATCACTGTGTTTTATTTAATGTTTTGACTGCTTAAGAGACATACTTTGAGCTAAAATGATGGGTTAAGAAGACATATCTATGTATAATAAAATAACCCTGTGCTCCTTTTTGGGTTTCAGATCAAAGAAGGCATACAAAATGATATGAAAACAGCACACAAATCTGCTCTCAGTTCCAATAAGGTAAAATCAACTGTCAGAAGCAGCGGGGTGCCTTCGCTCTGCATGTGGTATTATACTGTGATCTGTTAACGCCTTCAAATTATTTAGATATCCTCACTTGCTTCCATTCAGGGTTATTTTTATCTTCCCTTTATTCTTACCAATAAGATCTGAATAATGGCAGGATATGACTATGAGACTCTGACAAGGTCTTGTGCTAAGTCATTTTCAAATTCAGATATGGAAAGGAAATGAGGCTGTCAGATAGTTTCTTATTTATATGCCTGCCTATCAGGATACTGCACACACATTCTTAGTATTGGTTTTATGTGGGGGTATAGCCAGCCTTTTTATCTATAAATAAAAAATGATATGATTGAAAACAAAACAGAGAAATTATGGTTTTATTAGGGATGTGCATATCAATGTTTTTTGGAAATGTTTTTGGTCGAATGGACTCTGATTAGCTCTCTGATAAGCTTTTATTAACTTATCTCTACACTCAGTATTATCTTAATTTGATTGTTCACCAAGGGCATTTTTACAATAAAACCTTTTTTTTATTTGGGGAAATGTTTTCACTAAAAGATTTCAAATAAAACGACAATAAAATGAAATAATAACAAGATAAATCTGGAGAATTTAATTATAATAATAAAAGGGACAATCTGTTCTGGCTGAACATAAATAATGTAGTGGTCATAAAGTCTTCACTTTAAATAAAACCAAATACATTTATGTAATATTAAATGAATAATCCTAATAAATGAATGAATAATACATACATACATCTATACTAATATAGCTTTGACAAAAAAGGACAAAGTCAAAAGAAACAATAAATATACATTTCTTAGTTTTTTTTGTATTTTTTACTTTCAGTTAGACTTTAGCTTATTTTCTACCTTTCATCTGAGTGTCATTGAGTCACAGGTTTTATCATTCCCATTCGACCTAAACTAACTCTTAGTTGAGTTTCAATTATTATCTTTGTGTGTGTTCTGTTAATACAATCTGCAAATCCAGTATACCTCCTAAGGTCGGATAAAGCCGTTCATGCATATTCTTTCCATGAAGACTGACGACTGCCCTTCTTTTCTTTCATACTTGAGCAGAAATCCATTATTTATTTTGTCATAACAACTCTCTGTACATGTTCTCTTTAGAGAAAGGCAGCAGGTCTCATATAGAGGTGGTCAAAGAGATCTGTATCCTAGGTAACTAGCTGTGGTTGCCCTGGTACCAACCTGGATCAACAGGCTTATCGTCTGCGTTATGAGTGTCCACAATATACTGGCTCATATGTATTTCGGTATTCATTCATTCAGGATGGGTTTGCACTGGCCCTGATTTATAGTGTGTTTTTTCCCAGTAGTTCTCCCATCTCTCACTATCCTTGCCATTGTTATTGTTGTTATTGTTATCATTATCATCATGCGTCACTTTCCACCTTCTTCTCCAGTCGGACTCAGATGAGAGTGTTGCACTTTTCTTTTCCTTATAAATGTGATGTTTTGGTGTTGTTTTGTTTCTTTCTGTTAACTGTCAAGTGGGAAATACGTTTTTTTTTTTGTGTTTATCTTAGTATCCTAAGATACTGTTATGTTTAGCTGTGAAAAAAAGAAATTATTATTATGAAGGGCAGACCATCTATTTGTATTTATTTTATTTTTTTTAGAAAGGGGCAGGTCACATAAGATTTCATTCTTCTCCCTGCTCCTTTTCACTCAATGGTGTTTTGGTAGAGTCATGTTTTGTGGCAATTATTGTACATTTGGTTTTGCGTACCATGAGCGGGACAAATAAAAATGAAATGAAATGAAATCCTATATTATACTTTGCAAACGTTCACTCTCATACCATTAATAATGCCAATCTATAAACAGACAACCATGGACAATATATTTGAATAAAACTTGTCTGCAGTACATCCAGAGCGGATTCCTTTTATCAGCCCGGCCCTCCCAGTAACAGCAGAATAACTGGAAATAAAAGTAAATTCAAACGTAACTATATATTTAATATTGTGTATTCTAAAACAAATAGGTTTGAGCAAGCTCTCTGATTGGTCAATAGGCGTGTTTGATTCCACGATCAAACAACGATCAAATAGAACGTGCCTAATCACAAAGTATCCAGTGGCCTACACACGCCACTAGCCTACCGAAACTACTTCCATGAGCCTACATCGTGTGGTTTCCATAGCGACGTTTAGCGAGACACAGCCGTTACACTGTTATACATTGTCTCTCGTTGGAAATCGGTAGCTACAAAATGTCAGATTTTAAAGTTAATTTTGATTTGTTGGGGGGCCCCAGTATTGATGAATGGTTGGACTTGGACACAGACCACAAAACCAACGAAAGATTGTCAGCTGTTTCAACTGACGAGTTGAGTGCGTTGGAAAAAAGTCGCAACGAAAAGAGTACATTGGCGTCAACTACCTGGGCTGTCAATCGTTACCAATGGAACTACTTTCTAAGAACTACTTTCTGACGGAGAATAACTCAATCAGAAAGCGTTGGTTTGGGAGCAAATTAGCCCACATTATGAAATTATTTTACGATATTGTTGATTACAATGATAGTTTGTGTAATAGAATCGCAATTATACACTTGAGGCCGTTCTTGAGTACTCCAGTACAGGCGTACGGACCTCGGCGCAAGCGCTTCGATCCTGCCGCAGTACTGTCGTACCAATAATGACGTTCAAGAACAGCCTCTCGTGTATGATTGCTTAATTCTACTTTTTTTTTTTTTTTATCGTTTATTTGGCAGGGACAATGCACAGTAATGAACACTTAAAACATCAAAATGTGTCGAGCATAACAGTGCCAGATTTAGTCCCTCACATAAAACATTTAAGAAGTTTACATTTGACAAACATAGCAAAAACAAAATACATGATATGCAAAATTGCAAAAGAGCAAGAGCAGCATACACAAGTATTTATCACATGGTAATACAATATAGCAGCAACGACATATAAAGTGCAAGAGAAGATACAAGAGCTACATAAAGTGCAATATACTCTATAGATATATATTTTTCCACTTTTTCAATGTATAAAGCATATTTTATAATATAAAATTAAATATTATGCTATATAAATAAATATATAAATCTAGTATAATCTAATATAAAATAGCAAAATATCGTTGTTTCTCTCCTTCGTCTTTTTATTTGTTATTTCCATTTCCATTACATGCAAGTATGTTTGTTCTAAATACTTTTATTATCCACTGTGAGGTCTAATCTAATCTAAAAATAGAAACATTTCCTTTCTTCTCCTTTTATCTTTTTTCCTTCCCTTTTATCCTTTCTCTCTCTTCCTTTGTTATGTATCGAAAACCCACACATATAAAAGTGAATATTCAATAAGTATTCAGTATTCTTTAAATTCCTTTTCCATTATGTGCTTAACTTGTGTTTATTGTAAATACTTTTAAAAACCACTCTGGTGTAAGGAAGCGGAGTGGCAATGGTGGCATGCTGTGGCAACAAAACTATTTCCCAATTCGGAATCTATAAAATACATCTAATCTAAAATAGCAAAATATCCTTTCTTGTCTCCTCTTATTGTCCTTTTCCTCTACCGTTTTATCTCCTAGTCTTTTAAAGTCCAACATGACTTTTGTGTCTTGGTTTCCATACAATATATATCTTAACAATCAAAGTGAGAGTGAAAGGAAGCAGCATGTGTTCCAGTGGGAGGGCTTATCTCTGCAGTCCACATCCTCCATGTAGTCACTCTGACAGCCTGTAACTCTTGTGGCAGGCGGCTGGCTGAGGGGTTAACCTGAGGTGGCAGCCAGCCAAATGTTCTGCAGTAGATGGGTTCAAGTTTAGGCCCCGTGATCCCAAAATGATCAGGTGAGGGGTCGCGGGGAAGTCAGGAAACCATTGTTTTTAGAAATTCCAATTATTTGGTTATGTCGACTGGGGCTTGTATCCCCCCCCCCCCCCCCCCCCCCCCCCCCCGCCTCCTCCCCTCACTTTTTCTTCACTGAGAGGTCTGCACACCATCATGCCTTTAACCACATGTGTGCCGGCTATAACTACACACAGAGGGAGAAAGACACATGTAAGAAGCGGAGGACGAGGAGGTAATGAAAGGGTGTTTTTGCCTGAAACATACGTTTTCAATTACGCAATGCAACATGGAAACTGTAGTAATTGAGTCACTCTTTGTGGAAGACAGAAGTGGAGCGCTTTTTGTCAAAATGTCTTCTGTGGGGCCACTGTGTAACCAAATAGCCGAGCATTTATATTTAACGGCCATTCTATACAACCATTGTGTGTTTTGTTGTCTAAGGTAAAAGAGTATGGCATAAGCAAACCTTGGCGACTTTTCGCTTCCCTGCAAGAGGAGTTTATTTCAGCTCAGGTTCTTTCCTTCTGTAGAAGACATGTTCAAGGCCGGCTTTAAAGCACTCTCCTGTGAATCTATTATCTTCACGAATAAGACGCTATAGCCTTTGTTTGACCTGCTCTTGTCGTGAGTTCCATGCATTCTGATAAACCGAGCATGTGGACACTGAAGAAAAAAATCGAATTTAGTGTCTGCGAGTATCCAACACCGTGCCAAATAGTTCAGCAGTCAGACAGAATTTAATTAACGACCTAAAAAAAACTCAATTGAATTTGTCGGCAAATGCAAACATTAGCATTTGACTCTTGAGTGACTTCACATGAACACTTAGACGTGGTTGTTTTTAGCCAATTGCTTTATGTACAGCGTGCCCCGAATATATATTGTCTGCATTATCAAAGGTCTCCTCAGTCTTTACAAACCTGTTGTGGCTCGGATAGTGTTTTCATGAGCAGAGGAGGACTGATTAGCACCAGAAAGTAGCCGAACAACCTTTTTCTACGATCAAAACCTCTCAAGAACATAGGAAACAACAGAGGGAGGCTGTAAAGCAAAGAAAATGAAAGGTAGTGTACTTAAAAGGAGATGTTCTTGGGAATATACTTTAGGTGCAAAACAACAAACAGAACAAGAATAAACATCTACAAACAACAATTTTATCAAAGAACCCCTGGCTGCTTTCTTTTCCCGCCTTTTTTGAAGTGGCAATGGGATTTCTTTGGCCCCTTCCTAGACCAAGCCAGGGGCTCATTTACACATTATAAGCCTAAAAGAGTAGGAGTACATGAATGCAGCGAGGATGCTTTCTCATCTGGAAAAGCATTTTATCTCTGTCCCTTTTTTAATGCAGCCACAGTCCAAGCGCCTTGTGTTTTTTTTCTTTCTTATTTTTTACTACAACCTTTCGCGTTATTCCTGAGGCCACATTATGAGCCGGGCCTCTTGTTGGAAACAGATGCTTTTCAGTATTTTTTTTCACCCTTGGCTTTTGGACAGCCAGTTCCCTTATATACCCCTTTCTTTACTCTGCCAATACCACAGAAACCTTTTCCTTCCATTTAGATGCCTGAAGTCAATACAGACCAAAGAGAAAAGGGAGCCAAAGCCAAGAGTGAGGGTTTGCAACCAAAAAAAGAAAATGTTGCATTTGACACTGGAGGAAACATATTTTGATCCCAAGGAGGAACAATGAACGCAGCTCGACTCTTTCCTCATGAATCTCTTTTTATAGCACACATTTCACTGTCAATCCCACGCACATTAGTTACGTTGTTATTGTTTAATGTATCTTTAAAGTCATCTATCACTGCACTGGGGGGGTTCTGTTGGTGCGTGTGGCATTACTCTTCTCCACAGCGGTATGGATGGATGGAGGAGTGATTCTGCCGCATATGTCATTTTCATTTTAATCAATGTCAGTGACAAGAAGTAGACAGAATATCTCTTTTTCCTCTTTTCTCATACACACTATTGTGGATTGTAAAGGTGAAGGCTGCTCTTGTACACTTCTACATCTCTGCTGCACTGAAAACACATTCTCAAAAGCAGCTTTTTACTGTGAGTGATGGGATCCTGGGTAAAGACATTTCTGCTAAAGTCACAACGGTTTTGGTCATTTGAGTCACAATATTTTACATTTCTCATATACAGTATGTGTAATATCTTTACTGTCTAAAGAAATTGTTGCAGCATTTTTATGTTGCCAAGTGATAAAGTGACTGAGGCAATCCATATGTATTGTGAAACTCTACCTTTAGTCAAAAGCTTGAACACTACTTCAAGGTTGTGTAGCTGTTCAAGCTTTGAAAAAAGAAACCTATTAAGAAGAGACCAATGACAAATAAATAACAGATTTACAAAACTGAAAAGACACCTTGCTAGGAATGTCATCAAAACCAAGGTCTGAGGCAAATGAAAATCTATAACTATAATATTCATTAATTCCGTGAGAGAGAAAGAAAATGTTAGAAAAGCTCATGTTTTTTTGTTGTATGACTTTTTTGTGTGGTGCTTACACATTGTCACAGTGGAAATATGTTTAATGGCAGAATTAAATACAATTGCAGTGTTATATTCCTGGGAGTTGTGTCCATGTTGGACAATTATCTACCTCTGAAAGCACATCCAAAAGAGGAGTAAGGGGGAGTTGGAGGTGGTGGACAATTCTGTGCAATAATGAACCTAAATCATAACCTTCCCATACTCTAATCATCCAATCCAGTGGCCTAACCCTAACCATATCATAATACATATATTTGATTTTCCAATATCACAATCTCCTTAACCTTTAACTCTTACTGTAGGTGCCATGTGTAGACATTGTTGGACGGGAGAATTTGAAAAGAAATGGCATTGGACTTAATCTAGAGTTTTGCAGAATCTTCCGATATTGACGGAGCTATAGAGTTTAACCACCTTCTCATTCCTCAATGTCTATCCTGTTTTATTTCCCTCTTTTTTTGTACTTAAAAGCCTCCACCGAACAGCTAATCTAAAAGAAAAAAAGTAATAAACTAGGGATACCTGCTGCACGTTTCCCTAATCTTGATCCATTGATACAAGTGACAGCATATCAAACACACATAAATCAGGTTAGAAATATTAAATCATGAAAATACACACACACACACACACACACACACACACACACACACACACACACACACACACACACACACACACACACACACACACGTGGGGTTCCAAGTAATCTTGTCATGTGCATTTACACATTTTGGACCCAAAGGAACTGGCAGATTGGCAAGTGAATGGATCAAGCCCTTCTTACTACCAGGACCTGAACCAAATACACCAGCATGTGCACTCGCTCTGCATCAGCCAATTGGCTCCTCCTTCACTGTGAGGTGGGCCACGGTACCCCTCAACAAAACAACCCGTTTGTTATCCTGGCTCCAAAATGTTGAATGAGCTCCCCATTCATATCAGAACAGCAGAAAGTCTACACAACATCCATCGAACCCAACTGTTTTGACTGCACCTCGCCACAAAAAAGTGCTCTATATAGCACTTTGCATTTGTCTTACTTGAAGCAATAGCATTATAATTAGCATTGTTTGGCTCATTGAAAGCTAATGTATCTACAGGATTCGTTTAGCTTGTTTCTTCATAGTTGAATGCACTGATTGTAAGTCGCTTTGGATAAAGGTGTCAGCTAAATAACATGTAATGTAATATAAAGGAAGTTAATTAATTGTTGCACTAATTCTATTCTACAAAATACAGTATACAGAATACAGTGCAGGGTTATGAGACACACACCATAGTGCGAGACACTCTCTGGATTTGCTAATCATCCATGCTCCTCCTTGAGAGCTTTAGCGGGATGTCAGTTTTGAATTCACATCCCCACCCTCTCATCTCAATGATGTCTAATGTATTTGATTCCAGTGCTTGTAAGTGCAGCTCCTCAGGGGTTGTGTGCCACAAAGGGGGGCAGATGTCAGCTTTCCAACTATCTGCCCTACAATTGTTCGGAAAACAAATATTTACTAAAGGGAGAAGGGAGCTGTCTGGGGGCGTCGGAGGGTGGGACGGTAAGGCAGAGTGATGAGAACTTCATCAGTGTCGAGCAGGTTGGATGCAATAATAAGAAGATGGATGTATGTTAAATATGAAAATGGATTGTGAGGATGAGAGAAGGTGACTGAAAGAGGAAGAGACTGGGAAGATGGGATTTTGAGAAAAGAAGTGGGACATTAATGAAGCGCCTAATCAAAAGGAAACAAATCATATTTCGGGGAAAATAACTACATCAAGTTTGTCAATAGATTTTTAAAGCCAAAGTACCAAAACAGTTACTGGTTCCAGCTTGTTTTAAGTATTTATTTCTGTTTTCAATCTTTGTATATTGGATTCTTAGAATTTAATAAGTGGGAAACTGAAAAAAGTCACATTTTACGGCACAAACGAATATTTTAAAACAAATAACAGACATAAATAATGAAAATAATCTGTGGTTGCATCCCTTTAAATTGGCAACAGATTTTTCCTATCTTTCCCCCTCCCCACCCCTCTCTTTTTAATTTCTTCTTTTTTTGGTAGATTTCTTTGATCTGCTCCGCTCCTCTGCTTTGCGCCAGTTGTTTTCACTTCTTCCTGCTGTGAGACAGAATCCCAATGTTGGCAATCTTTATTTTGAGAATGTTCAAAATAAAACTAACAAGGACAAAATAGCCTCACTCACAAGATACACAATTATTCTCAATTTCATATTAACAATGATTAATGGGAAACAACACAAATACACTATGGGAGGGAACACTGCCCAAAGATTTGTTAAAGTGGACCTATCATGCTATATTTGAATAATATAGTGTAGGACCATACCTATATAAGGCATATTTATACTTTTTATTTTTCAAAATACCAAACAGATCATTCATTTTAGCCATTCCTCATTTCGCTCAATTTAACACTGTCTTTGGGCTGATTCTGTGAGAACAGCACCATCTACAGGCCTGGCATATGTACTACAGCGTCTCCAGCGCTTTCGAACGGCAATGTCCGTGGCTGTCTCCTCCTGATTGGTGGAGTTGGCCCAATAGCGTAGCGCCACTTCTGTGACGTCATAGAAGTGTTCAAATCATGATCAGTCTGTATCAGATCTGTTGCAGCCCCTTTTTAAGAGATTTGGGTATGGAGGAAAATAGAGAGCTGTGTTTTCTGACACTTGGTGAGTTCCCTGGAACACCGGGGACACATATTCATGTATCAAAGACGTACAAAAGTGCATTGTGCATGATAGGTCACCTTTAAGTTAAACTCTGCATAGAAAGTTCTCGACGTTCTGCTGATCTCTGCATTGTGAATTTAAAAGTGAAATAAGTGGGGGTGTACAGTATGCATAGGACCTGATACCTTCTATGCAGCTCTACCACTCTAGTTGCCTGCCTCTGTTTTGATTGGTCAACTGCTTAGAGTTGTGTCTGACATGTCCAGCTCCTTGGCCTATCACTTACAATGTGTTGGAGTTACATTTTGATGTCAATATGTTAAGGCGAAAAAACAAAGGATTTACAGGCACATAACACTATGTAACACACTACAGGAAAGGTAAAACTCCAACAAGCACAATAGGGACCCTTTAATGCTATTTAAGCCGAAATATTGATTGAAAAGCATTAAAGACCTCCGTGTTTTTAGTTGTGTTATCACTATGTTTGCATGATTAATGCAAGCACAACACTCCACTCCAGCCCACATCTCAAAACAAATGTCATCATGAGACCTATCCTGGTAAAATAAAGATCATCCTAAACCAATAGCATGATGCTACAATGATTGTAGCAGGACGGGGGGAAATAAAAACAAAGAGAAAAGGAATGGAATACTGATCCAGCTTATTAACCCAGTTGGATTGTTGGAGATTTTATCCAGTCAACTGGTGGTATCGCTACAGTATAGAAGGAACAATTATTGTATTTAATTTATAAAGTATGAAATCCAACCAAAGTGCTGTAAAATGACTGTTTTTTATCTATGAAATATCTAAAGCATATATACCTCTGTGCATCAAGGTCAGTATATCGTTTGTCTAAATCGTGAGAAATCTATCCCGAGACATGGATTGTTGCCTAAAATAAATTGGGTTTTTGTTAACAAAAAGAACAATAGCACTTCAACACTCTTGCACCTGATTGCGAAGTTACATGCATTGTAGTCCTCATTCATAAACAGTGTTTCCGCCAGACCAGGGGGGGGAGGGTTGTTTTGAATTTTGACTTGAGCCGACCCTTAAAGATACTGTATTAGTATTAGTGAGCCGGATCATTTGACTTGGCTCTCTTAAAGCGCCGGCTCTTTCGGCTCCCTAACGGCTCACAGTTTACCACGGAGCCTCAGTTTCGCCGCTGCGAGGCTCCGGTGCTCGCAGCTCACGCGCGTTCTCCACTAAAAAAAAAACCCCGCTCATCTCTTCCAAATCGCGCACGTTCCGTTTTGTCCTGTAGCAGGCATATTCGATGTCGGGGAAACAATCTTCAATACTCCGAAAATAATCCCACCAGACTCCTTTGCCCCTCCAACAGCGGGATGTCCTTGTCCTTTTTCCTTTTCGTCATTTCAAGCGATAAAAACTCTCGATCTTCTCTCGAATTATTAATATTGTTGGACGCCCTCGGCTCGCGTTCAGGGCGTCCCAAGCTGAATAAGGCCGTCAAATGACGGCAAGAAGGCCCTGGCGGAAATGCTGTTCATAAAGCACAAAAAAGGAGGTGGAGGTACAGTGGCTTCAAACATCAGTCCTTTGTCATCGACTCTTCTGTTCTTCCAGGTAAGATCCGGTATGGAAGGGCTTGCACCCAAGGGGTTTCGTTTTTTATTCACATATCCACCCCCACCGCCCTTTTAATGTTGTTTTTCAATCATTCGAGGGTACTCAGTGTGTCACTGCATCAGCATGGGAGGAATTAGTTTTTTTCTTGGCAGCTTTTCGGTTTTCTCTCAGCACATTTCTCTCTTCCTGCCATCACCTGCTCCAGCTTGTTGGCCTTCCTTAAGTCTGTCCTGTTTGTATGGCTGTCAGTTTAAATCATTACCTTTCAATATTGCGCCATGCACACACATTAAACTTCGGAATTACTGCCTGGAGCATGGTTACGGTATACATGTAGAAAGAAATCTCCTTGAGCTCCTTTTTATAAATCATCCAAAATATAACAACCGACACTTTGCTATAATGACTCTCCTTTCTTCTCACTACAGCAGGCTCTCTTTCTTCTTCTCTCTAATCATTTAGCCTACTTATTTGCCTTGATTCCTCATTCATTAACCACAACAAAAGTACAGGCTTTCAACATTGATTCTATCCAGTGGCGCCCTCTTGGAGTGGCAGCCAAAAGCCTTTACCTGAAAATCTTGATTGTTGTACAGTAGGCGACACCAAAACGTTCTCAATATGAATAGTGACGAAACATAATGATACAGCTTGGTTTCTCTTTTTACAGTCAGTGTTACTGATGTGTATCAACAGGCACAGTTCATGTTTGAATTCCACAACAACCTGGTCTAATGTGCTTTGTCTCTGACCAAACATGTCTTTGGTGAATCATTGTTCTTCAAACAGGCTTGTCCTTTTCCTCAGAAAGACAACATTTCCAGCTTTATTTTGAGTTATTACATTGATTGTAAGGAACAAAACAATTACTCAGAACAAGCAAACCCCTATGTCATGTCCCTCAGGGCTAGTGGGGGGGCAGTGATGGTACTTTTTCCTGAGACTATTAAGCTGCTCGATACATATGGGTTAAAGTTTTAGCCCACATTTTAAAGAGATTTCCAGAAAATGCCCCATTAAAATGTATTACCATCCACTACTAGGCTCATTATTGCTCCACTGAGATCTTTCCTTGCAAGTGTTCATCTCTCTAGTGGCCACTGCACTTGGTTGCAATCTGCTTTGAACAAAACATAAACGTATCAATCTTAGCGAAGCCATTTTTTGTTACTCGCAATATTGGGACTTTTCTTCCTTAATTTCCAGCATATCCGTTTTAATGTTCAAATAAAAAATAAAAATAAAAAAGACAAACTGCAACTGTTTTAACTTGAACAAAATAATCACATTAAGAAACTTGACAAAAAAGTGTTTTAATTATATGCATTATTGTGAGATTAAAGCCTAAATCATGAGGTGTTCCTACTAATATATAACAATACAAAAAAAAGACACAACAACATCCATTTAGAGAATTGTCATTTAAATTCCAAATTAAATCTAAAGGCCCGGACACACCAGGCCGATTATCGGCGTCGGTGGGCGTCAGGCCGACGATGAGCGTCGACACGCCCTACTCAGATTGGTGTGTCCCACACCATCGGGTCTTTTCAGCCGGGCCGACGCCTTTTCGGCCGAAAACCCGCCGAGCAGTCGGCCAAAGGCAGTCGGCAAAAGAAATTGCTCTGATTGGCTGTTCAGCTAGCGAATCAGTGCATGACAAGCGAAACGGAAGTGAGGGACCCAAACAAACTATCAAGAAGGCAAATCTGAGATTTCATTGAACTCCAGCTCTCGACACAGGTTGGGGAAAGCCCCGTGAGCTTCTCGCTGTAGAGTGAAAATGGAACGCACACGCTATTTGTTGTTTGTTAATATCACGCAGTCTGTTCTTCTTCTCTCGGTGTATCACGCAGTCTGTCTTCCGGTTGTTGCCTCTTTTGAATGACGAATACACACTACCGCCGCCTGCTGGTAAGGAGAGTTATTGCCACTCACGCATGCGCAGTTCCTACGTGCGTCTTGGCGTCGGCTGAAGTCTTTGCAGTGTGTTCCAGTGCGACACATGGCCAAAACGCAGAGACGCGAGACGACGCAACTGTCGGAGTCCGTCTGTGTCAGTTCTTTGTCAGATTGGTGTGTCCGGGCCTTAAGAGGAAGTTACGTAACCAAGCAGAGGTTGGGGGCAAACCTAATCCTCAAAACAAGCATTTCCAAACTGCCAACATCAGTTACTGTTGTGGGGTACTTAAAACATTTATACACAAACAGCAAGTCCCCCTCCCCCGTGATGTTAACTCAGCACTTTAGTCAGTGTTTTTTTCTTATTGAGGGGTAAAGCATCGAGATAGCACTTTGGAGGGAGACACCGGATGAATCATAACATGATGATAACCGCTTTCTCCACTGTCCTACATTAGTGTTTTGTCATCCCTCTGTCATTTTCTCCCTCTACCTGGAGCTGGAGAGAGTCCAAAATCCCTCTGGAAAGCCGCCTGCCTTACATGCACAGACGACTGTAGGGTGTTTAGAAAACAGCTAACTGGTGACGGATTAAGAGATTTTAGAAGTAATCCTCCAAAGAGGAAGCGCCCCTAGTCATGGATATGCTGTCATCACTGTTATTAATAAAGACGTATGGACTTAAATCAGCAAAAGTTTGGCTGTGTTTCACTGTCTCACTTTACAAAGCAAGCACTCGTTCAAAGAGAAACTCCGCCCTGAACACACATTGTGTGTCACCTTCTTGTTCTACGAAAGAAGTCATGTGTTTGGTAATGTGTCACAGATCTTAAGTATTCTTCCTCATGATGTTACCAATGTCTACAGGATTCTTGTTTTTCATATCCTTATGTAACCATATAATCTAATGTTTAATTGTTTTGATGGTTTTTTTTTCTCTCGCAGAGATGAATCTAAGGTCACAGGAAGCAGTGTAGGAACCAGACCATTTGGAGAGCTATTTGTAGCTCATTATGTGTTCATTAGTGTTCACTAGACTCATCATGGCGTGCCCCCAGAGGAAAATAAAAGATTCACAGAAGTTTGGCAGATGTTAAGTTTTAATCAGGGATGTCTAGACTTACAACATGCAAGAATCTTGAGTTAAAGAGGAAGAACTCACTCTGTAAGGTATCTAAGCATAGTGTGCAAAGACCCAGGGGAAATGGTGTCACAGTAAGTATGAATGTGTGTATTGTAAATTAGCTGCAAGGACCATTAGAGGTTATTGAACACACATTGAAACACATTTTTCTTTCAGATTTCTTCATTCCCATGTCGGTGGTGTTAGATCTACACATTTTAAGGTCATAGTTTTTTCTGGTTTTAAAATGAATAGCGTTAGGGTTCTGTATTTGAATAATCAGACTTTGGGCTCAAATACCCATTAGCAGAAGTGGCAGGTAAGCATGGGGAAAAGGTTAAAGAAAACTAAATTCAAAAACTGGAGTTAAAAAAAATAAGAAAAATCCCAAGGCAATTTCCTGCAACTGCATAACAAGCAGTAACTATCATTTATAAAATCCTTTTCTCTTGACTTGGACTCTACTGATACTTAATATTGTTGCAAAACTGGCACCAACCCCAATCAAAATAAATGCTCACTCCAAAAATGTTCCTATCTCCACCAAGAAAATAATCGATCGATTATGTTCTTGGTCCTCAAATTCTCGTTTGACGCAAGAACTATTTGCTTCCCAGCAATTGCCTCCTTACTTCGAAGAAATCACACAATACAACTTTGTTAAATATCAATGAATGATTAAGCATATAACAGTTTTTAGAGAAATGAAACGACTTTCTGTATCAGGGTCAATATCTCTGGTATTGCTTGATAGCCAATCAAAATAAATGTTGTGGTATGACCCGCCGAATCAGTAATTCCTACTATTTCATGCTTTTACGCCAGAAAACAACCAGCTATTAATAAGTAACTATGGGTACTGGTACAAAACACTATATTCCTTGTACTTTAGAGTTAAACCGTGTAATACCGTGATGCGCATCCCTTCCTTCTGATTGGAACTCCACTTCTTCCTCTTTCTTTTTGTCTATCTGTTCTGGCATGCAGCATACAGATTGAGAATGACAGGTGATTGTGCCCCATATTGCAGCCAGGATGAGGGCCATTACCCAGCTGTCCTTGGGTTGGAGACATCCATCTCCCGTAAGAGGCATGACATGGCCAAGTGAAGGTGATGATGTTATGGATGAGGCTGGCTGGCAGCACAAGGTAAAGCCGGCCACTCCGTCACTCAGGGCAAGAGTTGACAGGGTCTTTGCAAAGAGTGGGAAGCAGGCCTTGGAAATGCCGGCAAGGTTAACCTGAGTGATATCTGGAACAGATAGGAAAGTGACCATAAGGATGTGATAGAAAATTGAGTAGTATGAAGGTGGGCCTATATGAAGAAACTGTGGAATTCTCGCAATGCATGAGTACCTTAACGGTAGCTCACTGACAAGTCGATGCTTGTATCACATTTCATATCCTGGCAATCAACTATCACATGTATATAGGCATGTGGGAGAGACAGTAAGTAGGGAGAAACCCCTCAGCAGAAAATCTTATTATGCTTTGATGCCTCATAGGATGGTAGATTTCAGTCACAGCGAAGCAGCGTTTGATCTGCTATGTCCATTCGTTTCATTGCCTCTTCTGCCAGGGGAGCTTAGATGAGCTAAACTAATGATGATGCCACAGCAGGTCAGCATTTTTTGTATCTGCCCAAAGATGGAAGCCATCTGGACACAAGTTCCGACGCAAAACCATATATTTAGGTCATATGGCAGGAGGAATTAGATTCTGCATTGTCACAAGCTCAGAGGAAATGCTTTTTTATTATTCCCACTTCCCGTCAGATGTCCAGCCCCCGGGGTCCTTTAAGGTCGGGTTGCAACAGCTGAACAGCTATCATGTGCTGGGCGGGGCGAAGGGAGGCTCGTCCGAAACAAACATGGGCAGACGGTGCCTAATTCTCTTTTTCTGAATGCGTGTGGCTGATGTAATTGAAGTGGGCAGTGAGGACGGGATGATCCGCCGCAGAGACATACTCATCTCCCAAACTCTTCTTCCCTCCGCCGGCCTGCCAGGCAATAGAGCTGTCGAGTAGTGAGTCTACTAATGGAACACCCAGCTGGCTAGAGACTTCATCAAGCTGCAGTGAATTATTCAGCTTCCAGAGGGCTCTCCCCAAATTATTTAAAAGCCCGATTTGGCGTTCAGAGGAACCTGAAGTACTCAGTTTGTATTTTAGGTTTCCATGAGTCAACCCATCTTTTTTAGGGTCTGCAAGATAACTCTGCAGGTCTGCCCTCAGCAAAAACTGATCTGATGAATCAACACTATTTTATAAGATTGCTGAGTAATCCACTACTACTTTGTAATACAAGTGTGGGTGTTGACTTACTGTACACAGATGAGATTGAAAAATTGGCATAATCTAAAAAGTTGAACCCTAATTAAAGATTCACTGCTGTCCTAACCCTCATATCATTGGATTTGAATGATGTAAGACACTATGGGTGAGGACGAATCCAATCTGCATAATGGTCCTTTCCTAGTGAAATCCCTTTCTAATGCAGGATGTGAAGCACAGTTTCATCGTGTTGCGGGAGACAGCCCAGATTCATCAGTCCTCCTGTGTAGGTGTCCTGGCAAGGATGACTGATTGGAATTCCATGTCCATATATATCACACTCGATCCTCGTCCACTCAGCAAAGGCTGGATAAATCACTCCTTCTGGGCCGTCCCTCAGCAGGCCCCAGAAAGCCTTTAATAACAGGCTCAAGCTGCCTGCAGTGCCGGCCCCTGATTGTTTTGAGTAAAACCAGATGTGGTTGCTTGCTTCACAGTGCAGCATGCTCAACAAAGGCTCTGAACAGACCTCTGTCACAAGGCCGTCGTGTCGTCTAACGGAAACATCCGGCACCATGAGGCAGTTGCGTAAAGTAATTAGGGACATCTTATCAAGAAATGTGCAATTCTGAAGTACTTTTATTTTACTTGAGTATTGCCATTTTGGGCTACTTTGTAATTCTATCCCATGACTATTTAGAGGTAAATATTGTACTTTTACTCGAAAACATTTACGTGTACCTTTAGTTGCTTTGCAGAAATGGATTTATGATTAAAAAAAAACATGCTACCCAGCAGTAAAAAAAAGAAATTACAATTGGTTCCACCTTAACAAGCTTGAGAAACACAGAATGACAACATATAGTATGATTCTGAAATGGGCCAATCTGCACAGCGACTGCGAGTACATTTATTTTGAATACAGGTATTTTACTCGTACCAGAGTATTCCTACACTTTGGTATTTCTACTTTGAATTAACTAAAAGATCTGAGTACTTCTCCCACCTCTGCCAATAGGATGCCATCTAAGTTCCCTTCCTGCTCCCTATGGCTGCAGTTATTCCAGCAACCTTCCCATTGCGAAAAAAATAAAAAAAGAAGTATTTCAAACAAGGTAGGAACAGGCTTCCCTCTCCACCCTCGTAAAGCCCACTTTGAGAGTCTGGGTGAACACATTCATGCCCCGAGGCCCTGATGAAATAAAACACCAGCGCCATGCCCTTTATGTGAGCCAAAAACACTGGCCATGTTTATTACATCTGACCATCTGGGTTTTACACGTGCATGTCTGCTGGACACAGCTCCACACAGCCTTGCACACACACATAGGTCAGAGGTCCTGCAGACAGCCGAATGCTTGTCAGCTGAATTCAACTAAAATGACATCATCGTTTTTGTCGGAACGCTCTGTGCCCGGAGGAGTCATGCAGGTACTTTTGGAAACATCCCTCTTTCTTTCTGTCATTCTACAAAACGGTCTCTCAAGGGGAGATAAATGCCTCTGCAGCGGGGGAACAAACCAACAGCATCTCCCGCAGGGTCCTCTGTGACTGATATTCTTCACTGATTTGTTTAAACAGTCTCAAATGTCCCCCCAGCATCCCACCCCAATCTCCCACCATCCCCCAGTTGCGCATGTGGTGCGTGTCCTGCAGGAGCCCTGAGCATTGGTCGAGTTTCCTCTTCAGGCAAAAAGGTTTAATTAAAGCAGTATGGACCCTTTCTTTTAAAGATGATGGACATGTAGAGGCGTGGCTTGCCCTCAACACCCCTCCTCTTGACACACGTAAACCCACAATCAAAGCATTTCCCCTTTATTTTCTTCTTGTCTAATTTGTTTCTCACACCACGTCTTTCTTTCTGACTCAGCCGCTGGAATCCCTAGCCAGTCTGTCCCACCCAGCTCGGCGTGTTCTGTTAAATCAGGAAGGAAATATTTACCCAGCGCTGGTGTGAAGGGGTTGTGACCTTTGGGTCAAACTGGAGGTCAGGATGTGGGCGGCATGGGTATGGAAATGTTTAGACACGTCACTCAAGGGATGGCAAAATGCAAGCAAACAGGTTAGAGTTTGGGTTAAAGACATTCCTTGTGGTATTTTGAATTTGTGTTTTGTACATTTATTTGTTCTTATGGTAATTGTGTGGTAGTTTACCTCACAGGGCAAAGGGGGAACTATAGGCTCTTCTAGAAAGAGACATCATGTAATCATGAAAAGAACTCCCAAACCATGATGATCATATGGTGAAATGAATATTAATTTGTAAATGCCGGTCACTCACTTAAATCACTTATAACCTGCTACTTAAGGACAAATCTTTTTTCATACCAAGTGGTTTTTCCATTAGACCCGTTGAGCATGATAACCAAGGCCATTAAATACCAAGTAATTATACTGACAGTTCAGACACTCACGGTCAGAAACACTATTCCACATGTGAATATGACAGTTATGGCACTATGGCGATTTTCAATTCCCATTTGCTAATTCTTTTCTTCTTTTCCTATGTGTCCTAGAGATCTGCTCAATGACGCAGAAGGAGACTCTTTTAGACGGAATGATTGTCCTTTTAGAAAGGTCTGGCTTTGGAAGAAACGGGACCATTATTTTCTAGCTTTTCTGTTATGTCCATTTTCATGGGCCTTTTGGCTTACCAATACACCATAGCCAATGTGAGCCAATAAGTGCATGTGATACATATTACAGTTTCTAGAAGTTTTATCATCAGATAGGATACATTTTCTCTAACTTTCCACATGCCACATAGTTGCAACAACAGACTCCATTCAGTGCAACTGCAATGAATCTGTACACCAATCTTTTGTGCCTGGACATTAAATCCAATTATTAAAGGAACATGTTTTCAAAGAAATCATAATTATGTTGAACAATCTAGCTCACTGGTTGTCCAGGATTTTAAGTGGCAAATCATTTTTAACATAGCATGCTTTTTGCAATTACAAAAAAGAAATGTTGACATAATAGGTCCACTCGAAGATAATTGTGAAGCAGGAAATACTGATTACCAAAAAAGTTAGCTTGACCAAACCACAAAACATAGTTTCATCCTACATAGATGAGTAATGGAAACAAATATCCCCCTCAAAATGAACAGAATGGCAATGAACACAAAAGGACATTATGAACTCAGATAATTGGCCTATTACAATCCAGGAACTGAACTGCTAACCCTGAGATGTCCAAATATCAAATGGTCCATATGTCCATGGCCTCATGTCACAATGTGCTGGAATGATATCACTCCTTGACTGCAAATTCATCTGACAAATGTCATGTCCAGAGGCTCAACACACAAGCAGTTTCCCCTTTTTCCGTGATTTTTGAGTGTGGAACTGCAATTTATTAACAGTGGTTAGAGTGTTGGTCATCAGATCAAGGGGCGTTGGTGAACTCAAGTTCGAATCCCGCCTCGGCCGCCACTGCGTCAGGCCATTGTGTCCTTGGGCAAGACACTTTACCCGCATTTGCTCCTGTGGGTAATGTCCACAGTAATGACTCTTACATGTCTAATATGTGTAATGTGTATTTGTAAAGCGCTTTGAGCACCTGTAAAAGCGCTCTAATGAAAAAATGTAATGCATTATTATTATTATTTATTTAAGGTAGAGACTAATATAAAAAGGGAGAAATTAGAAGTAAACAATTGAAATGTAATTGTTTGTGGTCTCCCATGCCATGTGCGTCATTCAGTCCAGATTGTGTGTTTGTGAGAGAGAGATGATGGAGGAATAAGGACAGTTTCAAGAGAGGTTGAAATGTTTCACTGATGTGTTGTGATGTGTTGTGATGTGTCACGCTACCACTCCTTATTACCAGTATTATTTTTGCCAAGATGATTCACAGCATCACTTATGGTTCAAATTGATACATGCTATTTATACCTTTTTGTGAATACCCATTGGTTTTAAAGATATTTATTTTGAAGAATAAAAAGCAAAGACAGATTTCAAATAATTTTTGTAATAATTTGTCATTTTCTAAGATGCATTCCGGCAAACAGTATGACTATAATCACTTTTGTACACCTTTTCCATGAAATGTGTCCTGTTATTGCTGAGGGTTTGTGCCCTTTCAGACTACTTTACCATGTTCAACAGTACCTGTGTGCACGGCACTGATAATATTCATATTCCTGCTCTTGAATGATAACCTGCATATAACAGCCATGAAACAAAGTGGTGTTGAAGCCCTCAAGATAATCAAAACAACCCAAAACACCCTCAACCAGCAGTGGCATTGTCCTAGAAGGTACAAGCTGCATGAGAAAGTCCTATTTAGAAGTTCAGCCATTACACTGCTCCCTTTCGATTGCCTTGCAACAAAAGAAAGCCAGGATTTCCTAATGCCCAGAATGGGGAGCTCTCAACAGATTGATGGGCACCAGGGGACTGTCCATTCTTTCAAAGTGAGCTGGCCAGAAAGTAGAAAAATAAGTTTGGTGTGAGAGAACACTCTGAGATAGACCTCGGCTGATGTAAGGGGGCAAGTTGACACCTGACAGGGGAAGACGTAAATCTGAGGATCTGTCTGTCTGCCAGAGGTAGCTCAAGATGGACCCCTTCTGTGTGGACGTCAGCATGGGTGAGACAAACATGTTTTATTTGGGAAATCAGGAAATACAGTGTATTAAGCCAAGGTACATTCTCATAATATTGAAGTGACTGTTATTTTGTACATATTGATTGTTGTTTTTTTATTTAGGTCTTAATGATTCATGTAGAAAGCTGTCTTTGAATCTGTGTATAGACATATTTGCACACTTATTGTTATGTTTTTATACAAATTTGTTTTTATATTTGGGATTGTGAGAAACAGTATTTCGATCTCTCTGTCTGTACACACAAACTGGAAGATTGACAATAAGTTGACTTTGACTTAACTTGGAAGCCTTTGTGAACATCTGTTATCAGTATGTTAAATTGCCTTTTACTTTATTTTGAAATGATTGGCTGAAAGAATAAGCTTTTCCAGAGACGTTTATTATAACTACATTATCAAAATGACATACTGTATTATCTTAATTTCGTTAATAGTTAGCAGCTTTGTTACAATGCATGTTTAAGCCTAACAAGGGTTTTGCAGGGTAAACCTGATGGAAATGCCTCCACAAATGTATCTGTAATTTGGCCTCAGTTCAAAATCCTAATTACTAATAAATGGTTGATTACATTTGACAGCACACATGTTTTGGCCCTTACCCGGTCTGTAGTTTACTGTAAAGGCACGGATTTGTACAATGTATCCGCACAATATTTATGTTTGAGATGGTTGACGTCTGGTTATGGTACTAAGGCCCTGTAAGCAAACTCTAGGATTTAAGACATCTACAAAAACAAAAGAATATGATTAAAGTTGATTCAATTTTGTCTCAGAATAAGACTTGGCAGGATGGAAACTCCTGTGTGTGTGTGTGTGTGTGTGTGTGTGTGTGTGTGTGTGTGTGTGTGTGTGTGTGTGTGTGTGTGTGTGTGTGTGTGTGTGTGTGTGTGTGTGTGTGTGTGTGTGTGTGTGTGTGTGTGTGTGTGTGTGTGTGTGTGTGTGTGTGTGTGTGTGTGTGTGTGTGTGTGTGTGTGTGTGTGTGTGTGTGAATAATTCCGACTGTTTATCTGTTTTACTTCCGTAGCTTCAGTATTACGGACACATGTTCGTATTTGCATCAACAATTCATGATGCTATCTTATCGGTAGGTCCAACCCATTGATTATCCAATGTTCTGCTTTACTTAGATGGGTTTGCCGAACTTCCAACTCTTTGAAAAATAATCAATAGAGTGGTGAGGTCTTTACTGTGCTCTAACCGTCCCTTCATGTCAACATTTTAGATTGAAAGCAATGTGTTTTAATGGTTTGGTGAGCTGGTCCAGGGCAGATAGGGTTTCAAGAATGTACAAATCATCCAAAATGTACTTGACTTAGAATATTTACCATTGTTTGTTTGTTCTGAAATAGTAAGAGCTATGTTGAACTCAAAGTAAGCAACATACAATGTTTGTCGGTCGTTAAATGATTGGCATAAGTACTGCCTTCAGTGTTTTGCATGGACCCATCAGTGTCAAAATTGGTAAATCACTGAAGTGAAGTGTGTGTGGCATTGTTGCATGGACTATGTTTCAGTGTTTCTCAAGTTGAGCTTTATTTCAAAACAGTTTGGAGAGCCTTAAGCGTTCTAGTTCCAAGACATAAATCATGGTCTGTGCAAGAATTGCTGCAAGAACCTTTAACATGTTTTGCAAAATATCCATGATTGCAACTCCAGCTAATGAAAGAAAATACATTTTGCATTTATGTGGCTGAAAGGGATTTCAAAATTGTTGAACACTACTGTTACAGAGCATTTGGAATCTTTTTAAAAACCCAACACACTGTAGCAAACACAATGTAAACTAAAGGGAAATAGATAGAGTATGTCACTACAAACACACATTTTTTTCGAGGTGGCTTTTCCGATTAAGACTTAGGAGAGAAAGAGGAATGCGTTACGCTAACACACTCTGTCAGGAGGCTGTAAGGTATTGATCGCAGGAGTGTATGACGATGATGGGCTTTGACAGCCTGCTGCGTGGACCAGGGCTGAGTCAGACGGGAGCTCTGTCTTACATCTGGAAGGGCTCTGGGTCACGCTGGCGAAATACTGCATCCCTCCATGCACATGAATACCCTTAGACACGAGCCGAAAGGCTGCACGGAGAAATATGGCTCCAATCTTTAACATTTAGATAAGAGCATCGGCTGAATGTCGACCTCACAGAGCACATTTCAAAGAAGATAATGTACCCTCAGACAGTCTCATATTTCACTTTTGGATGTATATATACTCAGATGAACACATTTGTACACATTAGGTGTTTTTATTTTGTAAACTTTATAGATTTTCCTTATTTTTCCAGTCTGCTTATCAACAGTCCTTGAAATAAACTGGATGTTTCAATATGAGGCATGTCGTACAATACAATTTCCCAGAATTCACATTGACGTCCTTATATGCTATCTTGTGTCCAAACAACAGCCCAAACCCTTTTACCAATTTATATAAAAGAAAAACATCTGAAAAGAAGAACATTTTCTGCTTTGGGAGTTCATTTTAGCAGAAATATGTTAACTTGATGATTTACTGATATCTGTTTGCTCAGTTATCTGTGGAAATAAAGGGAGAGCAAATCACAACATAACTCTGTGCACCCAGACTTTACCTCTGTAAACAGTTTTAATGGATTTTCAGAAATATTGAGAGACCTTGATTCTGGGAAAAACTCAAATGAAACCTGCTCTTGAGCGGAGGCTAATTGCTGCTGACTGTAGCAAATGCATTTGGGTGAAGGCTCTTTGTGGACCTAATGGAAACAGGATAAAAACACAGCCGTTATTAATTTGGGTACAGTGACCCTACAATGACCATAATAGGCAGAAGCGGACCAATGTCAGCCCATGGACTTCTTCAAACTTAGTAAACTTATTTCCTTTTTTTTCTTCTTATAAAGTATACTACTTCCGCATATAGGGAAACCATAATGGGTTTAAAATGGATTACAGTGCTTGATCAAAAAAGTAGAATTGTCACAAACAAAAGCTTGGTAAAGATTGCAAGGGTATACCACACTGGACGTTAATTTACTAACATGTATTTTGCTTTAGTTTATATTTTCAAATCATGCCTAGATATTATTTCTTGAACAGAAGGCTGATATTATGGACATGTGCCCTCCTTTCTGTACATATTAGGTGTTCTGCATCTTTCTACTGAGTGATTTATAGAGAAATAAATGAAATGCAAACCTCCTTACATTGGCAGCGCAGGCCCGCAGTGAGTAATCTCAGAATGTGTACTATCCAATGCTCAAACTAATGAGCTGCTCTGAATGAAAGCTTTCATCAAACCCACTTTAAACACTGTAAGCAGTGTTTCAGCCTCTAGGACTCACTCAGCATGACTGGCTCTGTAATGACCTCCAAATGTGTTTTGTGTGATTGCTGCCTTGCAGCCTCAGTTCCTACCTCCTTCCCTCCTTTCTCTCAAACCAACCTGATCTCAAAGGAAGTGTGCATACGTATATTTATAAGCTCAAGATAAATATTATTAGGTTTTGTTGTACTGAAGGGTACATCATCTTGTAACCATTGATGTCTGAACAAACTTGTGTGGGATCAGTACATATACAGGTAGGGCGCAAATAAAAGGACATGGGATGCTAAAGTCAGTACCATTCATCCATTGGGGACCATGAATGTAGTGACCAAACTTCCACAAATGATGTCGCTAAGAGGCTAAACTTGGCTCTTCACTGTGGGACGTTCCAAAATAAAAGTCCATGCATAAGATTTTTGTTCATTATGTTTATTAAAGAAATAAAACAAACAAATGCTAAAGCATGACCATGGAGAAAACAAAGGTTTAGGAAAATTCATTAAATACGTGTTGAGAAATTTCAACGGTTACAAATTTAGATTTTGTCTAGCGAGGGCGTTTCATAGTGGTGAGATTCACTTCCTCTCAGTATATGCAACAAGGACTACACATCCCATAGTCAGCAGGATTATGGCTGACACCCAGCGGCACCTGATCAGCTGATTTCCCTAGTTAGAGGGTTCAAAGGGGGGAGGAAGACGGAGGCCGTTTCTCAATCGCGAGGATGCTTGCTTGGTAGCACATGTCTTCCGAGTCACTTGCTTCAGAAGCTAGGCAAGAATCCTTCCTGGCATTCGGAAAACGATGAGTGGAACAGGCTAGCAAGTGTGCGTCATATGAGAGGCCCCGCCTTACATTTTCCGCCACAGATTAGGGGAAATTGGTCCGTGCGCAAAGCATTGTGGGGATTTTAAGGACGCGAAGTCTACCCATGTGCAGCCTCGAAATTACCCCCAAACCAAGGATGCGGCCTCGGTGGAATTCCAAGTATGCTGGAGATTGGAACAGTCCTTCGGCGGCACTCGATGACGTAGCATCCTTGAAATATTGGCTTGGAAGCCAGTTTCCTCGAGATTGAGAAACGACCACTATTTTTTTTTTTTTGTGCACCTCAACCTCTCGCCGTTCTTCAATCGCAAGTACACCTGCTTCAGAGCAACTATTTCAAGTATACTACGTCATCGAGTGGCGCCGAAGGACTGTTTCAATGCATGTTAAATCCCCAGAATTCTGCGCCACTCTATGACGTAGTATACTTGAAATAGTTGCTCTGAAGCATGTGTACTTGCGATTGAGAAACGGCCAGAGGTTGAGGTGCACAAAGAGGGAGTGTTTTTTAGTTGTTTCCACAGAAGACAGTGAGAGATTTGATATAATGCCATTAGTCATTGTTTGTCTAAAGAAAACTGAGTTGACATATATTGAGATACACTTAATGTAAACTGCTTTGCTGTCTTTACTTTCTGCACACACACCTTCAGTGCTCCTAATGAAAAGATCCTGACCTTTCAAGACATGACATAATATTCCCCCAACTCTCTTTGAGTCCTGTTGCAGCCACAATTATCTATTTATTAAAAATAAAATGACATTATAACCTCCCTGGATTATGATTGTGCGTTGGTCTATTCATGTCAGAAAATAAATGTACCTAGTATTTTCACAGCTGTGGACAAACTGGATCCCTAGCAGTGTTAACTTCTCAACAAAATGGATTGGTTCAAAGAACAGGCAACTTGGACAGCATGTTCTCTCACATACCAACGCAAGCTTATTCTCAGAATAAACAAAATGCCACTTTCAATAAAGATGCTCACTCAAGTAGGGTGTTAGTCTTTGACAAGGTGTTATTGATCCGCGAGAAGCCATCACGGCTGAGACAAAACATACTGAAACTACCACCTCAAGGCTAGAACACGCCTGCTCATGCTGTAAGTGATTATCGCAGCAAGTCAAGCGTAGAAAATAAAAGAATATCATTTCCAACTGAAAGCAATCAATAGCAATAATGGGCGTGAAGAGAAGTGAAGGACAGGCGGTAAATCCTGTGGAATCAGCTTGATGAGGGGGACGTTTATTACCAGATTTATGACGTTTTGTCTTTTTTTCGTTTTTATTGGAATTGTGATAAACAATGCATTTTACAAATTACACCGTGTCCTTGGTTTCTTGAATGTGATTTTTTTTGCGAGCAGGCGACCATTGACACTGCTTACCAAAATGACTAAATATATATTTAACCCTGTGCAACGTCAGACAGAGATAAGGACATTAACATAGACTTTGTACTGGAAGTCACTGACCCAGAATTTCACATGTTTGTTTTAATGGATTTTCTGTAAAACAAATGGTTATTTTCCTCAGTATGTAGCTTTATTCGGTAACAAAGACTAAAATACAGACAGCTACATACAGACTTAAATAAAGACAATTTTTAAAGAGTTGAATTTCTTTATTCATCTCTCTGTCTCATTGGCTATATGCAATAAGGGTGTAGAGCTTCGAACCTTGATTAGAGAGAATGAATGAGAGGCATGAGAGTTATTTGAAGGGGGAAGCTTAGCATTGCACAAGTCCCATAGAGATTCACTGTATTCCCACAGAACCATGTAGCAATTAGTCACTGCTCATTAAGGACTACAAGTCCCACATGGCACGCCCCAGCTGCCGCTACGCCATGGAACCAATCCTTATTTGATTTAATACCCCGACATAACAGGAGTGTTGAAAGTATATCAAGCATTGCATGGAATTTTCTTTGGGGAATAATGCGTGGTGCCATGAGAAGGGAATAAAAAAGGGAAATAAAGTGGAGGAGAAATATTTTTTTATTTATTGATACTTCTCTGAAAGAAAATTGCTTACATCCATGTTAAAGAATAGTGTCATAAAAAAATATAAACCACTGCAATATACCAGTCCATAATGGCCAAACTTTTAACTGGCTTTGTAGTGTTTCAATGTTAGTCGTATTTGGAAATAAACATTGTTTGGTGTCCCTCCGTGTTATTGCTCACAAATTAGGTTTGTATTGTTCAATACTTTACCTCCCAATTCATGTCAAATGCAAAGTGCCAAAGTAGGAGAACGTTTCTCGGTAGCAATGTGGATGTGTTTGTGCATTAAGTCAAATCTTTATGCAGAAGACCGTATACTAAGTCTGGTAAAAAAACATGCAGTTAAATGAGTGGTAACCACACTTTTCCTCCAACCATAACCAAGTGTTTGTGTTGCCTACCCCTAATCATACCCTATAAAAAGTGAAATTACCATAACCTTGATCTTCCAAAACCATAATTATACAGAAAAAAGGGAGAATAATTAAGAAAAAACTCAAAACAGGTGATAGAATCTTTGCCTTTTTGAACCTGGTAACACATCCTTTTTTCACCTTATCTGTAAATGAGGAAAGCTCAACGATAGTAATCTATGCATAAATGGGTCACCTTGAAAGTTTCTACTTTGGTTACTTCCGCTTTTTCTGCTAAGTCTCATGGGTCCTCGCAGCTCTTTTTTCTTTCTCTGATCCTCTGTGAATGGAGCAGGCGGGATGGGACACATGAGCAGCTCTCCAGAGATCTACCCCCGGCACTCTCAGGTGATCTGCCTCAGCGTGGCTCCGTTTACCAGCCGAGCAGCTGCCGCGGGAGCTTTGAGACCTCTTAAAAGTCCACGTCGGGCTATGGTTACAGTTTGAAAGTGTCTGAGGCAGTGGTGGAGAGAAGGGACAGCTTAAGGCCAGGGGGTGCTGCAGACCTCCTGCTGTGAGTTCAAAGAGAGGTCCCCAGCAGCTGTGGCTCTCAAGGGAGGCTCACAAGGGTGTTGGGGGCAGTGAAAATGGGGGAGGTTAGGGTCACATGGCAATTCAATCTGACTTTAAAAGCCAAGTTGCATGTGTTTGTCTAAATGTCCACATTTTTGAAAGAAATATTACCCTCCTTAGATTTCACATCTGAAGGAAAACAGTTCTGTATTTACAGTTTTCTCATGATTTCCTAAGTTGCAATGTGTTTACTTTTTCACGCCGTCTTGAAATCTAAAGTCTGAACAGCTCTAAGGATGAGATAAGGGCGAGGATTTGATCTGGCATTTATCAAACTTATGAAGCCGGGTAAGAAAGTTGTGGTTGGAATTGATGTATGGCTTTTTCTTTAAATGAGTACAGGCACGGAGATGCAACCTGGCAGGACTCAAGGTCAGTTAAGCAGAGGCGGGAGCAGACTGTTGATGTGGTGGATGAGAACATTGCAACACAGCAATGTTACAACAGCCTACGCTTAGGAAAGTATCAAATCATACAATCTTCTGTATCTTAGTTATAATGGCATTTCTCCAGCACACAATATTTGCCAATTTCAGCAATAGTGAGTTGTATCAGGAGAATTTACCAAGATTGATGTAGAACGTTCCTTTTATTTGTAACCCATATACATATTGGGATATTTAAGAGTATTAGTTGTAACAATTAAATTAATCTTTTATCTAATATGGACATTTTCAATTCCGTTTTCAGCCATCTTAACCATTGTTGAGTTGTTGCTAGGCATAAACAGAAGCAGGTAAACACACCTGTCCTCTGTTAATTAGATCTTGAGAACTTAAAACTGGACATAAAATGGTTTTGGTTTTAAGAGATTATCGACTCTTTAGCAGCGACCTTTAGGCGTTACTCTTGTTGTATCTAGATCTGCAATTATACTTTCCGAGTATCTGAAAGTCCATTAGGGTTAACAAGATGTACATTTGTGTCATAAGACGGTGTACAGAAGACTCCATGTGGACGTTCATGTACCACCGACTTGTGGGCACCAAAAGTGTAACGGCCCGTCCACACACAGGCATGAAAAAAATCTTGAAAAATCTTGATGCTGGGCGTGTCTGAAGCTTGGCGATTTTTTGCGAGCAACACGACCAACAACCAATCACATGAATCTCCCGCCCCCGACATACAAAGCAATAGCAATGTTAAAACGAAGTAAACTGGATATAAACTCTCCAAACAGGCGAAAACCTACCAGTTTCACCCACTGTCTCTGCCACCTCCCTCCATGCCTGGTTCCTCCGGTTTGTATCCCGGTAAATAGTTCTGGTCGTAAAGAACCGGGTGATTTGCTACCGTAATATCTCGTTTGGAATATGAGGAAATGAACTGCGGTCTGGCTCTCCCAGCTTGCACGCGGTTTGATTGGCTAGCGCTTGTACTGGCGAGATTTGCATAAACGGGATTTGATTGGCTGATGCCAGCTTCGAAAGCTTCGGGAGCATCAAAAGTTGAACATTGCTCAACTTTTGATGCTCACGATGCTTGCAAAGCCATGCTCCGCTCCCCAGAATGCAGTTCGTCGAAGATGAAAAATCTTCTACGTCACCGCATTCAAGTGAATGGGCGAAGCTTTGAAAGATTTTTTTCATGCCTGTGTGTGGACGGGCCGTAAGTGTAGCATATTTATTGCACATGCTTGGATTGTTTCCTCCAATAATGCGGAAAAACAACTTCTACGTGTTCATACAGTCTGCAGACTTATCTTTAGACTACTGGATGTTGTCTCCCATCCCTTGTAATGAAAGAGCATTAGGAAGGGTTCCTTATTGGCCAGTGTGAACAGGGGGTGACCTTTGACTATTGCAGGAAAACATATTAAAATGTCCATACAGTATAGGCACCTGAAAAAGCCAACCTCCTATCCATCCCCACCCGCACCAATCACCGGACCTGGGGGGACAGAGCCTTCTCCGTCGCTGCCCCCTCCCTCTGGAACTCACTCCCACAACCCATCAGAGACTGCACCGACCTCACCACCTTCAAAAAACTCACCTCTTCAATCTGGCTTTTCATGTGTGATTGTTTTTGTATTATTTGACTTTAACTTTAACTATATATTTATTTGTTGTTCCTTTCTTCTCTTTTCTTTTCTCTTCACTATTATCTGTAAAGCGTCTTTGAGCACCTGTAAAAGCACTAACAAATTAAATCTATTATTATTATTATTATAAAATTGTTTTGCTTTTATCCCATTGCAACCATCAATCATTTTGGACATACATTTTTTGTAATATTTAACAAATACTAATTGTGTCGAATACATCTGTTTGCAAGTTATTACTGTATCGTTGGATTTAAAGGAGATTTTGATCAATGTGATAAAGTTGATGGAGTACCCTGATTTTTCAGGTATCAATTTGCTGGATTGAACTAAAAACACACATCCATCTGTTAATTTCATTATTAGTATACCATAATTTTCTTTTTCAGGGATAAATATGCATTTCAGACTATTTCCAAAAATAGCCGTCCAGAATAACACCTCTTCGCATCCAAGAAAAGCACTCTTTGGTAAAAAGAGCTCCTTCCATTATTGTATTTCCTGAGCTTTGATCAGTAAATAATCCAATCGTAGATCATCTGATAAAGTAGAAATGTAGTACATGTGTATCTGACTTTTCAATCACCCTGCCTATTATTGTCTCCTCTAGTTAGAATGTTCCAGTAACGTGACACTGCATAAATATTTGTCCGACATTACTGCAGGCCCTTTCAGCTGATCCTGTGGCTTCAGCTCCGGCACAATGGCCCCTTATCCCAACCAAGTAACCCTACACTCGCCAACTGCTCATTATTGATGGCCTTGTAAGTGTTACAGTTACAAACCAATTACTCTACCATTAATGTTAGATGAGCTGCTCTACAAGTACAGCTTGGTGCTTATCAGCTTTCATCTGTTACAGGTCTTTACTTTCACTAAATGGCGCACCTTCTCCCTCTCTTGGTTTCAGTCGTTAATAAGTAGGAGGTGAGAATGACAGCTGGCAGTCTCAGCCCTATATCAGGGGAAAATTCCCTCAGTTCAAGAGGTAAAGAAGTCAAGAGGTGAGCAACATGTCCCCTCGGTGACTCTGGGAAATCTGGTGACCCAGTAAAGTGATATCACACCACCAAAGAGGAGGGGGGGGGGTGGGGGAGGGACAGAACAGAGGTGTAGGGATCGAATGAGTCTTGCTGCCACCTCCACATGTTGGTTTCACCAGCGTATAAGGAAATGTGTGTCTTCAGGTCAGTGAAAGGTAGAACATTTAAGTGACACACACACACACGCACGCACGCACGCACGCACGCACGCAAGCACGCACGCGCACACACACACACACACACACACACACACACACACACACACACACACACAAGCTCGCACAGAAACAGCCGTTTTCCCCCAGATGTGTGTGTTGAGATGTGCCAGACAGGTTTGCGCGGGCGGAGCAGGGAGAGGAGAGACAGTTCACAGATCAAGTCAACACCTTTCACATCTCCATCAACAGCTTCTGAGAGACATCTATTAACACATCCTCTCGCCAACAGTTATCTTTCCAAGAAGGAAACTGAAACTGAGTATACAGTTTCAAAGCTTATGCACTTTTTAGGGTAAATACTCAAATCTAAGTATCTTAAAGATGTTTCCCAACACCACTTTTTTTTCACAACCTATCTTTATTATTCAGATCTTTCTTTTAAGCTATATCGTTGTAAAATCAAAGAAGGCGGCAAACAGGACAGACACATGGAAGTAATTAAAAGTGTAATGTGAGTTTTGCATCGTAAACATTTAAGCATCCCCCTCCTTGCATTTTAAGAGCTTACCAGCCCTTGAACACACCACCACAAGGACACTTTTTCTTGGACCGCTCCTACATAAGGTCATTTTGGCAATATATTAAAATAAAATAAATCGAGTTGTTTATTTTACTACTAAAAGCTCATTGCAAATGTTCTAAGACGACTGGCCCGTGCCTATTCACTAGAGCAAAACAAAGCTTTAATTAATCACTCAACTTTATACATTTTGCAACACTTGACAGCTTCTTTCTCATTAATACACCTATGTCTCCGTAGGTGGTTGTGCTGAATCCCTAACTCAGCAGCTTCGCAGAGGAACATGTCCTTAAGAATATGATAAAGAGGAAGCAGGCATTTCCTCTTCAGGAGGGATGTTTTCCGTTTCACGTCCTGTCTGATTAGTGAGAACCGTGCCTCTTCCCCCGAACTGCACCGCGAGACGATCCATTACCACATTTACAGAAAAAGGTTTCATGTTATACTGCATGTTGGAAGACGCTCTCCGTGGCATTGAGACAAAAAGTGAATCTATAATTCATAACTCTTGGGCGTGCTTGCATGATACTGTCATAAGGAATTGATATGCCTAAACAACATAGTATAGTCTCGGAAATATAAAAAATAATAAAAGTATGGTTTGATGAAAATATCTGAAAATCATCGCTTTCAAAATCAAATTAAAAAAATTGTATATTTTTGAGAAAAAACATCAAAGTATGTCGAAGATAAGTCATATTATAGTTTGTCGAAAACGTTAGACAAAACCAAATAGTATAGTATGTCGAAAAACGGTCATAGTATATCCAAATTATCATAAAAAACAACATGGTATAGATTGTCGAAAGTATCAGTAAAACGTTGGTTTGCAGAATTACCTATACGTAAACATTGAGCAATTTAAATGAGGGTAATGTTCCTTAAACAAGAAAAACAAATGGTTAAAATGACATTTTCCCAAGTCTCAAAACCCAAACAAACTTCAGGAACACTGACCATCATTATTGAAAAGAATTGTTGCACGATGAGTCACGGCCCAGACTGTAGAGGAACTTTGGGAAGGAGCCCCTCTGTTAGGGGAAATCAGGAGATGGACTTGTCTCCTCTGGAGTCCGTCTGGAGGCTGTTGAGAAGGAGATGCATTATCTGAGTGTCCAGCGAAAGTGGGGGGAGAGTGGCTAGCTGAAGTTTATGGAGATTTATGGCTTCTTCTCCAGGCCTTAATTGCCTCCTCCTCTGTGGGTAGTCCTGGGAGGCCCGCGGTGAGCAGAGACCAGCACCAGGGCTCCTGCAGGTGGGCCCACCAGAACGCTGCTCACTGAGACTTGTTATGGAGACAAATGGTGTCACGGAGCGCCCCCAAAAGCAGACAACAAACAAAGGGGAGGAAAATAAAAAACGGAGAGAAGGACAGCTGGTCAATGAAAGGGCTCAGGACTTCAACTTGGCCTTCGGAGACACACAAAAAAGAGTTATGGTAGTCTTGGCTTTACTGGCGCCAATTCAATATCTATCATGGACAAGTGCTGTGATAAAATGTTGACAGAAAGAAACATTTAAACTTGAACTGAGAATGTTGAATTCAAGTCCAAATCCGAAAATGGGTCTTGGTCTTGAGGAGTAAATTTTTCTTGCTTCCCCAACGAGTTAAACAATGACATTGACATTTATTTCACAAAAGAGAACTGACCTAGAAGGCAGCATAAAACCTTTGCTATGACAATAATGCCAACAAATAATCCAGTTTAGATGCATTTACAACAATTTAAGTTTTACCAGTCCTTGTTCTACATGAGTATTTTGACATTGTCTTTAAGTATTTAGCCTAAAAAATTGTTATCTTAAGCAATTTTGCACCAGATCTGGTCATGAATGCTTCGGACGCTTTAAATTCTTTCTTAGCTCACTTGTTTATTGACATCCCCACCGCATAGCAGGAGCACATTTTATAGGTTGAATCAATAAGATGATGACATTCACCTGGTTTCACCCCGTGAGTCAATGCCAAGCACACAGCTTCAAAGAGCATGCTGCTGTTGATAAATCTTTATTTTTCAGGTAGGAATCAGATTGTGGGTGTTACATCTTGTCAACACAATGTTGTTATTATTTCCTTACCCCTAAAAAAATCATTAATTCTATTAATCTTTATTTTTGTATGTCCTCTGGCAAACAGGACTTTTACAGAACAACGTTCCCATACACTTGTGATTTCTCTACACTTAAAGGATTGCGCTTCAAGGAATCGATGTTCAATCTATAAAATAGTTAGTCATAGTTTCAAACATGTGGTTATTGTCGTAAATTGAAACCCAAAAAAACAGAAAGAAACGTCTTGGTTATATTTTGTAAAAGGACACGGTTCGGCCTACGATGAGAATATTTGTGATGTTATTGACATTACTTACGATAAATTCGTGTTGACCTTTGGTTGCGCTAATGACATGAAACCTTTGTTTTAGCATTAAAAACCAGGTGAGAGTCTTCTATTTGAATGACCCAACTGTCGGCCCAATCTTCTTTTTATTGGTTCTTACACAGGTGTGTTAAGAGCCATCTTTTGATTAATCCAAGTTCAACATAACCAGAGAAAATAAGCTTTTGTAGAAACCTTCTACTCTACGAATTCTTTCTACTGGAACTACTTTTTTATGAGACCAGGATAAGGGTTGGAACCAATGTTTATCTCATAATTACCTCAATGATCACATCTAAAAACACCATCTTAGGAACTAGTAGAGGAAGAAAGAACACTCACTTGTCAGAGCTATGTTGCGTGGGGTGGCGGGGCTGTTGGGAAGGACAGGCTCATGTCTATTGAAGGGGCACACCGTGAGTGACTGGCTCTGGGATGCGCCTGAGAGGCAGTGAGGGCACTAATGACTGCGCAAAGTGTGGACACTCAAACCATGAATATTGGATATGAACTGTATAGGAGCACATTTACAACCAGCCACACCAGGCCCCTACTGTTTCCTGTCAAGCTGAGGCTGCTGGTCATTGAACTGAGCTTACCTGAAAAACACAGGGAGCATCTGTTGTCATAGCCCGGGAGTGAAGTACAAGAAACACTGGAAAATTGTGACTGTGTCATTAGCAAGTAAGAGAAAAAAGAACTGCAATGCCCAAATAACTGAATAAATACTCCTACAGTAATAGCCAATTAAGTAAAGTACTTACCCGCGAATCCACCAATATTTACCTTCGTTTTAGTGTCAATAACCATGTGTTTTTGTAATGATTGCCATCTTTTAACATTATTACTTTCAATCAGCTTTGTTCCACCGCCCACCTGCCCATTAAAGCCTCGGCCCTGTTGCAAAATTCAGTAGAGTAGTCATTAGAAGATTAACCTCTGCCATGTTGTCATTATTGTGCAGAAACTCTCATACCAGGTACCAGGCAACAGACCACAATAACAAATGAAATAGCCATCTGGTGACTTTATTCCATATGCTCCAAGCTGGGGGAAAGGACTTGTGCTACTCCATTATTCTGTGGCTATCTTAGATCATCATCTCAGGCCAATTTCGTAAATGACTCACCAGCTGCAGGAAAGCACTCTTAATCGTTCCTGACTAAAAATAGATATGGATGAGAAAATGCATTAAAATTAGTTTTAGAATCATGTCTCTCTTCTGTTTCCCCTAAAAAAACATGCTTGTCCTGATTGTACCTCAATCCTATTTGTTATGGTGATCTAAAATGATATGCCACTCAAGTTCGTTCAATTTCGACCTACACTAATTGCATCTTTGGAGTTCTACATTGATTTAATCAAATTGCAATCACAACACAATCATTTGTTATAAGAGTTAGGGTTTCTAGGGAGGCGTGTGGCGCAGTGGTCTGGTCTGGCACTTGGTCTGGGGAACAGATGGTCACAGGTTCAAACTCCGCTGCAGTCAGCATGTCGTTGTGTCCCTGGGCAAGACACTTCACCCCAAATTGCTCCTGTGGGGATTGCCCACAGTATTGAGAATGTAAGATGCTTTGGATAAAAGCGTCTAACAAGTAATGTAATGTTATAACATTTTACCAAATCAGAAACTTGTCTTAAATCTAAATTGGAAAGACTTATATTTGAAGAATTAAACTCAGCGAGGACCTCCACTAAGGCCATTTACATATTGGAAAAATAAAGTGCATGTAGGCCATGAGATTTGAATCCGTTAAAAAAAATCCTTGGACCATGCTACACCCTTTTACCAAGTTATAAGAAAATCAGACTAGCAGTTTCTCTGTAACCTTGCTAACAAACACACAAACAAACAAACCAACCACTCAAACCAAATTCACCTGAGACGTTGTTATGAAAAATTCATTTGGAAGAGATGCAGCACAAAACAAATAATTGCAAATATTGAGAACCAAGAAAAAACCGAAGGACTCGTAGATGCCATTGGAATTGAGCACGATTCGTCTAATTGAAATAAATAGTGCAAACTTGTTAGAGGTCCAAAAAAGTCCTTGAAGGAGGTAGGGGTGGGTGGAGGTGTTGTTTAAATGTTGGACTTGGGAGACCACTGACTATATCCTGTTCCCTACCACTACTCAATTATGGTTTCTTCTAACCATGACCGTGACTGTTCCCTCATCTTAACCAACACAGATAGTTATTTCTTAACCAAAACCACAATATTTCCTCAAACTTCACAAATGATTTGTTTTAGCCCAAACCACGATAATGTCCTTCGGCATCCAAGTTGTTTTTGTGTCTTGTGATAGGAACAACGTGTATCATAGCGATATTGTTTTTTTTCAAGATCCTGTTTGATAAAAGAACGACATGACTCTCTCTTTAGGCCAAAAATAGACAAATACAAAATACAGATGATGTTTCTGTGAAGGTACCTCGGTTTCTTTCAGTTTCAAAAATTGACAAATCCAGATGTTTTATTAACTAGACCTATCCTATTTCTGATGAGATCCCATAACTGCTGTGTCTAAACTCTACTTTTTCAGACCTCTAAAACCAAAAAACAGTAAACAGCAGTGCGTTGCTATGAATCAGGGCCCCTCTTAATGCAGTAACGTATACAACAGCCCGAGGTTGCCAGCGGCTCCACTCTGCCTGACCCAGTTGCTGGGAACTGGAGCTCCGAGGCTCTGCAGTCCCCGCGGTGAGGAACCCCCCTGCCTTCCCCCCATTCCTCCGTCTAATGAAGACCAGAGGAGAGGATATCAGGCCCTCAATCAGCCGCAAGTCCACTTCACATGTGTTTTGATGAATCTCCGCTCATGTGCCGAAACCCTGCAAGCTCAGGGGATTGCGCCGCCGAGCCTTATCAGCATTCCTCAGAGGACATAGTCAACAAAACCACATGGGCTATCGCTGACAGCCAACGCCTTGACACAGACAGGCAACACCTCAGTGTTTGATCATGTGATATTCCGAGGAGCCGGGGGGGGATTGTTTATGCGACCTCGATCACATGCTGTAATTTGTAGGAAAGCCTGTTGAACACTCAGCTGCTGCAGTGGAGTTAACTCAAGGCCTTTTTGATTCGGGGGGGTTTACATGTGATTGACAGCAGGGATTTCTGGGGGGAAAAGTGCAATGTGAGGCTGAGGATGGTCACTTTGCAAACAAATATCGAAACCAACCAAATTCTACATTATAATATTATTTGTTTGTTATTTAGTAGGCCTACATGTGCCAACAATTTCTCCAGTTCCAGTTTCTCAGATGGGATAATTGTATCCTTTTCTCTTCTTAAACTGTCATTGTGAATTGAATACATTTGGGAGTTTTACATATGAAAGGTCCCATGTCATGCTTTTCTGGTTATTACCCATCCCCTTGTTTGTTATGAAGGTTTCTATGCATGTAAACAGTCTGCAGAGTAAAACAACCTCAAAGTACACCCTGTAGCGAGTAAAACTCTAACACAGAAAAGACCTGTCTATGCTGCCCCAAAACGCCTCGTTGGAGATTTCTCTTTTTCCATTTGTTTCTTCCGGGAACCGCATGACGTCATGCGGTTCCCGGAACCAAAATGGACCAATCCGCTGAGCTCCTCACACACCAGGAGGGGTGGGGACCTTTAGTGTACATTTCCAACTAACAGGGAGTCCCTGGTTGGTAATTGACGAGTTGAGATCGCGGAGCAATGCTCTCCGCAGACCCATTCTCACAGCGTTTATAAATCAATCAATCAATGTTTATTTATATAGCCCAATATCACAAATGTTACATTTGTCTCAGTGGACTTCACAGTTTGTACAGAATATCAGTATGACAATACGACACCCTCTGTCCTTAGACCCTCACATCGTACAAGGAAAAACTTCCAGAGAAAACCCACAGTTTAAAGGGAAAAATGGGAGAAACCTCAGGGAGAGCAACAGAGGAGGGATCCCTCTCCCAGGACGGACAGACGTGCAATAGATGCCGTGTATAAATTGAAAAGATAATACATTTGCAACATAGGTAGTCCAAATGTTTGGAAATGCATGTGTGTATAATAGGAAGATGAATCCACGAGTATATCCATCCAGGACTTATGATCCAGGACCACAGCCACGACTCAAGGTCCAGGACTCGCAATCCATGACACAGGACCGCAGGATCATCCATGACTCCGGATCCCGGCGTATATAGACACCAAAAAGAAAGAAATTTGGGGAAGCTGGGTTAATCGGAACATGAGAGTACACAGGTATAGACAGAGAGAAGGAAGAAGTAAGATGTCCCCCGACAAACTAAGCCTATATCAGCAAAACTAGGGGCTGAATCTAATCAGCCCTAACTATAAGCTTTATCAAACAGGAAGGTCTTAAGCGCACTCTTAAAAACGGATAGGGTAAACCTTTTTCTTACTCAATATCAAGCCACACTTATTGTTTTTACTTCGGCTGTGAGTGTTTCTGTGTGCTCAGGATGAGTTATGCGCTGTCCCGCTGTATCGCCGACCCGGAAACCACACCAGTGAGCCAGCTCACTGAGCAGCGAGCCTCGCAACGTCCCGACCAATCAGAGCACACTGGGCTCACAGGGAGGCGGGGGGGCCGGAGCTCCAACAAGCCGTTTAGGACAGAGAGTGAATACACATACTTTACAGAGAAGCTGTATGAGAAACCAATGTGAGTTTGGAAAATTGCACAATATAAATCTATTTTAGTATACCTCAACAATGGAATTATGATCAATAGAAATGGCCATCCATGACATGGGAACTTTAAACTATTGCAACTTGTATTGAAGAACATTTTTCACCACTTTCTGCTTTTTTTTTCTAAATTCAGCATTTAACGGAATATGAATAATGGACAAAAAATGTTCTTTTTAACAAACATTTCCTTTCTCTCTGCAGATACATATCCATGTTCTTACAAAAGTGTGTTTGCTTTGTGAATGGGTCGGAATGTGTGCCTCAATTACCGTTTCTAAATACCCAAGCTGAATTGCTGAGATGACAGGAAAGAGGAAAAACCAAAAAGCAGCATGAACACTTGTAATCAACCAAATTATGATTTTCAGTGTGTGGTGGAAACACACTCCAAATTAATAGTACACTGGAAAAAGTGAACTAATGCCATGTAGTCAAATGTTTTAGAAGGGATTGAGTACGTGTTTGCAGGTATATATTTTCAGGTGGTGGTGGAGAGCTTTTTTATTTGTTTTAATCCTTCAAACCCTGTCTCTGTTATTGGAAAAATGTTCACACATATTTCTCACGTTTCTTGTTTTCATTTCTCTACAGCAGTTTCATATCCAGATGTTAGCTTTGGCAGACTCCTGCTGCTATTTTAAGTTTTGTATCGTCTATTTACAGTATTGCACTCATGTTCATTTGAACTTCTTTAGCTCTGATATTTAGCATAAAAGGACTTCAGAAGTGAGTTTTTTTCTTGCGCAGGTTGACATCACATAGAGTATATCCTATATCTGCTTGATCAAACAATCCATTGAAGCTATATGATGCTGAATCAAATATTAAAACACATGACATTCTTAACATTTAACATAGATTCCCCAGCAACAACATGACTGGTTTGGTATGTTTTGAAACCTCTGAACTTGATGGACTTTTATATTGTGCATCTCACAAAGTTACAACATGCATTTCCACTATAATGGTACTGTTTGAATCAAACAATAGTCAAATCAAGGTTTAAAAAGTATCCTAAATGTTCAGGTACTTTGTTGGGAAGTAGAGGTTTGTTTGTCTCATTAAAAGGCATCTTACTGCCACACAGACTGAACTAAAGCAATCTTTTACATTACCGCTGTTAACCTCATTAGCAGCGTATAGGAGGGGTAATAAGAGACAATTGATTACATATTACGAAGATGAGCACAACATGCAGAATAATGCTTTTACTGTGCCAAACTTTCCTGGAAAACATTGGGCATTTTCTTTCTCGTGAAATACAAAATTCATTTTCATGCCATGCGAAGTAACCCTAAAAGCTCTCAGGGGTGCGATCAGCTGAACTACATAAGCTACAGCGCAGACCTTTCCTAGGTAGGAATATGACAGAAGTTGGGGGGTGGGGGGAACATACAGGCTTTCGCTGCCTGCCTGGTTGAAGTGGCATTTTCTGTCTTGTGAAATACTCAATTTACTTTCTAGCCGTGTAAAATGCACACATAATAGCTTAAAGAGCACTCAGGGGTGTATTTTGTTAAATCATCCATGTAACACCGGTGCATTATATACAGTATTCTTTTTTTGTCCTGCTTCTACTCTCAAGTAACAGGCATGTGAGAAAACAGGAAGTTGGCCAGCTGAGAGGTTTCTTTCTTTTGTCTCCACCGCACTTTAACCCATACACGGAAATAGCGCTGTGGAAAGTGTGACTTCTGCCACAGAAGAAAAAACAAGATGTTCAGAGTGAGTTAAAAAAACAACAAAAAGGAGAAAATTGGCAACCTCCAAAACAGGCCGAATGTCTGTTTTGTGTAAGCAGCAGAAACAGACAACGGGCAGCTTTTCCTAAAACGCCTTGATCGAGAGGTTAAAAAACAAGATGCTCTTCATCTCCGAATATGACATCTTGACCAATCTTGTTGGATTGGAGCTGAAGCGAAACCGCTGTCTCCAGTAGTGTTGTGCAACGGCCCAACACTATTTACTCGTGTTTCCTCTGCCAGCTTGTTGTTTTACACTTTCGACATCCTGCACACAGGGTGCCACGAGAGGCTGACACTGCTCTTTACTGCACTGTAAACGTACTGTTTATGACTTTAAAAAAAGGACCAACAGAGGAAGTGAGACATGCTTTAAAATCAGTTTTATTTATAGTGTTTTGCTGCCATGTGCGGTTATTGACTCTAAGAACACTGTGATGGCAATTGAATGATTATGGAGCAACATGTTACCAGTGGTGGAACAAGTATTCAGATTCTTTACTTTAGTAAATACCACACTGAAAAATGCAACATTTCAAGTCAAAGTACTGCATGAAGAATCATAATTTAGTATTTCAGTACTATAAGGAAAATGTACTTAAACTATTATGTGTAAAGTACTCACTGCAGGAAATTTTTTTAAAAAGATATAAATGTTTTTGAAAGATTTTAAACCAAAAGCAGCAAATCCTCAGATGTAAGAAGCTAGAACTGTGAAATATGTTTGAACATTGCCAATTAATTTCCTTTGAACCCACTTTTACTTAACTACAATGTTGAAGTGTTTCATTTATACCAAATAATGATATTTGTAAGTAACTGCTAAATTAATCTGGAGTGAAAAGTTCAACACGTGTTTCCAAAATGTAGTAGAAGTACAAAGTAGGATAAAATGAAAATAATCAGTTAAAAGTACCTCAAATGTTAATTGCAGTACTTGAGTAAATGTACTATACTTTCCATCACATACACAAACACCCACACTCAGGGATAATGGGGATGATGGGATAATGGAGAGTGAGGGTCCAGAGAAAGGTCAGAATCCTCAGTAAACAAATGGCTATTTAACGGTAAACAGATCATTGTGCCCCACGGCCAAAAACTCTGACGGATGTAACCTCAGGTGACATCTTTAAGTCCTGTTTGTGTTTCCTTCTCTAAACAAAGCATCTAATCATCTATTATCCGCAAGGTCGAGACAATAAGCTCATGCTGTTTGTGTGTATCTTCTCTTATTTTTGAGCCGTTTCCCTACAATACAAAATTCCAACAATACAATCCATACAATGTTTGAGTTTAAGGTTGTCACTTTCATCCAATGGTATGAACTTATGGCTTCTGTTTTATGTCTTCTCCTTTGTGTTTTTACAAAATTGTCTATTATCTATTCACTTTTAGGCTTTCAAAGGGTCGCAGCACTTCCTGCGCAGCTTTCTGAAACATTTATGGACTGAAGTCGAGATGGTTGTCACGTTCCTAAAATAGGATGTAGCAATATCCTGCGACTCGAAGGGGAGTGGTAAATTTGAGCAACTCAGGTCTTTCATGTTCCAGGGACCATGTTATCTTCCCGCAGGATTTATAACTGTGTGTCTGCGGTCGATTGTGTGTGTAAGTGTGCTCGTGGGGGTGTGAGGGGGGAGAGGAGAGGGGTTGAATGAGGCAGCCCTGGTGGCTTTCTGTGAATGGAGCAGTGAAAGGTTAAAGCTCCGAGCTGTGGTCACAGTGTATGTTTGCTGTTTATTTTGTTCTGCTTGACTTACTGGACTCCTGTGTGTGGGGGTGTGGGAGGGGGGGGGGATGGTGTAGGGAGGGCACAGGGTTAGGAGGTCAAACTGAAATACAACACCCACAAAATGTATTCAAATCCCTGATTTGATCGTGAGGATATACGCTGTGAGGCAGAAAGAAGTTGACATCACATTAACACACATTCTCGTCCAAGGGGCCAAAGGAGGTCAAATGATTTTCAGAAGGTTAATTCAAAAAGGTTTTGCCGAATGAATATACCTGAATAAAAGAAAGCAAACACACAGTGACGTGTTCGCAAACAGAAATCTAAAAAGCAAACAAAAAAGGGACGAAAGCTGATGACTCGGATTTAACAACAGCCACCTGCCGGATTCATATTTATTGAAACAGATGTCCCAATCAACCTGAGATCAAGTGAAGGCCTTGTACATGTCAAAATGTTGAAGAAAATAAGCATAAGACAATAAGAAACATGAGATGTTCAACATTTAGAAAAACTAGTTGGGTATCAATAATGAACGTTAAGAAGAACTTTACCATTTAGTCCATATGTTTTGAACACAGACTTGAACAATTGTGGACCTATCTTTTAATTTGAATGACAGTAGGGCTACATACGTCAATGTTTCTTTTTATTGTTACAGGGTTAAAAGACATGAGAACACATCTGGAAAGATAATGTTTTTTCCATGGCTGTGTTGTATAGTCTAGCTAACGCAAGCTTGACACCGAACCTCTTGTTTTGATCTTGCAGGGAAGAAACAAAGACTTAGTGTATTATCTACAATGTCATTCAAAACATCTGTCAAGCACTGCAGGTGTATTCAAGCTGCATTCAGGGTTACATTTTGAGGCTGTTGAGCGGAGAAAACCTTATTAAAAAAAGAATTCAGACAATCTGCTCATATACAATGGATTTTTGCTTTTCTCTTTTGAATACTTTTATGTCACCTATACCGCTAGAATCCGGTCCTCCTATATTTTCAATGTGCTGAGTTTCATGCTCCAAGCCCAAATATGTCCCTTTTTTTTATTTGGATAATCATGTAATATTTATACTCGATAAACAAAAGAAGGAAAACAAACTCCTAAGACAGTAACCCTGGGCTGTGGAATTATACAGTAAACAATGAAAATATAGTTACCATGTCTTAATTGACTTCCGGCAGTTTGCCAAGGCATGCGTCGCGAGATGTCAGACGAAATTAGTGGGAGGACACCCGCGCTGATATGACCACGCCGCAGGTTTTGGAATCCTACAACAACATCGTAAATCCTCCACAAGAACACCAAACAGTGAGAATTGTTGTCTAAGAATCCCACTCGGCTTCAGTTTAGAGCGTGTAATGTGTGAAAACATGCGTTTGCAAGTGTGTGGGAGATGTGAATCAGTGCAACTACTGTCCAAAAGTCTGGGGGATGTTGTTGTTGTTGCTACTGTTACAGTTGTTCAGGGGTCATTACTCTCCTCTTGGCTGTTGCTGCAACAGAGACTTGACTTGAAGCATTTTGAAAAGTAGAAAAGCGCTCATGACATGTTCCCTGGCAGTTTAGTTAAAAGCAAATATATAATTACAGAGCAATACAGGGTAACATTTAAAGAAAAAAACTTGAAAAATATTAAAGATTAAAGTCATTATCTAGAAAGTTCAGATATTCTTTGAAATTGAGTAGGAAAATTGGCTAGAAATAATCCCAAATTTACTAAGAGATAAATATTTTAGGACATTATAGAGTAAGATTATTCTCTCAGCTAAGGTCACAAACTTACAAGACGTTTTGGGGGGGAATTTTCATCCAAAAACAACATCTTTTTTTATTTTTGTTTTGGACCGTTAGACATCACACAACATTTCTTGAAATCCTAAAACTATGGGCTTTTTTTGGGTGATTTAAGGATTTATCAATGAAACGAGAAATGAATCAGCAAATTAATTGACGTAAAAAAACGAGCTTAATTTCTTTTAAAGGAATATGTGCAGATGCCAACCCCATTCCTTACAAATTGTACTCTATATATCACATTAACAATTATGTTTCCGATTTATAATGTCATGCATAATCCCAGAGCAGGCCCCTCCTCCTTATTGTGGTGTGAAGGTCGTTCAGGGATTCAAGGTTTATCTAAGCTGTCTAAATGTAACCATTCTGCTTGAAACTAATACACACAATACACTTACTGTGAATGTGCTCAGAGTCGATGCTTTTTCCCCAAAATGTAATCTCTGGAGCAAATGAGTTGCATATGAATGTAATTTGTTCAGATACAGTTGAAGTGCCAGCTTTCATTGGAGCTACTTTCCATTACACACGGAGAATTAGATCACAAAGAATAGCGAGAGAACGTGAAAAGAGCAGAGGAAAAAGTCATTCAATATGACCTCATCAGGAGGAAGAAGCCGACTTGTGTTGCTTTTAATGCTGATTCAACTCACCATGGAGGACTGTTTGCAATATTTGCTGCTCTTGTAACACATGAATAAAATGACATATTCCAAGTTTTACTCATGAAGGATGAAATATACTTTTGTTCATGAATCAATTCTTGTTGGCACGTGTTGTGTCAACTTTCAAGCTTTCTTTATCTCTCCATTGAGACCTTCCTTAATGGCCACCATAAGAGGGCATTTCACTTCTTGGCAAGGCTCTCTGATTATTGTCGGAGGCGGCAGTGCCACGCGTCAGAATGAGTTTGAATCATTAAAACAGCAAAGAAGATGAATGGAGGTCAAACACTCAGGTCACCGCCTCTTAATCATTCCCTCGGAACATAAATCTTTTCAGGAGAAGAAAAAGAAAATAAGATTTTTTTTAAATGTGATTTTTCAGCTGGATAATAAAAACCAAAAAAAAAAGAAAAACTTTAGGGATGAGAGAAGATTAAAACAATGATCGTTATTCATAAGATTCCACAGATGTTTTTCATTCTGTCTTATTGTAGCCAAAAACCTTAGTACACAGATTTTAAGCCACTATTACATAATCAAAGCACGCTTAGAATCTGTTCAAATAACACAGCATATGAACGGTTGTTTTCATAGCACCAGGGATCATTTCTGGGGGAAGTGAGCGTCACATGAAGGTAATAAATGGAGTTTCCTTTTTGAAATCCACTCTACGCCGACCTGAGTGGATGACAACCCCTGATAAGGTTAAACAAATACCACAGCCTATCCGCTTCAGCCCACAGAGCTACTGGAACTCAAATACAGTGCACACACACTTACTGCACACACACACACACACACACACACACACACACACACACACACACACACACACACACACACACACACACACACACACACACACACACACACACACACACACACACACACACACACACACACACACCAAGTGAATCCCAGTGCTGAGCCACCATCTGCCTCCATCTGTAACTGGTTGTATTCGCTGCTGCTTTCTTAAAGCAGTTCTGATATAGGCAACAGTCACTGCAAATCTCTGTTGACATGTTCAAAGTGTGTTTGTGGAATAAAGCAAACAGTAAAATAAAGAGTACCCACACTTAGTATACAACTTAGTTTAGGACTTCTAAGCAAATGAAGATAAGAATCTAAAACTACGTATATTAGCTACACCAGTCAGTATTTTAACTAATGCATTTCTTTTTCTTTTTTTTGAACCTACTTAAGTGGACTGTGATTCATAATAATCCACCTTCTGTTCCCCTTTGAATACCATAGGTTTTTTTGAACTATTTAAGTTTTAGTTGACTGTAAATAATGGGTAATGGTCTTTTTTTTGTATATGGGCGAAAAGTCAAGATATCACCAAACTCATTGAAATAAATCTTCTTGGCACAATGAAAATCGCTACCGATAACATCCAATGGTTGGGAAGATTTTCCAGAAAAAAACAATCACGTCAACCCCATCGTGGGGCAAGAGAAAAGGTCAGGGGTCCCCAAAGTCCATAGGTTTCATCTACGTGTGAAAAGGAAGGTCTATACAAAATGTTGTGGCAATCATCCAACAATATTTGATATATATTGGTCTGGAACAAAGTGTTGACCGACAGACCAATTTTGCTACCAATAGAGCCATGTAACTTGAATGCTTGAAAATGATTAATTTTGTCTTAATGTACTTACTTACTAAAATGGCTAAAGAGATCCAGATGTTTTCTTTGTGATACCTTCTTGGTGTAAGTGTTGTAAAACGGTTTCTCAGGAATATTAGCCAGGGCAAAAAATTGGTAGGAGTCACGATGGAAAACATTGAAACGTGACATTTTGTCAGCTGGCAGTCCTACCGATCCCAACCTCTTTATGAACTATCACCTTGTTGAGAAGCACTCTGATTTGGCAATGAGAAAGTCCGAAAAAGGAAGGGAGGGAGGAGGGGCAGAGCTTTCCTCACAAAGCCTGGAGCTGTGACTGTGAGAGAAGACTGTTACGCTATCTTCACACAACCCCCTAGACCGAGGAGGGATTTTATCTCTCGGTCCTCTGGGACTGGAAAAGGCAACAGAAGGTTATTTCCTGAGAAGTCAAGTTAGAGGAAGTGAGGGAAAGAAGAGAAATAGGGGAGAAAGCAGTGGGTGAAAAGGCTTTTTCTGAGTTCCAGCATGGGAAATGAACAGGAGGAAAGGAAACAACCCAAAGCAACAAAAACACAAAGAAACAACAAAACAGAAGCCATCGCGGTAACCCTCCGTCCCACCTCTTCACACTGCGATTTCCACAACAAAAACACCCGTTCGGCTTCTTAGGCGGCTTTGGTCCGGCCTCGGTAAGAGAAATACAGCACATAAAGCATTTGGAGACTTTAATGTCCTGCCTCCTTCTTACGCCGCTCTTTCCTTAGTCAAAGCCACACCGAACAAACAGATATCAAAGGGAAGGTGGGAGGCATCACTTTTGATTGAACAGGAGAGCACAAAGAGAGAAAAAAGCCTTCACAGAGGACCCTGCTCTGGATCTGGGTCAGGCAGGGGTTTTGTCGATCGTCTTCTTAGAGACGCTGGATTCAAAGAGGATAATTCTGTAGTTGATAATTAGTGACGGTGTGGTTTTGATGAAGCTTCACAGATTAGAAGACATGTGCTAACTGATACAACATTATCAAACCAAACTCCTACAATTTTGTATCTTATTAACTGCGTTGGTTTGACCACTGAAATGCTTTTGCTGTCCGTTCTTGTTTATATTTACCAACAAAAAGCTAATATGAAGACTTGTGCAGATGTAAGCTGTAGCCCTTAGCTGAAGCTGTTAGCAGGTAACGATAGATGACAGCTTCGATAAAGATTTACCAGAACCTCCAATTTTTTGTTAAAACCTCTGAAAAGTATGGTTATTGGTTATCTTACTATATCAACTTTGGATAGAGTTTGGTGTTTGATAAGCCGTCAAAGATACAAATCCACAGCTAAGTCTGCTAACGTCTAATATTTTCACACGACTGTTTCCACTTTCACTTGGCTTACAGTTGCTTTGCCTAAATGCAAACAGTTTGAACCCACTTTTAGAAGTATCCATCATTTTATGACTCAAAAGATACACTGCTTCAAGTGGGTGGAGGTTTATTCATGGGAAATCTCAATTTGGACTTAATAGGTGGAAGAATATGATACCTCACAGTTTACATATTGCTGTCGATCACTCCTTAACATTATGCAGGGACAGTTTTTGTAAAGAGTACATGTTCCCCCTTTGATTAGCAGACATGTTGTAAACTCTGGGCCAAAAATATGACCTTACAAATTCCCCCTTAAGGTCTTTTTGTAGATAAAGATTTGATGTAAACTTCTTGTGACTGATTGTGTGACTTGATCTTAGGCTGTAGCCACTTTGTCAAACAAAGTTTATCTTCTATCTTAAAACTGGACAAAGGAATACAGTCAGTGAGAAAAGAACTACAGAACACCGCCATAAATATTGTATAACAGCCATGAGTGCCCCAAAACTGTGACGACATTCACTATCAAAGAACTTATCTATGTTCTCGGGGTTTATTTAGTATCAAATGTAACTGTGGTTGAAAATGTCACATGGGGAATGATTCTGAAATGCTTGATGAAGAATACCAGGCTATTTTTTGCACCACATTTAAAAAAAATTCTGCTGAAGGGCTCAAAGAAATACTCTACAGTTCAGAATATTCCCATGTGGTAGAACTGGTGTAGGCCGAGCGTCTATGAGAATATGTTCCACCACATTCCCCCTTTCCAAATCACCTCACACCTCCCCTCTGCCATATCGAAGCGAGGGTGACTTTGAGCAGGAGATTTACCGTTGCTGGCAGTGGCGGCGAAGAAGATGACAGCGTGCTGTCTCTCTCCTCGTTCATCAGAGAGAAAAATGGACTGGGAGCTGTTGGGCGCGGACAGGACTAAACCATCCATCTCGGGCTGTAATTATGCACCGCCACACGTCTTGTTGTCTTTCTTCCCACTGTGCTGGGACCGCGAGACGGACTGGGTTTACGTTATGGGTCACCTCTTTTTCCAAACACAACATGAACTCCTCCCCTCTGCATAACTGATCGGTCATTAATTAGATAATAGAGGGGGAAAATGGATATGATGGATGTATCTCAGCTCTAATTACCTGGCCCAGTGATATCTATTACAGGCTGAAGTTCATGTCTTGTGCGGGACTGCAAGTAATTATCGATAAACTAGTCAATGGATTCAATATTTCGTGCACAAAATGTTTGGAAAAAGCAAAACAAGTCAAATGTATAATCCCAGAGCACATGTTGACAGCTAATAAATTACTTGTTGTGTCCAAAACCAAAATACATCTCATCTACAATGACATAAAACAAAGGAAAAGCATCACATTCTAACATTTTAGCAGCTGTATCAACCATACTGTATGTTTGACCTTCTATCCTTTTAAAATGACTTTAACTGCTCAAAACTGTTTCTGATGATTGATTAATAAATGTAAGATTTTCTCAATATTTCTTTTTAGTTTGTTGTGTAATAAGTAAGTCTAAGAAAGTCTTAGCTTTGCTTTTTCTTGCAAACATCTCCCATAATGTATCCACATTGCTCTCTTGTGACATTTTCCTTTTTGTCTTTGAAAAATTACCTATTTTTATAAGATGCATTGAGGGGCAGTGCACACAAACACCTCCCTTGCCTGGCCCCATATCCCTCATGTATACTGTACTGTATGTGACAAGAGGCTTTAAAGACTCCTCGACGAGCACTTTTTACAAGGCTGAGACACTGCACTGCTTCACGAGGCCTCCGCCTCTGCACACATTGCCTCGTCTGTGGCCCCATTCATCGGTGCAGGCTTACCAGCCATTTATATGTCTTCTGTCACACTTTGGAGGAATTTTCCATATGTTCGATGTGTGATTCTGGAGTTGTCAGTTAACAGAAAAAAGGGACGGAAAAGGTTCTTTTGCACGGCTGCTTTTTTTCACACAAACCCGGCTTATAGTTTGTTTCACGCGAACAATGAGCAGACACCGTGCGGAGGCAGACAAAGGCCCAAGTCAAACTGTATAGGAATTTAAATAGAGCAATCCCATAGGGTCCGCTCTCTATTTCCCCCCCACTCTGGAGCACAGTGTTTGGAAAGAAGAGAGCCAGAGAAAGAAAACGAGTTAAAATTCTGTCATGCAGTCCTGCTCTGCATCCCACTGTGGAAACATGATTAGATATGTCCCGAAGTCCTTGTGCATACGTTATTGTCTCCCTGTATTATGGCTAATCTTCTTTTTGTCCACTTTTTCCAAGACATAAGAACAATGTCTTTTTTATTACAGCACTTTTTGCTTTGGATGACTCTTTTGAAATGCAACAAAGATATTTTCAGTTGCCAGGATTGATATCGGAGAAAGATAAGATAAGATTCTCTTTATTTATCCCAGTTTGGGAAATCTGATGCAAAATTCCAGTTTATTTTTTCTGTTTTCTGCAAAATATGTGGGTGCACATGCTGCGTAAAGGCATTCATAGGCTTCCATAGGTTTGAGTCATCACCCATTTACACAGAAATTAATGTAGAATCTAATTTCAACCAATAAAATCGAAATTGCCTGTAAAGAGTGCTGTAAATAATCCATTATTCCAACACTATACATGCAATTTGTAACACATATAAGCTACTTGTGTGTGATATACTAATTTACAATATGCAATGAAAAGTGTGAATAAATTATGCAAGCAAACACAGTTGTTGGTAAAGCAAGAATAAAAAACAAAAAAACAAAGCCCCTTAGAATATCTCTACGGTCTAATTTCATTGTTTCCAGACAAACCAAACCAAATTTAAAAAAAGATTGGTCCGGCTACCTCCCATGTGCTCACAGCAGGCGAGCACGAGAATAACAGCAGCAAACCGCGGCCTCCCTGACACGTTTTCTTTTCTTTTTTCATCTTTGAAAATTAAATATTCTCTCTCATCCTTGGTGTGGAGCTATAAGCGCTTCAGGTTGGGAGGGGGAGGGAATCATTTCTTCCTCTCTTTAGGAAAGTAGATATATTTAGAAATAGGCACATTAAAGAATAAAACCCCCCACAACTAAAGATAGAGAAAAACAGTAGATTGGAATCCCAGCCCAGATAAATCACATTAGGAAAAAAAGAGGGAAGGCTACTTATACTCAGATGGACCGGTTAGTCTTTAAGTGTTGAAATATTTACAGCAATGTCGGTGCAGATGCTTCAATTATGGCTTGCTCTCTCGGAGCCTCTGACAGACTGTTTGTCATCGATATCACCCTCCGAGTAAATCTGTAAATAACTGTTGAGCCAGTTCGTTGAAATCATTTTGAGGTCATGATGCTGATGTGTGTAATGGATACAACCCTGTGTTTTTTTTTGTCCTAAAATGACCGCTAGAGATATTTATTCGCCTTAAGCACGTGATTTATTGACTGGTAACAAGCTCAATAAATAAAAAAACACCATCCTGATCTACCTGCAAGGGTCTCACCAGTTCCAAAAGAATAGTTTCTATCATCTTCCAGACTGTCAAATAGTAAAGGTTACTTACTATTCTTATGTCGATAATGAATGACTGCAGGTATTTCTTGTTACTGTTACAGGCATACAGGGAAAAACATGCTTTCTGATGTATAACAAAAGAAAAAGAGAAATGAAAGAAAGCATGAAGCACGTGTATGCTATGTGTATTTTGCAGGTCTTGCAGACGTTCTCCACTGTGGACGTCTCTGTCCTCTGGCAGCCCTTATTTGGTTTCTAATAAAACTCCAGCATCTAAAGCGTTGGGGATGACCTATCACATTACATAATTCATGCATGACACTTGTGAATAATGAATGTTTCTGCCCCAGTTGACGTGGTGCCAGAGGTGGAACAGCACTGCTCTGTGCCCATCTCTGCAAAGCAAACACTCACGCCACAGGTACTTTTATTATTTTTTCTAGTCCTACATGCTTGGGCCGTGGAGCGCAAACACTAAATAATGAGACATCGACAAGACACCATGCTGTTTTTCATTTATGTCTTGTTGTTTTTCCCCTGTCAAGACTTTTTTTCTATTGAGAAATCATGGGTATGAAATTTGCCTCGCATAAAAAACTGAGTCATCCTTAAATCTGTGCTGCTCTTCCCATCCGACCAACTGTCCATGTTAATGTTTTATCAGGCCTTTTAGGCTCATTCATCACCCTCCTTTGTGTGGCTGCCAATGAGGCATCAGGCCATGGGAACCCAGTGTTTCTAAAGCTGCATGTGCTTTATTAATACACAAAAGCTGACGTGTTTGTGCCCTGAGAACCTACAAGTGAGAAGACCCGCGTTAGAAACATACCGAAGCAGTAGTCTGAGCCACGGTTGGTGTCATTAGAAGCAAAGCGATGGACCCCTAAACTAGCCTGGGGCTGCTCATCAGTACTTGTCACCATGCTGGCTTCATTAGTCACTGTCCAGATGACAGGGGCTCTTGTAAAGGATATCTCACCCCCTGCCGAGAGCCAAGTGTCCTGGCAAATGGGCCGCTGACCTCCAGAGCGTCTCTGGTCTTGCCGATGAGAACAGGCTAAGAGTGAGATGAGTGCGTGCGGACCACGGGGCGCGGCCGGGGCCAGGGCCTCTCCTTTCTGGTCAATCCCGAGAGCTGACCTGCCCCTGACCTCATCCGTACAATCAAGTTAGTCGACTGGTGACTCCTTCACGCTCTGATGAAATGGCAGATTCCCCCCTAGAAGAAGAGAAAGGGGGGGGAAACATTGTCTGGGGGCCCCTCTGAAGGAGAGTGGGATACCGAGCAGTGACATGCTAATCCACTCGGTTGATGATTAGGAGTGGTGGGGGGATGGAGTGAAATGATGAGGGGGGAAAAAAGAATTCTTGGCAGGTTTTTGATGTCTCTGCCTTTTGATTCGGTCTCTCTGCTGTGCTTTGGAAATGACAGCAGCTCTGTCAGAGTGGAGGTATCCGTCCAATGTATGGACATGTGATGGGTGATTTTCGCTTTGATGTTGTGGTTCTGCCCTGGATCGTCAGTGAGGCGCGATACACAGTGCGCTTCTTGATGTTCATTTAATGCAATTATTTACAGTATACGCAAATTCACTGACACTGAATTAAAAACACTTTGATGATTGGATAGAATCAACAGCTTGGAGTGGGCGTTAGGATGCTCACTTGTAAATTATAGATCCAATACAGGCTCATTATATGGCCTATTTGCTTTCCTAAGGGATTTTCTTTTTTATGTCTAAGGTTTGTATATTCTGGAACATGCATGCTTGCATTGAATCAAACAGCAAACCAAATATATGTTTTTAATAGCAGTTTTTTTTCAATGCCAAACAGCAAAGGCCAGACAGATTTCTGAAGAATGATCTGATAATAAAGTGAAATAAATCTGGCTAATATGATAGTTAATTGGAAGTAGGAACAGTTATACTCAATACAAGAATGGATTCTAGAAACAAACGATTGAAAGTGTCAAGTAGCAAACATATTGATGAGGAAAATGAGGTATGTTGTCTTTCGAAATGGTCACATTCAGAAAAGGTGTTTGTTTAAATTCCTCCAGTGTCTTTGTTGAGAGACATATCAGACTTCAGGTTGAACAGACCAATTACAGCTCAATCTGTTACAATCTGCACGATGTGAAAAGCGATTGGACAGAAGGGGACCAAAGACAGATTTCTAGAAACTAGACTCCAAGTCACAGAAAATGTTGGAGACATTCTCAAACCACTTTAAAAACCAAACATTCTAATGACTATAGTAAAGGGGTTGCTTTTTCTGAAGACCTCACAGAGAATGATCACCTGACTCACACATTTAATTAGATTCAAACTGTAATCAAAACATTTCCATAACCTCGACCAGATCTTGATTTTGTTGCCGGACCATAACCAGAGGTTCATGTCCAGCGTATCCAACCTTGGATTTCGTGGGTGAGAAACTTAAGGTTAGGCTTTGACCAATAATGGTTGCGGTTGGATGGGTCGTTGGGTAGCCAGTCTTCCAAAGTCCTGTGTTGGTTTGTTTTCTAAGTTACATGATATTCCCTTTTTTCATGTTTACATTGTTTCAACTGAAGGGCTGCGATACAAATTTGAAAAATTGATTTGTTGATCCAGCTTTGCAATACATGATAATGGCCTACTAAGCCAACTAGACGGTAGAGTAGGGCCTAATCACCTAAAATCTACGCACATGATAACAACTGATAATGGCCATTATATCTGCTGATAACATTGGTAACAGGAGACTAATAATGTTGACATAGATGGGAAGCTGTGATTGTTTGTAATTGAGAAAGAAGATATTTCAATCTTGTGCTTAAGCTGACACTATAAAATACACAAAAAATGAAGAACGGTTAGAATTCTAACTCTTACTAGGCTTTCTCTCCAGATGTTAAAAAGCTAAAGGATTTGTAGCAAACAATGAGAAAAGAGAGCCAAAGTGACACAATATATACCACATGACAGCAATCCATCAGATACACTCATTAATTTGGCCTCCAGTGAGACTGTAAGGAATCTTGGTGTTATATTTGATCAGGATTTATCCTTTAACGCCCACATAAAATCAATTTCAAGGACCGCCTACTTCCATCTACGTAACATTGCAAAAATCAGGCATATCTTGCCTCAAAACGATGCAGAGAAACTAGTCCATGCATTTGTTACTTCAAGGCTGGATTATTGTAACTCCTTATTATCAGGGTGTACCAAGAAGTCAGTCAAGTCGCTTCAGCTGATTCAAAATGCTGCAGCTCGTGTACTAACCAGAGTTAGGAAAAGGGACCACATTACTCCTGTTCTGGCTGCCTTACACTGGCTCCCTATAGAACACAGGATAGAATTTAAAATTCTTCTTCTCGCCTACAAAGCCCTTAATGGGCAGGCGCCATCTTACCTTAAAGAACTCATTATACCCTATTGTCCTACTAGGGCATTGCGTTCCAAGAATGCAGGGTTGTTGGTTGTTCCTAGAGTCTCTAAAAGTACAATGGGAGCCAGAGCCTTTTCTTATCAAGCTCCACTTTTGTGGAATCAGCTTCCAGTTTGTGTTCGGACGGCAGACACCCTATCCGTTTTTAAGAGTGCGCTTAAGACTTTCCTTTTTGATAAAGCTTATAGTTAGGGCTGATTAGATTCAGCCCCTAGTTTTGCTGATATAGGCTTAGTTTGTCGGGGGACATCTTACTTCTTCCTTCTCTCTGTCTATACCTGTGTACTCTCATGTTCCGATTAACCCAGCTTCCCCAAATTTCTTTCTTTTTGGTGTCTATATACGCCGGGATCCGGAGTCATGGATGATCCTGCGGTCCTGTGTCATGGATTGCGAGTCCTGGATCTTGAGTCGTGGCTGCGGTCCTGGATCATAAGTCCTGGATGGATATCCTCGTGGATTCATCTTCTTATTATACACACATGCATTTCAAAACATTTGGACTACCTATGTTGCAAATGTATTATCTTTTCAATTTACACACGGCATCTATTGCACGTCTGTCCGTCCTGGGAGAGGGATCCCTCCTCTGTTGCTCTCCCTGAGGTTTCTCCCATTTTTCCCTTTAAACTGTGGGGTTTTCTCTGGAAGTTTTTCCTTGTACGATGTGAGGGTCTAAGGACAGAGGGTGTCGTATTGTCATACTGATATTCTGTACAAACTGTGAAGTCCACTGAGACAAATGTAACATTTGTGATATTGGGCTATATAAATAAACATTGATTGATTGATTGATTGACTCATTCATCACATCAGCACAATAGCTGACTTCACACACTGAAGACTTCCATATGGTGTGTGATCTACACACACACACTTACACACACTCAGCAGACTGTACTCTGCCCAGGAGGTACAAAACGCTTTAATGTATCTACTGAGTCTCGGGAGAAGAAGGCTGGTCCTTTCTGATCATTCACACTTTAACACCACACCCTCTCACATTCATGTGCCCCCTTTGTGCTCGCCACAAACAGTGTGTTCAATCGCATTATCATTACAGAGCAAATCAGTCATATTAAGCCTCCGCGCTGTCACTTGTCCCGCAATCTCAGCTGTGCGCTGCCAAGAAAGCGTGGCAGGACATAAGACGCATGTGAAATTAGATTTGCATAAACAGTGTTGCTCCATCACTTATTCATTTTTCCCCCCTCAGCTAAGAAAAAGCTAAATGAAAGATGTTGGCTCAAGACATTCCTCTGGGTGCATCAAACAGGTGTTGATTCCGCGGTTGGGACTTCATTAATGGGATTATTGTAGTAATGACATGATGACCTCATCATGCTTTCAGATGTAGGGGTTGAGGCAGGGGGATTGAGGGTAAAAAGAGTATTCGAGCAGGTGGTGGCTCCTTCACAGGTCGTTCTATTCTAAATCATTAGGGCTAATGGTGTTTTTCAATGCGCGAAGGAAAGGTAGGGGGGAAGTGAGTCACAGCTGTGATCAAACCAGCAGATCCTTAACACTCAAATCCGAAGAATACAGGACTCAGGATGTTTGAGTCATATTGCTTCGATTGGCTTTCACCTTCTACTTGTTTTTGTACTTTCTATTTGGCATGCTATGAATACATTGTTAGGTGTTTCATCAGTTTTTTAATGGTTTGGCTGGAGTACAGTCATTAAGGCTCTTCAGCTGTTTTCTATGTAGTGTTGAAGAGCCATTCAGCCATTTAAAAACAGCCTACAGTTTCTGTTTACACACTTATTATGCAGATGTGTGTTTGTTTGTTCTAATTTATTCTCAACATTATATTACATAAGTACATTTTCTATCAACTTTTCACCGCAGCAAAGTATTTCTTTTACATTCCCTTTTCAATATCATGTCCAAAAAGACAGCTTGGAATCACAGAATGGCTTATGAATAACACAACAATGTATATTGTAAATATCATTTGGCGTTTTATTACTACCCATTTTGGCTTTTTGTTTGACAGTTTGGCAACTCTACTGTCATAAAGCGTAATAATAGAAAAACAAAATCTAAGGGCTTTAGAACTGACTAATGCCTAAAAAGGTTTACATGTTACATTTCCCAACAGAGCATTTATAAAGCATTGTTGGTGCTGTTTCCTGTCTACTGTATGTCAACAGTCTGACTTCAGTATGAGGGATTGCATTCCAAGCGTGAAGTAGCTGTGAAGCTACATGGACTCCAGGATACTCTGCAACTTCTACAGGTGCACCATAGAGAGTATCCTGACTGGCTCCATCACGGCCTGGTGCGGCAGCTGCACCGCCCTCAATCGTAAGGCTTTACAGAGGGTGGTGAAAACTGCACAGAACATCACCAGGACGGAGCTGCCATCCATGGAGGACCTTTACTCCCAGCGGCTCAGGAATAAAGCCCTCAGGATTATAAAAGACCCCCATCCCCCCCACCACAAACTGTTCTGTCTGCTGCCGTCTGGCAGGCGTTACCGCAGCATCCGGACTAAAACCACCAGACTCAGGGACAGTTTCCTCCCACAGTCAATACGACTGTTAAACAACTGAACTTTGAAACAACATCTGTTAAACACCTGAACTGTTGAAATAACATCCATAACATTCATCTGGCTTCTACTTAAAAAATATTTTTTAATTATTTATCTATTTATCTATATATCATATTTCAATAACTTGCATATAGACTCTTATTAATTAACTATTTTCTTTTTGTATTAGTATTTACTATTTACTTGCACTATTGTTTTCTATTTATCTGTGTTTTGTGTTGCACTGTTGGAGAAGCCTGTGACACAAGATTTTCATCTGCATAACTACACTGTAGCTATGTTCGTATGACTAAATAAACCTTGAACCTTGAAGCTGCCGCGTTTATGACAGCAGTGTACACATGTCGGCAAAATGATGATGCATCTGTAGCCTGAATCAACATAGGAAATCCTGTTTATACTGCGAGATGGCACAGTGATGTATACAGTATGTACCTACTGTAGTATTGTATAGTGCAACTGACACAGCCATCCTAAATGTTAGAGAAAAAGTATTTCTGCTTCCCTGATTTATGTGAATAGGAAACAGAAACAGTGTTTTTCTCATTGGAATGTGTAGCAAAACACTTCATGCAAGGACATTTTGCACGTCTTGTCTACGCATTTTAAAGGGGCCCTATTGTGATCATTCTCAGGTGTCATATTTGTATTTTGTGTGTACTGAACCGAACATGTTTAAATGCTTTAATGTTCAAAAAGCTCTTTATTTCTCATACTGCAGCAACTCTTTTCACCTTCTGTCTGCAACCAGAGCCCAGTCTGCTTTGATTGGTTATTTTTTACTGTTGTGATTGGTCAACCGCTTTTAGATATCCCGCTTTTGGCATATCACGTTGTGTTAAAGAGCTAGCCAATAGAAGCATGAGGGGTATGTAATAATAAATAATAATAATAAAGGATTACATTTTTTTATTAGAGCGCTTTTACAGGTGCTCAAAGCGCTTTACAAATACACATTACACATATTAGACATGTAAGATGTAGTGATGTCACTATGTTCAGGAAGTAAACTAAGGAGTCCAATGGAGGTGTTTCAGGCTCTGGAGGGAACTTTGGGAATGTAGCCTTTGCAGACCATTTACATTCACAAAAACCTAAGTAGCACACTAGAAGAAAGGGAAAAATCAAAGGGCCTCTTTAAATAAGGCAACCAACAAGTGAGTCCACTGATAGAAATGTTAACATACCAACCAATTAATATACCACATTCAAAAAAAAATAATCTAACCCTAACAAAACTAAATATACCAGCCAACCAGTTGTACCTTCAATAGTTTAGCTCTTTGAATGCAAAGTCAGTGTCTTTTTCTTACATGAAGACTCAAAGAAGTTTGACTGGCAAGACTTGATTGACCATATAAAGTTTTCAAACATTTTTACATCAGTGTCCTCAGCTGGAACCAAGAATAAGAGCCTGACTGACAGCAAGGAGATAAAGCATATGTGTGTTTCTCTGTGAATAATGAGTGTGTATATATGTGTGTGTGCTATGCCCATGCTTCTGTGTTTGTGTTGAATGCTTATGCTTGTCTCTATCCATATGTCTGTAAGCAGGTGGGTGGATACATGCAGGATAATTTATGCAGGATTGTGCGTTCTTTCGTCTGCACGTGGGTGATTATGAGTGTGTGTTTCAAGCGTAGTGTGTTTCCTCTGGGCAGGGGCAGACCTTGTAGGCTGGGGCTCCAACTGAAGGCTCATGTTATAGGCTGCTGTCACAGTTCACTGAAGGATCCGCTCTCCACTGACAGCACACACACACACACACACACACACACACACACACACACACACACACACACACACACACACACACACACACACACACACACACACACACACACACACACACACACACACACACACACACACACACACACACACACACACACACACACACACACACACACACACACACACACGCACACCCCGTTTTCGTCTGAAATTTCATAGATGAATTCAGGCAGCTCAATGACAACATGTCTCTATTGCCGCTCTAAACCTCCCGGCAGCAAGCAAACTTCCTTACTAAGCTGCAAATTGGCATTCTGGGACTATCGCTTCACTCATCTTGAACGAGTCTTTTGTGGTTTCAAAGCCTTTTGAAAACTTTTTTTTTATACTTTGTCATTGGGAGAAGTGAGATGCTTTTTAAAGAACTTAAAGAAAAAAGCATTTGCTGTTATGCTAAGCACATTGTGGGGGAGGAATACTGTAAATTGCTGCATGAACTGTTTACTTTTCAAACTGTCTTTATAGGTAAAATACAGAGTCTAGGAGGTTATACTTTATTATGTATTTCCTGTGTAGGGAAGGAATGGCTAAATCTGGAAGGTTCCTTGCTTCTGAGGTGTGAAGTTTTTTTTCTCTCTGCAGCATGGCCTCTTGTCGGGGGAAGGAGGATGGAGTTTGCATGGTGTGTGTAGGGGGTTGACGACCGAGAGGAAGAGGGTTAATCACGTTTGCAACAGGACAGGCTTCCCCTTGAAGTGGGAGACAGTGGTAGGAAGTGTCCAGATTTATGGTTCTCCGTAGCCGGTCATTGAAGCCGCCTTCACCATGGCAGTTGACCAGCAGACAGAAGGGGAGAGTGTGAGAGGAGCTGTAAATCTCAGCCAGAGTGTGGCTCAGACACACACACCCACATACACAAACACATCCAAGCCCTATGCTCACAGTTCACATGCAGATAATGTGTGAAGGAAGGACTGCTCTCCAGTAGTCTGCTGACAAGATAGAGCTGTTCTGGCATGGTGGGTTTGGACATAAGCTTTTACTGTTTTGCTTATGTTTCCCTTTTGGAACTTGAAAATTCAGAACATCTTGAGATGTGATGAGTAAGCTAAAGGGCCTCAAGGAAATAGTGACAATTATTTTGTTAACACACAAAGGGATTAAAATCATACACCCAATAAATAAATTAATGAAAAACTATGAATGTATATGTGCAAGCTTTAACAGATTTGTGTTCAGTTGCAAAATGCTCTGGAGAGTTCATGCAAAATGTTCCAACTATAAGATTTTGGCAATAAATCCGAACAGAAAAACATTAGATTTCACCCGAGAGGCGTTCATTCCCTAACATTAAGTGCATGTTCATAGTTTCAACCATGACAACCAAGTCCCTCCCTATCCCCATACTTATTTGACCCAAACCTAGGTTGTTTTTCTGCCTCAACACAACCATATGTTATCCATAACATAATTCCAACAGGATTAATTTTGCCTGGCTAATACCATCTCATGTTATTTTAGCCTCATCCAATTGGATGAAATGGGTTAGAAAGTCAGTGAGTGTTGAGAAAACGTATTTGCTAAAAGATAGCAGGCCAATCAGTCACGCCAAGCTGAAATTGGCTTGGCGTGAAATGTATTGAACCAATTTCTTTTTTAACAATGCCACATACAGTATATAAAGAGTCATGAGCCAACATGGGAGCACTATCTGCACCAATATTTCTACTTTTAAGTATTTCTTTTAAATCCTGCTAACTAACAGACAAACCACCGAAGGTCTGAGTGCAATAAAAGATGGCAGGTGTGGGATGACATGAGAGTGTGTGTGATACAGACAAATAGCATCACTGTCACTCTCTGCAGTGCCTCCCCTGGGCTAACTAGGCCTTGCACACACACACACACACACACACACACACACACACACACACACACACACACACACACACACACACACACACACACACACACACACACACACACGCACACACACACGCACACGCACACGCACACGCACACGCACACACACACACACTAATGTCTAGCTATGATATCTCCACGGGCCTCCTTTCATATACAGGAAAAATGACTTTGATTTCAGGAAAGGAAAATGTCTCTTCTCCATCGCAACTGCCATGTGTGATTCACAGAGGTTTATTATTCGCTATACGGTCACTGGTGGTCCTGTTACTTCACTCTAATGTTCCTCGCAGTGAAATGAGACCCTATTTTCTTAACAGGCGGTCTGAGGATTTCTTAAGATTTTAGCATCGTTGTAAAAGAACACTTCCAAAACGAAGCAAGTATCTGTTTATCAGAGATTAATGTCTTTTAGCAGATGGGGTGGTCCCTTGTCATTTTTCGACTGCTGTGCCCACATGGACTCTGGCCTGGTTAGACCATACATCCTCGCGGCGGCTGTGGGGGCCCCCTCACTGAACGTGTGCTGTACCCTGTGTGTACATAAGATCTCTGGCCTCGGCGGGGAATGTTTACCCAGCTGAAGTCCAACAGTGTTGAGCTATCTCCCCGCTGTACAGTACAGAGTGGAGAGGAAGTCACTGAGGACACGTCTATTGACCAATTTCTGATTTATACATGCTTCTCTGGGTTTTAAAAGAACTCTTAACCTCCAAGATATTCATTTGTATATTAATTGCTCACCGGCACCTTGAATGCTGTTTGTTTTTTCTTGCATGGCTCCAACGAAAAATCCCAAAATCGCAAACATACTGTGCTTGAAAAAACCATCCTATCTTAAACACTTTCACATAAACAGTAATCGATTGAATTGTTTTAGGCTAAAAATGCATGTGTTTGGCTAAAGAAGACTTTGTTCAATATCACAAATTGTGTGAGCGTTTGTAAACTGAATTTTCTTAAATGTTTTGCTATGTTTTGCCTTTTGTTAAACGCAGAGCCCATTTACTTAAAATCATCACTCATTTTCAATTTTGGATTATTAATTCGCTATCCCTATAAACCCTATCATTTTGATGATGAAGTATTCTTTGAATGTGTCATTTGGAAAGAGTTTTTCTTGTACTGATGTTTCCTCATCTTAATGCATGCCTCACAAGCGCATGTGCATTTAAATCTGAAGCACATTATAGAACACCAGTGGAAAATAAGAAGGTGCAAGAATAGACGCTTTGTCCAACCAGTGGTGTATCCCACCTTCAAATCTCTCAGCCTATATGGAGATCAAATGGACCACATTTGTGTTGCAGGATGCGCTCTGATTGCAAGTCAGAACAATGCAAGGATTTGGAAGCAGGATCAGCAACACAAAGCAGCAGAGCTTTCAAAGGCAAAACTGAAAGCTAAAATAAAGGCTTTCTTTAAATGAGTGACTCACGTGAATGTAGTCAGTGAAGGTTATCACTAAGATTAATCTTTTTCCAGCACAATTTGTCTGCGAAGAAATGTGTAACATTCAAAACACAAAGGGAAAAACAATATTATTGGTGGTTCTACTGTCATTTCAAAACAGACTTACGTAGATTGAAATGAGAATTGGGGCTCGGATAAGCCAAATCTTATGTAGTGTGCTGTAGACCTAACAAAAGACTATTGAGTGACAGGTTGTGGGCAATGGTATAGCATGAATTTGACAAACTGTGAATCAGGCACCTGCATTCTGCACAATGTGGTCACACAGGGGAGGGTTGGATAAAAAATACAAAAGATAAAAAAGGGATATAGGACATTCTGAGTTGACATTTAATGCATTTTTGAGAGAAACTACAGATTTTGGAGTGACACAATCAAAATAAGCGGAAAAACTGAGAAATCTTATGCAATATTTGACTACCAATTCAATTGCTTCTATGAATTGAATTCCACTCAACCTTCCAACGTGAACACATGGCCTCGTTCAACTCCAGACCAAAAAAAAAAAGAAAGCAAATGTTTGACTACACCTTCAACCCTTTACAGAGCCATATTTCAGCCTTCAATCTGTCGGCTCCTGCAGCACAGTGGCTCCATCATTGTGCAATAATGCTGGACTCAATCGTAGGTAAGAAGATGATGCTCTGCAGGGACGGTGATTCTCCCCCCCTCCATGATATAACCAGCTTCTGCCAAGTGCAGACGAGATTTATCGCCTCGTCTTTTTAAATGTAGCCAATTTCACTTTAATATGATATTAAAGAATGATGCATGCCTGAGCTTCAGATGTTACCATTGAGGGAGTCTTGTCTGGGCGTTGCGGCAGTCGAAACCCAGCAGATACAGCTGATGTAATGTTTAATATTGATAACAGCCCTGAGCGGAATGGGCTCTGATCATTTAGGAAAATATTGTGCGTTTTTTCTTTTTTTAAACTACCATTTGTTGGCCCTGCGCCTGGATTCATGTCATCCATCAGTTGGATTTGATGGGCAGATTTCCAGAAAGCTCTTATCACCTCCAATGAAATGAACTCTGCCTGTGAAAACAGAGTGGTGCTGTGCATAGGAGGTGAATGTGCTTACAGTATAGGCGCTTTATTGGAAACCAGGAACTGTTTTTTAGAAATAACCCTTTCCTTTAGTTTTACTCTGTAGACCAGTTAGTAGACCATATCTGTGGTTTTGCATGTTTCAGCCCAACTAATATACATTTGTTTGTATTTTTCCGAAGAAACACAACTATAGATTCTTCTATTTGATTTTAACACTGTGCAATAATTAATGAAAGTCAATGGCTGCAATGAAAAGATGGAACTAGAATCGTAGGAGAGCTCATATGGTGCTCCAAATACTCCTCAGATGGTTCCATTTCCTGAGTTTGAATATCATTCTTCAGAATTAAGTGTTTCTGAGCTTTATGTCAAAATGAAAAGGACGCTACAAAGAAGATGATTTGTTCTTTGTGCTCAAAGGGTTTTAACAACGGTTTGTAATTAGTTTAAGTTCTGACGTGAGGGTTTTTCCAGGGGATTTTGCAAAACAATTGCCGATTCTTGCAATAATATCGAAAGGGAAACATCATTTTCATAAACATAAACCAACCCTAACCCTAATCGGTCAAATGACTGGGATCCAATCCAACATTTAATTGGGGCTTTCTTGGCCCATGCCTCAGCCTCCCACTAAGTTTCACGAAAATGGGGCCAATAGTTTTTTCCATTTTCCTGACAAACAAAAAATGAACAAAGCGTAAAATCATAACCATCCTTGGTTGACGCCACAATACTAATTATATTACCCTGCTGACAGTGATGACCAAAAACATCACCTCATTGGTGTAGGTAAAAAAAGCCTCCACAAAAATGTGCAACAGGAAAGCTTGTATTTACGAAAGGTCCGCACAATTGTAAATATGAGTATGTGATTTGTATTCAAGGCGCTAAAGCCTCAAACACTGGCATGGTGCTTTTGACAGTTTTCTCATTTTCTAGACATACCAGCCACATTTATGACCATGTGCGTGCTTCTGTGTGTGTGGTGGTCCCTCTTCCTGCCTCTGTGTGGGTCTCCTCAGCGTTCAGTGTGTCAGCTCTTGCTGATTTCCGCAAGGGAAGTTGCCTCAGTGCTATCCTCAGACAAAAGCCCTGACCCTGGGGTTAAGGAATGTGAACCCGGGACTGTGGCGATCAAGACTTTCCCCTTGGGGCGGACAATGCTGAACACCTCAGCAAACGCCCTAATGATCTCACAGGCTTATGTGTTCTTCGTAGCACACCTTCTTCCTTGGACCTCAGTCGTGTCCACATTTGAGTGGAATCAATAAAGACAAACAAAACAGAGAAATTGAATTTCCTTATACCAAATCGACAATGTGTCTGATAACCTTCCTGGAAAAGTTATGTTCTATTTTGTCGAGATTTTGCTTGACTTTAAATCCGAAAAATGTATTCCAGAGATGTAGAAGTAGAAGTAGATAATCAAGTCATGGTTTTAAGTAATATCATTCTTCTGTTTTTTATCACTTTGAATTTAATATCTCGAGTTCTGGACCATTTTCTAGACAAAACAAGAGATTTGAAGACACCACCTATAACTCTAGATAATGCTAATGAGCATTTTCCACAATTCTGACATTGTTTTGGCCAAATAACGAATGGGAAAAACATTGAGGTGTACATTTATCCGTACATTCCTCAGGATTGGGCAGCATTGTCATTGCCGCTGAAAGAGGCCATAATCGCTTTTATGGATGAGCTTGTTGTGAATGGTCAAAGTACAAAGGAGACCAAAAGGCCCTTGTCTCATTTATCACCCATTTTAAGAGAGGGTGAAAGAGGAGGAGGCTGGCTGTCAAAGCAACCATAGCAGAGAGTGTATATCGTAACGGTGGTCTACCATCCCCTGGGGCCCAAGTACGTAGCATAGAGCAGAGAAAAACACGGCTAAGGAGAAAGAAGAAAGAGAACCGAGCCAAGAGATATCGCAATTAAGAATTAAGTATAGACTTCGAGTCCTCCTCTTGCAGAGGAGTGAGCTGTTGAGAGGAGCCAAAACAGACTCCAGAGGATTTATATGGATGGGGGTGAAGGGTCAGAACGCTATTAATCATGGTCCAAGTTGAGGATTAAATAGCCGGGTGTAGATGAGAGAAACGGCTTGATCGAGGTGTTTAAAAAAGACTGTTCTGTCTGACTTCTATTACAGAGTGAAGGCCAGAGGCAAAATGTTCATTCGGTGCTCTTCCCTCCCTCCCTATCTACTGAGCATTTACCAGTCAATTAAGTCACTTAACATCCCCATGCTAACACGACACTGTCTGATGATTGATTGTTTACTTGGAAGATAGATGAAGGACACATTTGCACAAAAGTGAGGCCTTGAGTAGAATAATCTGCTGGCTGCTGCCCCCTTTTTTCTCTCCTCCCACATCTGCAAACATACAACACACACTCTCTCTTACACACCTTGAAACAGTGCCCAGTCAGACCTAACTTTACTCTTTTTTTCTTTTTTCCCCGCACAACTCCCTTTGATCTTTGATATGCCATGCATTGCATTAATTATGTATCTCGCCTCAGTACAAATGTGGCGAACACCTTCAAATGCTTAATAGGAGCAAGCTCATCACAAGGGCCTGGAGGATGGCTGCAGGAAGCGTATGCACAGAGAAACCCTACACTTCTCCCATAATGCACTGCATAGGGGATTTTACAGTAGACTATGGGGCGAAAATGTAAAGCCTGCATAATGTTCTCTCCTTCAATCTCAGCCAAAGATGGGACATTTTTTCCTTCTTTTGAAAAATGCCCCTTTTTCTGTGTATGCAACATGGATGTGGCTTGAGTTAGACATAAACTTTCATGTCTAGAAAAAATATAACAGCAAGAACAATGACAGAGATCTCATACAGCATCTAATGCAGGGAGATGTATGCAAATCGAGCGTGCCGTGAAGCTATAGCCGAGGGGGGCTTATATGAATCTGCAACCAAACTTTTATCCCTTTGCAAAAAAAAATCATATTTTTTTTTTGTGCAATGTTGGCAGATCACCGTATGAATTTAGTAAGTATTAGCAGATGTAGAGTGGGGACTTGAAAATGAAACTGTTTAACGTTTTAGCTTGTGCAACTTTCTCGTGTTGGATTACTTTTTTCTCTAATACCCAAAATTATTGTTAGGAATGGGTTATGCTATAATCTTAAATCTGGTGACAAGACTGTAACATTTAATTTTCCACCCTGCTTAGGAAAGATTAATGTAGGTGAGACACCACAAAGAAAAGCCCCCATCTTTTTTTTGATGATACATCTGAATCTGTTTAATCTGTTAAACTAAATTGCAAATATGCTGGCATAACTTCATATCACATTCTTGGTATATATTTCTATACTTCTCCAATCAGGTCTCCAGTTAGACTTGAGTTTCATATGTTAATTTTACACCAGCTTCCAAGAGCTTTTAGAGATATAGGCCAATTGCTAAAGTGGTGAAAATGTAGAGCTAACAGCCCTGCTTCAACAGATGTGACCAGGTTAAAATAACAGGAGATAAGCAGTGAAAAGAATAAGTAGCCTAGCTTCTGCTACACATAATATGGTACAACAACCAATACCTTCAGGACATCTGTAGACTTGTAATATGTATGAGGAAATGCAATGCGTGTTTATATTTTAATCATTTTGCGTGGTTAATTTCATGACGAGTCTATGTGGCGTCGCTGCAGCTCGGCATACGTTGGTGGGAGTACCCCCTGCACAGGTCCCTTTTGCAGTGCAGATCCAGTAGTTGGAGTTGTTGTACACACCGGGGCATGAGAGTGAGAGAAGAGGAGCGATAGCGCAGTAGCTGAGTGAGCAAACAGAGGTAGAAACATTAGGTTATCTATTGAGACTTATCACACATCGACCTGTCACTTTTTACCGCTTCGTGCACGGTCTACTTGAAGAGGCGGAGAGAAGCAGCAGCAGCAGTCCGGTCCGGTGTGCTCGAGCAGCCGCCTGTGAGAAACTCCCAAACGCGGTCGTCTCAGCTGGCATGAGCTAACCTACCAGACAGACATGGAAACCAAACCGTTCCTGTCATTGGGTAAGTTTGTTTGTTTAATAACTTGTTCTGTTTGTGATAGTGTGAAACGTGTCTTAGCGCAGTTTTTCTGCTTCTTCTGTGGTGCCTCTTTTTCAATTTTGACAGACGCGAGTTGCCAAATGTTTACAACATGTTTGGAGCGGTTAACGAGCTTTACTGAATATTGTTTCCATGTCGTTGTTTTATTTAATTAAAAGCAGATACTTGCCCTCTATGTTGCATGTTCTAATTTTGATATTTGAGGTGATGACATATCACTTTGATGCGGAGTGACATCTCGCTCGCGATAAGCTGTGCGCATACCTCGCGTGCGCTGCAGTTAAATGTCATAGTCGCATTAACTTTGCTTAAAACTTTATTTTAATATACGTAGCTCCCGTGAGGAAACGTGCAAACTGAGATACAGTTGTGTGTGTCAGCATTTGCTTTCGAGAGGGACTTGATGTAAACACAATTGCAGAAAAAGCAGTTTGAACTTGTACGAGCAGTTGCCTTTTTTAAAACATTTTTTCTTAGCATGTTTAAGCAAGATTTAGTGCCGTGTGCAAGTTGTATGAGTTTTAGTCACCTGGTATGCTACAACGTTGCTTAATGTTAAAGATATGTATGGACGCCTTTTTAAAGCTTTTTGTTGTCTTTCACGTGAATTTGTTTAACTTACTTCCGTTTGTCCTTGCATGTGTTGCTAAGTTGTTAGAAAATGTGCTCAAGTGGAAACAAAAAAAAATGTATATAAAATTGTGCTCAAATGAAGCTGCTTGACTTGTTGAGGACAGTCTGAGTTTCTCTCTTAAAACTAAAGATTAAGTCAAAAACAGGTCACACTGGTGTAGTTTCTGAGCTTTGTGTGGATACAAATAATCAATTTTAACTACAAAAAGTCACAAGCTTTGACTTATTTGGTGATTTGACATGTTTAGGAGGGGGGCAGGAACTTTCACATACATTTTTCATGCCTACTTTCCCAAAAAGTAAAGACTTACAGCAAAAAGGGGGCATTTACACATCTGCCACATTCTCAAATGGTAACATAATCTACATAACATATGAATGACTGTGTTTTGCAACCGTCAATCTTATTTGCCAAGTCTAATTTTTGTTAAGGGCTCCTTTCAAATTCCACTTTAAACACACAGTGTCACACACGAGCACACCACACTGTAAATTATTAATGCCGAGCTGCTACTCTGAGTTTGTCAAAGTGAACAGAGCAGACCCTTGTCCCCTGCAGCACAGCTACAGTACAGCATAGAGCTGCAGGCCGGCCCTGTTATTGTGTCTGCTTTTCTTTCATGAGGGCGTCACATTACACCTCGACACGTATCATCAGCTGCCTGTATGCACCGTGGAGATTCACAGGGACTTCTGAGACGCCGGGGCCGGCTTTCTTCTTCTGTTACTGGGCCATGCTCGCTGACACCGTCGCCCCACAACGCCCTTTATGTGGCTTCTCAGAAATACTCACTACACACATTGACGGGCTGTTATTACAGGTGCAACGTATTGTGTGTCCGCGCCGAAAGTGATTCAAGTTTCACTCGGACTAAATGTACACCAGAGTGGCTCATGCGGACACTTGACAGCAGCCTTATCTGTGGTTGGTGAAAGGCTCAACACTTAATTGTTTTAAATGACGATGAACACTTTCTTCCAGCAGTGTTGGATCTCATCTTTCCCTCCCAGCTATGCAACATGCTGTGTCAGCAGCTTTTTCATCGCATAATCTGTGAGCCCTTAAATCTCCATTTCTATTTAAACTTGCTCCATCAAAGGTCCACTTTGAGTGCTGATTGGTAATTGCCACTTCAAGGACGCCGCTATCTGCAGAGTCCTTGAACGTATCGATTAGCCGCTCACTCAGTGTAATAATATGTCGTGCTACATTAGAAATTCTGACATGCAACTGTTTGAAATGGCAGCGGGTACGTTTTACAATTATGGATCTATTGTTGGACGTAATGACGACACCCCTCACCCCGCCACCCTTTGGCACGGTTATGCTCAGGACTGTATGGTGATGTCCGGCCTTCATTTCTGGCATAAAGCTATGAAGACTGAAGGGATGACATTGAAAGGAGAATGTGTCCTCCTGTCAGAGCAATATGAGGCGGATCATAACAGTGTGTCAGTGGAATAAACAGTGTTACTAAGGAAAGGAAAGCAGAGTTTTTTTATTTGAGGAGAAAAGCCTGTAAGTCAGTCAAATTGGAATTTATTTGGTTGATTGTTATGCAGAAAATATGACATTTCCCCAGTTGAAAGATCACATTTCTGGCTTTTACTGGTTTTTATTGAATTTAACCTTATCCAATTGAGGGAGCTAAGGATTGTTTTGATCGTAAAGCTGTCAGAGACAAATTCCGGCTGTTTGAACACATGACTACAATTGTACAGACGTCATTTAAACATAAATGTATTATTGAAACATGTTACGTTCCGAAGATCTTTGTTAAAGAGTGACATGCACAACTTATCAACCAGTTTTTCTCTCATGATCACTGATTCACATTTGTTTGATACAATTTAAGCTACAAGACTTTCTTTTTTGATGGTTTGCCAGTAATTGACTATATTGAACAGTTACTTTTACCACTCACTAAAGAGGTGTGTGGTGCCTTGTGTTTGGGGGAACATGCCCAGCACACACACACACACACACACACACACACACACACACACACACACACACACACACACACACACACACACACAGTCGCTCCCAGAATCAATGAAGTTCATGGTCTTTGATGAGAAAGTGAGTTTCATGGTGGGGTGTGTGTGTGTGTGTGTGTGTGTGTGTGGGAGAGAGAGAGACACATTCCTTTTCTGGCAGTAACTCAGGAACAAAGGTATTACATGGAGGGTGTGTGTGTTGCCGGGAGGGGTGTGTGTGGTGGGAGTGAGCTGGTGGAATTACACCGCCGAAAGCATTTGGCCAAGTTTGTCTTTTTACGGCCGTCCAGTTTTGTGTTCCTGATGTGATGCTTTTGCTCCCCTTTTGAGAAAAGGGGGCTGCAGCTGTCATTTTTATTGGAGGAGTTTTATAGCGAGACTTAATGGCTTAAAGTGACAGCTCTCTCTCCCTCTCCTTTCTCCTTTTTTTCTCTCTCCCAATCTCACCCACGAGGCCTTTTACTCAAGCAAATCAAAGGAAATTTGCCTTCCATGTGCCCACCCTCCACTTTCCCACCCCTCACCCCTGCCAAAGCAAACTGTACGAGAGAAAAAAAAAGATTTACTCTCCAATTACGAACACAGCCAGTGTGTATTTTTTTAATTACAGTTTACTGCACTCAAGTGTAGTCTTTTTTTTTCTTCTTCATGGAATAATGTCTCTGCTGATCATTATAAAGCATTGAGCGTTGGCTTCAGTCTCTCCCCTCTGTACTTGTTTATGTGCTGAACATCGTACGAATCAGAAAGCGCAAGAAGGGGATCTCGATGCACGAATCATGGCACGACTAAAAGGCTCGTTAATTATTTGTCTACGGAGCTCCTCGCTCGCAGGAGGTCTTCATTGATAACTGCCCCTCTGAACTTTGCACCTCAAACCTTGACCTCTGCTCCTCGTCTGCTCGATCACTTCAGGAATTTGCCTTTGGCGTTGGATTTCTTGTTAAAAGTGTTTAATGACAGTAGCAGTTTCCATACGTTTTTGTCATTCTTTCTATCTATTCCTTTCCTTTCTTTTAATCGTGCATCATTCCCTCTGCATCTAGATCCGTAATTTGCAGTCATTTAAATTGGTGTTGCAGCAAAGGATAGTACAAGTTAGGGATGTCCCGATCACCTTTTATTGCTCCCGATTCGATTCCGATCATTTGATTTTGACAATCTGCCGATACCGATTTTTCCCGATCCAATCTTTATGCAATGCATGAAGACAAAAAAAAGGTAACAGATAACGGCTGGTCATCCAACGCGATGAATTCAGCTATCTTTGCTTTTATTGTTTTGGCCTTTTCACTGTTCTGGGGCAGTTTCTCTTTCCTTTTTAAAAGTCTCTGAAAGTGTCGGTTGTTTCAGTGCCGTTACCTGAGTGGCCGCTGTGTACTCGTCGTGTTGTTGTTGGTGTTTGTTTCTCAGGTGGCGTATTAGATTGGTCGTGTTGAACATAGCTCTGTTCTTTCCACCACGTGGAACCTCCGCCTTGTAAACATTGCATCTGGCTGTTACACTGCCTTCGCTTTCAATTTTATAATACTTCCAAACTCCTGACATTTTCTCTGTCCCGGCTCCCGAGTCACCAGCTGAACGTAGCCTCTCGTTAGCTTACTGCTACTATTAGACACTGCGCCCTGCCCACTCTGTTGGCAGATTTGAGAGAAATAAGCAACCAGGTCTATGAAAACAAGCCCAAAAGAAGCAACACATACAGTACATGATGTTGTGTAATTTTAAACCAAAACGAAGGCCTCAGGATGACTTTAAGACGTGAACATGGTCATTTTTGCTTTGTAACATTAAATAAAATAATACAAATATTTATAAAAAATGTTTGTTTTTTTAAATCCCGATCCCCGATTTTTTTCTTCCGATCTTTTGATCACGTGATCGGCTCCGACCCCCGATCAAGTGATCGGATCGGGACATCTCTAGTACAAGTAGTCTGTAAAAGAGAAGAAAATGGCCAAGGTGACATCTACACACTGCTAATTCAAAGGATTTCATTTCATATTCACAAAAGCTAGTTGTTGGCATTGGAAATCTCAAGTCCCTGGTCCTGCCTATAGCGAAACATATAAAACACTAAAGACATAAAGAAATAAGTAAAATAGTGTAATAATAAATTGTAATTTGATCTCACTATTTGCCGCATGTCATCCCGTCTGTCTCCCCGTTTTAATTCTGTCTCTACACTAAATCAAATCTAATCAAAATGTTATCTGATCCCAAAATATTTACTAAAATGTAAAACAAAGAATAAAATGGACTGCTCATTCTTAAAAAGCTAGAACCAAGGATTGTTTGACATGTTTTGGTTGAGGATAGTCAATCAGCAGTAATTTACACTCACACTAATTTGCTTTGGCAGTAGCTTGGTTGTTGTTGCGCACATCTTTGAATTATGCGAGCACCGTTAGTCTCCGGGTGTATTGCGGATCCTCCCGAGTGTCTGGATGTCTTGTCTGAGGGCTGGCAGTATTCAGGGTGCGTACAGCCACTCTTTTTGAAGTGGGAAATGTAGTCTCTTTGGGGATTTGAACAGATCACACTCATAATTCGCAATGAGAGGAAGGTCGGTGCGCCCTACTCCAGCAGCTTCTATAGAGCAGACGACTGAGAAATAAGTGCAACACTGAGATAGATAGACATTATAAGAGTTAGAAAGAACTAAATTAAAGCACGGTAAAGAAAACCAGTAGCTGTCAGAGGCTAACTACCCTGTCCTCTCCTCCGCAATCCTCAAGTTGGCATGTTTTCAATAATAAAATCAACTGTCATCTCTTCTTCTACGATCAGGGTAATGCAGGAAAGCTGCTGTTTAGCGGTTATGTGTTTTGTAATTAAGTGCATGAGCGTGCATGCTTTGATGAGTACTCGCTGGTGGAGAGGGATGACGAATCGAGCGCATCTCAGATATGCCATGCTCGTTCATGTCACTATATTTCCTTTATGCCCACATTTCGTCCTAATTATAATTGGCCCCGATGAGAGCCGCAGATGTAAACAAAAATAAAGAAGGCGCATGGAAAAATGCAGCAGCAGTAAAGAGTATTTCCCCGCATCCGGATGATGGGTCGCAGATGAAACTACAGTGGAGCATCGCTTTCTGTGTTGTAATAATATGTATCTGTTACACTGGTGGAGATATCATCAGTGTATAGAACATGATCGAAAGCCGGAGTGATGCGTTTGATGTTCCCTCGGAGAAAGAAGAGGAATGAAATCATGGGCTCCAACTGTAGGGTTGTTTTAAATATAGCTGTGTATTCAGGTGTATACACACAGCACTCTCTCTTTCTTTTACACCCACACACACTGTGTGTATGTACATGTAAACACTGGCCACCACAGCAGGAACAGAGCAAGGTAATTAAGAGTCTCGCTGCTCCTTCACAGTTTCTCTGCGAGGTCACCGGGAATGAGAGGTGGTGTCCCAATGTGCCTTTATCCCCCCACCCCCAACCCCACCACCACCACCACCACCACCATCACTGTCGCTGCCGTTAAGTTTGTCTGTCACCTCGACAGATGCAAGGGGGGGTGGTGCTCCCATGCGCTGCTGGGCACATTGCCACGGGTATACCACAGCATGCAAACACCTCGGGTATGGTGTGTGTGTGTGTGTGTGTTTGAGTGAGTGGGTGGGTGGGTGTGTGTGTGTTTGGGTGTAAGCAGAAGGCAGGAGCTTTGGGAGCAGAGGGAAGGTGATGTTCTTGTACACCTGTGTATATTGACTGTATATCTTTGGCATAGTAATTGCTAGCTACCATTTGTTCAATACCCATGATTAAATGCAGTGTGTACGCGTGCTACAGAAACACATAATAGTGTTTTTGAGATTAAAGTAAAGCAGATGGATAAAGCAAGATACATGATGTTTCTACTAATACTGTGGCTTGCACTGTTACATGGAAGCGTTGGCATTATTACCAAGGTGATATCAATCTTGAATGTTTTTTAATTTATGGAAGATTTTTTAAATAAATTCTCCACTCAAAACGCACTCTGGATGTCCTCCATATTTCCTTCCCCAGTCAGATAGCATTTTTGAATGGCAAGAAAATTATATATGTTCCCAGTGAGCCAACCTCATGCTACCAAAATACCGAGACCAATCAAAACTTGGAGTTGAAGTGTTATTTATTTAATGTATTGGAATTGAAAAGTTATTTCTTCTTTAGAGAAATGGGGTTTTCTTTCTCCGTGAAGAAGAAATAACTTAACTTCAACTCTGAGTTGGGATTGGTCTATACGGAGAATTGCCACACAGAAAGGTTTTATACCCAGAGACTAAGTTACTTGAGAACAGCTATAATTTAAAGCATTCTTGGACAGAATTAGACACAGTGGCCCATGGGCACAGAACACAAGTTCATAATAGCCAATGACTCCGTTCTCTAAGGTTATGTCTTTACACTCATCTTCAGGAAACAGCCGATATGATAATAACATTTGTCACTTTTGCCAGCATTGACCAGATTAACCGTGATGATTTAAAACATGTTTTGATCCATTTCATCCATGAACAGCAAGAGAAGGTTATCTGGAGAGATGTTTTTATAAGCCAGAGACTGTCAAATGGCATTAATGATATCATACTTTTGATTCATGAAATGTGTAATGTAATCACAGCTCTGATGAGATCAGCTACAAATACCGTGGATTCTTAGTTTCCCTTATTCAATTTGTTGAATTGTTGAATTTATCCACTTCCTGCAGCTATTTTCTTCCCTGCTTAAGAAGCTCAACAAAAGTCCTTTTCTCTACTTTGAACACTTCTTCACCTTAGGAGCTCTAGCTAAGATGCTTTGTGAACTGCTTTTCATTAGGATTTAAAAATAACATTATATAAGATGTTTTTATACTTACATTTAAAGAGGCCAATGTTTAGGTGCCATGAACAGCTGCGATCAATGAATACCCTGAGCAGTTATAGCAATCATAACTGCAGAGAATTATTACATTGCCAATGACAACACTTATGCAGTAGCCACCTTTTATTGTGGTCCTGTTTCTATGGTTACTGTTTTGTTCGCCATATGATTGTCCAGGTTTCAAGGTTCTCATATCTGTATTATCCTCTGTCCTGTTGTTCAGTAGTCTTGAATATCTGATTGCAGTATTACCGTTACACAATCAAAGTGATTTCTTCAGTTTTCTTGCATGTTGCCTTTAGAGTTATTGGTTATTTCCCCTTCAGTGTTGCCCTCCTCAGGTCAAGGATTATATTTCAAGATCTTTTAAGAACATGCTATGAATATACAGTGCATTAAAAGGTTTGGTTCCACTTTCACGTCCTTCTGCATTTATATACTTTTCACAATATCTGCTTTTGCAGAACGATAAATTGTCCAAACCAACAGTATTATTTTCATTTTAAGAACCACCACTCGTATCATAACAATGTAGTTTTAATAGCATAGAGATGCAAGTACATCCTTTCAAGGAGCAAGGAACTTTTTTAAAAAATTTTATTTCTTAAAAGATACCAGTCGTGTATCATGTTACAACGGCTTGAACTGCGACGATGGCTACGTAACTTCAAATGATGGCAGCACTGGTCGAGGTTTTCTGTCACTGTCGAAGTTATTTTATTTTCCATTAATTAATCTTTAAACACTGCCAGAGCTCATACCATGTTCCCTTCAGTGTTTACTTCCTGTCCCACTCTGTGTCTTTTAAAGTCTTTTTCTCTTTTGCCTTTTTGTTGTTCTTGCAACAGCTGAATATCCAAATTGACCAATCAGAATAGATTATTCAACTTAACCGTTTAATAAAAGTCAATAGCTCAATTATCGTTACAGGCCTCGTTACACGGTTTTAACTTCTCCGAAGTATCTCTCTTCAACCAGCCTGTAAGATAAGAGGCTACGACTTCAATTATGATAAACAGAAGATCCATTACAGGAGCCACAAACACTCGCAATTACAGATAAGATGCAGGATACCAAGGGACGTTAGCCGATATAAAAGTATTGACATGGGTCATCTCAGAAACGGATACAGAGCAATCCGCGTAAGGAGGTTTCACTTTCACATTATATTCACAATTTACCACGCATGAAAGAAAAAAGATTATTTGTAAGATAACAGGGTTCCTCTGTGGGTTTTTCCTCTGCCTGCAGTTGAGAGGGAGTGATTAACTCTTTGTTGACGCCTCCAGGCCTAGCATGATCGTACATCCGCCCAGACTGTGGCCCCCTCGGCCTCAGCACACACACACCTGTATGCATGTGTACACACAGGCACACATGCAGAAAGTCTGCTGCACGGAAGTCTGGAGGGCTTTGCCACCTATGGTTACACACCTTGCCGCGGCCGTCTGGTTTTAGGAATGTTCTCAACGGCCGGGAGGGTGTTTAAGCACAGAGGGGGAGGGGCTTCGTATCTGGAAAAACAACACCGGCAACTTGGAACCTCTTAGTCTCGATATAGTAGATGAACATGTCTTACCGAGCTATGTAAATAACTGAAAGTCAAATAACTGAAAGTCAAATGTATCTGAGTGACGTTTGTAACCGAGTGACGGCGCTTAGATAGACGTCTGTTCCCTCCCTTCCTTTGCCCACAACATCCAATCTATTTGAGTTTTATTGCCCCTTAAGGGAAATTAGCTTTTGCAGACAGGGTGTGCAGTAAAACCACAAAGAGCCTTGCTATACAAAGCAATAAGGCCACATAATAAGACAACAATAGATATGGAACCCAACTTAACCATGGCAAGACCAAAATGCATGGTATCAAAGTTTCAGATATTAAAACATTAAAGATTGGAGGCCTTTATTTTGGCAATGGAAGTATTGTAATAGAAAACATTTAAGATTGAATTTGTATTAATTCAGTACAATAAATATATATAATTGTCGTGTGTTCACCACCCTTTGTTAAGTTTTACGGTTGAGGGCGTTGCAACTGCATACCAGGCCGCACATAACTGTGTGTGTATATATAATTTTATTTACTAAACCCTACTACTTAATAGATACTTTAAGTAGGATGAATGTATAGATGCAGAAAGCGCCTTAAGCATTGACTGAGTTAAATGCTCTTTTATGTTGGTTATAGAATTTGTAAACCTGCTTATGAGAGGTATAAAACCCTGCATTGTGCCCCTAAGGACAATGTTCTCAGAGTAATGGGATTGCATACATGGCGGTTACATTCCAGTGTCTTTTCTTTTCCCCTTTCACTCGATATAATGAATTTAGCGCCGAAGCCACCCTAGCATGTGCACAAGTCTGTCGTTTGTGTTGTTTCTGAGAAGAAAGTTGAGTAACTAGACAGACAGAGACAGGCAGGCGCGCAGGTGTCGGCCATGTCTTTGTCATCAGCGCTCTGCATACCAAAGTGCTGACAGCGTGCCTGCGTAAAAACGGCTCCGACAAGTTCAAGTGTCACGTTTAGGATGCTTTCTTCTGTTTCAGCAGAGTGGGAAACAGGAGAAGGCTGCAGATTAAACGCGACTGATCTGAAAGTTGAGTTGTTGGCGGAAATTGCCGTTATTGGCAGGACTGTGTGCAGCTGTGTGGGTTTCTGTGTGTGAGGCGGTACAGGCGGAAGCTGACTGATTCATTATTTAGTTGTGTGTTTGATTGTAATCAATTTATCATTTAATTGATTTAATGGCAGGAAGAAAGATGATAATTCAATTAATTGAGGAGCTTAACCCCATCATAAAAGTAGTTTTTTTGCTTTTTTTAATCAACAACAAAACAGCTTTGTAACCCGTGCAGAGCAACATACAGAAAGAAATACTTCCTCCAATTTTTTTTAAGAATAAACCAAATAAAACCACAACAATATGACTAAAGAATAAAATGAGGAATACAATTAATCCAAAAAATATAATAATAGTAATAGTATATATACTAACATATATAATAATATATATAATAACAATTAAAGAACAATACAGACAAATCTTTAAAGCTTCCAATTCTTACATTAAAAATATTTATATTTTTAAACGTGCATCATCAAAAGAGGCTTTAATACAAATCAAATGTAAAAGTCATTTTCTTGGCAAATGGCATGAACAACGATTTAATAATCAAAGATGAAAGTTGTTTAGCATTTTAATGATCAACTGGAGATTTAATTTACCGATTGTTTCAGCGCTAGTAGGCACGTTTTTATGTATTTCAGAGTCAGACGGGGTATGTGTATATACGCTCGGGCATGCATTAGTGTCAGCGTGTCCTATACAAGCCTGCACATGTCCGCTTTTATGAGCCATGTGCACAACCATCCGATGCCACAACATGTATGTTCTGAGCCGGCGGTGGTGTGGGTGGGGAGTCCCCCCCGGCACACTGATTCATGTGGCGGTCTATCTGCAGCAGCGCAGAGTTTAAGCAGCTGAGAAGCAGTGCACTGTCTGGGATAGAGGTGGGGGGTCAGGGGTTGTGGCTGGGTCATACTCTGTGGGAGAGGTGAGGACGAGGCAGAAGTGATGGAAAACAAAACAGGATCATTGTTGAGGCTTGCAAAAAGAAAAGGAAGCAGGAAGCATGTTGTTTTCATTTGGGTTTTGCTTCACTGTGTGCATGCTGGAGATAATGTTGTTGGCATTGGGTGTGCTGTTTCTTTGTCTGTCTTCTTTTTAGGGATGCACGATATTGGTTTTTTGAAACCGATACCGATAACTTCCTGCTTCTGAAGACCGATACCGATAACAATAACCGATAATAATATAATATATATATTAAATGCACCTGTAGTTTTTTCCTCGTTTTAGCCCTGGGGTCGTCTCTGGCAAACTTCTTGCCTTTTTCAAAAGCCTCGTCGATAGGTAAAAGCCCCGGTGCCTTTGCAGCTGGCTTTGGATTTGCCGCTAGTTTAGCAGCGCAGGCGTCTTCGTACGCTTTTAACACACCATCGTAGCGATGGCGATGTTTCAGGTGACTAATCAGGTTGGAAGTATTATAGCTCGTTGCCTTTTTCCCTCCTCGTGGAACTTCTGCATTGCTTTTGTTAATACAAATAGCAAGCGAGCTATCTAACTCTGAAACTTTGAAATAGTCCCATACTACCGACAACATGTTTGTTTACTGTCCTGGCTTCACGGCCGTTCACCATTTACGTCACAGCCAGGCATGAGTTAGGGAGCGCTGGATTTGTGAAAAACTCCCCTCTTCCTAAACCACTAATACCACAGTACTGGCAAAACGGGAGGAGCCGAGTGAAAAACAAGCGCCCCTCATCCCAATCCACCCACACCGCAGTATTTTATTTATTTTTTTTACCCCAAAAATATATTGTATATTATCGGGGCTATTAATACTTTTATCGGGTTTATCGGGATGACGTCATAATTCCTAATATCGGACCAATAATTATCGGCCTGATAATTATCGTGCACCACTACATTATTTTATTCTTTTCCCTTTTTCTATATCCTGCATCATTCCCCCTTGCTCTAGATTCCATATTTGTGATTAGTGTTGATCAAAACTGGTGAAGCAACTAAAGATTATTCTGAAATGAAGTCTATAAAGTAGAGAAACATGGCTTTAAGTTCTCATAGTCAGTGACATCTTCACAATTGATGTAGAATCTAGAGAAAATCAAATGTTAACTTAAAGGGGACCTATCATGCAAAATGCACTTTTGTACGTCTTTTATACATGAATATGTGTCCCCGGTGTGTCGGGGAACTCACCAAGTGTCAGAAAACACAACCCTCTCTCTTTTCGTCCACACCCAAATCTCTAAAAACGGGGCTGCAACGGATCTGATACAGACTGATACAGATTTGAATTTGTTCTGACGTCAGAAACAAGGAGCTCTGCCTATATGGGCAACTCTCCACCTATTAGGGGGAATGAGAGGTTGCGTGGCATGGTAACAGCATGGTAACACCATGGTAACACCATGGTAACAGCATGGTAACAGCATGGTAATATGACGCTCATGCCTCGCCTCCCTCCTTTGCAGGGGGGCGTGGTCAGCTGCAGCTCATTTGCCACAGAATTAGCCCTTGTGAAGACAGGGCTGCAATAGAGCAAATAGAGCGAAATGAGGCATGGCTAAAATGCATGATCTGTTTGGTATTTTGAAAAAAAGTTTCACAGATATGTTTTATGTAGGTATGGTCCTACAATGTATTATTCAAATATAGCATGATAGGTCCACTTTAACTAATAATAGACACATATATGAAAGGGCCACTATATAAACGGAATTCTAGTCCATAAAATAGAAGAAAAATAATTGTCTTTTAATTCTCAAAGTCCAAGATGGCATCTTCAAAATTGATGTAGAATTTTTTTTTAAATCTTTTTTTTTTCTTTACTACTAATACCAAATAGATAAAAGCAGCAACCCCTTTTATATATATTTTTTAAAGGAGAGGAGAAGACAATATTATATATCAAATTGGGGAGGGCACGCCTTCAAACCTGGCTCCTCCCGACTGGGACTGAGCCATCGTATATGCATGGATTTTTTTTCTCATCACATCAGCGCAGCTATTGTTAGTAACACAGTTAATTGTTAATTGATCCAATGAGCGATAAAACAAGGCAAGTAATCTCTCTCTCTCACACACACACACACACACACACACACACACACACACACACACACACACACACACACACACACACACACACACACACACACACACACACACACACACACACTCATACACACACATGGGCAGTAGAAAATGAGAGTGGATGTTTATTACAGGATCCTAGTGGATGCTAAGGCGCCCTGGGGGCTATTAAAGCCCTCACTTAAAAGGCACTATCAGTGAACACTGATGTGGAGGGGCTGTTGGGAGGTAGAGGGGGCTTGCAGAAAGAGAAAGAGAAGGAAGAAAGAGAAGTCCCTGAAATGGCGAGCAGAAGGAGGGAATAAACAGAGCGAGCACATCTGGATTGCCTCAGCAGAATATTTGTGCAACATCTGGAAAAATTCCCTGGAATTTAAGGGTCCCCTCCTTTCATTTCACTCGTTTTTTTTCTCCTTCTTTTCACTTCTTCTTCGTCCTGCTCTCTGCATCTTCAAAGTCTCCTACCCCCGGTGCGGCAGCCACGTAAATACTCCTGTAGTAATGCACGTTGAGAGCCCTTTGCAGACTTTATAGCGGGGCATAATTGGGCCCATGTGACCAACTCCCCCTTTTGTGCAGGCTAATTAAGTGGCACAGGAGTGAGAGGGCACCCGGCTGTGGACCTAGACTCAGACCCATTCCAGGGCCAAACACAACCCCTCATTAAACACCGGAAATCAAAGTTCCTCTACTTTCTTCAGACTTTAAATCTAATCCCGACAAATAACCTCTTTGTTTTTATCTCGAGTATAGCATGAAAGAGCCAACAATTCAAACACAAACAAGCTACCTTTTTGCGACTTCAAAAAGAACCTTTGTTTTTGTATGTTTTAGTTTGTTGTCGCTGAAAAGCACGTACACAGAGTGTTTTCACGAGCCTCTCTTTGAGGTGTGAAGTCCCAAGAGAGTTCTCAGCATTGGATCAACACCATCAGTCGATTTGTATCACTCAGGGTTTCACAAGGTGCGTTCAAGTACCTCGCAGAACATTACAGATGTACGGCGAGGCTTTTGTCCATCTCTCCAAGCGAGATCACAAGCGTGTTCTCATCAGCCGGCGTTCATTCGAGGTCTCAGATTGAAGACGAGCTCCGAGCGCCTTCTGTGTCTCACCTGGGCGAGGCTCCTGGTGGGTCGGCAGGCGCTGACAGGCAGGTAGCTTACTCAGAGTGCAGAGGTACATGCTAATGTGGCGACTGCGCTGATCAAAAGAGATGCATCACATGAAGTCTCCCTCTGATGGGCTTACTGATGCCGGAGCCCCCCCCCTCCCACCCCCCGCCCCCCTGAGAGCTACGGTAGGGCAGGGCAGCGATCAGAGGGAGAAGGATGGGAGGATGGGTTGAGAGGGATGGAAGGAGGAGGAGGGGAAGAAAGAAGTGGATAGATGACGGTGAAACAGCGAGAGAAGTAGAAAGGAATCCAAGGTTCAGAATCAGAAAGTATTGCCAAGTAGATTCAACACACACAAGGAATTTGTTTTGGTTCAAATGCCGCATACACAAACACAGTAAGAATAATTAATTTGTGAGACATTTAGCCATTTTAAAACGCTTTAAAAGCATATTTCTTTCAGTATTTAGAAATTTGTTAGTGTGAAATATACAAAAAGTAAGTATAATATGAATATGAGAAATGACTCTCAAAATTAAAATATGTGCAGTTTATGAGACTTTAAAGTGGAATAGCTTGAATAGCTATTTTAAAATAAAAATAAATAAAATAAATGTTTACAAGAATTGTTAAGCAAGTACAATATGAATGTGGAAAATTCCTATAAAAAAATTAATGTTACAGTATAATAACAGTTAAGGTGGAATAGCTGGAAAAGTTTAAAGTGGAATGATCTTACAGTGTTGTGCTAAATAAACAGAGGAATGTGCGAAGTTTGCAGAATATAATATGAGTAATATTATTATAATAATAATAATAATAATACATGTTATTTAAATAGTGCTTTTGCTGGTGCTCAAAGCACTTTAATATGAGAGGTGGTTCATGTATGTCAACAGAACGCACATAATGTTGAGTCAGTGTCAGTGGGGGTCCCGGGCCTTATTTATGAGGCCAGAAGCTTATAGTAAGGCACTATTATTGTGTGGTTATTACTGAATCCATATGGAAGTTAATCATCAGCAAACATATTAGATTGATCACATTTTGTAAAGATAAAATGCAAAACACTCACACGTTTTCTGTCTAATTTCCCTCATTATGTGATATCTGAGTGAGGATGCACACATGCTGTTTCAGTTGGTCTATCAAATCTATTTCTATGTGGACACAAGCTGATTTTCTCCCCATGTTGCTATGCAGTTGGCCTACATCTTTCCGCATGGCTGAACAGACAAGTTGGACTCCTCTCTAGGAATACTGATGTTGATGATACAGTCTGCTGTATGTGTGCGGGACGTCAGCTTATGAGAACTTATGAGTGCAGAACAGTGGTAACCCATTTACGAGGATGTGTGCTAATGAGTCAGTCTGGTCTGGCGTGTAACAGTATTTCTGTCTTATTTGGAATTAAAGAAAACATTTTAAGTTAAGTACCGTAATGTAAATACTGATTTTAAGGGAAATTAAATTAATATAATCGTTTATTTAGCAGGGACAGTGCACACCAATGAACACTTAAAACAATAATATGTCTCAAGCGTAAATATGCCAGATTTAGTTTTGAGCTAATTTCCATCCGCAGTCCCTCACATAAAACATTTAAGAACATGACATTTTACAAAGATAGCAAAAACAAATACATGATATGCAAAAAGAGCAAGTGCAGCATATATCACATGGTAATACAATCTAGCAGCAACGACATAAAAAGTGCAAGAGAAGATACAAGAGATACATAAAGTGTGAGAGGAGATACCCCTGTGTTAAAGTGCATTTAGCGGTGATTGCACGTCTGTTTGTTTCTGAACCATTCTTTGAGTTGACCTTTGACGCTATTGAGTGTGGGACAATCCCGTATCTCAGTTGGGAGGCTATTCCACAATGAGCTGCCTTTAATGGAAAATACATGTTGTCCAAAAGTGGTCCGTCTGCGGTGGACTTCACACTAGGGCTGTGCGATTATGGCAAAAATCATAATCACGATTATTTTGGTCAATAATTGATATCACGATTATTAAATACGATTATTCATTGACTTTGAAAACATCCGTTTATTGAACTTTAAAACAAATACAAATAATAATTTGAACAGTATCTTTTTAGCTGTTGATTACCCTGAACGTATAACTCAACTGAAAAACCAATACAAAAATAAATGATATATTTACATTTAAATAAATAATATCAAAATAATAAATACCAATAAACAACATCACTATATTTTGGAGCGCACTTCAACAAGCGTATCGTAATTGCGATTAAAATACGATTAATTGCACAGCCCTACTTCACACATTACTTGAAACATGACTTCATGTTCTTGTGTACCATTAGTTGTTTTTAGACATATTCTTCTTACATTTTCAATGCATTACTACAAAAATGACGGAGCCAATGGAGGTTGAATCAAAACAAAATCCAAATAAAACATTTAAATATAAATATTTTCCTTTCATGGAAACTGTAAAACCTGAAAATTATCATTTTCACATGAATTCCAGAAACATTTAAACTAATACACAACAGATTTAAAGAGAATTTGCTATGGCTTCACAAAATAGCAACATTTTGGAAGCTTAAATCCGGAAATGTTGGGATTAATTTCTAAAAAAAAGTTATTAAATAAATGGATTGAATTGCAATTGTCCCAGCCCTTGAAGATACACATATCTATACAAATATGGCTTTACACAATCAAAAATCAATTTGAAATGCAAAATGAATATTATTATCATTCTTAGAAAGAGGTACCTTGTCTCCAGGCTTTGCAATTAAAATCAGATTATGACACTGTGGCTCTTGCTTTCTTTTAAAATGTGAATCTGAGAGCCTGAGGGCCGCGTAACAGACACAACCTCTACACCGCGCTGCACTGGAAAACATTTTCCCTGTAGGTTAGTGTGTATGCAGTCATTTATGTATGGCCCTGCAAAAGGACCTTGATCCAAATGAACTCCGTTGTTTTGGACCCCTTGTTTTTTGAGAAGACGCACCATTGCTCAGCTCTAAGCCAATATGACGGTATGTCTCTCTTATTCAGTAATTGTTATTTGAGATAAGAGTTTTTGCCCCGGGAGGCAGATTCAGTATTTTTGGAACAGTCTCATGCTTGGCTGGCTCATCGCATCTCGTGGCGTCTGCAGGTAGACGTGCAGTGATGTCATTGATGACATTTTGGGAGAAGGAATATGCCACTAACCCCTTGAAAAGGTGCCTCACCTCTCGACCTGGACCTCGCTGCGCTATCAAAATAAACCGGATTCTTATTGCCGTAGTTATTTGGTTTCCATGCACCCGAGGGCTTCTGCTCTCACTCCTGGTCTGCACTGTAAAACTTCAAATAAATCTCTCAAGGTTAACCAAAGGATTTTATATATTCCCTCATAAAGGCCTCACATAAATACCATGTGATATTATTGTTTACATTTGAGGCAACAAGAGGGTCATAAATGGTAAGTTCAGGGACTGCACACACAGCTAGAGCCAAACTCTGGGAAAATGAGAAACGTCGTTGACAGAATTTGCAAAAAAATCTGTTACAATTGCAGTTTTCATGGAGACATCAGAAAAAAAATGTGCATCATTAACTTCCCATCAGTCCATTCCTGTAAGCCGGAAGGAAGAAGGAAGGATGTCATATAAGGTTGCCTGTAGGGCTGCTCAATTAATCGTATTTTAATCGCAATTACGATTATGGCTTGCAACGATTACGAAAACAGCGTAATTGAAATAAAACGATTTTTTTAAAATTATTTTTATTATTTTTTTTTTATTATTGGTTTTTCAGTTGAATTATACTTAAAGTTCAGGGTAATCAACTGTTAAAACCATAGTGTTAAAAAAAAATGTCTCCAATAAATTGATGTTTTCAAAGTAAATGGATAATCGTTTTTAATAATCGTGATATCAATTATTGACCCAAATAATCGAGATTATGATTTTTTCCATAACTGATTAGCCCTAGTCATAATTTCACCCTTGTTGTTCATGTCTGCAGATCTGGTCATCATTTCAGCAGCTGCCTGCTTTATCTGCACTCTAAACCCTGTGATCTAAATGCGCTGTGCTGGGCCCTGTGACCCTCAAAGCTGGGGGGTCAAGAGAAGAGCCACGTGTTGGTCTGGACCCTCAGTCGTATTATATCACATCCACTGACACAGATTCACGGGGGATTCTCTAATTAGACAGATTTAAATCTAGTACTCGGCTTTGTCGCATATCAAACACGTATAATCTGTGTGTTTACTGGGTTTGAATGATTGATATTCGTGCTGCTGTGAATCCTGAGGTAGATGGTCGTCCTTCAATGGGAAGATCGGTGGTTCAAACCCAAGCACCAGGAGTCAACATGTCGATGTTGGTCAAGATACTTAACAAAGTTGCAAAGTTAGTTAATCAGATTGTACAGCTGCCTCTGTATGAATGTGTGAATAGGTAAATGGTGATTTGAGGGTGCTTTGAGGGGTTGTAAAGATCCATATAACTGCAGTCTATTTCCCATAGTCCTCATTGAATGTGACTTCAGAACGGTTGCAGAATAACAATAGTTTTGATAAGATACTGTCTTTTCATGCAAATAAAAAACATCACAACACACTTTTGCTGTCACTTTGCAAGGAGTTAAAAACATGTGACATCTCTAACTTTGTAACATTCTCTGTTCATTTGCGTGCTCCGAGGACAATGGACAGTGCATGATACAGCCATTAGCCCGTCACAAAGGAGCTATCTCATTCTGTACGCGTGTTCCCTCCCTGTTATGATCATTTTCATGCTATCTCAGGCTTGGGCTTTGTTTCCTGTCTCAGAGGGAACGGCTCGCTCGAGTCTTTAATGCTCTCCAGTTTTTGTGCTCGCTTAAAAATCCTAGCTTCCAACTACGCCGAGCCTCACCCCTCGTGGAATGGGGATATCATTTATAAAATGAAAAGTACATTTGTTGTGTAAATGACCACACGCTGTAGGATATTTAATCCATCCCAGTCATGTGACTTGACCTAGTTTTGTCTGCCTCCTTCCGTCTATCTCTCTCTCTTCTTTCTCTCACAGTCTCCAAGCGTTCTCTTTTTCTCCGTCCCCTTCACTCTTGTTTCTCCCCCTTATTTCCCTCTCTTTTCTGTTCCCCTTCGTTCTCCCCCATGCTGTCTGCTGTCTGTATTTCCTTTTTCTTTTTTATGACTCGTCCTAGGATTTGTCTTTTTTTCCTCCTGCTGGGTTTAAATCTGTAATTACTTGTGGCCAATAGCTCTGTCCTTAATTATAAACTGAATGCAAACCAGTTTAAAAACTAAATATGTCATATAAAGGAAGTGTCCATTAGTTACAGCAAGATATGTTTTATTACTGAAGTGGTGAGTCATCAGATCCTCCTAGGCTTCTTCTAGACTTTCAAACTCAAGACGCAAGTCAGCTGATATCAAGCAGGTCATATTTGACTTTTGCAAGCAGCTTTTATGTCTGGTTTTATTAAGCAGCATTTTGACGGTAGGCATCGTGATTTCAATGTCGGGTTTTTTCATTTTCTCTTTTTTTGTGGCCCTGACTCCTGAGCCAACACAACTTTTTTCAGTGTGAATGCGTATCTCAAATCATTGTGGTCCACTGTCTTGAATCTTTTTGTGACTAGCATGAGTGAACAGTATACAAACATGTTGAAAAGATTATCCAATCAAGAGCAAATTCGGACTTTGCTGTGGTGTTTTATAGCGTAGACAAACATCATACTGTATGGTCTTCTTTATTCTACATTGCTCAAGGACTGGGAAAGCTGTACGCGAATAACCAATAGAAAATGAAAACCGGGCTAATTAGTGTTCATACTGTATTATGCTGCCTGTGAATGGAGCTTCATTCTCTAAGTGTATCATGCAAAGACTTAAAAAAATGCTCTATTTTGACAAGCTGTCCCCTTTTCAAAAAATATAGACGTCTTGATGGAGACATCACATTCCCTTCCTGGCAATTTAGTGGTGTGACAGTGTGCAGGTGATTCGGCGTAAGACCTTTTTGTGTTTGGAGCTTAGGCCACCTGCAGAAAGATAAGAGGAGACTATTCAGCTCAATATTACTGAAACACATGCTTATGAAATGAAAGAAAAAGCGATGTACATGTTTTTGATTTCTAAAATTACATATCATTTTAGCTGTCACTTTTATTCAGAGAGACTTGCATACATTTATTTACCGTAGAAATGTCTATGTTGCTCTAACCCTAACCCTAACCGACTGACCCTCCGATTGGTAGACGACGCCCATTTATCCCTTTAGCCACAGCCGCCCTGATTGAAAATATAATGCTTTTTGAATCTTAGAGCAGAAAGAAAAGGGTAACATAGAAAGGTAAATAGATCAATCAACGCCCTGGTAAGAGCAGCTGCAAACGGCTTGGCAAAGTTTCAACTGTAACAATTTGGTGGCCTCTTGGAATGCGTGGCATGTATCCATTCCTGAAGAGCACAAAAGATCACTCAGGCTTTGCAATAATACTGTACCCATTACAAGCCTCAGCTGCCTCTCGCTGTGCAGCCAATACAAGCCAGTTTCTATGATAAAACAACACGTGGGTTATAAGTTCTTTCAGGCCACTATCTCTCTTCAAATACCAATTAACGATGTAGCCTTGGTGTTAAAGCTTTCAATGTCAAGGCTTTGTGAAAAAAGCAACCCTTTGTTCGGTGTGCTATTGCTGTTTCGGAAAGAATTACAATGAAGATGTCAGTTATTTTACACTTCTCTAAACGTAGGATACCGAGCTGTGGGGCAGAGCAGCAATCACATACAGTAGCATAAGCAAGGTTTTATATTCACAGCTCAAGGCTGGACAGCTACATTATCATAGAGGAGGTATTTTACACCTCTCTAATGGAATTCAACATAATGAAGGTCGTGAATCTTTTTGCATGATAGGCCTATTTAAGAGTTATAATTTGTACTTTAAAGGCTCATTGAGTTATGAATATCCTTGTTGTATTACTTTTTTATTTTTACGTAACATGCATACAGATGGCCATTGTCAAGTCTTGAGACCTTGGGAATCATTATTTTGTTAAACTGGCTCAGATGTTAAGTTTGGTGGAAATGAATGTCTCTATTCTTTTTGTTATGTTTATGAACAGACATTTTTGTATGAGTCTAATTTCTCTAAGTCCTGTCAAATGTTATATTTAAAAACGTTCATTCTGCCTCAATGCTGAATTTCCTTTCCAAATGGCTTGCTTGAAACTTACAGGCCAGCTGCAAGTATGCTTATTGTTAAGAGTAAGTGTACTGCTTCTGAAGGTGCAACAGTCTTAAACAAAGACTTTCATATCGGACCTGAAACGAAATGTTAAAGTTAAACTCCGTATGAGAACTCTGTTGTCTCAATTCATTTTCTTGGCCAAAACTCTCCCTCCCAGAACTTGACTTGGACAGGAAAACGGGGATTACAGATTCAAGTCCCTCGCAGTCCAGCCTGGCTCAACGCCATATAGTGATACTGAATCAGAGGTGTGCACTTTACAACCAATTTACTGCAGATTTTAAATTCTGGACGGGATAACCTCAATATATTTTCCTTCTGTGGTCCCCAACGGAGCTTTACAGTCAACAGGCTGAAATCAACATTACTGGTTGTCCAAATCCCCCATTCATATTTAATGCCTCCAATTTAAAAGGGGATTTTAGCCAATGACTCTTTGGCTCTTATTTTCTGTTTGTAAAACTGTCATACGAGTGTTCTGTCTTGTGTAACTCTTATTAGACTGTATTATGAACTTTTTTTATTGTCGTTCTGTTTTTCTGTGCACACCAATGCGCTGCAGCTGTAGCTCCAGATGTTTTCAATCCGATTTTGAATTATGTACCACTTCATATGAATGTTTCTGTAGCAGGCTTGTTCCAAAGTCTCAAATGAGAGGATTTGCTGCTTCTCTGTTTTATACATCACTATAAATTAAACAATCTGTAGTTTTTTTACCCCAATGTGTATTACCCCACTGGTATGTAACATTTTGAATAGGTAAAACACTTGCTTCCATAAGATGAAAATCACCACAAGACTTACAGAGACGACATTATTCAGTTCAGTGGATTGGGTCGTAGTATAAGCGTTTGTACCTATGCCACGGATAAGAGATCAGGTACAATAGGCCTGTCCACAGCAGAGGCAGATTGAGAATGCTTTGACTTTGGCTCGTGTCATACTCGATCTGTGAATGTGGGTAAGAGTCATAGGACACATTGTTCAGGAAGAAAAGAACAGAAGAGGTGGGTGGCAGCACACGTCCTATGTCCTGTTTTGTCCTTGGGTGTTTGTACATAATCCTCAGTACGTGGATTCAAGATGTTTTAGGCTGAGACGGCAGGAGGTGGTTAAAGCGAGACTGTGCTCCTGTAGAGCCGGGAGCGTGGGCGTGTGGAGCCAATTTAGCCGGCTAACAGGAAGCGTGCTCTGGGACCTTCCAGCAGAACTCAGGGCAGTGAGTGGGTCGCAGGTCGCTAGACTGAACCACACCTCACTTTCTGCACACATAGATTTTCCCCTCTCACAATATTCATCCTCATACTGGCGCATTAACATCAGTTGCTGGAGGTAATTCTCTTTGATCACTCCAAAATGTCAGCTGCAATGAAGGAAAAGCGAGGCCACGAACTGAGGCCAGAACCGTATCTTATTGCCATTAATCAATGCTAAAAATAGCAATAAGGACGCTCTATAAAGCAGTGCAATAACAGGTTGAATCCTACAACATATTGCATCAATCTCCCCCTATGATCCATGACGAGAACCACATAAAACAAAGTTGTATCACTGTCTTTTTTTCTCAGGGTGATATTTCACAGCTGAGAAAGGGCCAGCGTGCGCTCTGCCAAAGGCTGTTGGTGTGGGCAGAAAGTCCGTCATGTGAACGGCTACTGTAAAAGATCTGCTAAGGGATAGTAGATATTTTAAATGCTTCCTTGTGTCCGTCCCCAGTTGAAAGGAGCCTCTTTTTACCCTCGCAGCTCTTTCTGAGTCCAATCACACAAATTTGATTAGCGTGGTTTGCCCAAGGAGCTGCTCTGGCTGCCAGCCTGCAGTGAGGCCCTTGTTCCCCTATTTGCCCCGGAGAAGAGTTCTGACGTGCTCGAGCGCTCTTTGAACCGACCCTTTCTTTTCTCCCCCTCTAACCTCATTTACCACACTCTTCTCCTGTCTCTGACTGCTCACCAGCGGCCTGCCTTTGGCTTCATCACGTCACAGCAAGTGAGACAAATGGCTGCTATAAATTATCAGGAACCGCGGCTTCAGTGTGATCTAAGCTTAACCCTGGCGCTGTAACGTTTTATCCAAACGCAGTACATCTCTGTGGGAACCTGCCAAAATACATCCATCTGTCATTTAGTATTTAATACTTTTTTTAAATAACTAACTTACTTTTTAGCCTTCATGTTTGCAGGTGTACTATCTGGAAGCAATCGAGTTTGGTTTTGGCATTTAAGAGTGTGTGGGAAAGAAATCAAAACGAGATTTGAAACATTTCCACACAACCAATCCAGTGACTCGTGGAGGCGGTGGGGTTACTTTACACCAAGAATTACAACCGTATTGGATGGAAGCCTGTGGGCGGAGCTCTGGCAGCAGCAGATTGAACCACAACCACAACCACACTTTCAACTAGTTGTCTCCAGACGTGTGTTCTCATTTACAAAGTGTCAGAATGATGTCTGTCTCCGCGAGTCATAACAACAAGGGCTGGGGAAGACTTTTTAATGATCTTTTTCAAACTAAAAGGTACATAATTCAAAGATGTTCAGCTATGCAAAGCTTTGTCACCAAATAGTGTTGAGGTATTTGGAACTAATGTATTCGTAAATTAATTCAGTTTTGTACCGCGTTTCTTTTTCGGACACCTGTATTTTGCTCAAGAAGCAATCTCCAATAAGTAAAACATTAATAATAGCTGGTTAAAGTAAATAAAATAAAGATTTTGGTAAAAAGTATCTGGAAGTACCCATGGTTTCTAGACTGACATGTGCTGCTCAACAGCCCTAAAGTCACAGTTTTTACAAAGGTCAGTTTGTCTGTTTTACCTTTTCTACAGATGCCTTGCAGCTCCAAATGCCACACCAGGGCAACTGCCACTTTCATTATTCTAAGACTGTGTGAAAGTGCAGACTCAATCTCAGACAAAGTAAGAAGGCATGTTTTTCCTGAAAGAGCCGTTGCAGAAAGGTGCTCTTGTTCATTTCAAAAGCGCCTCGGTTTAGGTCTCGCAAAACACAGCGGCTTAATAAGTCATTCAATAAAGCTGTCCAGTTAACTTTTTATTGCCAGACCTCAAACAGCAGTGGTTTTGAGAGAAACAAATGCAAGTTGCAAATTTCAGTCACTTTTTGTTTTCCAGTCAAGCGAGCACTACTCCTAGCGTCAACCTTCTTGTCATTTTGTGAAAGGAAGTTTTACCGCGAGTAGTCTGGTTTGTTTTGGCTGAATCTGAAAATTATGTCTTGGAGCCAAGGTCTTCATGGGTATCTGTTTCTTCCGATTTTGTCTAATCTTCCATTAGGGCTTAAAGAAGCCCCTGGGTGGCCCTAATTCATCCAAGGCCATGTAAATAATGTCTCTAGAGAATCTGTAGCAAGGGAAAGGGGGTATGCCTTCCGTTTCTTTACGTACAAGCAACATGCAGCGTCACATGAGGGGAATCCTGTTTAGTTTGACACAATATATCATATCAAATATTCAACATACTGCCGCGGCTTGTAAGTCCTTTGAAAACGTATGCCCTTGTTTATCTTATGGGTCACCATATGTCCTCTGATTCAGTTCACCTGCTTCCTGCGCAGAGACCCTTAAGTAATAGGGTCCAACTAAGGGAGGAATTTCAACCCAAAGGCTGTTTTTCAAAAACTGCAAGAAGGCGTGTAATCAATCTAGATCGTCAAAATAAATATGTAAACAACAACAAAATTGTGTATATGTGTGTAAAATAAGTCTATTTTTGTAGCAAGTTTAATAGAATGATCGGCATCTAGGTATTGCCTCCGGTAATCTTTATGAGGTTTGCTTTGTTGTCATGATAGATCTTCTCAGGCTTTGTTCTGGTTGAGATACATAAGAGCTTAGAGGCATGTTTAAATGTGTCTCTCTTTCCCTTTTTCCCCCCCCTTTCAAAATGGATATTATCTAGGGGGAGGGAAGACAGTTTGCTGATGGAGCAGATATGCTCGGAAGCAGGTTGGATGCTTTCCAAGCCGATGATCGGGATCAGAGAAGGGTGCAGCAGCTCAGATGAGAAGTGTTTGATTATCAGCTGACGGGTTCTGAAGAGTCTTTTAGCTGCTCACTGAGAGCGCACTGAAGTGAAGAACAGGGCGAGTTGCTTCAGCACACAGCCTCTGTCAGAGCAGTAATTGTCGGTGTAATGAGACGCTGCGGCATAGGATTAGCTCTCTTTAGAGGAAAGCAAACATCAGAGGATCATTAAGTCTATCACTTAATGACTTTCATTTATAGGAAAACAACATGAAACGCAAACACAGAGAGCATTGACACAGTAGTGATTGGGGCTGCAACTACTTTTCATTATTGACTCATCTTCTGATGTGTTTTGCAATTAACCATTTAACCTAAAAAATGAACTGAAGAACTTTAATGTTTTGTAAGAAGATATAACATAAAGATATCTGGAAACAGCAAATGGAAAGGTCCATTCATTGTCAAGTCTACTCTTGTATGAAATAACTCCACATGTCGGCAAACGGTTGAAAGACGCTCTCTTCAAGGCTGTTGTAGAGGACATGCCGGAGAACTAGGAGTTCTGCAGAATTCTCTTTAACATGTTTTCCTCTCCTTATGTCATGGTATGCTGTAGTATACCGCTGAAGGTGAATGGCATTCACAACGGGGACCGTGGCGATTGATAGCTCCTTTTCTGGTCCGTCCCTCTGCGCGTTCTACCAAGACCTCGGCCCCTGGAGTCCCATGTGGGAAAGGCTTTTCTTTATTGCACCTGGGAGATGCATTAAGGGCCCAATGAACTTTGACCTTGGGCTTGATCACCCTGGCAACGCACGACACGAACAATCATTACACTTAAAAAAGAGGCTTGGCTGCAATTCCTTAAACTCTCGTAAACGCTTGAATGTATTTCATTCAAAAGACTTGACTTTGTGGGGATCTTGTAAAGTCTGCAAGCACTCTCACTGATGTATCCGTGGTAAATGAGAATCATCCGTTAATACAAATACTTCAGTCGTTGATGTTATCTGGCAGATTTGTTATAATTGCAAATGTACACACCTTTGTTTCATTAGAACCTTGTCATTAAGCCTTTTCTTTTCTGAGCCGTATATCAACAGGAACAAAAATAATTCTTTCATTAGCGGGACATCTCAAAGGCTTTCCTTCATTAGCACAAGGTTGTAAATGCTGGATGCAATTTCATTAGCGTCCTATCTTTAATGAGGAAACCCCCAGCGTGTTTACATTGCTCTGATCCCCCATGATGGCCGGTAAGGAAAATGCTGATTGGCTCCGGATCGTATGAGCTTGTCCCCCCCCAAAGATTGGATCATACAGTCATTACAGCCAATGAGCTCAGTGTTGCTTAGAAGTGAAGAGCAAGAGCAGACAGTTCTGTAATCACAGTCCTGCTAAAGTATACGGCCCAAGACGTGCAGTGTGATGGGGAAGATTTAATGGCAAGACATGTACCAACCTTACCACTCATGACAGCGGATCCTAAACCTGCACATACACGTTTGAGCTTTCATCATTTACTTCAAGGCCAGAACAACTTCAATAAAAATGATTCATGATACCAACAGAAAAAAGACGTGCATGCTTCTGAAGTTTTGAGTTTTTCAAATATTTGTCAAACTCAACAGTCGTTTTCAAAATTATATATTTTTTTGTCTCATTTATAGATATTTACATTGAAAATAGCAAAGGATAAAGTTCCCTATTAAGATGAAATACCAAAGTGTTTGATCACTGTTATTTTAACATTGCTCCGTCCCGTGGGAACATTACTCGAGTGGATGGCTTGCAGTGTTGGGTTCTTTTGGGGGGGAGTGGAGCTGCTGTCTGCTTAGTTTATTCCTGATTTTGGTAAAGTCCATTTTGACTGGGAGCCTGGGCTCATATGTTAATGCCTTAATGTTCAGTGACATAGCTCGGAGCTATACAACATGTGTCATTGTTTGCCCTTTAACCCCTATTGTACAACCAGGAATGTGCCATTTTCCAGGAGGATTGATTTATTTGGGAACGACGAGGGAATTGTAACGGATAGTTATAGATGGAACAGGAATATTTATAACCATTTTACACAATTTTTCCAAGTAGAAAACCAAAGTGCATGAACCTTATCCATTAGTACTGGAGAACGTGCAGTGAGATACTCAAGTAGAGACATTCTTGAGGCCTTTTTAAGTAGGAATTATCAGGGCTTTAAGATAGAAAACCGTTTTTAATGTATTTTTTTATAGCTATTATTTTTGAAAGTAGGAACATTTGCATATTTAAGGAGTCTTTCCTTTGTAGTTTACAATAACACATGGTTTATCTGTCATTGATACACAAAAAGATCAATTATGTGAATTGTTTATCTTCATCTTCATCACTACATTCTGGATCTGGATTATTTATCATTTGTATGCATGATGACATAACATGAAACCAATGTATCACCGCAGTCGTTGCCATGGCTATAAAGTTCTTGTATGGGGTTGATGATAGGCAGTTATCTTCAAATCTCTGCAGAAACATACTGAAATAGTCTGAATTGATTAATTGCAAACAAGCTAAAATGAAAAACATGCGTCATTGTGCTTTGGGGTGAACTAATCCCTAATGATTGACAACAAAGTTACAGCTTTTTCAGATCTAAATCAAACACACATATTTATCACATCAATATATCTTAATCAAATCAAACATAATTGTCTATAAAATGTAATCATGCCCTTCCAACATGCCTTTATGCTTAATAATCCCCCTAATGTGTTCAACAGTCCCTGCTATCGTTTCTGATATTAACAACAGCATGCTGGTGCTCTTTAAACAGCAAGATAAAGCATATGTGGAGAAACATGTGTACTTCAAGTGTAATGAAACATTCATAATGCCTTCTTCGTGGGTTTTATTTAATTCACGATGCTCAGCTGCCTGCGTTTGCTCTTGCTGGTCCGGACTTGCTCGCTCCATCCGTAATGCTAATCAAAGCTCTGAAAAATGCATCGGACACGAACACATCCACATAACTGTACGTGCACGCACCCTCGCACACTCGCGCTTGCACACCCTTATGAGCAGAACATATCCCAGACAGCTTATCATGGGGAACTAATTCAATATCCCTTTGCCTGTTTTAAATGTCATTCTCTGAGCTCATCCGGAGTGACATGTTTTTCATGGTGGAAATAAAGGCGCTTTATTGGGCTCAGAACACATTGACGGGGGGGGGTCTGCCGCCTGCTGCTCTTGATGTTTGCTGGAAACCTAAAGGTCCTCATGAGGAATGAATAAAGTTTGGATTTGCAGAGACGTGCCAATGCCAATGAGATCCGCATGAGCTACCCAGTCGATAAAGACGCAGCAAATCCTCCTCTGACTGAGAACAGTGATCTTCATACAGACATTTCTGCTTTGGCGCTGTCAATCATGAAATGAAATGCCACCCATATAGCACTTTAAGTCTATAGTATATAGAGGGTGCTACAGGGTCAGAGTATGGCACGTATTTGCACATTTGTGTTTGCCACGGGGGCATTTGGTTCCAACTTTCTGGTCTATTTACTTTCACATGCTCCTACAGTGTTAAATCCAAGAAATATATGCAACATATTCTACTGTAGCTTTATCTGTTGCTGTTTCTCTTTGCTAGATGTCAGAGGCCGACGAATCCCTGTCTGCAGGGGGTACAGCCCACTCAGTTGCTTCATTGTGCCGGATAATGACTTCCCTATTGAAAATGACCCCCGCGACCCAGAGACAGACAGTAAGACTGCCTCGTCCAGCCCCTCGGGCAAATTTGGCATTTTGCCCGCAAAGAGTTGCTGACCTCACTTCCCTGCCCGGGCCGATCTTTGCCTTCCTTCAGGCCAGAACTTACCCAGTATCCTGCAGATTCTGTCACTCTCTGGAGCCATTGCCCTGGGCATGAGCATTGAGGTTAGAGTGAGAGCCAGCTGGCTACAGAACTGTGAATGTGAGAGGTGGGCTGGGTCTGATAGTTACTCAATGATAGCGGGAATGAATTGTTTAACTCACTCGTCTCACCATTAGTACTACAAGGGAGATTATAGCTCAGCCCGTAGAGGACTTGGTTTGGAACCGGATGATCTACGAATGGTCATTGGTTCAAGACGCCGTACAGGCTAACAAAAAAACTTGTAGTGTGGACTGGTATTTGGAAGGCTGCCTGCACACTTCCTTTTATCACAGCAGTTTTTAACGGTTAACCAGTCCTGTCCATCATCAAGCAGTAGTCTGTTTCTTCTATGTTTCATATGTTTCTTTATGTCTTTCATTGCAGGGTTCCTGAAGCCCCAGTGCTCGTTGGCTCCTCCCATGCAGCGGGGTCGCTCGGGCGAGGCATGTTCCTGTTTCACCGGCATGTGCCACCTCCATCAGCGTCGCATATCCTCAGGTAACACCGACTGTAGGAAACATACTTCTTGCTACTTGAGTATTGTTTTTGTTCTGCGGTGCAATCTTTGGAAAATGCACTTGTCCTACAAAATGCTATTCTCAAAGGGGCAACTCATGACTTAATATGAATTATATTTAGTGATGTCCTACATTGGAAAGTACTGCTTTCTTACATACACACACTTACTGTAGCCTCCGGTCCGAGGTGTGGCTGGGGGCCTTTTTGGAGGCAGTCTGGTTTTTGTATGCTTAATGGTGTCTTTGCATGCTGAGCCCCAGTGATGGACAAGTTAACAGTGTTGCTCTCGGATCAGCCCCCTTCCTCTCCCCTTCTCACACCAGCGTATATTCTGAAACTGTCTGGTATGCGGCTAATTAATAGGCGACAGAGCTGTTCAGAACATGTGGTTAATGCTGATACATTTATCACTCCATCCCCAAAGGCCCCCCCCCCCCCCTTCACTCCACTCCACTCCTCTCCTTGCCCCCCCCTCCTGCAGTGTCAGTGCTGCGAGCAGCTGAGCCGCATGTCATGTGAGGAGAGCATGACTTGCATGACAAGATAAAGTCATATAAACATACAAATATTTATACAAGAACAGCTGTTTGATTTTAACGTTTTTGAATTTCTATCCTGGAACTAGAATCTCCCCATACAAGGAATTGAGGTTTATTCTGCAGTGTTGTTTTAATTCTGAAAGTATCTACTTTATGTATAAAAATAGAATGCCCTTTCACCGTTTATTGATGGAGACCACACACATCTACTAACAGGCACATATTGCTTTACCTCTGCATCTTGTTTGAATTGGCTCCGTTTATTCTTTTCCATTTTTGCTCAGTGCTACACATGAATCACCCCTTTCTGCTTTGCTTGATTTCATTCATTTTACCCTACTTGAAGTGCTCTTAACTGCATCCATGGCATTTCCTCATTGAACTGGTTCATTGGATTTAAAAAGGTACACGTAAATATTATTGAATGTTTTCGTTGAATCAGTTCTCCATTTGTCATGAAACTCTGTTTTCCAAAGCAGGACAAATTAGGGAAGACAACTTTAACTTTAGCTTTTTATATAAGTGAAATCATTCAATTACATCTGCCAATTGGCTGTTTAATATATCAATCTTTATGATAACACAAATCAATTCCATTAGTTCCTGGTCTTTCTTAGTTTTTGGTAAAGTTTTGACCTCAATAATCATAATCACGGCCACCCTTAAAATCCCTCAATGAGCTAACCTTTTTTTAAAAGGAGATGTGAGTGGATATCTCTTAGCCAGTCAGTTTTTGATTGACATTGTCTGGTTGTTTCTTGGAACGTTCTGTAACTGGAGAGTTCAGAACAGGACACAGATCACTGGGACAGATGGGAATGATGTCCCTGCTGCACGTTCAGACATATCTAGATAAACCACAACATGTTTGTCCTTAAGGAAACAGTTCAGACTTGTATTTGTATCCCTTAAAAGAAAATAAGCGATTCAAAATCGTAGCTTCTCTTCGGAAAATATATAATTTCTTTACTGTCACAGCGGAGGCAAGATAAGAACCCACTACCCTCTCTTTCTCAGGCATACTTATTCACAGACAAGTTTCAGCACGATCAGTGAAGCGCGCCGTCTTTTCACCAACCTCACCCCCATCTTTGTGTATTTTACCGAGCTATCTTGATTGATTGCAGCATTTTTTACTGTCACAGCCTGCAGTAAAGGGTGGACGTGTTTCCTCAACAATTAGGAGCATCTGGATTAGAAGTGTAGTCTTGCCCAAGTGTGTTAAAGGTTCTGCTTCTTTGTGTTGTGGCTATTTTAAGAGTTGAAGCACACTAGGATATGAGTCCTGTTAGATTATTTTGTCTACCTCGGATCCAGGGGCGAACGAAGAAGGAGAAAAGAAGTGAAAGTGTTGAGGAAAAAAAATACCTTCTAAGTTTCACAGCAGGGGATGTTAAACAAATTCAGTGGTGTGTTTAATTCTCCCCGAGCAGCCAAGAGCAGAGTGTACTTCTAGAAAGAAAGTAACTGTTAAGTAATAGCAGCAGAGGTTGGACAGCCGCCCTGGAGTCTAAAGTTTATAGACCCTGTAATAATCACGGGTGTAATTATGGAACGTGTTGCTATAAATCCACCAGTGTCCCCAGATTGTGTGATTGTCCTCCAATCTCGGAGCTCCAGCTGCCCAACGACAGCCACAATGACAAGCTGCTGTAGAGGGGGGGTGCGAGGAGTGTAGCGGTGACCAAGCAGGAGGTTTCTGGGAAGCCTCGCCCGGGGTACTGTATTCAGCAGCAATCCGCTGAACTCCACGCCGCACACTGATGTGGCCGGGCTCCGGTTTCGGCGGTTTTCACATTGTTTGGGCTTTCAAAAACAAACTCTTACTGGACTGTGAGAAACTCTGGGCCCGGGACCTCGCTGTTTCCTCTTTCAAAAAAGCAATCATTTTGGTTTTTTTTTTTTATACGAGAGTCATGATGGGAAAAACTTTTTTTAGGAATTGTGGTGTATGAGGTGAGAGAGAGGGAAAGCATAAAAGAGAGACGGCATTGAAAACAGGGCTTTTTTGAAAACTGCTTTTCACAATGCAGGCCTTGTGCTGTGATTTGGTCTGTCCTCACCGAGCTGAGCAGAGGAATGGAAAAGATTATCCGCAGGAATGTCTGGGGTGCCCTCAAACGGAGCGGGCCGCGTGACTGGCCAATGGGAGCGAGGCCTGCAGAGCGGCGGGCTAATTTTTTCCTGATGAACTCAGCCGCCTGCTCCACAATGCAGTCTGATTGCCAGGGCTGAACCCACATATGGTCTGTGTTTGGAGGGTCCAAATGACGGGACCAATTCTGCCTGCAGAGAGAAAGGGGGTGGGGGTGTTGGACGTTGATGATTATTACTGGCTCCCCCTTCTTTCTTTATTTCATTAAGTTGCAGTGTGTTGGAAACGCATCGACCGTCCCTCTGTAGTCTCTGAGTTTAACCCATCAGGTAGCTTTTTATTCACCACTCTTTACTGGTGTTGTTTTTGCTCAAATAAATAGTAATAATGCCCAAAGCCAAGCCACATTAGCGGTCACGGCAGTCCCACTTCATTACAGTGCCTCCGAATTATCTCACTGCCTTGTAAATCCTGCCAATTAATTTGGAACCCATTTATTATTCAGAGCTCTTGGAAAGAGGCTGTGTAACCCCCTCCACCTAAAACCGGGCCAGAGTAAACGAGAGGGAAATGCACACAAGTGACACAGCTCCAACTCCGTGCAAGGAATGTGTGTGTACATTGTTTTTCTGTGTGGCACTTTTTAGCATCGGCGAGGCAGTAAAAAAGCCATGTGGCGGGCCTCTGAAGAGAGGCAGCATGTGTTTGTAGACCTTGTGGTCACACAGCAGGGTTTGCGACTAGAGGTTGGGGTGGGCAGGCGAAGGAGGCTAAAGAGAGAGGTTGCGGGGGGGTTAAAGTGGCTCCCGGCTCCTCATATTTCCCATCGCGGGGTCCTGCAGAGGTGAGGAGGGTCACGGAGAGGGAGCTTGTTAGCCTCGCCGTGTTCAGTGCTCCCCGCGCTCTAATTGGCTGGCCGGAGTCAGTGCTCTCGCTGGCTGCTTCCTGTTAGGTCAGGAGCCAGAGGGGCCGGAGCATGCCAAACTGAAGATTATGGGACCTGGTCCCCATTCATTGAATACAAACAGGACAAGTTATTTTTCATACACAAACTTAAACTTTCCAGACTAATTTTAAGTAGCTAATCTCTGAATGTATTTGTCATGGTAGGGGTTTACTGGAAGCCAGGGGACTGGAGTTTGTCATAACTTGGATAAGAACTGACAAAACTGTTGAGTTAATTGGCCGTCTTAAGTTATAATTCTCTTATCAGAAAAGTTTAGATGTATTGGCTGTGGTTCCCAACATAAACAAAAGCCACTCATACTGCTCTTTAAGTTATTTTGAAGTCCCTTCATAATTGACCAATGCTTTAACATTAGTTTTAAAGGGGAGATGGGATTCAGAAATGTAAGTGAGATTGGATGTAAATGCACAACAAAGAAGGTCTTATTTTTAAGAAATGTGTCATCTAATCAAAAACAATGTTCGAGCAGCATATTCAAAAACTGTTGTCTTTTGATTTTAATATAAAACAAACAATACGATTTTTGTTGAATTGAATGTAAACATTTTTAGCAATATGTTACACTTTTCTAGTTGATTTATTGCTAAACCGGTGTACTATTACAAAACCCCAAGTATAATAGAAGTACAAAAACTAAGTCACCTTTAATTTAATTTGAAAAGTATTTCATTTTCAAGTTGTTTTGGGAACATGTTGATAACACATGGAAAATAACCAGATACTCATGGAGATTCTGACAAACCAACACTTTCAGCTCTTGATTTTGTCTCCACCATGTCCTGGGGGAAATATCTGTCTCTTTAAGAGCTGCTTTATTCTCCACGATGTACCAGTAGTCACTAACTTTGACTCTGCTTTTGGGTGCTGGGATTCATGCAGTGGGCTTTGAAGAGCTTTTCTGCTGAAAACAACCTCCTGGGTAGTCGAGAAAAACAAAACATTGTACAGAAAGAAGCCAAAACTCCCAAACAGCTAGACAACTTTAGACTCTCTCTTGATTCCTAAATGTAATCAATTGATCCAATGTTATGACAATATTGATATTTGATTGCCTTTGTGAAGATTGGCGGAAGTTATTTTGCAGTGCTGAGAACCACTTCTCCTTTTCTTCTGATGGGGATTTCCTGGATACCCACAACACCTATCCATCATAACTGCCAATGGTATTCCCCCAAGTGCCCCAGCCCACGGTGGCCAGCTGCCAGCGCTTCTGTAGAGACGGACTTCTCCCTGCTGGCACAGATTGACGGCAGCCATCTACGGCGGGTCACTAGAAATCAGAGCGATTAAGCCTTTGATAAACTCTCTGAGCCTATAATCCTCCAGCCGCGCCATCAGAGTGAAATGCTATCTCATTGCTACGGCTCTAACTCAGCGGAGGGGCGAGGTGAGAGCAGGCGGCCAGGGACACCGGGCACTGACAGGAAGTGGTCGTATATCATCTATCATCCTCATTGTCATCCCCACAGTGCGGTTGAGGCTTAGGGTTGGATAGTTCAAATTCTCAAAGTCTATAAGTATAGGTCTAAATTATAATCATGGTAACAAAATCAACATTTAATTTAAATGATCACAGATACAGCATCATTTGATGGTTAATAGATTTGTGAGCGGATTTCTAATGTATCCATTGTTCCTTTTAAATCAGAGAAGGCTCTTTGTATTATTTCAATATCATTTTCTGTCACATCCCCGGTTAAATTTAGCATTTCGGCAATGTATTCTCTCAGAGGCAGTTTCACGCAGATGAGGTAAAAATGTATCTCTGCTCTCCCCAGAGGTGATTCTGACCCCATGAGTAAGGTTTGTGAGGCATTGCATCTGTAACAGAATATAAAAAGGGAAAAATAATCCTTGCATATTTTATTAGCATCAATTAAACATGAATACGCAAGTTCTCATTCTTCAGGCCCCATGTTGCCTTACACAGAACAGTATGTTAATGACTGTAAAGCACGTTGGATATGCCACTGAAATATATGGGCAAATTAAGGAAGTGCATAATTTAAAATGAATATGTACATCTTAACCCAGATATCTTAGTTTGCTGTGTTCTTGAGCCTGGTTCTGATTTCCATGTTCATATCACTGAGGCTGACTTGGCATCAGCCTCCTCTTACCACAGATAGACAATGGAGGATTGGGATATGAAACAATTGTATATGTTTTGTCATTTGCGAAAGACTGGCTAAAGGCACGCTGTGCAAACAAACACTGACAAATGTGTTCTTCATGTTTAGAAAGATACACCCTTCAGGCAGGGATAAATCCTGATATATGAACCCAAACTAAATATTATTTACCCGCAATGTTGTAATAGATGGACACACAGAACTACGGAAGATATGATGTTGGGATATAACATTATTTACGGAGCCTCTTCTTTGTTTTACTTCCCCTCACTAGAATGAAGGATAGTCCAAAATGTTTGCGTTCAACATCTGGACCAGCTAACAGCAGCGGGGTCAGATATTTCGACAAGGCCAGACCAAAGGAAGAAGCCAATTTTTGTGATTTATTTATCATCTCTTTATTTTCTCTTGTGCGTTTCCCGGTTGTTATTTCCTCGCAACATCCGAAGCCACTTTTGCTATTATGAAAAACAACAGCGCAAGAATGCAGCACCATTTCTCTTGGCTTTAGTAACTTTGAATGTTACTTTAGCATTTTGGCCATTGGGTCATTGGCCTCAAAAGTGCTTGTGTTCCTTTTTTATTTGAGAATCTCCCTTTTTTAAAGTGTAAGGTTAAAGCAGATTTTCTCTGCACCTCAGTCCACTTCTTGTTTGTTCACTGGCCCGTGTGTTAAGTAGGTGGTGAGTGAGCTCAGGTGTCCTTTAAGAGTGGACAGGGACCTTGATGCTGTCAGCGGCGGTTCGGGCTGTTCCTCTTCTCAATATGGTCAGTTGCCTCTGTACTTGTCGATGGGAATTTGAAGGGCAATGGCAGCCACAGACTATGTGCGTCCCCCCTGCCCCCGGAGGAGGGGTGAGGAGCTAGCAGAGGAGAGAAGCAAAAGGGGGAGAGGACTGTCGCTATTTTGACGCTGAAGCGATTCGACACGCTTGGCATTATAGCTGGCTCAGCGACGAGGGTCGAGGGAGGGGCTGCACACCCGAGCGCTTGATCCGAATGTCACCGAAGCCGATCTCATGAAGTGGAAGGTCAGAAACGTAGCACCTTCCACCCCCTTCTGCACAGGCTCCGCCCCTTTGCACCCCTTTTTAAAGGGCAAACCGGGAATCGAGGGGCACGGGTCGAGGACGAAGGGTCTGCGGAAGATGTGTGCACGAGTGAGGTGGGGGGTGAGGGTTGCAGAGCCCTGACCTCCCAATGTCACATGTCTCTGCTGCACAGCAACAGGCCCAGCCGAGTGTGCTAATGCAGGCCAGTACATGCTGGCATGTGAGGGGAGAAGTGTTTCAAACTCCCACGTGCTTTCTCCTCAGAGAGACGCTTCTTGAGGTGCACAGAGAAAGAGATTTGAGGGTGGGGGGGTGGGGGGTGATGGTAATCCGACTGCTAATGGAAATATCTTGTCAGGACAGTGTGCTGGTCTGAGCAGCTGGCGGAGCAGACTGTGGCGACACTTGAGTTTTACCAAACAAACGGGACAACAGACGGTAAACAGGAAGTCTGGTATCTAAGTGAGGTTGTTTTGGAAAATTCTAAAGGGATCATTAACTAGATCATTTTAAGCGGTTAAGATAACATTGTACTAACCTGAGTAATTGCTGAGATCATCAATGTATTAGCGTTCACCTTCATTTTCTCTTCCAGGTAAGATTGGCAAACGTTAAAGCTTTTGGTAAATCTGATTATCCGACTCAACAAGTAACTCGGAAAGCACAATACTATTCTTCACTAACAGGAACAAAATTGGTTTTATCCTTCATCTAAGCCATGTTTTTCACCACCCTCCATGGGCTCCAGGACCAGGGAGACCTCGGGCGGTGGCAGGGGAACTGTGGCAGAAAGTCTACTTTTAGTTGTCTGCCCATGCAGACGACCAAGTCAATAGGCCTGTGTGAAAGAGCGCACCAAACGCCACAGGGGCATCATGTCCACAAGTCCATTACAGCCACTGACATTGAGCTAATTGACTAACAGGTTTGTGCAGCAGTTGTGGCCTGCCTTTGAAATGGGGATGCAGAAAGCGATATCGAGAGGGCGGGGTAGAGTCGAAGTCGAAACTGGATGGCTCAGCATTGACATATCTCTGGTTGTTATTTATCAGACTTTGTTTTGACTGTGTGGTTCAGTAAACCAGACCTTCATAACATTTCTTGGTTTCCAAACTTAAGGATGGACCTAAAGAGCAACACAATGTGTAATAAAGCAGATTAATAGAAAGCCGCTGATTTTGATCATTAATAAGTACACAATTCACGAGGCAAAATGCTCTCGATTTGTTTAAAGTCTTAATTAAGAGAAGATATTTGACACAATATTATGAAGTTTTATGTCAATGTGTCCCAATATAATTGCATGTTGTGTCTAATATTGGTGTAGCGGCCCTTTTGAATTAGCCAACAGAAAGCCAATAAGTACCTAAAAGTCCCCAAAAAGTTTTGGCTGCATCTAAAACACCCCATACTTTACTCTCACTCAATTTTTCACCTGTCTTTCTGGGCTCCTTGCGATAAAGCAGCTCACCCAGGGAGGAGTTAATCATTGACATGCCAGCTGCTCAAAACATTATGAAACCATCTATAGGCTCTGGAACATTTAGTCCCCGTCTGGTAATGCTCTTCATTTGAAGATGTTGTCAACTGGGACACCGGCATTAATGCCAGGAATACAAACTGCAATGCATCTCTGTGCACTGTATTTCAATGGCTGTGTATCTCTGACCTGCCAGCTGTGACTTGTAGCATTTTTAGATTCATCCAGGTGAGTGATGAAATGAAGTCTGAGGTTCCCCCCCTTGCAGAAGCCTTTATTTGGCTTCTGCGCTGTGATTTGTTTTCTACACAAAGAGTTCATTAGGTTGTGGTTTTATACATGTATGTCAAAGGCAGAAGGAGCAGCTGCATGTAACCCAAGCTGATATGAGCATGTATTTGTGTTTATTAAACACCCCCTACTTCGCCATCTGTTCCGTGTATTGTGATACACCGGCAAGGGCACGTGTGCATTTCGCTCGATGATTACACAACAGCCTGGCGTCTCACTCGACACCAACGCACCGGCAGTTTAATTATTCAGACTTTTTTTTTTGCCACAAATCGAAAACCAGACAAGCCGACAGTATCAAGTGTCCGAAACACATGTATAAACACAGTCATATCTTTTGTTTACGCGCAAACAGATGCATTACTTGGACAATTGTGATTAACATAGGAGCCCAAGCATACATAGAGGACGGTCGTGATGCCTAATACAACAAGAGATTGCTGTGTTTGCCTAGCCTCCATCTGTCTGCCAAAGGTCACCAGGGTTAAAAGAGCATTTAGAGCTTATGGAAAAACAAACACGTCTATTATCACTCATTATACTTCGGTGTTATGTGATAGTTAAGCATGTGTTGATTGCGTATCCTACTTGTTCATATAACGATTATCCGTGAACCCAGTACCTTTAGTATGTGGGAGTGTATAAATGAATGCCACTGCACAGCGGCACCGCAGGGTTACATAATGATCCCAACCTGAAAAGTTAAATGTTCCAACTGTATTTATAACACAGCTTTACTGCTCTTTGTTATCTGACTGCATGAGCTATCACTTAAGATGTTGATACTATCTGAAGAAGAGAGACCAGAAGTTGACTTTGGCCCCCTTTAATGGCTGGGAAAATGTTGGATAGATGTTTTATCTCTCAGAGTGTTACCTAATGCGTAACCACGTCATCGGCAAGCACTGTTTGCATGTCAGCAGAGTCCTAAACAGAGATATATATTTTCATAAAACATTAAACAACCTGTGGATTGTACTCCTCTTTTATGATGAGTATGTTCAAAACAAGATATCTTGTATCTCTTACACATCTGTACACGCAAATTCCAACTTTATATAATAGTTTTCAAAAGCCAGATTTTCTAGCTCTCATCTTTTCTGTGAATGGGTTTTCAAGAGATGTATTATTGAACCTGCTTAAAGTCAGATTAAAAGATACAAATATTAATAAAAAGATGCCCAGATATCCTACAAGTGCCAACAATCTGACTTTTGGCTGCATATATTATTGTAACAACCCAATTTCCCCCTCACTTCTCAAACAGTACATTTCTAAATCATTGTTGAGTGGATGAGTTCAGATCAATGCATTGGGTGCTTCTCATTACGCTCACTTAATATGCTTCTTGTGTCCTGTCTCCACCATCATTTTTCCAATCCCTCAAATGCACCAATAGGGAAGAGGAGAGCCAGGAAACACAGGTGTATCCAACGCATCATTCTTTTATCAAGTTCCATGATGTATAAATGCTGCACCTCCACGTGTGATACACAGATGTGCGAGCTGTCATTGGTAACTGAAGCTGTTTTTTTATTGATGTTTGAAACCAAAGATTTCCCATATGGCAGCTTTGATGCCAAACTCCTTGCGTCTCATCCAAGCATCTGTGCGAGGAAATTCAAAAAGTATGCAAGGATAATAAGAAGCACCTAATAGGCGCTTTCACAAGTTAGTCTCTCTGCGTTTGTGCGCTGGGCTAATGCTAATCCTAATAAGGCAATGCGAGGATAATAAAATGGCGGCTTCGCAAAACTTTTTGGGAGTTTTACGGGGCGTGGTTTGCAATCCGCCCAGCCAATCAGACATGGGAACCTTTTTCTCCCAGGAAAGTACCTGCTCTCTAGCAGGGACGGAAAAGGGGGTAAAAAGGTTCTGATTAACTAATTTTAGTTCCGGCTCTTTTGGTGTGAACGCGACATTTCGGAACTATATCGGAACTAAAGTGGGAAAAGTACTGCGGTGTGAACGCGCCTAATGATACACAAAGGATATCATACTCATTACTGATTTTTCAAATAATTGTATTGGTATTACATTTGAGTAGTTGTAAATGTGACATTTCAACTTGTGTAATAAATAAGAGAATGATGACTGAGTGATGTACAAAATGTTTGACATGATGATGGAGTGGACACTGTCCCCAGTGATATCTCCCGGTTTGATCTCCTCAATCCCGTGACATGCCTTTGAAATAAAAGTAAAAAAACATTTAGAATATGAACATGTATTTACGAGTCTGAAAATGAAATTCTACTCATAAATCCTCCCATGATGGCTCTGTAGATGTTGGTCGTGGTCCCCTTGTTCCCAAAAGAACAAAGTCAGCTACATCAAAACGGTGTTAGACATCACTCAGAACAATAACATGGCTGACAGATCTGACACACGCTCCCATTGGCTATCAAACAACCCAACACAGAGTTTGACAGATGTCAGGACAGACGCTGTGTCAGTAAAATAACAGGACAAGCAGGACCGTATAACATCTACACGACTGTCTACCCTCAAAGTTGTTCTGGGATACATTTTGACAGAAGTGACTGATATGAAAGCAGTGCCTGAAACTTCTCAGTACGCCAAGGAACGAACAGTGTCCAATGGATTTTCAAGTCTGGATGACATTAACAAAACAGCAAGGGAGTTTTCACTGCCGGTGCCATATCAAATATTGAAATGTTCCAGGAAAAATGCACATACAAGAGCATGCAGGGGAGGCAGAGCAGGGTCCGGATTACTGGCGAAACCGATTTAGCAGAACAAACAGGCAAAATTCCAAACTGTTGTAGCAAGAAGGAAAACTTATTTTGAACATTTGTCAAAAGATTCTTCGAAGATGTGTTAGGATGAGGGCAAAGGGTCGACATGAAAGTGACTGTAAACAACATCTCATGTTTTCTCTTCACTAGACGAGGCATATGCTGACTCTCATAAATCCTTCAAGATATTTCATCCTCTACTACATCAGCCTGAGTGATGCAAGCAGCTTCTTTCCTTTCACTCTGTTACAGGAGGAGGAATGTGTGGATGAGATCTGTCCGGTCTCATTGATTAATGGGATGCCAATGTGTGTTGCGCACATCTTGCTAACTGTTAGTCTTATATTTCATGCTCACAGGATCTTTAGTATGTTGTAAGGATTTATCAAAAAACAGAACGTATAGTACTTTTCGCATACAGTAGAAACTAATGGCGTTCATTAGTGCCATGGACCAAGAATGTGTGTGTGGGATGCAGTTAATTCACTACTGACACACATTACCTCCCCCCCAGTTAATGATACATTGCTAAAAGGAAATCTGTGTTGACAGTTGTAAGCTAGTTGGCATTAGCTTTTAGCTATTAACAGTTAACAGCTGATGGAGTGAAGTTACATAGAGTTGCACTATGGTGCGCTCAGGCATAAATGTATTCTATCAACAAATACACGTGCCAAAAGTTTTATAATCATGTTATCGTTATGTGATAATGAACTGTTTGAATTGAGTATTTTTCTTTTTTTTGCTGTTGTATTTTATTGAGATGGTATCGAGAATCATGGATCTTTGCTAATATTGGTATTGTGGTTCACCCCTTTTATCCAAGCTATTGGAGTAAAACACTATCCATTTCATTTAGTCATTTTAAATAAAATGTGTTTGACAGATCTACCTTTTGTTTACTGCTGCTCACATCATGCAAACTTAATAGATATACAAGTGTTACGTTATCCAGGATCAAACCCGTACCTTTGTACAGGACAAGACAGTGTGACAAGTTTGTAGTTCCTCTGAATGTTGACTTCCATGTTCTATATTACAAATCCCTCGGTGCAACAAATCAGGAAGACAAAGGGGGCCTGCCTTCCTGTTTGTGCGCTGCTGGGAAGTAGAGGGGAAGTCATGCCTAAGAAATAAGGGAACATTAGAAACACTCGCAGTCAACGTGAACGTACAAACCTGGAAATCATACACGACAAGAATCGCATTCACACAAAGTGTTCAAAGAAACTTAGTTGTTTGATTTTCCGGGTTGTAATCAGGGCTTTTGTTTTCCAAAATCTTGCGAATGTGATACATTTCACTCCAGGATGAATTGATATTGTGATAGAAACAGAAACATGCTTTCCTCCCGATCCTCCCTATCTCTTCCTTCCCTTTTCACGGTTTGACTTTTTCTCCCCGTGTCTGTTTTCTTTCCCTCCCTTTCAGCTTCTATTCCTCTTTCTCTCCCTCGATTAGTCCCGAATCATGTTTCCAGCGGATGTACTTCTAGGGCCAACTAAGCCAATAAATATGGTCTACGTGATTGATCCCCCTGCTTGTCTTGTTTACACAGTGTGCGCTCGCCTGCTCCAAAAAGAGACATTGACCTTTCACACGGGGGGGGCAGCTCAACCTCTTTATCCCGCATCATTGTGCAGCTGAAGAGTCAATCGCAACCCATCATGCGGGGGGGAAACGTTTTGCTGACGATAGCCGAGAGAGAAACACTCAGGTCTGTGTGAGTGGGGATGACGAGGGAACAAGGGATGTTTTCCTGTGATGTTCACGTCCATATAGTTTCATCGCCCCTGCCGGAGGGCTTATTTATGGAAGGGGGCCGTGTTTGAGGAGACAGAGGCGGCGTTGTGCAGCCACCGTCTCATGAATCAACTGCTCTGGTGATCTTGTGACCCGCTGCTCCCCCCCGTCAATTCAGGAGTTCAAAGGTTGTCTCTGAAGCTTGTCTCTTAAACATCATGGGGGAAAGGTGTACATTGGCCCTCTATTGGTTGTACACTGGACTCGTATGTGTGAGATCCTGATTGTTTTTTTTGCAAGACTTGTTAATCTGATACTGTGAATGGTAAAAGCATCAGCTCTCTCATCCCATTGCTTACAGGTGATTAAACAATGTATAGCGTTGGGTTGTGATTTGACATCTTCTGGTTCCATCTAGTAAATGTGAAGATTTGCTATGTGAAATTTGAATCGTAAGATAATTACGATTTTATCAGAATCAGAAACAGGTTTATTACCAGGTAGGCTTACACGTACGAGGAATTTGACTTGGTGTCGTGGTGCATACATAAAAGTAAAACAAGAATTAAAAACACAGGTAGAGAACTAAACAAATATTATAAATAAATAATACAAAATATAGTCAAATATAACAGTGTTTACATTGCAATGGAATGGTAGTCATTTTATCAAAAATGCAATAAACTAGTTACATTTGCGAATAGTGTAAGTGCAATATTGGATTAAGGCAAAATATGTGAAAGATAATCATGTATAAAATATTGTGGTGCTGCAAAGATGTCCAATCATACAAACTGTATTCTACAGATGTATGTATCAATGCTTTCTTTGTACAAAGTAACAGCATGATCCTTTTAGTATATTCTAGGATGAAAATAAAAGTGGTCACCCCCCCTGTATCACGGATCATTTGGCAATTGCATCAGTCAAGTTATCAGATGTTTTTGCCACAATTATAAGCTTGTTGTTAGAACTAGTAAATGCAAACTCAACTGTCCCATTGACGCACACGTATGGTTTAGCTTTCAAACGGGGGCACCCAGCAATTCTGTAGCAGTTTAGAATCTGATGGCTAACTGCATCTGCTGCTAACACCGCCGCACAGCCAACATAGAATAGTTAATCTCTTACATCATGTGATGCCTCCTTCACTATCCTGTCAACCCTCCGCAGATGTCAGCCACTTGACCTCTGGCAGCCTACCCCGTTCACCCACTTACTAATCTCACCCTCCATAATGCAGTCTTTGCGTCTGACTTATTATGAGCACAAGGACGACTTCCAATCGTGTTTGCTGCTTCGCCGTCAAGCAGCTGAGTCGGAAAGGAGTTGACCTCCTGCTCGTTGCCTTCCCATTAGCATACTTGTTCAACTATGTTTGTGCTTCTTATTCTACCATCCTCCATCATTCTTCTTTTTTTCTCCCAGCGTTATCCCTGAGGTATAGTGGAAATGGAAAGAGAGAGTGGAGCAAAAGAGAAAGACAGAGAGCTGAGATATTCTACAGGGGATTGTGGGAACCCACTGATAAAGGCTTGCATCTTAATCCATCCTAAGGCCTGTCTTACGGTGTACTAGGAGCTTTTATGTGATCATTAAGAGTGTGGGCTCGCGCGCACTTCCACGCGCACCCTTTATGTTCGAGCGTGTGTACGGGGGTTCGCTTATTTGATATGTTAATGTTTTCTTTTTGTGCAATAGTTCTTTGAATCTTGCATTTCAAGGCTCTTTTAGATCTGTAAATATCTTCAGTGGAAACACCTCTTCACTTTGACGACAACGCAGCTACACAGCGAGTGCATAAGGACTTGTTTGATGGCTCATAAGTGTATTAAAAGCACTAATTAATGCTCCGCAATTCTCGCTGTAATGCAGTGCACTTGGTAGTGATGTCTCTCTCGTTCTCTTCCTCTCTGGTTTATGCCCTCAGCTCCCTCGCTCCTCCTCGAAGCTTTAGTGGAATTTGGCTGATGTGCGCCGAGGGGAGGCGAGGAGGGAGGCGCTCATCTTGTTTCAGTGCTTTATGAGTCTGACGTGTACGTCTGTAATTGCGGTTATGGGTGATTAAACTCCCGATGCCCCTCAGGATCCACAGCCGGCTATCAGTCAGCGTCAGGACCGAGCGGCTGCTTTCAGAGCTCACATTGGTTCATCTCAGCGTCATGTCACTCTGTAAGATATTCCATAGTGGAGCGGCATCTTCAATTGTTGTATAATCAGTGAGGATATTTGATATTTCAATCAGTTAATCTTTAAAATGCTAGAAAATATAGTCCTTTAATGTCCCCAGAAACGGAGGTGTTGGGGTGTTATCCTTGTTTGTTGTCTCCTTTACATGAAAGAGGAAGAATGCAACATTAAAGCATCTCCAGAATATATATATATATTTCTGTATAGGCATTTGAGTAACCCAGCTGGTTAATTATGAGTGTATTTCTAATGTAATCTGCTGTGGTCTGATTTAAAGCAGGTCAATCATGACTTTTTAACGGATTAGGCTTTAAGTAAAACATGTATATATTTGATCAGCACTTCGAGTTGTATGGCATGTCAGGATCAATTTAAAAATAATTGCAGATAATAAGTTATATTTGTGGGCCTCGGGCAAATTCCTACCCTTCAATACATGAACTTCTATTCAAATATGTTATTTCAATAGATAATACCTAAACAGATTCAGTTGTGAAAATGTTGAAACTTCTATTAAACAGTTTTTATTTTGGTAATTTTTTGATTCTTTAAGTCATTTATAATGAGAAGCCTCTACACATTAACTGGTGTCCAGCTTCTGACATCATCTGGTTGGATACAAACTTTATTATTTATTTATGTATTATTATTATTTGTATCAACTTGGCCTCTTAGAGTCAAAACATATGATTTAACAAAACGTTAAGCTGGTTATTGGAAGCCATTCAACACATTGTTTTTTAATCAGCCCTGTTGCTTAGCATGCTCCATCGCTATATGTTCCTTATATGTTGTCACAGGGAGCAAACAAGTGTCAAACCATGTTTATTATTTACGTCTAAAAATGTATGCTGTGCGTGGGTGGATGGAAGAGTGTATGGTAATAAAGAATCGGTTGATCATTTCATGGTATCTGTATGTTTATGCATTCATGCCTGTGCGTAATGTGCTTTTGTGCATGGCAAAATATCTGCATGGTTTATTCTATTTATGACTTCAGAGGGAGGGGGGGGGGAAGCAAAGGGAGGCCTTGAGGGCCCGCTGCTTCCTGGTCTAATTGGCATGTTAATCACATCTCTGTGGTAGAAATATCGGTGTGTGTGTTTGCCAAAGATTCACCGCTTATCTCCAGAGGCAACGTGTGGCTGCGGGGGTCTTGTCCTCCTCAACGTCCTGCTCCGACTCCCCCCATGGCGAGGCTTCCTCTCAGCTGTACAGAGAGATAGGCAGCCAGGAATCCCAGGCTCAGCCTATCAAACAGGGATGAGTCCAAATAAAAGACTTCAGCATGTGTGGGGTAATGAGGAGCTGAGCATTGGAGTTATCTGCCAGTAGCCTCCTCCCATTAGTTTGCTGTCTAAGCTTCTCCATGGTTGATGTTTGGATGTTTTCTCTTGTTCCTACCCCCCTTCTCACAGTACCTATGAAGGCAAAAAGGGAAAGAGGAGGAATCCCACACCCTCTCTACCTCCAGGACCCCTGTTAGTCACGGCCGAATGAGCTCATAGAGGAGGATGCAGGGTCACGAGGGCAGGAAAAATAAGTTATGTCAAAACAAAATAGGGATGTGAGGGAAAAAGGACTTGGAAATAACTCCTGTTGCACCACGTCTGACGCCCTCGCATTGACTTGACGGAGACCAAGTGTGGAGGGGTCAGGCCAGGTCATCCTCGCTACGTAATGTAAAGGCTCAGCAGAAAGGCGAGGGTGTGGGGTGGGGGGAAGAAGCTAAGGGTTGATTTATGTGTGACAGCCCACGTGGACCATAAATGGCATCAATACACTGGGAACTCTTTCAAAATCCTTCAAGCCTTTTTAATGCGCTTTTGGAAACGCAAACTTTGGATTGGCCTTCAAGTTTTTGATCAAGTCTTATTGCTTTGTACATTAGTATATTAAGTGCTCAGGTAAAGATAACTCAAAGTGCAATAGGAGTTACCCTGTTTGCAATTCCATTTTATTTTTTACAGTAAGGCTTTGGTTTTTGAACTGTAGTGCAGCAAACCTTTTCTTTAACTTCTAGAAAATCCTAGATTAATGATGGTTTTCTTTTCACTTAAGATTGTAAATGTTCTTTGGAAGTCTTTTGGTCAACCATCCCAAATTTAAGGATGTATAAAAAAATGCTAAACATTTGCGTTGCCAACAAAACAAACAATAAATGGCTTCATGCAACCCTGTTTTCTCCAAGAGTTATGTGTGTTTCTTGAATGCATCCTTATACTTACCATTTGACTTGATTACAATTTGTGTCTATTTTTGGTATTTTGTTGGCTTCTCAACTGCTTTCTCTTTTCACTGGGTAAAGTTAGAAAACAAAATCCCCCTTAACTCGGTGGAAAAACCCGAGCTGAAGCTCCTTTTGAAAGTTCTGCTGGACAGCGTGTGTTTGTTGGAACGCTTCCAGTGAAAATGCAAGAGAGGGGAAGTCAGCAGACTGGCTGTCTTCTGTTCACTGTTGTTCAGATTGAATCTGTCAGGCCAGCCTTTGAGGCCCGTGATCCAGGTGGTCTGTTCTCTGCAGCGCCCTTCTCCCCCCCCTTCACACGCCCCCTCCCTCAGCCTTGGCCGTCCCGTGCCCGCAAACATGCCCGGCATCGGCAGCTTCCTCCCCAGAGCAGTGGTGTCTTTCCTCCACCAATGGCGAGCCTCTCCAACTATGGGCACATCTGCACAAGCCAATGAGCAACACCTGTTTCTCGCAAGCATGGCTGTCCATGCCAATCATAACACCCACTTTATTTGCCCTCTGTCGTGAAGCCAATCCCAACACGCAATTCCAGGGCATCCAAGCCACGAGAGGCACAGGCAGAGTGAAATATGGATTTTATCGCAGGGGAACGAAGCGTCCAGAAAATGACTTTCCCAGCACAAATGTCACAGCAAATGTGTGTTATGTCATTGCATCATTGGAAAAATAGTAACTTGTGGTAAAGCAACCTTTTGATAGTACTAAGGGATCATTGTTCAGTGGTGAGAGTCTGGAAAAATGACTCATTTTGTTGCATTTTTAAAAGTGTGAAAGCTTTGCCTGTGTTTGTATGTAAAACTTGCTTTATATGCTATATAGGACAAGTAGTCTTTCAATAGTGTTCTTCTGTTACAGTTGCATCCAAACATCTCTTTAAACAGTTGTCTTTACATGGGCAGCAAGCTAACAAAGGATAGTATCTGGAATCTCATTACTTTATCCACTGTGTTTACCACTGGAATCCATTACATTCTCTGATGTGCTTCTGATGATGGGTTGCTTTCTGTGATTTAGCCTCCAGTACATTGAAAGCTCATTCATCAGATAATGACTTTAGCATACACTTGGGAAAAACAAAGTTGTAAAACAAGTTTGGAATATGCATTATTTTATGTATAGGCAATGGAATAACCCAACATGTTGAGTAGAAGTGTGATTTCTGATGTATTCTGCTGTAGTGTGTTGGGTTTCAAGAAGGTCTATCCTTACTTGTATCCAACTAAGTTGAAAGTAAGAATCCTATGTATTCGCTCAGACCTAGAAGTCGGGTCGTGGGTCAAGATCGATTGAGAAATAATTGCAGTGAAGAAGTTGGCCAAGTTGCTTTGCTTCAAAACATAAACCTCTTTTGAAAAAACGTGTCTGCCACAGTGTAGCTATGTTGTTTTGGAGATCAGCAGTCCTCTGAAGCAGCCCTCCTCTCGAGGCTCTTCAGGAACACCCAGAGCATACAAAAGACCGGAGAAGCAGTCAGTGCGAGAGATGAATCGACTCCCAGGTGTTTGTGTTGTGTTCGCAATGTCTAAACACAAGCTAGCAGTGTTTGTCACATCCCCACCAGAACTGATGGGCTCCACAATGAAGGAGAACATAAACATTGGTCAAGCACGGTAAGTAAAAGGGAAGGGAGGGCAGAATAGAATAAATGAGAGAAAGCAAGAGCCCATGAAGCCGATATAGGTATCTGCAGCGAGGAAAGAGAGTTGGCAGCACTCTTCCCAGGACATGAAAGACTCGGCACTCCGAACTGGGATTATCCTCCACCTCTGGGGAGTCCGTCTGAGGAGGAGAGAAGGCAGGAGGAAAGACGTGGAGAGAAATTGAAGGAAACAGGGACAGAGGAGAGTGAGGATAGGGAAAATGAAACATGAAGGCTGACGATGCTTCAGTTGACCACCTTTGTGCTTGGTTTTCACTTTTTCAAAACGTGCCTACAACCCCCTGAAGAATGGCTCGTGCTGCTAATCCACCAGAGAGTCACGTCACTGTTTGATCTGAATCCAGCCTGAAGATTATCTCACCACACTCAGACACATTCAGTTGTGATCATTCCCTCTGACAGAGAAGACTCGTTAAAAAAAAAAACTGCGCTTCTACTTTTTTAGTGTGAAATAATTGACTTTTTCTGGAAACAAATATTGATTTTCTTTTTTTTCGAGTGAAGTCATTTGTTTCTGACATTCACCTCTAGATCATTCTTGAAAAACGTTTTAATGCAAACAGTGAAGGTAATGACTTGTTCAGCCAAGTCATGAATACTAATGGTATGTTGATCATTAAGGACCTTTAGCAAACTTTCTGCCGCTGCCACCTCTTTGTCAATCAATCGTAATTTTGGTACTATACAAAGATTTCTTAAGACAAATTCGTCATCATTATAATATAATGATGAGTAATTGTCTTAAGAAATGAAATGAAGAATTACAAATGAAAAAATGCTGTTTGACTTATTTCCCAAAAATGTGTCGAATAAAAAAAGTGATAAATAAGTCAACATAAATCTAGTGTTGGTCGCCTAGATATCTATCCAGTCACAGACAGCCCTTATGTGTTCCTGTTTAAAATAACAGGACTGTGCAGACTCAATAAAAGACTAAAACTTGCTTTAGATGAAGATTTCCTTGCAGTGCTTTAGTAAAGAGCTCTTTTCAAACTTTCCAGCCAAATAAAATGTGCGTTTGAAACAGAGCATTCAGTGGATTAGGGTTACTCTGTTGACATAAGCTGTTTGAGTTGTCCATGTAACTTATTCAGTTGATAACGGGCCAAAAGGTAATTGATTTTGTATGTTCTGGACAGACTGTCTGTGTGCAATAGAGCAACATAAGGAGGTGGGTGGGGGGTTGTAGAGGTCGGGCCTCATCAGTCACTGCAACTATATTTTCATGATGTTGTTTATTTATCTTGGATACCGCGTCCCTTGGATCCCGCGGCTCCGCCCTGCAGGATTTTTTGTTATTTGTTTGCTGTGAGTCGATGTACCGATCCAAAGTACACTCCTCCAGTGACAATCACACATACACACACTCGCCAGGACATACACACACACCCCCCCCCCCCTCTCCTATCGAGGCGCGTGTGTTCCCCCCCAGCTTGCAAGGCCTCTTCCTGCAGCACGTACACACATAGTTTCCCATCTCATCCCCTCCCGTCCGGCCCCCAGGGTCTCCAGCTCTCTCTGAGACTTTCTATTCCTCCCGCTTCTTGTTTGAATGTTTCTTATCCATCTATGACTCTCTCTATCTGTCCTTCTATGTGTCCATCTATCGATCTATCAATCTCATCCTCCCCTTTCCCTTTATCTCATGCGTGTTCCCCGGAGGGACACAGACAAAGGGGGAGGTAGTCCCAGCTCAGGGCTAGCAGCCAGATACCTCTCCATTTGGATTTTATTACAAACAGACCAGCACCTTACAACATAATAATAATAATCAGACAGGAGAACATGTATAAAAGGCTTGTAATGTAGCTTATAAATTCAAGTTTCTTCTAAAGAAAGTGTCAGATATTATTGTAATGTCCCAAAACCTTAGCTTCTTTTAGTCTCGGCCGTCGCTATTTGAAAAGGATCCGTTGTCCTAAATCACATGTAACTGTTTTAATGGGCCGTGATACTGCCTCTAAAAACCCAGCGCCCACCAGAGTTCGAGAGGGGTTGCACGCGAGGCGTTTCGTTCACCCACATCTGCCTCTAGCTCAATCCAGGTGTTCTAGGATCCAACCTATACTAGACACAGCGCTCTTCTTTTAATGCGTTTCAGTGCTTCCTCGATAAAAATGGAAACCACCCGTCACCTGCTGCCTCCAAACAAGTCATCAAGTGGCAAATTCCTCATGCTCATGTCAACGGATGGAAGGGACAGTTTGTTTTCCCTCCGTTAGTAATTGGCATAATTAGTCTCCATGTGCTGATGGCTTTATGACTACTGAGTCATAGCCAGACGCCTAAAAAGCGAGCGGACGCACGTTGTCAATTAATTTATCTTTCACTCCTACACATCGGTGGCTGTTTTTCCTCTTTGTCATTTACAAGGAAGTGTAAATGTTTAATTATGAATAAGACCTAAATGAATCTTTTGGTTTAAGATGCAAGACTTTAAAAGACTGGGTTTAACTGCACGCCCCACCAAAAGACTTCCCACGTTCTTCCGTAATAAAAAAAAAAAGGAGAAAAAGGAAATGAGCAAGCAGTAGCATCGTTCTCCAGGCTGACCTTTTCCTATGCTACTATATGAGGTCGCTACATTAAAACCAAGCCCTTGACAATATGAACTTTAATTCCTTAACTACAATAACCCACTGACAATGATGTCCTAATTAAAAGTATAATGAGTTAAAGATTGTGATCACTTCTTTTGGTTTTTGAATTTGACTTTCACTATCTTTCAAAAAATCTATCTTCTCATTACCGAAAGGTATCTTTGCACTTGGTTATGCATCAACATGGCTGCTCAAATGTTGTAATATGTCAGATAAGATAACTGTTATCCGATTCCTCTTATAGCTGCTGCTGTTGTTACACTTAATCTTGTGTTTTGGAGTCAGGTTATCATCTCTCTGTGTTTGTGTGTATATGTATACGCTCTGGCCATGTGCCTTCAAGTGTGTTTTGGCAGTGAGCGAGTCAGATAAGGGCCTGTGTTGTGATTTTCCTTTCTGGGTGCAAAAAAAGAGGAAGTTCGATGAATCATGGCTTCCTGACTGCCTTGCATTGCCCCGGTTACTGGGATTCACACAACCGCCTCAGCTCAGATATGACTGTTAAGAGGTTTAACAGCACAAATATCAGATTTGTTTAAGCGTATTCTATAATAGAGAAAAAAGCCAATGTATTTACTAAATGGAAGGGGTTCCACAAGGATAACATTTGGGGTCTCAAAGTTTTCGGACGTCAAAAATCTATCTTTACTTCATTTGGTTAAGGGCTTTCAAAAATACTGTTTTTGCTCTTAACATGTCTTCACTTGGTGTCCCCTGGATACTTGATAAGCTGCCAGTCCCCAGAGCAGTGGTTGCAAATGTAATCTTCCTCCATTAAATCAAGCTCCGCGGGCTGCAGTGGTAATTATCGCTCCACGTCATTTTTTTATCAACTGCCATTGTCCGTCGCTGCTCCTGGTGTAAGCTGCATTCACCATGCTGTCTTTGTAATGCATCTCCTTCTCAGTATGATTTTTCTTTCTTTGTGTCAGTCTCTGTACTTGTTGCCCTGGTAAATTCAGAGGTAGCAATAGGAAAGGTGCAATTTGTTAAATAAAATAGACTTGGCGTATACTCTTAGTGGAGACCACCTCTCGGCATTTTGGGTGAGGCTTTGCATTTTCGGAATAGCCTTTTCATTGTTTGAGGAAATGGTTAGGCATGTATTAACTACATATTTAACTTTTGAGCAGAAAGCACCCTTTGTAGGCCATAAAATAGGCAGTTGTTCACCTCCATAGTAAATGTTAAAATACCAATTCTGATAAGTACACTTTTTCTGTCTTTAGAGGCTGGCATCTTTACCAAATTACGTCCTGATGATAAAGACAATTGATATCATATTCTGCAAAAAACGCACTTTTTTATGGTGACTATTACCAAAGCAAACTGTCCTCTCTACAGATTTCCATAGCTCATCTCATTGTGTATAAGTCTACAACATGACGATCAGTATTTCCAGTCTGCTACCCTCAGAAGCATTTGCTCAGCCTCGTGTGGCGCAGCTCTGTTTGTTGCAAACTCAGAAAGGGGGAGAGATAGAATATCACCTCTGAGCTAAAGAGAACAATTAGACCATATCAGCAGATCAGAGCGCTGGCAGCCAGGGCACAGCGAGCAATAGCGCCAATAATCTGCGGCTTAGCTGGCACCTAGCCACGGCCGGCCGCGGCTCCATGGCCACTTCAGACACTTAAGAGTCACAAAGGGCACCGGCAGGCCTCGGGAGCTGGCACTTTCAACTCAAGCTATCAGGCCGATTTATTGAAATGAGAGGAAAATAAAGTGAGGCCCGCGAGAGACAGAAAAATAGTCAAAGGGAGGTGGGAGGGAAATAATTAAGTCTTTAATGAGGGCATTTGTCACAGCATGCAAAAAGAATCGGGTTATATCAACACTGCATCAAATGATGGTTGTTAGCGGCCCACCTACTGTGAAATTATGGGTGGCCTGTTTTGGTCTTTTCTGCCACTTATCACACATTATGTTTTGTTTTTTTTCTTTCGCTATCTCATCTACGCTGGTTTGTGCACTCGTATAGGGGCCTTGGCAGACAGTTGGATACTTTTCATTTGTCAAAAAGGGGAAGATATAGTTGCTGATCATATCTTGACTTCACAGGAATCGGTGTAAAAGCAAACGCCCTCATCACTACATTACTTTTTGCACTTTAGTCAAGGCTCATTTATTGTAATGCCATAAAAAAACAAAAAAAAACTTGTAAACATAATGGATGATATTCTCCTGTAGTGGATCTTTGATTGTGCAGGGATTATAAAAAGAACAAAGACCACAGGGGAACAAACAACGAAGAACAAAAACCCTGTTTTCGTCATGCATCCTTTGTGCATTAAGTAAGGCTGTGATGTCCTTTTCTTAGTTCCAATTCTCAGAGGTGCTGATGAATGCTTCCATCTGCAACTACTCATTTATCTTTGGCTGTTTGGTGCATTGTTTTGCAGCAATATTTCTTCTGATCAGTCCCAGGTTTGCATATTCAGCTTGAAACGTTTTTTTTTTAATCTTGCTGTCATCTACTTATAAATAAAAGAAAGAACCATTGGCAAGTTACCACTGACTATAATTGGCACCAGAAATAAAACATCACTCATCTACAAGCAGTGTTCTGCTCCAACGGTCTGACTAATACCAGAAATACCACTCAAACGCCTTTCTGTTTAACAGGCAAACAGGTGTTGTTTTTGTATCTATTCATGTATTGCATCATCCCCAACCACTTAGGTGCTGTATGTCCTTACTGAAACCAAGTGACACTGTAAAGCCCCCTGAGAAAAACAATGTAATTTGTGATATAAAGATGTGTACAAAATGTGACTGATTGATTATTGGACTGCCCCTTAAGCTAATTCAATTGTATTGGTTAATTCATGTAGACGTTTTTGAATCTAAATAACAATGATTGCAACTTATCCTGACATTTCAAGAAAACATTGGCTGAAATCCCACAGTTCCCTCGAAACCCCCCAGAGGGGTTTATCTCCCTCACACTGTACAGCACAGGCAGTATGACAATAATAAAGACCTTTGTGAACGTGTCACAGTAGAGAAACTAAATACAAATATTAACCTGCACATTTGTATACTAGGGCCCCTTTAAATGCAAAAGTGTCTTAATGATTATCATTATTGATGATAAGACATAAGTGTGTTGTGCTCACGACATTTTACATCACCTGTTCAAATGTCATCGGACGGTTATCGTCCCTCCCTTAAACCAACTCCCATCCCTTAACACACACACACACACACACACACACACACACACACACACACACACACACACACATACATACACACACACACACACACACACACACACACACACACACACACACACACACACACACACACACACACACACATACACATACACATACACATACACATACACATACACATACACATACACACACACACACACACTCCTCCTCACACACTCCCACTACCTCCCCCCTATCCATAGAGTAAACACATCAGACTGGGATATTTACTATTTGGACCTTAACTGAAGGGAGCAGATTATTCTGTTTATACAGCGGAAAACAGTAGGGAGACATTCCTGATTAATGAGCACACGTACGCTCAAAACATGTTGACATTGGTGTTTAATTAAAACACAGATAAAAGTGTGATGCTGAGAACAAAAAGGCGGATGAGTAATGGTCTTTTTTGTGAAACACACTCTCATAGCCTTGCCAACTATTGAGTAAAACATCAGCCTGCTGTCGTCATGGTGAGAAACACATCAGTGCTGAAAATTAAGCTGTTATACCAAGTTCTGTGTTATTTTGGGCTTTACTGTACGCAACCGCCTGAATCTCTTGGGAATTGTTGTTGAATGTTTTTCCCGCTCCTCTCTTCTTCCCCCGAACACATACTGAGAAATTCGAATGATTAGGCTTTCATTCTGACTGTGCTCTGTTGCGCTGTGCGCTTCACAAGTCTGACTCACCTGCCTCTCCTAAAACCTCCCTGTGAATAATAACAGATATCAAATCAACAGATGAAGTAAAAAAGAAAGGGACTTTTTATTGTTGACAGGCCACAGCTTTATACAAGCCTTTCTGTGAGAATAAAGCTCAGTTTGCCTACGCTTCGGTGCAGGTGCAAGTGACTCATGACGAATGCTTCATTTGCGCCAAAGTCAATCCATGAAATGACCGTTTGTTTTCCTGGCTGCTGTCTCGCCTGTGGCATCATCCCCCGGCTGACCCACGGCCAGCAGAATGGTATAGAAAGCCCATTGTGAGCTCAGAGATCTGCATGGAGCCAGACGGAATTATTATTGTTTGTTTGTTTGTGCTGTAGCGAAAGCTCGAACAAAGTCTCAAGAGATTGCGGGATTGGATAAAAGCTATAGGGGTATTAACCTAAAACTGGCCGTCCTCAATGCATCCTTTTGGGAGCGCGGACTACTCAAAGCTTTATGATGGTGACTATTGACAGTTGATTCCACTGATCATAAGCGAGAAGATTTAAAGTCAAAATGGCAAACCGGACGCAAAGTATCTGATTTACTGAGATTTACGAGCTCTGCCTTTTCTGTTTTTGCTGCATCCCACGTCCTCGTGTTCCACTAAATCTCCCCTGTGGCACCACTAGATGAATAATAGAGGAGGAGAGTTAGCTGCACAGTGAAAAAGGAGCATCTGTCTGCTTGTGCTAAGCACATGCTTATGACTGTAAATGTAATTTTAGAAACGGAAGATGCAACAGACTGGTGTTTAGAAGTAAGGTTAAGAAGACATTGACAATATGAAGCTACACGAGCTTCTTATGCGACGAAAGTAAGAAAAAGAGAGATTTTGAAGTTTCATCTGCGCTCGGGATACTTCAGGCTAACATGGGGGTGTGGGGGTGCACTTCCCATCTATAATGCATCATGCTTTGCTGTTGGCAGAGGCCACTCGAGCTCATGGGTTGGTAAGTGCAACCATTGGTGTGAGATCTGCAGTGAGCTGAGCCATTTGTAGTCTGTATACAATCCCTGATAGGGCAGTGGATTATAATCTTTTGGTTTTTAACCTTTCATATCTGATTGCATTTGCATATGAGCTTTTCAACGAGAGGGATTGTCCCTTCTGGATTCCTTTCAGTCCTGAAGAGTTCATCAGATACAGTGTATTCAAGTCAATTTATGAGGTACTTTAGTGCCATACACATAGGCTTCTGTGCCTTAGCAAGCATATCAAACTACATATCAGATGGGCATTTAGAAAGTAGATATAGTGTGAGACAACATTATGAAAAGGGGGATCCAACAAATACAACTTTTGTTTTAAAGTGATTTTTATAAAGGCCAAAACAAGCAGTTTGACCTCTATCACTGTGCTGCCTCGATCAAACTTACATTCAAAACACATGTATCCTTCTGTGGAAATCACAACATGTTGTGAGAACACCATTTTCTTTCATTCATAACAAACTTTGAATATGTATTTATTCCTTTTTGTAGCTGAACCAATGACTGATGGTGTTATTTTTCTGGAAAGGACGGCCATACATCCCAACCGCGACAGCTCACCAGTCAGAAATCCGTAAACAAAGGTTGTTTGAAGCGTTTGGATGAACGCTGTCATTTTTCCTGTTAAAAATCGTCCCCTTTCATGTCATCATCCGTCCTCGTCTCAATCATCCATTTATCATATTCCAAATGCACGAGCCAGCAACAGGCAGAACACAAATTGGCAAATGTTCCTCCGTGTAATCACACCCAACGTCGGAACAAAAGCTTGAGAAAGGCGAGAGCGAGGGAGGGGAACATTGTTTAGAAATAGGAGATGCTTGTATGGACTACAGAAGTGATAAGTGGCCGGCTCTGTCTGCGCCTGCCTGGAAGATGGGCCCTAATTTGCTTATTTGTAGCTGTCAGTTGTGCTTTTGTGTGCCTAGCGATCCTGGCCAATTGACGGGCAGAGGCACAGAAGCACTTCAACCCCTATCTAAACACGACTGGAGCTTTTTGTGGACGACTGCGACTCAGTTCTCGGAGGCCTCGGTTGTTTTTATTACCCTGCTTCGCCCGTGCTCACTGCTTTGCTTTTTTTACACACTCTTATCTAATCTGGAGGGCATGTGTATTTTATGAGATTATGCAGGAAGTCTTTTCATTCGCCATGTTTTCTCACGACCGCTGGTAAATCATGTATCACTTTTCACTTCCACGGGTCGCATGTGAGAAAGTACAGTCAGAGTATCATTGTGACAACTTTACTGTATTTAAAATTACTCAATAATTAATATATTCCCCCTATCCTCCTTACCCCTTTTATCGTCTCCTCTTCTCTTGTTTTCTTGTTTCCTCTCCTCTATTTGTTTCCCCTCTAATGTCTTCTCCTCTTCTCTCTCCTCCTTTTTTCATTTCTCCTTGTTTCCTCTCCTCTAATGTCGTCCTCTCTTCTCCTCTCTTCTCATCTCTTTGTAATCCTTCTCTTGTTTTTCCTTTCTTAAAATGCCTTTTCCTCTTCTCTCTTCTCATCTCCTTGTTTCCTCCTCTCTACTCTAATGTCTTCCTCTCCCCTTCTCTTCTCATTCACTTTTTTCCTCTACTCGTGTGGTTTTCTCTCCTCATCCTATATCTTCTCCTCCTCTCTTTCCTCTTCATTTCTCATCTACTTGCTTCCTCTCCTCTTTTCTCCTCTCCTCTCCCCTCCTCTCCTCCTCTCTGGGGAGGATTAGGACAGAGGCCTTTTCATCCTGCTGTAATCCTACACTGGCAACCCAACTCCAACAAGAATAAACACACACACACACACACACACACACACACACACACACACACACACACACACACACACACACTCTCACTCTCTCTCTCTCTCTCTCTCTCTCTCTCTCTCTCTCTCTCTCTCTCTCTCACACACACACTTTGCTGTGAGATATCTTTATATTCGGAGTGACTTTTAACAAATAGGGCCATTCAATATGACCAGATTGCATTACATGTTCATTTGGAAAAGAAGATCAGAAGGAATGATGGGATAATGTTCTGCTCTGGTTCTTTCCTCTTCTCCCGAAAAAGAGAGTGAGAGACCTCATGATTGAATGGGGTAGAGAGCGAGAGAGAGATGTAAACAGTGTGATCTACCTCCCAGCCCGTCTCCGTCACCCCCCTCCAGAGGGGGCCTTGCTGGGACTCTTGTCAGCCGAGCTCCCCCCCTGCTGAGACCCACAATGGCAGATTGGCAACCCTAATACCACAGCTCTCTCCATCTGCCTGAATTAAAACCCAATTGGCAAAGGGTTATGGGAATTGATGGATCAGGGAGAGCTTTTTTTATTTATTTATTACATTTCTTGTGTGTGGGCGCATTTTAGGGGGAAAAAAGTAATCAGAGGAGGAGAAGCTCGAGGGGTATCAGTGAGAGGATTAAACACTGAACTAATACAACTCGATGCAGAGCCGTTGTTAGCCCTTTATTAAGAAGGATGCATGTTTGTTTTCAAAAGGACGGGGCCCATTTGTGTATGTGTGCGCTTGCAGGAAGTGCTTGTGAGGCAAGCAGGATGTGCAGGAAGTGTTTGGCTTGGCGGAGCTGCCAGCTAGGTTGCTGCTCTGAGGATTGCTGATGCAGGGGGGTATCCAATGCAAAGATTCCCTTTTTATTTTGTCCTCCACAAAGAACACACACGCACTAATAAAAGGAATCCAGTAAAGTCAGCTGGGATGGAAACGAAGCACACAAGCCGTGAACTGAAGTGGACCGGGCTGTCATCTAATTGAGCCATCCATCAGTTTTTCATTCTGTTGCGAGGAAACGCAGGAACCTGGTCACTTATGAAAACGTGGGAGTGTGACAGACAAGCCACACTTATTACATAACACGTCCCCGCTGCACAAAGTTGCAGTGTCAAAATAGGACAGGGTGAAAGAGAAGGGTATGTCGGGACAGAGGGCTTATCAGAGGTGAACTTAAGTGGTGTTATGTCAAATGGAGGGTTTTTAAATAATTGTATTGCCATAGTCACGAGGTGCAACTAAATATTGCCTTATATAACTTCATCTGACTGCAATTATTATTTTTGTATTATATAGGGAAAATATAGTTCTATATGCATCTTCTTATCTGGCATGGGACTCTGTATCCTTTATTCCTTCTTTTTTTCTTCTCATTTTCATAATTTGCATTGTGTAAGAGCTGAGCAAAGAAAACACTTAACATTAGACACTTGAAAGGAAATATAAGAAAATAAATGGAAGCAAGTGATCCATCTTCCATCATGTATCACAGGAGTAGAAAAGAGAAAGGATAAGAATTGAAGTAAATACAGATAAAACGGGCAAAAGACGAGACGGGAGGAAAAGAGTTTATATCGGTGCAAATTCAACCTGTCTTCAAATTCTCTGCAATATATCCTCCGCCTGCGCTCGCGTTCCCGCCCGTCCCGTATCTTCTGTGTTGACAGCTGATGGGACGGGCCCTTTCCGTCAGGATTAGACTCAGCACTTGAGCTCTTATACATTACACATGACCTTATCGTTACAGCTACCTCTGACTTCAATGTCGCTACAGATTTCCCCTCGCTCTCCGGGGCCCACTACTCCATTCACCAACCACATACATTATAGATATACATCCTGTCCAAATAGATCCCTGAGGGAAGCACTTGGGATGAGGTAAACCCTTCATACAGGGACAGACAAACACTTATAGACATTTAAAAATCGTCTGATTTGTCTTCCATGTTTTTTGCCAAGTTGCAATTTCCCTGAACCGTTCTGAGATCTAACATCTGCTTTCACACTTCACCACATGTGTTTGATACTTGGTGCCAACCACTTTAAGGAAGAAAAAAAGTGTGAAAATGTCCTTTTAATCAATCTTAAGGTGTACATAAACAACACGTTGAGAAAAAGATGTGGTCAAAAAGATTAAAGCTGCGAAAGTTATAAAACTGTTCAGCAAAAACCAATGAATCTGTCTAATGTTTTTTTATTTTTACCAACCAGATTCGTCAGGCCATATGACCTCGTCACCCCTGGGCTCACCCACATCCCACAGAGGAATGCACCCGTCTCTATTAAGCCCGTCCATGGGGCACTCGGGCTCCCTGCACTCTCCCATCAGCTCGCTGGGTTCGCCCATGAACGGCTTGACATCACCCTTCTCCGTCATCAGCTCACCGATGGGCCCCCACTCCATGAACTCGCCTGGTATGGGATACGGCCCCAGCCTTAGCCCCCAGGTAAGGCCTGTCACAGACTCGCAGATAAGTGCATATACAAACTTGTAAAAAGTGTGTTTTATTACAGTTGCTTAGTTAGACACATGTTTTGTCTCATTTTGTGTACTTCTTTACTTACTTTTGCTATTTCAAGTGCATTACTGCGTTCCAATGGTAAGTATGCCAAAATGCAGTGCACTATGAGAACCTGGATGGACACTTATTTAGTTTGAACGTGTGGAAAGCTCAACATTTCTTACACTCAACAATTCCCATTTCACCATAATGGAAGCAGCTGGAATGCCGTGATTGCATTGCTAGATAGCCAGTTAGCTAGATAGCCAGTTAGCTAGATAGCCAGTTAGCTAACAGTGGTTTTCACTTCCGATGAGAGCACAGCTGCTCCATGCAATTTGAGATTACACTGCCGAGTCAAATGGTACACTGCACAAGCATATGTAGTTCAAGGTGGTTTCATAAGGTCTTGCAGTGTTTTCACACAGATATAAAGATGCCCTATAAACTAACCAGTAAAAAAACTGTTGAATTGTATCTCTTACAAACTGTAATCACATGTCTCAGTAGTGCAAATTACAGTCACACACACACACACACACACACACACACACACACACACACACACACACACACACACACACACACACACACACACACACACACACACACACACACACACACACACACACACACACACACACACCATGTATACATCACTTCAGGGGACATTACATTGACTTACATGCATTTTCTGGAGACTTATCCTAACCTTAACCATAACCAACACATGCCTAACCCTTAACCTTACCCTTAACCTTACCCTAACCCTAACCCTAACCAAGTCTTCACCCTAAAATTAATGATTCCCCTCATGGGGACCTCCAATTTGTCCCCATAAGGGAAGCCAGTCCCCACACGTGACTGTGTAAACAGATTTGGGTCCCCACAAGTATAGTAATGCTAGGACATGCACGCACGCACACACACACACACACACACACACACACACACACACACACACACACACACACACACACACACCACACACACACACACACACACACACACACACACACACACACACACACACACACACACACACACACACACACACACACACACACACACACACACATATATAGTATGATTTTCCTAAGCCAGGCCCCAGCAGACAGAGGCTCCACTTTGACCCCAATGCCACAGTTAATCAAGGCCTATTCAACTGGGATTGCACAGTACTTTACTCTGTCACTCCTTCTCCTATATCTCTGCTCTATTTGTCAGTCTCTCCAGCCATTTTTTGAGCTCGTCTCTATCTTTCATTCTGCTTCTCTCTGGCTGTCCTATTTCTTCTTTTCTTCCCTTTTCACATTTTGTTATTCCTTGTCTGTTTTACACTATCTCCATTTCCTGTCTCTCTGTCTTTGCCGTTTATTTTGTTCCATCAATAATCCTTTGGTATTAAAAAAAACACACACACACACACAATTAAGACATGAAAGCCGGCAGTGGCCCAGTTTCCATCTGGAGCCATATCTGAAATTGAAATTGTTTCCCCCCTAAAATGCAATAACTGCCCTTTTTTTGTGTTTGTGAATAATTGTGTTTCTAGTGTGTCGGCAAACGTGATGCTATTTGGGATGGGCTCTCTTTGCTATTGTTGGGCTTATCGCCGAAGTGTCCCACATGTAATGGAGTTAAGGCTGGATTAGGGGCACTTTCAGAAAGCGGCCAGAATCTTTCATTGCTAGAAAGCCTTCCCCCCCCTTCGGCAGCCGCCTCTTTTTTCTGGTTCTTCGACATTTTTCAATTCCAACACTTTGATCTGCGCTGCTGTTTCTGTCCCGGAGCGGCACACTTGGTATGCAGGTTGGATATTTAGGTAGCAAACGTTACAGTTGTCTGTCTCAGTCTTATTTGAATAATCTATACCGGGAGCTTAACTGATTATTTTACTAGTACTAATGTTAAATATGTAGAAATTACGTGCATCATGACGGCAAGTATTACACGCTTTACAGAAGATGTGCTTTCCTCTTTGTAGTATTTAAACGTACTGCAGCTTGGCCAATCCTGTCATTTCTACCAGCTGTATAAAGAGCAGGAAACAGCTGCTTCTACCAGTTTTAATACTGTATGTACAGTAATTACAGCATGTATTTGACTTATGTTATGGGTCATGTCTGGTTTCCAGTGCTCTACAGTGCTGTGTTGTATTTTACTTGCTGAAACAGCTGGTATCCGAGTCAATTGCTACCAAAAAGGTCCATTGCCATCACTTTTATTTTTGTTATAACAATTTGTGCTATTCATAATTTACTCTCAAAGTTGTGAAATACAGGTATTGATGTGACTAATATAGGGCAGCCTAAGATCCTGAAATGAAAGGGCGAGGTAACGAAAAACGATACTACTTCTGATGCGTTCAATTTCGTTTCAATAGTGAGACAATATAATCATTTGAGAAGTACAAACATGGCTTTCATCAACCCTTCTCACAGCAAGGGGTTATAGTTGGGACGGGTAAGATTAGGGTGGGGAAATGAGCACCTCCCTTTTTTTTGTAAGGCTTACCACCCGTTTCAATTTGCCAGTTTGCGGTAAAGTAGTCAAATTAAACCAATATATTTTTTCAGTAATGACTGTATTGTGTGACTATAGCAGGAAGTATTGTAAGTACTAAGAGAAATGTATGGTCAGTATTTTACAGAAAGACACTTCGACATGTACATTAACAAGTGAGGCAATATAGTAGTTTGGCTAACACCTCCCTTTAAGTCCCCCTATTTACCATGTTTAGCAGTAAGCAGTACAACAATATAATAAACGGTTTAAGCAACACACAAAAAATACAGTTTTAAATGTTTTATTAATTAACTGTACATGTCTTAGAACTTCTGCTACATACATTTTTATATAATTAGAACTGTATTTTCCCTATATTATCTTTAATATGTTTATACACCAGCCTTCAATTATAGGTTATAGGTGTTGACAAATGCATAAATGAACACCTTACCTGCATTCAACTACACAATAGTGTGATACAAACCAATTATAATTATTCTATTCATAAATGCTAAATAGCAGGATTTAAGTCAAAAACTGCCTTTTTAATTACCCAAATATAAGAATAAAACACAGTTGAGGTTATTCCACCTAAACTCTAGTGCCGTATGAGTGCTAGTGTTGAAACATTTCAAGTACAACTCAGCTACAAATCTGACAGGTACTCATGTTTGAAGATTTGAGCCGTTAAGGGTGAACGTTTGCATAACTGAGACCATCGAAGCTGCTCACGATTGCTCGGCGAAGGCGGGGTACGGCAGTTTGATGTGGCTGGTGCGGCTCAGAGGTCAAAGCCGGTGTCAGGGCCCTGTGGTCGCGAGGCGCAGCACTTGTGAGGAGACGTGATCTGAGTCAAACGGCGAATGCCACTTGCTCTTAACACTCGGCTGACTTGCTGTTTTCATGAGCAGTTGACTGGAACGGGATCACAGCATAGCCTCCTCCCCACTCAACCACCCAGAGGCTATTACAAGTTCCCCGCCTATGCTAAGAACACACACACACCTAAGCACATAAGCATGGAAACACTTACTGACTGTCAACTCTCTTTCATGTGGCCACACATTTTGTAAATTACATACGTTGAATTCTTCCTATTCAAGGTCATTCGCATAGCTCATAGAAGATCAAAATCATAGAAAAGGTCATCGCACTATGGTTATTTTTCCTGTTTACTTCGTTCTTACTGACTTTCTTATTAAGGAAAGGTTAATTCATATTCTCCCATTGGAGGAAGTTGTCTTGGTAGACCTAGTTTACCATCAACTACAATCATCAGCGTCTACTGTTAGAATACAACTCAACTCTAAGATTATAATATAATCCAGATAGAAAAGTTATTCAACCACTCTGGTGGTTCTGGTTAAAACATGTGCATTTCGAATGGTAATCGGTGAAAACAATGAGCTTTATCTATCCCCTACATCAAAGACTTAAATTACAAGATGATGGAAGCTGAAGATGGGATGAACAGAACTCCTATTCTTACTGGAATATGACATCCTCAGTCAGCCAAACCACATGTAAAGAGAGAGACGGTCCTTTATCATCTGCCAATTCTTACATCTCAAACAACGGTACTTCCCCTTGAGCTCTTTCCCCAACATCCAGACACACTGACATGCTGTGGTTGCATACTAAGTGTGTCTTGTCGAGTCTGTGTGTCCTGGCTATATATATCGTTGAAAATCAGATCTGCATTGTTCTGAGGAGGGTCACACACACATGTTTCAACACAACAGCTTTGTCTGCAATGCATTTTGTCTTTATTTAGGTGGTTTTGCCGTTTTTAGGTTTGTCATTTCTGCCCCGGGGAACTTATCACGGGTGTGGTGCCAGGCCACCAATAGGATCAGTCCCATCAGTGGTCGAATCTGTGGTCTAGAACTCCTTGAAGACACAGACTATCATTCGATCACAGGCAACACAACTCTCCAAGCAGCTGGAAGGGATTACACTCAGGGTCGAGACACATTCTACCCTCCCGAAGACAATGGTTAGAGTTGTCTGGCTGTTGTTTTCTGCCGAACCACTGCGACTCCTTCAATCTGTACCCCTCTGGCTTTTTCGCTATCCCATAGAAACGTTCCTGAGAACACTAAACCAACGACAAGTCTCCAGTGTCTCGCAAGAGGCCAAAGAAATACATATACTGTATGAAGCAAAGACACAGAAAAACACTAATGTGGAAAAGGTGTGAATGTTTTACAAGGAATTGAACACGGCCTTAATAAGTTATAAATGAGCGGCGTTGGTGATGTCATGAGCCCGTCTCGGGTACCTCGTATTTAGGCGAGGGTCGCTAGGAGACTGAAGCACAACACACTCAAGAGAAAGAGAGGAGAAGAGGGGGGGAGCGTCGTGGACCTCAGCCCCTTCCTGTGTGCGAGTACTAAAGGTCCATTCCGCTGCTCTGGTCTTTGATGGACCTCGCTGTAGTCACTCTGCATGACATCATGGTTGCATGGCTCTAATGGCCACACAAAGGGGCTGTGTGTAGCGTCCCAGGAGAACAGTTAAGGCTCTCTAACGTCAATCAACCCTAAAATGGATGAGGTGGGGTGGTGGGGGGGTGCATAATTTGTTTTAGCCGAAGCTGTCTCCAGGTAGCAATTACAAGCCGTTTTAGAGACCACTTTTTCCCCCAGCAATGGTAGCTCGCTGATGTGTAACTAATGTGCAAAATACATTTAGTTGTGTCCCTTAGTTCTTAGTTTACTGCAAAGAAAACATCAGAAAATGTTCCTGTTGGTAAAAATAAACCCTATCAAATAGTTTCCCATACTGTTGTTGCTATTAATGCAAATGTCCTGCATCTGTTTCGTATTAAAACTGTTCCAGGAGTCCAGGGATCAAATTCTCTTTTCTTTCCCTAGAAGGCTTTTGTGTGCAGGATGTTTTGCTTTGGTAGATGACGCTGACAGTCGTAAAAGTACAGAAAGTAGAGTCAGTGAACAAGAACATAACCGTATATCCTGTAAAAGCAGAACACTTGCTGAAACCTAGTGGTAATGTAGTGGACATTGAAATACCTAGGAACGCACCATGGAGCTGCTAAAGCAAAGGTACTTTCCAATGGCTTTTTTTAACCGTTACTTGTTCTCACAGACCATAGGCCATCATTTAAGAACTGACAGTCTGAGGGTGATAGCGCTGGAGTCTGTCTGTGTGTTCTGACTTGATGGGGGCCACACAGGAGACGAGCCATTTACGAGACGGCAGCTATACGGAATCCAAACAGTAACATTAGGCTTTAGTTTCAGAGAGACGCCTCCTAATGCCGGCTCTAGACGTTGCGGTTTAAAAGCCTCAGGGGCACGCATTTATTTTAGAGTTTCAGATAATCCCTATAGGGTTTTAATTGCATCTGGTGGTGTGATCTTACAGCAACTCAACACTGACTGCGGACAGGCATGTATGCTGTGGCCTGTCAGTGAACTATAACTTTATGACTAATTCTACTTTTAACACACCTGTAAAACCTGTAGCTGTGCTAAAAAAAGTTGGTCTCAGAAGAATGTATAGGCATAGGGTTTGTAAAGAAAGGAGGAGGCAAACCTCTTTTTATCAACAGTTTAAAAAATAACATTGCTGAACGATAATAAATGCACTGACAAGACCGACTGACTGTTTTTGTACCATGTTCATACAATAGATCAAATAATGGGTACACATTAACAAAGGGGTGCAGTGATGACTTAATATTGTTGTACATCCTGGAAGTTAGAATCGCAAGGGGTCCCTGGTCAAAAAATAATTCGATTTTTCAATTGGCATTAAGCAGAAAATAAGATCTTTGGAAAATATACATTTATGATACTTACATGTTTTGTTCGGACACCTATTCTCCCAAAATGAAAACTAATTTTCTAACTTTCGAAGGTAAATGCAACTTAACGTCAACACCGCCAAGCTAACTTATGCGTGACGATGTTAAGTAGTTTAATTTAGCTTCTTCGAACATTCACAAGTGTCAAGTCATTTCAGGCATCGGCCCAAAACAAGTAAAAGAAACACTGATTTGACACCACACTATATTACGTCTGCCAGAATTTGTGTGAATCAGCCCCCCCCCCCCCCCCCTTTTTGTATTTTAAGATCACTTTCTCATTGGATAACACTGATTAATACTAAAGCATTAATCAATACACCAGATTAGTTTGTTAGTGGTCAGGAAAAATACCAATGAACCAATGCCAGCGTTACATGCTAATGAGGTACAAATCTTGGAATGTTGAACAAAATGATAGTGGATTTGTCAGTCTTTATCTGCTGGAAAGTGGACAGTGGATAACCAAATTACTTGAAGAAGGTAATCAATCTAAATGTAACTTCCTGCTGGATTGTGTGCTATTTGGCAAAAATAAATGGCACTCTGTTCATTTTCCATGTAGCATCCAAGACGACGCTAGTATGATGAATGGCTTGATGGTAATGGACGCACTTGGAAAATGAATCACTGGATGGTCGTTTTGACACTAAAAATACTTGATCCATCACTTAGTGATATGTTGGACAATTTTCAAGGACTTGCTGGAGGATATACCAGAGGGCAGTGGAAACAGTAGTGGAATACTCACAGGTTGATTTACAGTTGGAAAATGGAAATATGAATCGCTTATTTGACAAAGGAAATGGATGCTCAGTTAATTGCGGGAGGACTTGTAATGGACAATGGAAACACTTTAATGAATCCCTGTATGACAGGCAGATTACATATATGAGCATTATCACATCCACATCAACATAAAGGTGTGTTATACAATTTATAAACAGTTTTGAACTTATGAACCAGGTTTTCCCACATGGCAGTGACGATAATAAAATGTGTACTTTCCCATACCCATTCTTACTAAACACTAAACCAGATGGATGAAAATGCCACTGAATAAAGTGAAACTACATTTTGGAAAACAGGTTAGGATTTTTGCTCAAAATCTGTCAATCACAACATGTAAATGTCTGCAAAGTCATTTTAAACATGAAGTTAGACAGACTGAAAGGTAACCCATTGATTGATCAGTTATGATGATTGGGAATCCGCTGAACTCTGACTCCAAGAAAATAGAATGATGTGTTGATGTGTCATTTGGTTACTACATGGACTTTTGAAATAGTTAACCAATAAATAAAATAAAGTTTGATTGACATTTTTCAAAACTAATCTTTAAAACCAATCCAAACAGGTTAGGGTAAAAGTAAATATTGTGATGTATATCCGAAAGAAGGAAAGGAAAGAGATTGTCACAATTCAAACACTCAATGAAACATTTATATAGTGATGAGGATAAGAAACAGACATAGGAGAAGTCTGGAGTGAAAGGAGAGAGACTCCAGGGTTTTAAGAGCTGCTGTGTCAGTGGTAGGAGCAGCACTGTTTACAATAATAATATAAAAAAACACCCTGATGCTCATCCACCCTCACACCAAGCCCAAAGGACACAGTAGTAAACATGCATGCATGCACACATCCATAAGTCCAGAAGATAATAAGCAGGAACACACGCATAACTCCAGAAATAAAAATACACTATGCATACCCAACCCCTATGTGCACACACATGGATGCTAAAAAAACTAAGGTAAACACACACACACACACACACACACACACACACACACACACACACACACACACACACACACACACACACACACACACACACACACACACACACACACACACACACATACATACACACACACACACACACACACACACACACACACACACACACACACACACACACATACACACATACACACACACACACACACACAGACACACACACACACACACACACACACACTTACGGCTGAGGGGAGACAACAGCTGAAAGTCACTCCTCGTATGCCCACTCCATTGCTGCATGGCTCACTGCCTTTCGTAGCAATGATACTCTTAATATCCTCTTTTCACTGTAAAAAAAGTTTCTTACAAAACCCACACGCACTCACGCACAAGCGCCAGCAGTGCTTTGGATGATTCATGTTATCTGTTGCGACGCAGCATGGGGCGAGTGTTGGAAACCTCCGAGCTGTCTAGAATAATGTCTGCTTCCTCCGAATTCTATCCACCGGGAGAGAAAAGCGTTTTATTAGAGCCGACTGGCAATCATCTCAGAGCTACTCTACAATAGGGCAGGCCTCGAAAGGATTTGATATGTTGTCACTGAAGACTTTATTAATGGTTAATAAGTAGTTTATGTATCCACTTACAGATCGTTAATAAGCCATTAAAAATGCATGCTTTTTTTGGTAGCCACAGGTTGTGGTCCACATGTAAGGGAAGTATCTCTTTTGTTTCATTTTAGCCTCTCTTACATGTATCCAAAATAAACATCTATCAACACCAAAACAGTTTATTAATGGTCTGCAGTATTAGCATTTCGAAAATAGACTTTTAAGGATGATTGTTTTATGTAAAAAGCAAGCTCAACACTTTAAAGTGCTATTTAATTAAACATGACATGCTTATTGTCGACCTGGAATAATTGTTCACCATCAATAAAGGGTTTTTTAATGACCTATCTACGAAGTTTACTTTATCCTGTTGCTCCCATTGAGATCATTTTCCAAATTGTATTCTTACTTTGAGAACAATAATAATGTGTATTGAAGAAAAGGTGCAGTTAAAATGAAATCTGGATTACAAACAAAGTCATACCATTTTAGCTGAAGAGGTTTCAGTCCATCTGCAAAGTGGTGGTTAATATATTGTTATTTTGGACAGTCATTTAATGTGTTTGTGATGTACGCGGATAATGTTTAAGGTTTCCTATTGGAGTGTTTGACCTAAATAACACTATTGAGCTATTATCTTACAAGTTGGTCATTTTTTTATTAATCTCACGCAAAGTGCACATACACCATAAGCTCTGTTTGTTTACAAGAAAACACCTCAAGCACGGGGCCCCTTTAATATTATAGTGCCTCACATCCATTTTCATTTCCTTCTCTTGACTGTGACTTCCAAATGTGTCACATGTACAACCTATTTGCAGACGACCCCTAATTGTACCTTCAAATAACTAAACTACTGGTTGTTGTGATTCTTGCTTGTTTGTTAGCTATGTCCGTTCAAACAGGTGTCTTTCAAACTCGTTACCGTTCTGTAATGGATCCCAAAGGGTGTCGTACTCTGAATATACCCAAAGGGCTGCAGAAGAGCGTCCCCATTAACACTCCCCCTGTTTGGAAACCTGATCCCTAAACTCTGCTCATACAGATCCGGATAAGACTTGCCACCCCGTAAGAGGCGAAAGTTTTCCCTCATTCCTCCCATACTCTGCGGGTTCCTCGAAGATAAGTTTGCTTTTGGAAGGAAGTGATTGTCACAAGGTGTCAGAGGTCGAAGGTGACGGGGTTATCATGTGGTCGCATCGTGACCCGATCCCTGTCCTCGCCTCTCAGAGGGCAGCTGGTGAGGTGTCAACACAAGATTTGTATCCTGTCCACTCGCACCTTCTCGCACTTCACATTCAAGCTCTGGAAATTCTTCCTCGCCACAAATTATAATTCTTAATTGCTGTGACGGTAAAGTAGAGCATTCTATTCCTGGCCGTGTTGTGCCTTCGCATAATAGAAAGCCTCTGAAGGAATTCTGGGAGGGCGCTTGGAAAGAATATAACTTTTCTCCGCGTTAAAAAAAGGTGCCCTTGAACTGGAAAGCAAGCAAGTGGAGTTCCACATGAGGGCTGTGCATTGAGGAGCGGTGTGCTAGGATTTGATGTCTCCTTTTGAAGTGTCTTTATGAGGAAAGTCTGTGCTCTGACTCTGAATCAAGCTAAGCCCGTCTTAGGCAGAGGCCTCCACTGTCTCTGCGCTCCTCTCTACTTCTCTCCTCTGTTCACTCCAGGGACGACTCCTTTCTCTCCGTTTCACCACCATGTGTGTTGTCACAGAATACTAATGGACCTGCTCTGCTGCCACGATTGTTCTTTCTATTTAAGAGAATTAGGATTTACTAAGACACCTAAGCCCAGGCAATTCACGGCAGTAATTGATATGCTTTTAGTGAGATTATATCTATTTATTCGATCTCAATCTACTAGTTATCTATTAATTATGATTGACGTCTATATATTAAGGTTTTTGAATGAAACACCTTGTTTTTTAGTTGTTGTTGGAGCCTATGGTTTTAGTATAGTGACTGATACAAATATAAATCAATGAATTTATGGACAGGAATTTAAAAGCAGCCATATATTATTATATATTGTTTTTTGTTCCACTTTCTAAAATATGAGTAGTTTCTGCTTTTTGTATCTCTTTTATCTTACTGTTTATTAAATATCTTAGGGTTTTTGGACTAAACCCAAAAAAGGCTTATTGTTTTCTGAGTTCTAAAGAAACTAATCACATGTTCTTTCATTAATGCCCAGGGAATACAAATACAGTATGCTACACAAACTATATATATCTCACTTTAAGCATTCTATTCAGAATGAATCCATTTATCAATGCACCCACTCACGACGTCTGAAAACTGTTATCTTTACCATCAGCCCTTCAGGGTTGCCATGCCCTCCGAGGGAGACTTTCTTAATCGCTTTTTTACATGTCTGACAATTGCGGCCTTGCGCAGACGCCAGCGGGTGGCACAGGACACATAATCACATGTATCAATTCTGTGCGGAATCTGACACCCACGAGCAGACACAGCGTCCCACTGTACTGCATGTACTAATCGAATGTCCTCCACAACATGTTGCGTAACACCCGCAGCACATGAAAATATGTTATTCAGCTGGAGCGTGTTGTACAGTGTACTGCAGGGAATCTTATGTCCTACATTTCCAGTGCTTGATGATAAATGCCCCTCGTTTGTTTCCCTCCCTCAGTGTGAAAAACGTTTCTTCTCCTCCTCAAAATACAGTCTGTAGTCAGAGGATTGTCTTGGGGTTTCCCAAGACGATGAGGCTGTACACACAGCTGCCATGCCTCCCTGTCAAGGACCACATGTATGTGTTGGAGGGGAGGGCGCATGTATTCTATTTCCAATCCCAGTCATGAGCCACTCTAATCCCCCCTGCCTTGACTCCATTGCCATGGGGCAGAAGAGAAAGAAAAGCCCCCCCCCAAAGCATGCCTACCCCACTGTGGGGAGCCATGTATCTGAGATTGAGTTGCAGGTTTACTGAAAATAGATTGTGAGCGGAAGAGTCTTTTCCTGTCAGGCAGACAAGAGGGGTTTGATAGAGACGATAGCAGCAAAAGGAGACAGCTCTGTTAGCGCTGCACGGGGAAAAGACTCGTTTAACTGAGGTAAGACCTCAAGTGTGTGTGTGTGTGTGTGTGTGTGTGTGTGTGTGTGTGTGTGTGTGTGTGTGTGTGTGTGTGTGTGTGTGTGTGTGTGTGTGTGTGTGTGTGTGTGTGTGTGTGTGTGTGTGTGTGTGTGTGTGTGTGTGTGTGTGTGTGTGTGTGTGTGTGTGTGTGTGTGTGTGTGTGTGTGTGTGTGTGCTGTGCATGGATCATCGTGCAGATATGTGGGTGTGTGCACATGATGCCAAAGCTCATTCAGAACAAATGATGCAGCTTTTCTTTCCGGGTGCTTTTGTCACTTGGCGAAGCTTCCACAAATCTTCCTATTCCTTGTGAGAAAGAAAGGCTTTTTTAGCACAAGGCAGTATTTTGCAAAGATATATTAATATTAATAATGTTTCTCATTTACATTTATGTATGGTAGTTTAACTGACACATTTAGTTTCACTCCAATATAAACTTTGGTCACTTGTTTGATTTTCTGCAAAGGATTATCTTTTTTCCTTTTGCAATTAATGACATCGTAAAGTACCACTGAATACAATCCCCAAAAGATGTGTTCCCTAAGCTTTGTGTTTGTGTGTTGCATTACATTCAGTGTGTATCTGTACAAACCTGGTAAAGAGCAGGCCTGGTGTGGGTGTCAGGTTTGAATTGGACATTTTCATGTAGCGGAGGGCTTACCTTAACCCTTTTGATCCCACTGTACCCACCATTGGATCCATCAGTCAAATGCATCCAAACCCACATCATCTTTATATTCGAAATTCTGGTCAGTTTTTGAAGTCGAGTTCCCGTGACAGCACATAATGTCATGCTGAATTACGTGGGAAATATATAAAACGATGCAAAAGACATCTAGAAGTTCCTATTTGATGCGATGAGAAAGCACCATGGCTTGGAATATTTCAAACACTGTAACCACGGTGTATGGCAGCTTCAAGCAACAATGTATATGCTGATATTTTCTCAGAGTAAGGTGAAATGAAAAACCAGGAGCCACATGTCCCCAGTGTGTGGTGTGCACGACTGTGTGCATGCACAGCCATGTGGCTTCTGTTTAGGTGAATGCATATGTGTATGTACTGCATAAACAGTAAATGCTTCTCTGTGGCTTTGGAGGATCTTTGTCATGTAAATAACGAATGACTCAACCAAAGATGCGGATGAATTGCATTGTGGGAAAGTGTAGAATCCAGCATTGTCGGGAGCTTGACTGGATTTGGATCTCCGCCTTTAATTTGTGTTCCCGAAACTTTATAAACAAATAATACAAGTATTTGTCTGGGATGGCTTGATGAGTTAGAAAGCCAGTCGCAGAGCCCAGACATGTACCGAGGCCTTTCCATATGTGGAAAATAAAAAGTGTTTTCGACTCTGTGAATCCATGAAGTCACTACCCATTTCTTCACCTTTTTTACCGAGCTTCATGATAATCAGTCCAGTCGTTTTTCCGTAATCCTGCTTACAGACAAATAGAACATTACCTCATTTGCGAGGTAACCATATGTATGATCTGTAGAATACTCTGTTATGAAAAGGAATCATTGTTACAGCCACAGAGTTGATAAATAAATCTATTCATTGCAGACATTTGGAGCCACATAATCAACATCCATAAGTGCTGCGTGGCTGTTTGGTTTATATACCGTATGTTTGTGAAAGTGATGTATATACATCTCTGTGTTCTTCTACTTTGTAGCTAACTCTGTCAGATCCCCGTAAACACAGCTGAAGACAACAAACTATTTTAGACCCCATCATAAAAACAAGATGTTTCAGCAGAGAGAGAAGTGGTTTCTCTGCTAAATTTAGAGCAGAGACTTATTTGCTTGCTATTAGACAAACGTGGTAATACAAATGAAAAACGTTTCGCTACATGAGCTCAAGTCCTCAACTCCTGCTGTAGCTGTGTTTTTTGTAGAGTACACTTGTCTGAATAAATTCCTTTTTATTTCCCCTTTTCCCCCCAGTGTAATTTCGTTGTAGCGTTAGCCTAGTCAAGCAAACTGGTGCTTTTACTTTCCCAAAATTTGCTGCTCGTCTTTATCTCCATCGCTCTTTTTCCATCCAGTACATTTAGTGTTCCAGGATCATTTATATCCTGCCCCAACAACGTTTATCTGCTCTGCAAAACAGCATGGCGCTAGTTATAATAATTACCCTCCCTTTGCTCTACGCTTTTTAGCACAGAGAGGTCACTATATTTAATGTAAGCGCTTTTTTTTCAGAGAGGGAAGGGGAGCCAGTGATTGAAGTACAGGCTGCAGTTGCACCACTACTTAAACAAATGCTGTCTCTTTATTCCGCTGCACTGCTGCTAAATGTTGCAGTGGAGTTATGCTAGCGCTGAACATTTGGGAGCCTGGCGGGGCTTATAGAGAGCATGAATAAAAGAGTTCCTTGGGTGGAGCGGTGCAGGATCCTGCTGTGCCAGATTTAGATCTGAAACTGAGTGAGGAGAGAGCCAGAGGCAGCAATGAAAGAGGGCAAAAGAGCTGCTGCTGCTGGGAATGCTGACCATCTGCATTAAGAATGAGAAGTCAAATACAATTTTCACTTTCTACATTTTGGAAATCGTTCATGATATTGTTCATGATGTGCCTTCACTTAGATTTAGTATGTGTGAAACAGGGTGTCCAAACTCTTTTCACCGAGGGCCACATACAGAGAAGGCCGGGCCACTCACTAGAGGTGAGGTATATTGCCTCATATGCTAAGTTATATGTTAGCAAAATCAATCCAATGTAGGTCAATTAAGCTTGATGCTGTAAGAAACACAACAGCCTTCATCACAGCTCTCCATAGGGTTTCAATTATCTAGTTTGCAGCTCAAGCCTTAAAACAGAAGCTTCAGATTGCTTATAAAAAATAGTGTTATGCTTTTTATATCAACTAAGATTAGTTTGAAAATGTTTCCAACTTTAAATGATTGAATGTATTTGTAAAGCAGGCACACATGAATACTGTGATATATATATATTTGTACATATATATTTAATTAGTACAATATATGACAAGCACAAGTTGAATTTTGGGACATATTTCATTAGACTATTTGAATTATCTGAGGGCCGTTTCAAAATGGGCCCCCAGGCCATAGTTTGGACACCCCTGGTGTAAACAAACTAGTTCTTTCAACTTAGCTGACCTGGGGCTCATTCAACAGATAATGTCATCAGTTAGCAATGCTACGCCATCCGAATCATATTCATAATGCTTTTATTGTTTGTTCCCAGAGGGGACAATAGGGTTTGGTTACAGTTGCTTCATTTAACATACAAATTCAACACAACATAAATGATTCTGTCAGACATTACCTCAAAGTGCCTGACGCCTCAGGAGTTGTGTCTGATGCCACAGGCAGGAATGACTTCCTGTGGCACTCTTGGTGGAATGGGTCTCATAGCTTCTCTTTGACCTAACCAGCATGTCAATGAGTAGGTGGGAGACATTGTCCAAAATGACCCGTACTTTATGAAAGGCTTGGCTAACAGGCTGTATGATGTCACCTGTGATGAGTTCATCACGTACTGCTTTGTGACCTGTCGGCGTGTGTGTTTGTGTGTGTTGATGTTCCAGCTAAACTCTCCGATGAACTCGGTCAGCAGCTCAGAGGACATCAAGCCCCCGCTGGGCCTCAACGGCGTGATGAAGGTTCCCGCCCAGCCCTCAGGCACCATCCTGTCGCTCACCAAACACATCTGCGCCATCTGTGGGGACCGCTCCTCAGGTGAGTGATGGGAGTCAACGACCACGTATACAGGAAAAAGCACACGATACAAAAAAAGTTAATATTTAAAGTAAAGTGTTCACTTGGTGATATTAAGGACATATCTAAGACTCCTTTTTACATCACTGTCTTGCAATCAGCTTTTGTATTTGTTATTATCCCCTTTAATGTGATTAAAGGGGATTTATTAGTTAAATTATTAACTTTATTTAATTTTTTTATTTTCTTAATTATTATTTAGATATAAATATATGATTTGATAATACATGTTCCTTTATCTTCCTTTATTTATACTTTATGTGAATACATGTGTTTGTATTTGGAGCAGGACATGTATAGGCTAGGCTTGTAAACAACAAGTAAAAGGTTTTGGGGTAAAAAGTTAAATTTATTGAAAGAAAAAAAATACACTTTATTAGGTTTTTATTTTATGGTTTTAATGGGTTTTTAGTTTCATGTGAAAAATGAAAGATTTCTTGTGATTCTTGTTGTCTTCCATTCTTATGAATATATTAATGTTAGAATGACTCAAGTGACATTGATTGCAGATGCCAGTTAAAAAAACACATGATTCAAAGCCTTACCAGGAATACCTTGGAATTTAATGTATAATCTAAGGAAGAATTGTCGGCAAAGGTATACAAATACTTTTTCGACAGCTGGGATTACACATGAAATGGGGACTACCCAACGTTTTACCAAAGCTGTTGCTCCGACCACAATGAGAAACCTCGGAAGAAGATCCAAGGATGAACTTTGGTCAGAGACCGGCCCTGTGGACCGCTCTGGCAGAACTACACTCTGCAGCTTCTTGCAGTGGGAGATCTTTCCTGGAAGGACAACAATCATTGGAATTCTTCATACATCTGGGCTAAATGGCAATCAAAGAAGCCACTCCTGCTTATGATGCATGAGCGTAAAGGCACATGAAAGAAACTGACATCGTGAGACATGCAATAGATTGTACGGTCTGATGAAACCTACGCTCAAATAGAGAAGGGCTGTGTAGGAGGGAAACCAGGAACAACCCGTCACTCATGGGAAAGGTTTTTCACCCCCCAGGCTGAAGCTGGATGTCTAATTCATCGGACGGTTTCAGTGTCATCCTGCGTCATCGCCCCCATGCACCCAAAGGGGGGAAATCAAAACAATGTTTAATAGCGAGTCATGCTTCATTTAACTGTGTGCGGCGGCTTTATTTATCTTCTCTGGTGGTCAGAGCAGCTAACAAAGAAACAGTTAGAGCAACCCTGGGGAATTCAAAGGCCTCGATCCATCATATACAACAAAAAAGAGCTGTTAGGAACAGGAGAAAGAGACGGTTTGTCCTGTACCACAACATGAGAAAAGCACCGTAACGCCAATCCATGAGGGCCCTCCTTGCAGCTGACCTCCTGTAGGCCCTATCATTTTTACCCTAGTCACCTCGGCATAACCCCGCGCAAACACTCTTTTACATTACATGATATGTCATTTAGTTGATGCTCTTACCACAAGTAACTTACATACACTTCAATAATGTAGACTTCATATCTGCAGGAGCAATTTTGGATTAAGTATCTTGCCCAAGGACACTTGGACATATTGACTGCTGGGTCTGGGGATCAAACCATTGCACTCTGAATGACAGGTGCCAATTTACCCCCTGAGCCTAAGCCGCCCCCTTTATTGATAACTGATAACTGATGCTAATGCACCATCTACACCAGGGGTAGTCACTCAGTCGCCCGCAGGGGCAACGTGAGTCGCCCGCCGGGCATGTTCTAAAAATAGCTCGCCAAGCAAATCCAAAACAAAAAAGGAAATGTAATTAAAATAATCTACTCTATGCATAAACGAAACCTAAATCATAGCGAACTCTATCTACTTACTACAACTCTACAGTATATCTATCTAACACCCCTCCTCCCCCACCCCCACAATGAATATCGACCAATCACATTTTGCTTGATTTGCGGGACCAGCGTTGCAGTCGGGAAGAAAAGCAATGTGGCACCTCCCTGCTGATTTTCCTTCTGGCAGAATCTCCACAACACATCAGCCCCATTGAACAGCCTATCATGCCAGCCTATACAACACATGAGGAGCAGAGTTTTACTCTGTGTGTGTTGTAACTTGCATATATATTTATTCCACTTGACGCACACACAGGCATGGCGTAATCTCCACTGGGGACAGGGGGGACATGTCCCCCGCACTTTTCGAAATCCCGTTTGTGTCCTCCCACTTTACAAATATGTTTATTATTATTTTTTAATGCAACCCGTCATCGCCAAGGAGGAGCACACAGCCTCTGTGAGCGAGCGAGAGAGCTAGGGAGAGAGAGAGAGAGAGAGAGAGAGAGAGAGAGCGAGCGCGAGCGCGAGAGAGAGAGAGAGCTAGGGAGAGCACACTTTTATCTATTTAATATAGATAAAGTAAGAAGTCATTCCAGTGTGTACTATAGGACAGTACAAAAAACAGTTTAAAAGGGGAGTGATTAGTAAAATATGCATAAATAAAAAGAAAGAATGCTAATTAGGTAACATAAGATAAGAATAAACCAGTTTAAATGATTTGTTATTGGTTGTGATAATATTCTAAAGATGATTGGAGTATTGAAAAGTATACAGCTCCCTTTAGTATGAGTGTTGAGAGCTGTATCCATAAATTCATTTTGTACTCAAAGTGCAGCAGATTGGTGCATTTCACTTCAACATTTAAAAAAAAATCTTTTAGAGGAGGTGAGGACCCCCCTAGAAGATGTGAGATCCCCCCTGGAGGACGTGAGGCCCCCCCTAGAGGATGTGAGGTCCACCCCCAAATAAAGCAGGTTAAAATTATTAAATTGCATACATTTTCTTTTAGTAAACACTGAAAACGGGTCCCACAGACCCAAACAGCACACAAAGGTTAAAGGTAAGCATATAATATATAAATATAAAATATATACACTGCAAAAAAAAAAAAGAAAAGAGGAGTAAAAGTAGCCCCCGACTTGCTTTATTTTTTGAAAGTAGCCCTCATCCTAAAAAAGGTTGGTGACCCCTGATCTACACTAACCTCATGATTACATTATTATAAATGTCATTTAGTTGAAGATTTGACCCAATGCGACTTAAATACCTATGGTAGACTTCCATTTACCCTGAGCCACGGGTCACACCAATCAATTAACATGTTTGATAATAATTTGTGTTTTGCTTCCTGAAAAGAGGTTCTTATATGCTGTTGCTTTATCTTGGACTGTAAAGATTGGTAGTTCTCACATGAACTAGGCTTGAAATCATTTCTATATGCATTGGACAAACCACCTGTGTCTCTTTCTGTCCCCAGGTAAACACTACGGCGTGTACAGCTGTGAAGGCTGCAAAGGTTTTTTCAAAAGGACGGTGCGCAAAGACCTGTCCTACACCTGTCGCGACAGCAAACACTGTGTCATTGATAAGCGCCAGAGGAACCGCTGCCAGTACTGCCGCTACCAGAAGTGTCTAGCCATGGGCATGAAGAGAGAAGGTACAGCACATACCGTAGAGGATAAAGTCCCACTTAACCATTCCCTCACACCTATACTAATCCACATACAACACACACTCACACTGTAGACTGATGGTTTGGTTCTCGGAGGCAAATATGCTGCTTCATTCTGGTCTCATTTGACTAATCTTAGCTAGAACATTTTATTCAACTCAATATGGTTAGCCCACGAGACACGACCAAGGTTGGAAGATGCCCTTTTCTTGCTTCCTAGAAGTAAAGCAACTTTCTTTTCCCCATTCTGCCTCCATCCAATTTTACAGAAGCACTTGCAGCTGTACCTCTGCTCTGCCGCATCACGCTGTGCATTGCAGCCATGGGCTCTACTGTATTTAAAAATGTTCTGCTTCAAGCACTTCCATGGGGGGGGGGGGGGAATAATACATTCAGCTGTTGCAGGCGCAGGCATCCCAGAAGTATTGCCGGATGTTAAAGAGAGTGAGCGTTTCAGAGAACTGGCAGTCCTCGGGGAGTTCACTGATGTAGACTGAAGGAATACAAACTTTTACTCCCTCTGTATCCTCTGGATGTCACCGTGCGTGCCCTTGCATGCTCCTTATTATTCGCTTAAACTTTAAAGTTATGTTGGACAGCCTACCTAGTTATTGGGAAACAGGCTCGTTTTCAGGAACGCGAAATATTGTATTGTCAAATTGGATAATGTCTTGTAATTGAAAGGCACTGGGGGAAGCGTGCACCACATTCCTCAAATGAGAGGCTACTGGTGGAATGCACATACTGCTCCTTCCCTTTTCAAACGGAGACTGAGATTTAATCAGATGATGGTGAGGCCTCATGTACAGAACGTGTGGTTGTGTGAGGACAGACCGTTCATCAATCTTTCAAATGATATCTCTGTCAACTATTTGACAGACATTAAAACTATAACAGGCGTCTTTAACATAAACATAGCAAGGCTTTATGTAATGCCTGTGTGTATACGAGCATCTACGTCTTTTGTATCCATGTAAAGGAGAAATTCAAACTGCATTAATTACATAAACATAACAAGGCTTTATGTAAAGCCAGTGTTTATCGGAGCATCTACTCTGACAACTACAGCCATAACATTGACAAAGGGCAGACTCATTTGTTTTACTCATGATACTTTAGACAGCATCCTGACAACAAACATTGCAATGTTTTAGACCTCAGTGCGTCGTTGATAGTTTTCAAAGTCAGATAACATAATCCCGCTGTGGACAGGAAGAGCTTCATTTCGCCATTAAAGGATTTATTCAAGATGCAACCATCCGACATTCCTGCAAACTTAAATCACTTCTCCGCCAGCGCATAATAAACCCTGACCTCTCTCAGTACAGACTGAGGATTATAGACTCATCCACTGTGACGTTTACATGCTTAATGTTTCATTACCATGTTATATTCAAGTCTGTCTCAGCTACAGGTGCTTCTAAATGTAGCTTCCTTAGAGCAAGTACTTTTAACCCGTCATCAACAGGGTCAAATAAGTTGGTTAAAAAGAGTCCAATTGAAAAGTAAGCATTCTTTTGCTGATTAAACGTAGATGCAAATAAAAATCACGGTTGTCGTTATTAGGGTTCCAAGACTGCCATTTTGCCTATTCAAATGGATTGTTTACCTGCTTTCAAACAAATCTCACTCAACTGTGATAGGATAATACTACTTGGACTACAAACCAAAAACTAGAACACTAATGTCCGTCCCGTTGCTCACGATTTAGCGTTCATATGCAGATATATGTTTATCCAGATTATGTAAAAAGAGATGCATTAATTTACTGATTAAAATACCCTTTAAAGAAAGTGAATGTCTAGAAATTAGCAACAACAAAAATTGAATTAAAAGCAATTATTAGAATCAGCTGCATAATTCAAAATGTATTGGAATACGACCAAGTGGCATTGGAAAACAAATAGCCTTAGCCATGTATCGTCATGGGAACAGGACACAATGTACACACTGTATAAATGAACACTGTAGCCTTTTCACTCAGGCGTTCCCTCTTAATGCACAAATTGATTTTATCTTAATACTCCCTGGAAAAATGGGTTTGTTTGAAAAGGTTATATTTATCTGATGCTTCACTCATCACTCTCCAGTCTCCGAGAGCAACCCTGAATTGTAAACAATGCCTTGAATACCTCCTTTGATTGTCGGGCAGTACAGTAAAGCATCTCCGAGGAACGATTAAAGGAAGGGTCGGCCCGTGTGAGGAGAAAAAAAGAAAAAACCTGTTAGTCAGGTGTGAATTTTAACACTCCATGAGGGTGTTCAAAATATTAGCGCTCTCAGCAGCACACTTTCGCACATTGGACAAATCAATCACAGCCTCTCCCTATTATGATCACCACAGAATGCAGATACAGAGAGTCTAGATTATACCGAGCCACTTAGCGGGTGTAGCAAGTAGCTTCCCCATTTAAAGGTGAGTGAACAACAAGGTACACAGTGTTTTGGGATAAATGCTTTTTGGAAGGTTACATTCTATCCAAGGCCAATTTGTCGTGACCTTTGCTTGGCCTGCGCTCCTGTTCTTCTTGCTTTTATTTATATCATTGTTAGGCTCCTTACTCCTTTCAAGGATATTATCATTTACTGCCTCTTTTTTCGCCTCACTCTCAGCGCCGCCTAAGCCTCTCCCCATGCACCCCGAGGGCTGTGGTTAGAGAACAAGGCAGCAGTAGCCCAAAAGGCTAAGCGAATCCACAGAAAAACAGGATTAAATGAATTTATGCTCTCCCAGTCAGGAGAGGAGAGGAGGACGGTGGAGGTGGGGGTGGGGGTGGGGGTGTACGGGGGTGGGTGGGGGAAATAAAGCTAACATGATTTCAGCCCTCCTCACCTCTCTCTGACTCCCAACACAAGTATTCTACCCTTGGGCTGACCTCCACCGCCAGACTGCAGTTCCTCTAAAACGGGGCCCCTTTCCCTCTCCTCTTCTAACAACCCCTGCCCCCCCCCCCCCCCACAACAACCCTTCCAACAAGACCACGGCCTCTATGATTCAGGACTTGGAATAGAAACCAGAGTAAGGGAAGGACACAGATCATCCTGCAAACCCTGTGTACTGTGTGATATGTGTTTTTTGAGTCAAGACAGTTCTCCAGGTGTGTGTGTGTGTGTGTGTGTGTGTGTGTGTGTGTGTGTGTGTGTGTGTGTGTGTGTGTGTGTGTGTGTGTGTGTGTGTGTGTGTGTGTGTGTGTGTGTGTGTGTGTGTGTGTGTGTGTGTGTGTGTGTGTGTGTGTGTGTGTGTGTGTGTGTGTGTGTGTGTGTGTGTGTGTGTGTGTGTGTGTGTGTGTGTGTGTGTGTGTGTGTGTGTGTGTGTGCTAACGTTGGCTCTCCAAAAGTGCTTAATCATCAAAAGTGTTTCACATTAATTCATGAGTGGAGGATAAACGTATAAAAAAGCCACAGCACTTTCCTTGCGGTTTCTTGAATTAGGTAAATGATAGCTTTTGAAAAGACAAGACACACACACACACACACACACACACACACACACACACACACAGGCGTCTTTTCCATCCTCACTTGAGGGTGGACGTGCGGTTTCTCTTGACTCAGCCGCAGTGAGCTGGTGTCTGCACAGCACACAAACCACTTCCTGTGTCTCCTCGCCAAGCCAATCACACGACAGAACCAAGTTGTGCTTTAACCCGCTTTTACACACAACACGAAAAACAAAAAAAGGAACTACGAGACACAGTCTTCATTGACTCATGCTCTTTTTTTGATCCAAGCTATTCTGGCTACCACGCATGTCTTAAAGAAGCAGTGACAGACCATATATTATTTATGTGTCCATAAATGATTTGTATATAAAAGAATCCAGCTGTTTGTCATCGAGCACTACATAAAAAAACACGTCTCTTTGATAAGGAGGCTACGAGAGGCTCTTGAACATTTCCATGCTACTGTGTTACACATAATGTTGGTCTAAGGTCATTAATAAATTCTATCCGCACTGTCAAAGGAATACTTGATGATTGAACTCTCTTGGATATGTTTAATGGCATAACGCATACAGGGTCATGCACTTTTATCTGGCTTACCGAGACACAAAGCAGGCCCTCACACATGCAGACTTGACACATACAAGGGAATACTCACTCAAGCATGCACACACATATTGTATGTACAAGTTTGTGTGTGTAAATACAAATAAGGGCAAACTAGACTATGAACAATTTGTTTGTTCAGAGTTCAAGTCTTTAAACGGAGGAAAGATTCAGTGTCGAAAGCAGTTCCATCTACAACTGCATTGCATAACAAAATGAATCTGCCTTATCAAGACATTCAATATCAGATACATGTTGCATCATTTATTTTAGTAAAGTATTTTTTTTAAGTTGATTTCGAAATTGGTGGCACAACTTCCCTGCATTGACAGATTGGCAGATATTTTTTTATCTTTGCAAATAATTGACAAATTGAATAGATTTTTTAAGATGTTTGCTGACTGCTGCTGCATGAGATTAAACAACATTTAAATGTGTGTGAACCAAAACAGTAAGCTAAAAGAACCAAGGAATAGCGATAGAAAGCAATGCAGCTACTTTACTTGTACAGTATGGAGTCATTTTCCTAGAAAACCCTTTTAAGATCTTTAAAACCTTGCTGAGTAATGCTAACTCTGTAAGCCTTCAACCCTGAGTCTTCCCTTTAACACACACATGCATGCTGACATTGTATTAAGAGAACAAAACAAAAAACAGCAGTAGTGACCGGAACCAGTTTTGTTACATGCAGCCGTTCAGGAGGAGCGCCAGCGAGCCAAGGAGAGAAATGAGAACGAGGTGGAGTCCACCGGCTGCGCCAACGAGGACATGCCCGTGGAGAAGATCCTGGAGGCTGAGCAGGCGGTGGAACCTAAAACCGAGACCTACATCGAGACCAACCTTGGTGCGCCATCCAACTCGGTAAGTTGCTATTTTGCAAACACTCACATCCCGTATCATTCTGCAACAAGTCATCACACACATAAACACTTTGTGTGTATACATCTAGGGGTGGGGGTTAAAAACTCGTACATTGTATAGGTTATACTGGTTACTATGGTCAATTCTCACCAAGTATGAGCTTAATCTGCTCTCCAAAATCTCCCTGGCGCTGTCCTAACATTGTCCACTTACATTTTATGTTATTCCAGCTGCATGTTGCTCCTTGATATCATTTTTGAAATAAATTTCAGAGGTGAAACCGCACACAACATAACGGCGTTTGTCAGTTTTCAGTGTAAATAAACATATTGCTTATCGTTCAAAAATGATTGTCATGCAGATTGGAATTGGGACATTCGGTTTGGAAAGATACTTTTGACAGCTTTTAGTTGTCAGTCAGGAAGTCTATCTGCCGGTAAAGATGGATATGATTACTGTGTGTCCTCCCTCTTTCAGTCCCTTTGGAGTGACTGCTTGTAGTCTAGAGTGCTGCTTTACTTGTTCACCTTGCATCAGCTCCTTTGCTCAGCTGTGCGTTGCCTCATATATCCCCTCAGTATCAGCTGGGCACTGTGGGCTGTCTTTGACACAGAGGAGACTAAGAGTGATGAATAATGCAACAGGCAGACTAGTTCCTGAAAGCACTGCACAAAGCCTCGGCATCCTCTGGAAATTCTGCAAGAACATAAGAAACAGAGCAGCAGCGAGGAAGTAGGGTGAGAGAAGAAGAGAGGTGGGGGGGGGAATTAATATGCTTCAGGGGAGGGACATGTCCTATGAAGTAAAGGTAGAAATGTGAGGGCTGTTATGTGAGTAAATTGGAGCTTTTTTTTGGGGGGGGGAAAGATGGAAATGTAAGAGATGAGCGTTGACATAAGGGAGAGGGAGAAGGAGTGGGGGTGTCACGGGGGAGCGGCTGGCAGCTCAGACACACTAATGCACTGAGTGTGTTTGAGCTCAGCCTGATGGGTCCCTCGATGCCCGCTGCCTGCCTGACGCAATGAATAGAAGGGTTTCTAAAGTACTGCAGACGAGATGAAAACCGCATTAAAATACAGATGTGCACGACTCCAAATTTGACTTTCAAAGTGGAATAATATCTGACTCGCATCATATTAAAAAAATCTACAAAACTCTTAACTCTCTTCAAGTTGCTAAAACTATAGATACCCTTAATTTGTTAAAGTTTAACAGTAGTGTGGATTGGATGAGTTTTTTGAGCAATTGTATATCCATGTTGTATAACATAGTATTTTGATATAAGAAACTCTTGCTATTATAGACTGGTGCAGGAACGAGTCATAAACCAGGAAATAAGTTTCCACTTCGATATTCATCTCTGAAACGTTGGCTGCAACCCCAAAACATTAGAACTGAAAAGAGTGAAGGTTTGAGTTTTACAAATGTCCTTTGTAAGCACCACCAAAACCACATTGCTCGCCATGCTTGGAAGCAAGGGAGCGTTGTTGTTGTTGTTGATGTACTAGGAGCTTTTGGTTGGTTATGGCCTCCTGCTGATGTTCTTTGCTGGCATGTGGTTACGAGTGCAGAAGTCCAACAGCAACAGTGAAAGGACAGCAGAGCATCAGGAATTGGGCGTTCCAAACGGAGAAAACAGCTCCTATTGTATATAATACCTGAGCCTGTAAAACATTGCCAGATACAACTAAAAGCAATCAAGGAAATCATCCCTTTGAACTGACCCTCTAACCATTTGGAGCCCAGGATGTTGGCAGAGAATCCTCGTTCAGGCTGTCCCGACCACAAGGACTCCCCTTCTCTCTGTGTCCTCCCCCCTTCTGTGAGGTCTCCATTGAGAGTCACTGCCCCGTGCTATAATGAATCACAGGGCCCGGGCCATGAGTGTACTTCATGAATAGGCCACCGCCACTGTCTAATGGCCGGGGTCTTGCCAACCTGAATAAAGTGTGTTTATCTCATGGTGACCTAGAACAGGAGTTAAACAGGCGTTAGTAATGTCCCTTCAGTCAGACAGGGAGAGCACTTTTCATAAGGAGGGGGGGAAGAGGAGAATATGCTATCTATCACTTAACCTAGGGGGGCTTTCTTTACGTCTATTTTACGCATTGCTCTCTATCTTTTTGTATTATTACCGGATGTCCGTTCTGCTGCGTATATGAGTCAATTTATAAAAGTGTCTTATCTTTTTTCCTAAGCTTAAGGCAGGAAGCGTTGCTGTTATTTAGATGATAATTAGCTGATGATTCATCCACCGCTCCAGACGAGACATTCTTTCTTTTTTTTTCAATCTAGAAAAGTGGGACACTTGAGTAATGTATTTCCGTACTGATCTGTATGAGTACCTAAGTTTCTCTCAGATGTCACGCCAGTATAGTCTGGTTCAAGCTGAATAATGAAAAATTGAAAGGCAAATCTTCCGTGTCCCCCGCTCAAGTGATGGAGATGTCATAGGACAGTATGCAAGCCTTGCGTTTCTCTTAAGTTGCCAGCGATGATCAACCACGGCGGACAAAACATGTGGCTGTAAACACCTTTGATTTGTCGGGGAATAAAGACAGCAGCTCTTTTTCTGCGGCAGCCGTTCTGCTGAACTGAAATCCAGCAACTTAGCAAAGTCTTCTTTTGCTTTCTGTCTCAAGTTTCCCTTTTGTGTCCAATCTTATCAGATCTGCACAGTAGAAAAAGCTTCAACTGTCGAGCAGCGAGATATTCCCAGGTGCGCTTTTGTACTTCAACATTGAGGTTAATGTTATTCGCTGATAGGTGACAGAACATTGTGGTCCGATAACATCCTAAAAGCTGTTCTGCCACTCGAACAGTAAGTACAGTAATGTGATGCCGGAGGATTGTCGCAGGAAAGTGTAAGCTCCTCTCCCCTGTCATCTCCGCAGACAAGGGGCAAAGAAACCAGGTCAGTGTAAACACGGCTAAGATAGCCATTCAACATTCATGAGCCATGTTTAACGCGAGAACCCTGGGACTTGTGTTCTTATGAAGAAGGGTGGCTGGACCGCCATGCGCACCGAAGCCCACTTTTTGTGTTGCGTATCTTTCTTTTGGCTTGGTCCGCGCTTTGGAATGAATTAGCCAAATCTGTTTATGTGTTTTTTTTAGTGGAAGCGCTGTATTCAGAAAAAAACTGTCGCGCCGAACTTCCCTCCCGTCCACGACTCCCACGGAGATCACACGCTAAAATATTCATAAGACGACTGATTTCTTTCTACCCCCGAAGTCGAGAAGAAATCCGACTTTGAAAAACAGTGTAGGCTTTGTCTGGTTTAAGTTTTTCATATCTGTGATACTCTGCAGTCAGTGTGAGTTTCGCACCGCAGGGAGGGATGTGGAGTAGAGGAAGGGCTAGTCTTTGGCCTGCGTACTTTTGAAAGGAGAGCGTGAGTGGAGGGATGTTTTCTCCTTCATCATGAACTAATCTTCTCTTGAGAGCAGCAGTTGATGTCGGGATCCTGCAAGCTTTTAGCATCGATCGGTGGGGATTTGGCAGAGGGAAGTTGGGGAGAAGTTGCTGACTGTTTTTGTGGAGTTCACACAGGGATACTTAGAATAAAAGAAATGTTTACTTGTTTTGAAATATGCACAAAAGCGTGTGGGTACAGTCTTTGTTTACACACACATGCATATCAGGGGTTTTTGCTCCTGGGACGATGGGGAAATGACTCATCAGAGATTGACAGTATTGTTTTGGGTTCTTGTTACCCCCCCCCCTGCCCAGATGGATTTACATTTTAGTGAGTTAGTCACACTGTATGCGTGTTGCATTAGTATTCCTCCACTGTTCATGAATTCCCCCTTGGAGAAAGTAAGTCGGATGTGTCGGGACAGTTTAAGAGAAGCAGTCCTTGTCTCTGGAGTGTCAAGTGAAAGTGTTACATTTCACACAAAAATGATAATCTTGACTGAATAACTCAGAGATCTTACACTGGTCTCCCACTGGTCTTACAATTTACATATAGACGGCTTCTTCAGGAAGATACCAGTATTTTTGGGACTTTTCTTTGAAAGTTTACTCTTTTTAGGCAACACAAAAAAACAATACCTTACTAAGCTTTAAGCGACATCTATATTGTAAATTCTTCGTTGCAGACTCATTCAATCGTAAATGTGTGTTAAATAATTAGAATAGAATAGGGGATGAAACCCTCTTTAATGGTCACACATGCAGAGCACACACACAGTGAAATGTGTTCTCTGCTTTTAACCCATCCTAGTACCAGGAGTCTAGTACTAGGAGCAGTGGGCAGCTATTGTACAGCGCCAGCAGGAGCAATGGGGGGAAGGGGGGGTGTCCGGTGCCTTGCTCTAGGGCACCACGGCAGGGCAGGAGGTTAACTGGGACCTCTCCAAGTAGCAGTCCACACTTCATATTTTAGGTCTGATCAGGGACTTGAACCGGCGACCCTACAGCCTACAGTCCGAGCCCCTACTGACTGAGCCACTGCCGATTAGCAGAAAAGGTGGAATTATTTTTAGAATATCCTAATTCTTTGATTCTCTTTAATTCTTCTAATTCTCTTCATTATTCATTTAAGCTCAATCTCCCGATCCACCTGAGTTGATGGCAGGTTATTCAGATCACCTGTTGGCTGCTAATTAATAACTGAGAGCAGCTGGGTGCATTCCCCTTTCGGCCAATCAGAGTGTGACTCCGCACTTTTAATAGGTTTTAAGAGAGGTGGAAAACTGGCACTCTGATCCTTCTTCCACTTAATGCACACCCCATTTAAATTGTCATACCGAAACTCTGACATGTCGGCCCTTTCTAAGTCTTCTTTGTGGGATTAAGTTTTCTGATTGAGGGTCATTATAAGCTTCCCTAAAATCTAGCTGGAGTCTATATGAAACAACAAAATGTCCACTAGTTGAACTAATTTCTAAATTCTTGCCTCATACAGGTTATGACCATAACTTTAACATCTGAAGGGTTTATTATGTTATCTTTTGTATTTTGGTTTATTTTTGTACAGAAAACCCCCTTCACACACTACAGAGTGACGCATCGTAAAACCCGGAAGTAAACTATTTCCGGTTCCTTCGACAAAAACGTAATGCAATTTCTCCATAGGATTTTGGAAAATAGCTGGAAATAAGGTCTGTGGTTGACACACATTTAAGAGATGGATCGCGTTTTGTTCAGCCGGATAATCTACCTTACTTTTATAATTTTCTAATCATAAATCTAGTCGCCAGAAGCAAAATGCTAACGTTATGCTATAAACGAACTACAGCAGGGTCGCTGCTTCAACGTCACGCCAACTTAAGATCCATATCCAAAACTACAGATTCAAAATTGTACAAGTTGAAGCGTTTGTTTTAACAGTTTGCAGGAGGCAGGTACTTGCTTTCAAGCAGAACACGGGGGGCAAAACAACTTAGCGGGAGAAATTGCATTGCGTTTTTTGTCGAAAAAAAATATACTATATATATGCTTATGTTGTTTGGAAATGGATCAAGGTTCATTTGTAGTGCTTTAAAAAACAATGACAGCCTTTAAATATATTCTAAAACGGTTATTAAAAAGCCAAGAACATATGAATAAAACATGCTTGAATTGAATAAGAAAGGTATACAATAACAAGAATAAAAGCTACAGTGCCGTCATTACTGCCACATATTTTCATTAAATGGACATTTTTGCACAATGGCCTACAATTCAAGACCTTTCTAAGGGTTTGAGCATGCTTTCACTGCAAAAGTACATGTAGAACATTCACCACTGAGAACTATTTAGCTCCTGAAGTGAAGAGAGGTTTCTCTAAAAGCATACGCCTTACATAACAGGCTTTCAAATAAAAGATACTGTATGTCCATGTACGAGTGAGCCTGTCTTCAATCTTTTATGCTCATCTCATTTCAAGGCTTAATAGAGCTAATGTAGTGAAATCAATGAAAGATTTTAGCGCTGTCCTTGGTTCACCTTTTATTTCACAGAGCTATTAGTCACTGATACTATTTTGGGAAGTAAATTGCCAATTTCCATTGACGTCCATTAACAAGAACTCCTCGTTTTTCCTTTTACCATTTATCAAAATCACATGAGAACAATTATTTTGGAACCGTATTAAAAACATGGAAATATATGAATAGAACCTCTGCAATGAATTAATCTATTCGCCTTCTGACCAATAAGGATGTTTTAGGCATGTGACCTGGAGAATAATCACATAACTAGACGTTTTAATGTGAGTAAATATGGATAATCCTTATGCACAATCATTTTCGGAGTTTTCTAAAGGCCTACCCAGCCTGATAACAAAGCCCCAAGTGAACTCCTAAGAGCTTGTTATGCAGTGAAGTGTCAGTGGAGTGTCAGGGAGGGGGGCCTCTTGAGCTAGCTGTCCGAAAGGCTGATTTGTGTGTCGACTAAAAAGGTCCCTAAAGAAAAAGCCTGCTTGGTTTTTTGTCACGGCAAGCTCTCTGCGGGTATTTCCTCCAGGAGCTGGGACACAATCAATGTTTGTTTTTGTCTTCCTACTTGCTCCTCTTAACGTGATATGTGAGTGTGTTGATAGGTGGTTAAACCTGACACCAGGCTCTCAGCCAAGAAACAGACACACAGGCTAAAACTAGGATATCATTTGTTTTGTGCTATATTTCTAACTTCAGGATTTGTATGTGCTTTTGTTGTTTCTGCAGCCCAACGACCCGGTAACAAACATCTGTCAGGCGGCAGACAAGCAGCTCTTTACTTTGGTGGAGTGGGCCAAGAGGATCCCACACTTCTCTGAGCTGCCACTCGACGACCAGGTCATCCTCCTACGAGCAGGTTGGTCAAAAAGGGCCAATAAAAAAGGTCATAAAAAAGCAGAAAAGGTTCCTCAAATGCAGGCCGAATGTGTTGTGCTTGAATAAATCACCAAACAAATAATGACAATAAATGAAAATAAGGGATTGTATTCCATTAAAACCCCTCCAGTTACAGTAGAAACTCTGGTAAATGCTCCAAAACCACTTGGATTTAGCATCTTTTGGACATAATAAGAATATGTCCAATTTAGCTAAGTTGTAAAATAAATGAGAAACGGTTCTAAATAATATGAAACACCTTGTCTTCAACCAAGTATACAACTCTAAACCGCTAGCATACAGCTCCAATTAAGTATTCAACAGCATGCTAACAGCTAACTAGATACATATGATGCTGTTAAGTGCTAGCTAAATAACTATTGTGTTTCCTTGGTTAAAATAACAGGGCGTTTCATTTCTAGGATTCTGAACAGCAGTTAATATAGGGTGACCAGACGTCCCTGTTTTCCTGGGACAGTCCCCGTTTGTATTGGCCTGTCCCCGGTTGAAACTGTCCCCGGAAATGTCCCCGTTTTTTAATATACGTTAAAAACACATAGCAACGTGAAATAAAACGTTTCATGTCAGGAAAAGCTGGGTAAACAGACTGTGTTCATGCCAGCCCGCACGTTGTATTGCGGTGCGCGAACATCCTATGCATTAGGGTAGAGGCTTGTAAAAACTGCCTTCAAAATAAAAAGCGATTACTCGGTCAATAACAAATATAGGACACCCCATCTAATCACTCAGAGAGAATCAGGACAATCTGATGTAGAGTTTCAAAAGAAAAGACCTTTGAAGTCTCATATATGAGCTGTCTTCCTTCTGTTTGTATCCAACAGTTCAAATGTTCGAATTACATTCAACCAGAATTGTCCCCCTTTTTTCTTTAACAGTGAAGACAATTGGATATGTTAATGACATATTGACCGCAAAACTCAAAATGTCCCCGGTTTTCATTTTTAAAATCTGGTCACCTTAAGTTAATACCCTCTGGCGATAGAATATAGATTTAAAAAGAAAACTGTCTATGAAAAGTAGCCGAAGAAAGAAATTAGAAAACTGTGAAATAAAGATACTAAGGCTAGCTGTAGCCTATTTCGGTAGAATAAATTCACCAACCAGGCCACAACCATGACATAATTCCAGGTCATGTGACTGAGATGAGAGTCAGACCCACCAAGGTCACAACAGCTCATAGTGAGTATGTGCTATAGCCTATATGGGAAAGTATGCTAACCGCTCACGATCAAAGTGACAGCCACGTAAAACATGGAGTGAATTATCTGTCACTTTTCTTCGATTCACCAACAAGAAATGAGGTCTTTTGGTTTCTTTCAACACATTGTCCTTGTTGCCTGCCTGTCGCTCCAAATTACACCATTATATTCTAAATCCACCTTGAGGAAAACAATTCTATTACACACTCTGTCCCGCACGCTAATAAAAAAAATCCTTATCCTTAGCGCAGACAATGATGGAGAGACATTATTCTGGAGAGCTTGTCTCTTTCTCGGCTCTCAGGTTTTCTATAAATAACTGCTTTAGTTCTGCTGTATCACAGATAAAAGCATCCCGTCTCCTCTCATACCCGACTCAACTCTGGGGAGAAGAGGCGAGTGTTGCCAGGCAGAACAGTTAAAGGAGCCCTGTCACTCAAAAGCCAGCGTCTTGTGTATGCGCTGCTCTCTGCGTCGAGCCCCTGCTTTGGCACGTCAAGCCTGTTGTCTTTATTGTGATGGCAGGCGCGGTTCATCCCTTTTGACACGCTTGTCTCCTCAGAAAGCATGATTCAAATGTCTCAGGAATAACCTGATGCCCGCGCTTGAGAAATCTGCACGCTTTTACGGCGCAGCGTAATTGATTCATTGGAATTCCCTCCCTTTGTTGTCAGTTTCATTTTGCCTCAATGCTATGTGAACTTTTGTTCAGGGATTTGCTTGTTTTTCGCTTCTCATATTTTCCCTCGATCCCTCTGCCGCAGGTTGGAATGAACTCCTCATTGCGTCGTTCTCGCACCGCTCGATAACAATCAAAGACGGGATCCTGTTGGCGACCGGGCTGCACGTCCATCGGAACAGCGCCCATAGTGCCGGAGTGGGCGCCATCTTTGACAGGTTATTATTACAGTATTACTGAACTTTATTGTCTTTGAACTACCACTTTCAATTATAATGGGTTTTTACATTGTAAGTTATGGCTTTATAAATGGTTCATTCATAAATGTTTTACAAGTCAGTTCAAAGAAAACATATGCAATCTTTTGAAAAGTTATTTTGACAGTGATAACATTTTATTCACACTAATGCTTTGTATTTTAATACATGTATTAATGCTTTCATCGATAAATAATAAGCCATAATGATAGGTTTTGAAAAATCGGGTTTATATATATATGTTTTTCTTTGTGATAACATTTTTCTTGACTATTAGGATAGGCAATAAAACAATAACAAGGAATACACTAATTGTAGCCGATACATTAATACATATATATTTCAAAATGATCTCTAAATCATTCTTATAGGGCAGTAGATACAAACTCCAACATCCTCTGAATGATTTGAAGTGTTTTACAGCATGAGCTATTGCTTTCTTCCACTGAAATATAACACCTGCACTCCTGAAAGGCCAAGCAGCACAGAAACTATTGATTGGCTCCGGTTTATTAAATGTGTAAAATGTATGCATCAGGGGTCCCACAGAAACACAGAAAAGCTCAGAATGAATATTAACCATTAACGTTGTTTGCGTAAAATACAAATAGATAAAAAATAGATTTTAAATAAAAAATGTAAATAATGTAAAAATGGTTGTGTACATACTACTGGCGCTTACAGATGCTGTCATCAGACTCTCATTAACAGCAGTCTGGTTTTTAAATATCTCCTTATTTCTGTGCTCACCCCGCCTCTGTGCCGTATGATGGCCGTTCACACAGCCGGAGGACATATTCCATCTCTGGCATTAACTGTGGCAAGCATTACGATGCAGAGAGCTGATAATGTTTCTTTATCTACTCCTCTCCCTCTTCACCATACAAATGAAGACACTGATTAACTTAAACACTTGAGTCTCTTCTTTCTCCCTTTTTTTTATTTTTTTTTTAGCCATGTTGTTCCCCTGCGTAACCAATTGAATTAGAATGAGAGCGAAGAGCCACAATTTACTTTACTATCCGAGGGAGAAAAAAGAGAGGGGGGAGGAAGAAACAGAGCAAGAGGGAAAATAAAGGAGAGGGTGTGACCGAGTCAACAAGGGGTGAGGAGTTCGAGCGACACACCGACACTCCCACCAGTGATGTCACACACAGACAGTGGGAGCCCTGGTGTTAGATTACAGCGTGTGTTTACTCTGTGGCTTTCCTTTTAGTGAAAGCCATGTACTAAATATAATTACTTTGCAGCAGGGTTGTAAACTTTTCCACTCATCTAACCGTGCCCATGTGGGCTGAGTGTACAAGTGGGCGTGTGTTTGTTTTTTTAAATAGAATTGAGCTGGATAGTAGTTAAAAACATATTTGTAATGTCCCCAGTCTGGAATTGCATGCGTGTCATTTATACAACATTGTACCAATTACACTCAAATGGTTTTCTTTGATATCTTGAACTAAGACATCGGATACATCACCAAAAGAAAAGATTACAAATGACACCTGCCTTTTTTGTTTTGTCTCTTTTGTGCAGGGTGCTCACAGAACTGGTGTCAAAAATGAGGGACATGCAGATGGATAAGACAGAACTGGGGTGCCTTCGAGCGATAGTCCTTTTCAACCCAGGTAACTATCACCATGTGTATGCTGGCATTGGCTGAATCAGAATCCTGCAGGTACATGACTGGGAGCTGTTGAGGGAGAGGGAACGTAGCATGGTTACAGTAAAGTGGTGGAGGAATGAGTCCTAAGACCTGGGAATGGGTTAGCATGTTGGAACCTCCGGGTTCCTTTGCCTCCAATACCTCATTCACACCAACGGTGTTTCAGGGCCGGTTCGGAGCTGGAGCTTGAAAAGCACCGGGTTTTCCTGTTCACACCGCAGCGGAGCAGCCTCTTAGCTCCGGAATCCGATTCATTCCGAGAACCAAAAAATTGTCCGGCCAGAGCAAAAGCACCACGTACGTCACGCTAACGTCGAGGCGGGGGCAGGGGCAGGGGCAGGGGCCGGATCAACTCCTAAACAACAACAAAAAGCCGGCGTTTTATCCAGTTTGTACACAACGATGGAGAAACTTAACAAGCAGCAGTGGTCCACTGAAGAGACCAGCTACCTACTGGGAATCCGGTCTTCCGAAGAGGTACAGAGGAAGCTGGAGCACAATCGGCCATTGTTGTTGTTGTCGGTGTCAGCTGTGAGGGGTTTCCGCGTGGTTTGGCTTTATGAAGCAGGCACGCAAACGGTTACGTCATGACGCAAACGATGACGCAATGACGCAGCACCAGTCGGACTCTGGGCAGTGTGAAAAGAGCCGAAGCTAAACCGAAGAACCGGTTCTGAACCTGAAAAGCTCTAGCACGGAGCTTGAACCGGAGTTGCGTTGGTGTGAATGAGGTAAAAGTCAAGGGTTTTTGACGGTTTGATGTTCTGTGGTTATAGTAATAGACATTTAATAGATTTTGGATTTTTGTTCTACGACATAAAATATCTATGACAATAAATACTACGGCTACAACGGCCGAAAAAACATTTCCATTAGGAGAAATGCAATGCAGCTTTTTTGTGTCTTTTATATATGCATCGTTTTCGAAGCTGCAGCATGTTTCTTCTACTGGAAATGATTTTTGACCATAGCACGTCTGCACCCGTCGGACACCTTTAAATACCCCACTGATGAACGTCTGAGGCTTCTATGTTTCATAAAAACGGAGGTTGCTAACAAATGACTAAATAAGACTTCTAAACGTCATAATGCCAAACACTTAGCTAACTGAGTGATGTTGACGTCTTTAAAAATCCTGAAAGTGGTGTCAATTTGTGGAGTTTATCCCGATGAACAACAACGTGGAAATATCTCAAACATTAGTTCGCTACAGAGCTTATTTTTTGCCAAAATCTAATGGCAACTAATAAATGCCGTTGGCTTTTCTTTGAGGGAGCCCTTGCAATGCTAACTTCCAGGTCAGCCTACGAAAATATATCATCCCTGAAGAACTCTATTTGAATTCAAGAACACAGTTTAACCAAGCTCCGTGTTAAGCATCCACAATACAGTGGACATCTTTTCCAATATGTGATTGTTATTTCAGATCAGTGCTGGGTTGTTGAGCGCCTCTGTTCAACACTAATGCATTCCTGTGCAGTTGGTCTTTTTATTATTTATTTGCTCCCAAGATTGATCTGTGCCGCAGATCTATGTGCAACTGTTTCTGCACACAGCTGATACTAAAATAGCTACTCATTAAGGACTTGAAGCTAAGTGATACTCCAACCAAAAAAATGTAGTTAAGTGTCTCTCTTCCATTACGCTTGACAGTTGGTTGTAAAAAGTTAGGAGCTTCTTTATGGACTCAGCAGGAATTTGGTTGTGATTGAATCCAACAGCAACACTTTCTCACAGCGAGAAGAAAAGTTTCAAAACATCCAGAGAAGCCTCACCACCCGCGCCTACAGAATAATCCAGAGAGGAAACTATATATGTTTCACACCGACCTTTCAAGCTAAGAGTTATCGTCCAGCAATATGTAACAGTATCGAAAAAACGTGTGACTCGGCTTGACCTATTAAATGTAACCGGATAATTAGGAACTTTTGACTTTTCTGTGTTTCCTTTGAACTTCTCTTGTGAAATCGGAACTGAGGTAGAGAGCTGAACATAATAGCTGAACAGGACAATAATGATCGATTGTGCTCAAACCAATTCAATCTGTATTTAATCAGGAAATGCTCATGAAAATGTGTCCAACAGCAAGTTCTTTAATTGAGGCGCAAGTCTTGCCAAGCCATGTGTCACGCCTGCTATCAGCCTGTTCTGTGTTTAAACCTCACCCATATGGCACCGCAGTAAACCAACCCTATGGATGTGTCGACTCCCTCCGTCCTTCTGGTGCCGCTGTGGATCCGTCTACCCCAAACACTGATCCTCTGTGTTTCACATTTTGTCCAGGCCACATCCAGGCCCCGCTTCACGTCTCGGCCCAGTTCCTTCTTAATTAGGGGTTCGCAAGACTGCTCTGACGGAAAACGTAGAGGGTAGGGGGGGGGTTGGGTGGCATAGGGGATGGCTAGGCAAAAAAAAAAAAAAAGCCCTCAGTCCCTCGTTTTCCCACACTGTGCCCTCGAGTCCGGCCATTCACAACAAGTGTTCATTCATTTTTGATCAAATGTGCAGCGCTTTGTTCATCACCAAATGTTAATCAATGATGCGTTTGTGTCGGGACTCAAAGATGAGTCCTCTGGCGGGGCTTAAATTAGTGCAGGCCTAATTGGAGTAACCCAGAATGTTGTGACAACCGCCCTCCGCCAGCCTGCGGGGTTAAAACTCAACTTGTAAGTGAGTGAGGCTCTGCCCTCTTTTGTATGCTAATGTTAATAGCCATTTGAGCAATTGAGTTTCTCTCTGATTTGAACGACTAGAAGAATACAAAGTATAAAAAGGGTGTTCACATGCTTATGAAAACATACTTCCTTTAAAGAATGCTGCAGGAATGAGTTAGCATTTGAGCTCTTTTGGGTTTCCTCTTCTCAAAATCTATGTTTTTTCTTGTGGAGTTTTTGGGCTGTTAAGTACATTATTCAATTCCCTACTCTTAAATGTTTTAAGCTTGTACATGTCTGGAAGAGGAGGTTGCTTACAAGGGATTAAATGAGACATAACGCTAAGACGAGTTCCTCTTTAGCTTAGCGGTGTGGTGTGACATATAGCCACAATGTTGTAGCACATTTATAGCGCAACGTTAGCTATTTATTTTTAAGCAATTGCATTTCAACAATTATAAACGTTGTAGAACAGATGTTTGCTACATGCCTTATTTTCAGCAATATTCCAAAAATAAAATAGAAATGCACCATTGTCTTTTGTGGAGGCTAACTTCCGGGTCAGCTTACAAAAAGACTTGATCACTGCCCCCTTGGTTTGTGTTAAATATTATTTGAAGAGTTGCTGTTTTGTGTTTGTTAATATTTGTTTGCATCTGCTCCACAGACTCTAAAGGCTTGTCCAATCCTGGTGAGGTCGAAGCTCTGAGAGAGAAAGTGTACGCGTCTTTAGAGGCCTACTGCAAACAGAAGTACCCCGACCAGCCTGGCCGGTGAGAACACAAACACAGAAATGACACTGTGCTAATCCCCACATTCACCCTCATCTGCCCCTTTCTTCATACACATAACACCTTACTCTCTTTGCTTTATTCATTCAATATTAGTTTAATTCCAGAATTTTTTTATTTATTTTTTTTAAACTAAAGTAAAAATAAGATTGTTTTTAGTAATACAAAAGACTAGCTGTGAAAAACTGTTTTAAAAAATGTAATGAAGACTTTGAAAATACTTAAGTCTTTAGACAATGTGTCCTACATCCTAGACAATCCAATAATATGAAACATTTGAAAATGGATGTTTTGTCATATCAAGACAAAGACTGACTTAAGACCGCTAGGAGGGATTGTTATGAGCAACTAACACCAAGCAATTAAGAACAACTCTGGCTCATATTTTATTTCCGACATAGAAAATGTGCCTGTGACAATAACATCGTTAGTAAAAGTAGTATTGTGTTAGTTTGCTTTTCTTTTTTCTGTGAGGTTTGAAGTGAAACCAACTTGGGACTAAATGTTCTAAAGTGCACAAAGTGTTGCTTCGTGAATATCCTTCCTAAAAGACAGTTTTGCTTCAGGATCATTTCCCCACCCCTCCCTCTTCCTGTCATTGCATGATGCCATTTTGATTTTGTGTCTAACTTGGCTCTCCTGTCACAGATTTGCCAAACTGTTGCTGCGGTTACCGGCGCTGCGCTCCATCGGCCTCAAGTGTCTGGAGCACTTGTTCTTCTTCAAGCTCATCGGCGACACGCCCATCGACACGTTCCTCATGGAGATGCTAGAAGCACCGCATCAAATGACATAATAGCAGAGAGGGTTGAGCCCTCCTCACCCCCTCTCCCCCTCCTCAAACAGCCCTGGTTCTTTTTCAAAAACAATCTCCAGCAGGGGACAGATTGAGTCATGACTTTGGATGGAGAACCTCTTCCCATCCCGCCCTACCCTTTCCCCTTGAATAACAATGAATTCTTCACATCTGTGGGTCGGTTTTATACCTTGTAAAAATATATAAATAAGAAATATATATATAAGACAAGTCACACGGCAACACATGGACTTAAAGCGGAAAAAAAGAAACATATTGAGCCAACGTTTTCATCCTTGCTTTCTCCTACTCTTGGACGAGATTAAGGTGATCGGGTTTTTAACACCCACGGTAATGCTTGCAGGTATTTTGAAGAAAAGAAACGCCGATGTCATATTTGGATTCTCAGCGGGACAATCGTGGATTTAGAGAGCCTTGGGCTGCTTCGGCATGGACCCGAGCCCTTTCTCTCTTTCAGGACTACATTTTTAGGGAGGGACGCTAAGGGGGGGGGGGGTGAGGACAAGGTAAAGGATGTTTTCCCGCCTGGCTCCTGAACACGACAGGTCTTGCACTAGCTGAAGTTTCCTGGAGTCAAACTCAGACTGCGAGTGCTCAAAACCCTCAGGACTCAATTCCAACAAATACAACCATGTCTTACTCTGTCAGCACTGTGCGACCCGGGTGGAGGACGACGACGACGACGAAAGACTTCACTAATCAGCCCTTCAGTTAACGCTGTACAATCCGTGCTGAGGCACACAGGAAGACCAGGCCGTTGTATATTAGCTTTAAGCTACACCATGCTCTGACAGGCTACCAGCAGCCACAGGAACAACATTTACCATCCTTCATTTCCAACAATGTCGGACCTTTTGTCGGCGGTCTCCCTGCTCCTGTTTTTCATCCCTTCTCCAACCTCTCCACATCTCATTTCATGTGAATTTCAACACGCCGTTTTGTTTACCACCTCCACACTCAGAAATCCCTCCACGCAGCGGATGTTTCCTCATATCTACCTGTACAGAAAGTTACAACCGTACACAGTATTGACGTTATTTTCACTTGTGATTTTAATGCACAAATACCTCTGTTTCCATCCCTCCAACCCTCAGCTCGTTGAAGCATTTGAGGGAGAAAAGCGCTCAGCCGAGCCATTGTTTGTTTATTTGTATGCTACTTGGCACTTAACCTCATGACAGCGGATTTCCTAAACGGAGAGCTGATGTGATCTGCCTCCTGAGGTGGGATTTGGCTCGATCTTAAACACACCCCTGATTGTTTTTATCCTCCTCTCTCTGCACTTCTCTGGACCACCACGTGTCATTCAAGTCCAACTGAAATGTTCTTTATGTTATGTATAGTTTGCTTTATGCCATTTCCCCCTCCTTTTTCTCTAAACGCTGCAGCTGCTGCAAAACTATGCATCTAGTGCATTTCCAAAGATTGTCCTTAGAGCGGGTGTGGTTCAAACAGGTGTCTGTGAGGTGGGGGTCAAGGTCATTTTCCTCACTATTCAAACATTGAATAGACATCTTGTATTGTTTTATCAGCTATCAGCCCTCATTGAAAGGCGTTTAATGAAATGGTGAGACAAAGCAGAGTTTAAGGACATGTTAGCTAGTGAATGATATAGGATACAAATAAAACTTAGAAATCTCTTTTAGTCCTTTTTATCATATCTACTTATTCACCACTCTCTCGTAAGCACCTTGACACTGACTGGACCCGAAGAAGAAAGAAAAACCCTGAGCCCTGTTTTCATCAGGCTTTCATAAACTTAGACAGTTGAAGGTCTTTGGGGTATGGAGTCTTGAGTGTGCCACTTCAATAATACTTTTTTGCAGTGTTTTAAAACTATTAGAACAAAATTATAAGATTGTTTTAGTTTCAGTGTTTCTTACATTTTGCAATCATCTGCTAAAAGAATAAATAAATATTTGCTTATTTACAGATTCATAATTGGATATTTAAGCATAGTCATACTAGTAGTTTTTGATTAGGCTTTTATCGCAATATATGTTTTTTGTTTGTCATGTGACGAACATATTTTATATCACAATGAATTTGTCTGTTGCATTTATATTTACAGTTTCAACGTGGTGATTAATTTCATTTGAAGGGTCGTATGAATAAGCAGCAACATAGCAACATGAGCTTTTATTAGCTGGCTGTTTGGCTTCTGATCTTGTCTCCAAGCAAATTGTTTAACAGTTATTTTTGTATTTTTCAAAGTATTCATTGATAAGGAAAAACTCTGAAATTATTTTGGTGGCACCTATGGGACTCCATACTCCTATTGACTCCGACAAAATACGCTAATTGAAATATCGACAAAAAAAATGTTTTTCATAACAATTGGGGTCCAGTTTCAGTCTAGGCGGCCATTTAAAAGCTTCAAGCGCCCTCTGGTGGACGAAAGGTAGAACTGCGACGTTACTTGAATTTTCTACACGTATTTAATCTGACAAACAAAAATAGCACTTTCTGACTGCGTTGTTATCATCAGGCTCATTTTAATCAGTTACACCTCAGTTTCTATGCTTTCAACAAAAAAAAAGTAATAAGTTCAGTATTGGCTTGTGGTGTTTTTAGACAGTTTACAAACTATCCAGGTGACAGTATTGACAGCCAGTCTGAGCTCAGTTTACAGTATTTATATTCTGGATCAATTGTTCATAAATTGTCAACATGGCAAGGAAAATTAACTCTTTTTGTAGGACTGGGATGGATTTCCTTTTTTGGAGGATGGATTTAAAATCATAACAGCAGATATGAAGCTTTTTTTGGACTGGATGAACTAACTTTAAATTGAATATCCTCCCGCTCCCTTCAGCCTGGTGTCTCTTGGCTTACTGTGATTGGCGACCGCAGGTCTCTTACTTAAGCCATAAAGTGAATAATGTGCGAGCTCACTCACCCATGCAGGAAATGAACAGACAAGGATCTTCTTGACCGGTCAAAAAAGAAAGGATCACCCGCATGAATGCTTTATAACATAAAGCTCTATTTTGTTAATATGTATATGTGTATATATTTATAAATATATATCGACAGATCTGTTCCTTGAGTATTTCCGAACATTGAAAGAGGGAGTCTTCTCTGACCACAAATATCAGAGGGTTTCCTTTTTTTGCTATTGACTTTATAAAATCAATCATGATCAACCAGCAGATTTAAAAAGTATTAGCTTCTCAGCAGATTATGGGACCGCAAAAAAAAAGAAATACAAAAAAGTTGAAGACTTTAAACCCTCTGAAATGTATGTGTTGCTTAGCAGTTGTATGTTGAAAAAGTGTAATCAGGAAATCAGCTTGTGACACAATCACTGCTTTCTTTGTGCATAGACTGTAAAAAAAAGAAAAGAAAAAAAACACTTTGAAAAAAAGATCTATTTTTGTACAAAGGTAATTTTATCCCCTTGCTTGTGTACTCTGTTCCCTTGTCCTCCTGCGGGCTGTCGTATACGTCGTGGAAAAGCTTATTCAACAAGGCAATTTTCAGATTGAAAGTTTTAAAAGGTGCGAGGAGTCGTCGGCACCTCCTGTCGCCTTTACTTTGCCATTTTCAACCTGCGAGACGGGAAATGTCTTTTCATTATATTTGTCCATTTTTTTTAAAAAGGCGATGGAGTTTTTGGTCATCTGTTCTTTGTGGGTTGTTCTCTGATGTTCTATCTTTCATGGACAGAAAAAATGGTTATTAAAAAACTCAAAGTGAACTGACTGATGGTTGATTCTGTGTGGAAGATTGTCACGACTCGTTAAACATACAAAACTGGTTTTATTCAGGTTAGAGCTGTCAAATGCAAACATGTATTCCACAGAAACCCAGGTTGAGTACAGAGGACAGGTGCTGCTGGTGAGTAGGACTACAATAGGAGTTACTGAAGCCAAAAAAAAAAAAAAACAATACGTCAATGTAATATGTACAAATCTAGACGACAATATATCTGCATTTGGTCATATGGTTATAGTAAACCATTAAATTCTCAAAGGGGGCTTTAAAAAATGTTTTAATGGTACTGTCCAGCTGACTTTTTATTGACTAATTCTTGGCTTCCAAAACCTCAGATCCGGGTTTATTGCCCTAATATGACTTGCAATAAATCTTACCATAGACTTTTGAGATCTGGTATCTGATATCAGGGGGGGGGGGGGGATGAATGGAAGTGCCTTTTGAAAAAATAACAGCCATAAGGATAAGGATATTTCTTTCCTCAATGTTGATGTTAAAGTCACCTCATTGAAAGCCAATCAACAATTACACAGACAAAATGAAAAAAAGAATGCAAAATAAACAGAAGAAAGGCCAAATAAGCACTACATTTATTGTACATGAGCAGATATGGGTGGTGGGTATGAAGCCCGGGACATCAGGGGTCAATGCAGTGTCAATAATACTGAAGCACCAGAACAGAGCATCAACATTGTATAACAAAAGTCTTGAAAAAAAAGTCCCTGTGGACGCAACAAAAACCTGGCACGCTGACATGGGAGTATCTCAGATGTGACGGGGGGAACGCGTCCGCTGCAGAAGATGTGGGGTGTTTTTTTTTTCGATGACGCTGTGTCTCATTTGGCTCTCCTTGCTGAATTTCCTTACGTGGAAGCCCTCTGCATCACGCAGGAGCTCTCCTTTAGAAAAAAGTCCTTTCTTACAACAAAATCAGAAGAAAAAAAAAAGGAATATGATCGGCCCCAAAAAGAGCTTAGCAGTCGCTTCTCCATAGCTTGATGGTTTTGTCGTTTTCTAAAGCCGCGGACGCGATGATGTTCTCTGTCGGGTGGCAGGCGGTCGATATGACGACGTCTGAGTTGGGAGACAGGAAATAGACAGGGGGTCAATAACAGCGGTTCACAAATAAGATGTCTTAAATCTAATTCTAAATAATGTGTGTGTGCTGTACCTGTGTGGCCCTGGAGCTTCTGCACGATCTCCTTGGTCTGCAGGTTCCAGATGTACACCATGTTGTCCTCGGAGCCGGACACGATCCACTGCAACAGAGCACACGCTTAGCTTAGCAACATTTAGCTTTTTTTTTTTTTGAAAATGTGGTGAAATATAAATGGATAAACTGCATGGTTGAAGCATTATCACCAGGAAGGATTTATTTAATCATGAAGGTCAAAACAGACCAGACACATTTTTTATTCATTTCTCACCTTTCCCCCGGTGACTGAGAAATTCGCGAATATGCAGTACTTCTCGTTTTTGTGGCCGCTGTACGTTTTCAAGCACTGGAGGAAAAATAAAGAGTGAATTCTCCGCATTAGATAATCAGAGCAGTTAAGTAAAAAATAGTCAACAAACAAGAAGAAAATTAAATAATTAAATACAACTGTTTGGGTCTTAATATCTTTAACTACATGAACATGAGACAGTTTTACATAAATGTAAAAAAACTGAAACCATCTGACAGCTGATTTTTGTATTTAAAAAGATAATAATTGAGTATTTAAACTCAATGCTTACCTTTCCTTTGCTGTAATCCCACAGCTTCAGCGTGCTGGAATAAAAAAAAAAACAAGCATGTTAAAAAAAAGTGTTAAAACACACCAACATTTTAATCATATCATCTGATGTGTATATTCTGTTTTTATAAAAGTGCAGCTGGTGCATACTGCCCTCTGCTGATGAGCATCCTGAACAGCATAATGACCACTACATACATTAAATACATTAAAACACAGTTCACTACTCACTTGTCCAGTGTAGCTGCCAGGATGTATTTTCCATTTGGGGAAAACTTCACAAAGGACACCGGAGGGTTATCGTCATCTGATCAGAACACAGTAACAGGAGTAGAGTCAGTACAGCATCATTAATGCCTCATTTCAAACAGAAACAATTATAATTGTTTGTCACTAATCATAACACCATTTCCAAACCTTTTCTGCAGTTAGATACATGAGAATGGAATCAGTGCTCAAACAATATCAAGATCAAGATTTACTGCGTGATCTTACCTATGAGTGTCTTTAAGCACTGGCCCGATGCTGTGTCCCAGATTCGGCTGGGAAAATAAAAATAAATAGTTTTAAGATGACATTTTGTTGTTTCGCAAGACACTTAATATATAAACACACTGCAGATCTTTGTGGGTTGGAGTTTTTTTTTTTTTTTTTTTTTTTAAAGGGGCCCAATGATGCTCCTTTTCAGGTTCCTTTTTGTATGCAGTGCCTCCACTGTGACAGGTCTCCATGCTTAATGTTCAAAAAGCTCTTTATTTTTCTAATACTGCCTGTGCTGCAGCAGCTCTTTTCACCCTCTGTCTGAAACCAGAGCCCAGTCTGCTCTGCTTGGTTAGCTGGCCAGCTCTGTTGTGATTGGTCAACTGCTTAGAGATGTCCCGACCCCTAGCCTCACATACACTGTGTTGGAGCACTAGCCGATAGAAGTGTTGGTGTTATGTAGTGACGTCACTATATTACAGGGTATATGCAGGAATCCTGAAGTCAAATTTAATACATTTTTAAGACCTTTTTTAAGACCCTTTCCATACATTTTAAGACCTCATCGCAACTTTGAGTTCTAACCGGTTACATTGGCAACACACTTTACCTCACATTGACTGTATTGATTGTAAGATAGCAAAACTAAACAGAGTGCAGACAGACTACTGAAGCCTCCTCTCCACATGAACTTCAACCTCTCTGTGAAGGTCAGGTTTCATGCAGTATGCTGCTTTGTTGCTTCTGTACTCTGTGCTCTTTCATTCCAGTAAAACTCCTCAGAAACCATTAGAAACCAGTATTTGACCAATAAACAAAACAATTGACAAAACTTTGAACTATGAAATATGTTAAACTTTGGTGAGCTTCAGCGGGGTAATGCCATATAGGAGCTCCCTCACAAATACCCAGGGGTTAAATTGGGCTGGGGCTGTCCGGGGCTAAGCCCTGGCACATAGGACGATGCTCTGACGTCATCACCCTCACACATTTGTCATATGTTTACAAAAAAAGGATATATATGTTAAGACTTTTCTCGTTCTTAATATAGACTATATTAGGGTCGATATGTGTTGACTTTACTTTAAAATAGCAGATCTCTGTGACCGGATATAGTTTGGCTTAGACCCCGGCCCCACGAGGACGCATACGGTAAAACGCATACGCAAACGCAAAAAAGTCTTCCGTTCACACGCATTCGATTCATTAACGTGTCCGTTCACACTAGACCGCTGGAAATGCTGGAAACTATGTAGTACATATGTCAGGCCTGTAAGTGGCGCTGCTGCCGCCCGAAATACACCAAAAGCAGCGAAGAAGACCCCGGAGCATGGTTGCCATGGTTGCCCTTCTGTTTATTCTCCGCGGTGGACGGCGTGTTCTCCTGCTGTATCTCTCAGGTAGTCCCACAGCAGATGAAAAACACCCACCTCTCCGCCACTTCCAAGGGACGATGGAACCGTGCGGCAGTTTCCGTAAAAAAAATGTTCCGCCGGTCAACATGTCCATTAAAGTTTAAATCTTCCGTACAAAATTAGAAAAGTGCCGGTCAGAGGTCTTCTTTGTTATTTATTGAGCTTTAAAACAAATTGATAACGACTCTGTTCTCTGTATAATAATATTTAATAAACGGTGCTTGCCTCTCTTTTCCTCCCCCTCTTCTGACAGCCCAGCAGCAGGAGACGTGGGGAGAGGGAGGCGGGCTATTTCATCGTTATCAGAAAATGATCATATAGGGCTTACACACGGAGCCGTTGGACCCCCAGAGCGTTGCGTATGCCGGTCTACCCACCTTGGGACCCGTTACCGTAGTCGTTTAGTTCCCCCCCCACACAGAGCGGAGCAAGGCAACGAAACTTAAAATAATAAGCAGCATTTTACGGGGCGCTATGCATGGGGCCGCCTTGGGGGGTTTCCCGACATGTCGTTTCAGTAAATTAAAGGGTGTTTCATGTTGTCGTTGTTGTGGACCTTCTTAATACCTTGGAAAATGCCGTTTAATATTTTTTAATAGCCTTAATTTTCGCTAAATTGATTTATCAACTTTTAATACTTTTTAAGACCCCGCAGACACCCTGTATTAACACACCAGTAAAATTGAGGCGTTTCAGCTGGGGGGGGAGGGGGGGGGATTTTAGCCTTTGCAGACCATTTACATGCACAAAAACCGGCTATATGACACTACAGGAGGGAAAACAAGCAGAATCGGGCCTCTTTCAATATGAGTGTGGATGTATAAATACAAGTTAGTTTTTACCAAAGACCATCGTAGCTGCTGGACACGATCAGAGAGCCGTCTCTGTTGAAATGAACCTGCGGGAGGAAAAAGATAATCACATTACTGTTACAGGTTTATCTCAAATCTAGAAATGTGTTAATAACCAACTGAGCTTACAGCTGAGACAGGGTCAGAATGTGCCGGCAATGTTTTCAAACACTTCCCGGTCTTCACGTCCCATATCCTTACGCTCTCATCAAACTGGAAGCAAAACAATCACATGATTTTTTTAGTAAAAGGTCTGCTCTCCATTTCCTGCATGGTTTATATCAGAAGCTTCTTTGACTCACCGATCCTGACACGATGAGGTTGGATTGGGGGTTGAAGTTGCAGCAGAAGACGTAGTTGCTGTGACCTTTAAGAGTTTTTAAGCATTTCCCCTAGGAAGAATAGAAGCGTGGCGTTAAAACATGACATTCTCTCAAGCCCTGATGTATGGTGGTGATACGAATATCCATATCATCTCAGTTTGATGAATGTTGATTCAAGCGTTCCCTTACCGAGCTGACATCCCAGATCTTCAAGGTTTTGTCGTCCGATGCCGACACCAGGAGGTTGGAGTCAGAGGACCATGCCACGTCAGAGATACCCTGAAGCATCATGGGTAATAGTTAGGAACATAATAGAACAGCAAGGATCATACCATAGCTCACTACTAAAGTGATGTATTGTAACTGATACATAAATGTAGGTTTCCAGGAGTTTCTCAAGAAAAATAATATAGTATGAGGGCAATACTGTGGCGCTGTTCTTGTTTTATATATATAATTATTATATATTTATTAGGGCTGTCAAAGCCCTGTGTGTCAAAATGAAAGACAGTCCACACACCTATCAATCATCAAACCGTGGGGTCTTAATTCATTATGTGTTGATTTCTATCAACGGGGGAGTACTTCAGGAAAGTCGACGGGGGGGGGGGGCTAGTGGAGCACTTCGTGACCACAGAGCGTGAACGTTGTGATCAGCTGTTTTAGCGCAGTTCTCCAGTGAAGGGGGGGGGGGGGGGGGCACAATTCCGTTGTACAGACCGACGTTAACAGCAGCCCTGTCTGTGCACACGGAAACCGACTCTGTCGTCCGGTGATCTAACCGCCTTCTGGAAAAGCTTCACAAGTACGTCGGTACACAAATGCGCTTTGTGACACAAGTGACGGTACGCATTTCAGATTGTTGAAAAAATGCGTACCTGCGTACCAGTTATGTGCACCCCTGTACTACAGCAAAAGTAGTCTCCGTCAGGACTTCCTGCAACAACACCACGCCGTTATCTTGATTCTGATTGGCCAGAGGACATTATCAAAGATGTTCTATTTAGAAGACGATCACTACGTGACAAAAGTTTTCAAAACCGTTTCTAGTCTTCGGTATTTCCAGACAAGTGGCTACTGAAATCAATCTTACTAACTGCTGTCTGTGCAATTCTCAGCGCGAGTTGGCGGACTTTATTTTGCTTACTTTAACATCATTTTTCATGGTGGGGCAAAGCAGTTTCTTGGTATGGCTGTAGCCTACCCCAGCCATACCCTGGCGCTGCCACTGGTGGGATGTATGGGGCGGGCCATTCAACACATGCGTTAAATATTTTAACACAATTAATTCAAAAGATGAATTGCCGCCGTTAACGCGATAATTTTGACAGCATTAATATATTTATAGATGTAGCAACGTCGGAGCTCCGTAAAAACAAAGCTGACTATGCCGTCTTATGCTCTATTTGACACGAGTTTCATATTTTTGGAGTAATTATATTGTTGTGGACGAACATAAATATAGTTTTCTTGCATCACTTTAAAACAAATCTGGGAAAATCTGCATTTTGGTATGAGGGCGCACGCCAAATGTAAGAGGGAACAGCGCCCCTGTTACCCGGTTAAGACAACCCAGGTTTAAATCACCTTCTTTTGTTCTTCACATGGGTAATGGGTCATGACAAATACAATCCCATTAATAAAAAAATAACCAAAAAGGCTAAAACAATGTGCAGCAGTAAATATGATGAATTTCTTTCACTCACAAGTTTGTGTCCGGAAATGGTTTTCTCAAACTTGCCGTCATACGCGCCCCAGATTTTGATGAGTTTGTCAGCCGCTGTCAAGAAAAAACAAACATGTATTTAGTGTCGTGACAACTTTTTCTTTTTTTTGTTTACGCGACAACGACTATTTTGTTTATTTTTGAGGAAGAAATAGTTAGCAGATAATACAAAATAATAATAATGAAAATAAATGTAGCACAAATTTATATGTGATTTAAAGCAAACAGGAAAAGATCAAAGGACTCACATGAGCTGGCGAGCCACTCTCCGCTCGGACTGAACTTGACGGAGGAGACCGCTTTGGTGTGTCCCGCTAGTGTGAACTTCAGGCTGTAGTTGGGCTTGCCAGGTGCAGACTGTCAATGAAAACAAAACCGCACATAAAAAAAAAAAAAAAAGGGCAAACACATCGCATTTTTCAAAATATGATACCATTGGGAAAAAAAGTAAAACATTCACAGATGTTCTTCCCCAGCATACATTTATAATCAGAAATCCTGACCTTGCTTTGACTGGAAGATGACGATTGGACAACGGGAGGTTTCGTGTCAGTCTCTGGTTTCTTATCTTCTGTTGCCATGGTGAGGAAATGAGCATCAACTGGGCAGGATCCTAAAACAGAAGAAATTGATATTGAAACAAGTTTAGAAATAAAAATGTTATATACAAGAAAACCAATATAAAGCAAAACATAATCAACTGCAGACTGAGGACTTAAAAATAGCCAGCAAAAGGTTTGTATGTATACAATGTGGATGAAATAGCCAAATAGCATTGTAAAGTTATTCATTATAAGGAGTCAGCTATGCTAGAGAGCACATTTTGATGTGCTAGTATGGTGTAATTACAATATATATTTGCAATGGCTCGCCTCAAAAAAACTTGATATGTAACTAATCACTCCAAGGGATACATACCTCATTTAATTTAAGGGAATTTCAATTGTTGTGTACAATATGGGCCACATGTCATCGATACAATGACATGTTATTCTTATCATGTCAACCATGACAGCTATGTTATACATTTTACACTTCATATCTATGCAATGCAACCGTGAGAGTGCTAATCATTTCCGGTAAATACTTTAATAAAAGGCATTTGTATTCGTCTTTAGTTGTTAAAAAGCCATGAAGCGAGTGTCTGCTTTCTACTTTAGCATAGCGTCATCCATTAATGTGGCTATTTCAGCTAGCAACTAGCTAGCTAACGTTAACTGGCCTTGTTAAGGTGATATTAACATGTTATACAGTCAGGTAACACTGCATAACATACTAGTTGGTATAAAAGATAAACATATTTACGTTTATTCGTGTTTTAATGCAATACATTTGAAAATAATGAATTTTAAACAAAGGGCGACACGGGATCTCTTCGCTGGGAAGTTCAACTCTGACAGTAACGTTAGCTATCATCATACTGCATACATTTATGATTTTAAAACAGACAAATAAAGATAGCAACTCCATCTTATATGCACGTGTTTATTATTACAGCTAACAGCAGTGTAATCATGTAGCCGTCTGTCTTAAATCGATGATGCTGTTGACAAATTGGCTGATCTGCCACAGATGGGCCCTCCATTCAAACAAGGAAGAATTCATCATAAACCGATACTCACGGGGTTTTGATGCTGCTCCGCGTTCAGATCGATACTCCGCGTAAAGATTGGTCGGAAAAAGCACGTATTTTTATTTAGACGATCATGGAGACCGCATTTAAGCACTTGGCTCGCTCCTGTATGTTTGCCTGCTGGCTGCGAGGAGAAGCGGGGAATGTGGCGTATGGTGGTGAGTACTGTACTGCGCATGCGTGTTATCCTCAGAAGTAACGGAAGCTAACGAGGGACAATTAAGTGTCAAACGCAAATTTGGACTATATTTACTTATTCTTTTTCTTTGGGTATAGCACTGGTTCTAATGTGGCCTTGCTACGCGTTTGGGCTGCAATGGGTAACACTTTACTTTCACCGTTGATAAAAACATAATAATATTGAATTGATAGAATATGGGATTTTAATACAGGACAGAATTTGAGAGTGCCACCATACACCCCGGTCCATAGGGGGCAGTGTCCTCTCTGTTTACTATCCGCCTATGCAGCTATCGGAGAGGGGAACAAGAAAAAACAAAGCACGTTTCTTGCCTTAGGTTTGTTTTAGTGCGAACGTTTTCAGTTTCAAAGTGGGTGTAACGGTTCACTCTGGAGGTAACTATTGACATTTACAGGTGGGCATGTACTAGGTGTAGAATCCTCTAAAGCAAGAATTGTCGTTATTTTCAAAAATATATGTAAACAAATGTCTGAACTCGTCCACAATGTCTTTCGCGGCGTGACTTTCCTGAATTCAGTTTTGTGAAGATGACAGGTAACTTAGCTTTGAACATTTAAGGTGAGGTCTGGTCAAAACAACACATGGTGAAAACTTAGTTCTGAAACTCGACGTTCTAAAAAACAAACAAAGCATAATTTGACCATTGTATGCAACTTCCTATGCAACTTAGTTATGGTAAGACTATTCCTTACTTTTGGCGAACTACGTTTTATTTCGACGGCTAGCTAGTAACATTTAAGCTAACAACACCTGGGTTAGTTATAGCATATCTCAGGTAACGTTTACTCAGGCACTTTCAGCAGTTTTTTGTACAATACCTATTGTGCTTTAAAAAACCTGTCAAGCTAGTTATTTGCTTTTTGTTGCGTTTAATGTAATGTCAATAACTTAAAGTTAGCAGGTTTACTTATTGCTGTAATTCTACAGTACTTTGGGCACACGCTATCTATAGAGCAACGCATCGTATAACATCTCTTAAACTGAGTGTAAATATATATAGATTACCTGTTGCAACTGATTAAGCTTATTGAGTGAACAAATAACATTTATTATCAATTACCTATAACTTGTCATTCAAATAACACATTGCTACATTTGTTTTACATAAAATAACAACTAGTTAAACAACAGATGAAAAAAGTATGTATTTTAACATTAAATGAAACGCATGAATATCATAAAGCTGTATTATGTATTTCCTATTGCATACAAGGTTCAACTTTGAAATGTTCCTATGGTAAGAAGTGTGTTTGTTGGGTCTGTGCTTGTTGTCAGACTTCAAACTTAAATGTGATTTCAAGATAATGTAGACTGACCTTCAGTTTTTGAGAGGGCACATCTCCAGCATCCCTGATTTGCATCCAAATAAAAAAAGTGGACCATAGGTATGATGTGATTCTGTTTTTAATATCCACAGATCACCTTTTCTTGTATGAAAACTATGAATGAAGTGAGCTGGCCTTTGAAGACCTGACATACGGAAAATACAGAACTCATAGGAGACAGCAGACACCAGGGGAGGCTGTGTTCACCTATCAGAGCCCAGCCTGGCGTCATCATGTCAGCCGACGCGAACACGCACCCCCCACGTCTCGTGAATCCTCCGCCCCCTGAAGTGACGGACCCCAACACTCCAGGCCGGAAGACCAACCAGCTGCAATACATGCACAACATAGTGATCAAATCCCTGTGGAAGCACCAGTTTGCCTGGCCTTTCTACCAGCCTGTTGATGCAGTGGCTCTGGGACTACCAGTGAGTAGTTTGCACATGTTCTTCAAACTTTTTCAATTCTAGTGCAATATCCATCTCTCAAAATATGTAATTAAAAAAAACGACATTCTGAATTAGGTATTGTGGTGCTGCACAGAGTCACGGCCAAAAATCTTTATTTAGTAGCAGTCCATAGTCATTTGAATATATTTGTAATTGTCTTGACGGTGCACCTGTTTTTATGATTACAATGTCACCCTATTCCCTGATCTCCGCCTATTATATTGAAATGTACCACACAAATGTGATCTATATTGTAATGAACAAAAATTATCTTGGAAGAAGAAACCTTTTAAAATGCTAGACACATGACTACTAACAACTAATTTGACACATGTGTGTATTTATTTATGAAGTTATTCAACCCAGAAATGCTAAATCTCCCCATCTGCCTTTTGCATATATACAGTGGGGCAAAAAAGTATTTATTCAGCCACCAATTGTGCAAGTTCTCCCACTTAAAAAGATGAGAGGCCTGTAATTTTCATCCTAGGTATACCTCAACTATGAGAGACAGAATGAGAAAAAGAAATCCAGAAAATTTCATTGTCTGATTTTTAAAGACTTTATTTGCAAATTATGGTGTAAAAATAAGTATTTGGTCAATAACAAAAGTTCATCTCAATACTTTGTTATATACCCTTTGTTGGCAATGACAGAGGTCAAATGTGTTCTGTAAGTCTTCACAAAGTTTTCACACACTTGCTGGTATTTTGGCCCATTCCTCCATGCAGATCTCCTCTAGAGCAGTGATGTTTTGGGGCTGTCGCTGGGCAACACGGACTTTCAACTCCTTCCAAAGATTTTCTATGGGGTTGAGATCTGGAGACTGGCTAGGCCACTCCAGGACCTTGAAATTCTTCTTACGAAGCCACTCCTTCGTTGCCCGGGCGGTGTGTTTGGGATCATTGTCATGCTGAAAGACCCAGCCACGTTTCATCTTCAATGCCCTTGCTGATGGAAGGAGGTTGTCACTCAAAATCTCACGATACATGGCCCCCTTTAATTCTTTCCTTTACACCAGTGGTCACCAACCTTTTTAAGCCCAAGATCACCGACCTCGGCCTAGGTGAAAGGCGAGATCTACCTATTGCAGAATTGAGTGAAAAAGACAGCCCAGACAATGCTTCCAATTTGAGGTCTTTTATATAGGCTAATTGCATCTGAATTACTGTTACAATGAAGGCTCCATAATCAGCTCACGGCATATAGGCAGGGGTAAAGTGCTATGTGCGAGTGGGGGGCGGACCTCACCTCTTCTAGGGGGGTCCTCACCTCCTCTAGGTCCTCACCTCCTCAAGGGGGGTCCGGGGGGATGCTCCCCCGGGAAGATTTTTTTTTTTAAATTGAAGATGAAAGAATCAATCTGGTGCACTTTGAGAGCAACATGAAGAGATCTATGCATTCATCTCTCAGCACCATTATGAGACAGAACTGTAAACAGATTTTCTTTTTCTTTATGGATATTTTACAAATCACTCCCCTTTTAAACTGTATTCTTGTTTTACTGCCATATAGTATTTCATACCTGTTTTTCATCTATTCTCTTATTGTTTGTATAACTATAATGATCATATGAAGGTGTACCGCAGAAATAATCTTTTGAATAATTTGTGACAAAATCGTTTTAGTCTAAACACTCAGTCCTTTAGCTCACCTGAGCCCCTCAGTCTGACAGGGGAAGACTCTCCTCCAGCTTGTTGTGGAAACAGCTCCTTATGTCCGTTAGTGCAGCTAGCTAACCAGATGCTAACATCACGGTCCCCGCTAGCACCGGTTTGAATGACACAAGCACACGTGTATTTCCATGCAACTCTGATTGGTCTGGTGACTTGCCTCTGTTGCATTCACTGAACACGGGAAATTGCAGTCCTGCCGTCCTCTCTTGTGTCATGATGAGGTTCACATAAAGCACGGTTAATGTATTATATTATTGAGGTGTCTCAAATATACGTCAATCAAGTGGCACCTGCTAACGAGGTGGTGGATGATAGGTTTACATCTAAAAAAATATTTTTCAAACATTATTATTTTAATTTTATTTTTCTTTCTTTTGTTACTTTTTTTGTTAACGGTCCGCGATCTACACGCACCACACTCGATCGCGATCGACTGGTTGGTGACCACTGCTTTACACGTATCAGTCGTCCTGGTCCCTTTGCAGAAAAACAGCCCCAAAGCATGATGTTTCCACCCCCATGTTTCACAGTAGGTATGGTGTTCTTTGGATGCAACTCAGCATTCTTTCTCCTCCAAACACGTCTAGTTGAGTTTTTACCAAAAAGTTATATTTTGGTTTCATCTGACCATATGACATTCTCCCAATCCTCTTCTGGATCATCTAAATGCTCTCTAGCAAACTTCAGACGGGCCTGGACATGTACTGGCTTCAGCAGGGGGACACGTCTGGCACTGCAGGATTTGAGTCCCTGGCGGCGTAGTGTGTTACTGATGGTAGCCTTTGTTACTTTGGTCCCAGCTCTCTGCAGGTCATTGACTAGGTCCCCCCGTGTGGTTCTGGGATTTTTGCTCACCGTTCTTGTGATCATTTTGACCCCACGGGGTGAGATCTTGCGTGGAGCCCCAGATCGAGAGAGATTATCAGTGGTCTTGTATGTCTTCCATTTTCTAATAATTGCTCCCACAGCTGATTTCTTCACACCAAGCTGCTTACCTATTGCAGATTCAGTCTTCCCAGCCTGGTGCAGGTCTACAATTTAGTTTCTGGTGTCCTTTGACAGCTCTTTGGTCTTGGCCATAGTGGAGTTTGGAGTGTGACTGTTTGAGGTTGTGGACAGGTGTCTTTTATACTGATAACGAGTTCAAACAGGTGCCATTAATACAGTTAACAAGTGGAGGACAGAGGAGGCTCTTAAAGAAGAAGTTACAGGTCTGTGAGAGCCAGACATCTTGTTTGTTTGTAGGTGACCAAATACTTATTTTACAGAGGAATTTACCAATTAATTCATTAAAAATCCTACAATGTGATTTCCTGGATTCTTTCCCCCCATTCTGTCTCTCATAGTTGAAGTGTACCTAGGATGAAAATTACAGGCCTCTCATCTTTTTAAGTGGGAGAACTTGCACAATTGGTGGCTGACTAAATCCTTTTTTGCCCCACTGTATGTATGTATGTATATATATATATATATTGTTATTTATGTATTTATCGTATATATTGGTATGTCTCGTTTGATATTTTAAAAAAAAAACTGCTACAGCTATTTTAATATAATTATACCTGTTGCAAGGACGAATCATCCAATCCTTTTTAAACATGTGGCACTAAATCAAGGAACACCCTATTCATCTGAGAAATGTACTCTTTTCTCCTTAATTAGGACTACCACAAAATTATAACATCTCCAATGGATTTGGGAACCATCAAACGACGACTTGAGAACAGCTTCTACTGGAGCGCAAGTGACTGTATGCAAGACTTCAACACCATGTTCACAAACTGCTACATCTACAACAAGGTGAGGAGCTTATTAACAAAGATACAACACTACCTGGTTAGCCTCACAGAAACCATTTCCTCAAAGATGTCCCTCTTCCTGTCTTCAGCCCGCTGACGACATCGTGCTGATGGCCCTCGCCGTGGAGAAGGTTTTCCTGCAGAAGGTTTCCCAGATGCCTCAGGGAGAGTTGGAGATTTATCCACAGGTGGCCAAAGGGAAGGGCAAGAAAAGTAGCACTCCAGGTAACAGACAGATGATGCTGCTTCACATTATTATAGTTATTTGAAGAAGGAGGATTTGTATCTCATAAATGTGTTCACGTGAAGAGGTTTTACTCACCTCTGTTTATGGCTATAGAACAATTATTTGTCCTATTTAGAAGACGAGGCAGCGGTGTGCAGCCTCTAGTGGCTGAAATGAGTATCGCAACAACAAACATACTAAAAAATTATCCTGAAAATTTACAAAGATTATCGTTGCAGTTTTTTTTTTTTACTCAACACAAGATCATCTTTTTGATGAGACTTAAAGAGGACACATTATGCTAGGGAACTTCAGGAGTCTAGCCTTTGCAGACCATTTACATGCACTAAAACCTATATAAATCAATAAGGCCCTTTTTTATTTATTTTCCCTTGTTTTTCACATGTTTCCTTTTTTAAACAGTGTTTACTGCGTGTAATGCAGGTGGGGAGAATGTGACTGCTGACACATGTTCTACGGCTGCATCGCCCACATCTCAACCCAGCCTCAGCTGCACCACCTCCCCCCCCGCAGCCCAACACCCTACACTCACCACATTAAAAGTGAGTCATCCTTTATGTCGCTTTCCTCTTCATTGTAATATTTTAAAAAATCGCAGATCATGAGTTGAGTTATGACTTTTCTTTTATTATTCTTTTGCCAATGAAGAAGAAGCACGTGAAGCGGAAAGGAGACTTCCCCTCGGATTTCTCCTCCGCAGGCTTCACCAGTTTGAGTGATTCATCAGGAGGCAAGAGGAGACGAGAAAGCACAGAGCCCGGACAGGAATTAAGTGAGGAGAATAATCAGCTGCAGTATTGCAGCGACATCCTGAAGGAAATGCTGTCGAGGAGACATGTTGCCCACGCCTGGCCTTTCTACAAGCCAGTGGACGCTGAAGCTCTGCAGCTCCACGACTACCACCTGATCATCAAATACCCCATGGACCTCGGGACAGTGAAGGTATCAGCTGTTTATCACACCAGAGCTGCACACGTCACCTTAGTGTTATCGAAACAGATTTCAAAATAACTGCAACATGCACACTTGTATGATATACTGTATATACACAGTGTATAGATACATGTATATATGTATATAGTATCCTATGTTTTTTTTTTACCAGTAAATTGGTCTTTTACACTGTATTCTAACTTATTCTGTATATTTTTAATTGTTTGTAAAATACTCTACAATTTTTCTTTCTAATGTTAATATGTATAAAGTTACAATTTAATCTTTTTGTTTTACTTTGTAATGTTTTGTAAACATACTCCTCAGACAAAACCATTTCAAAATGTTAGATAAATAAAATAAAAATACCCTTATCTAATATTAACTAGTGCAATATCCAAATCACAGTATGCGTAATATTAAGGAAAGGAAAAATATATTTTAGAAATAATATTAAACAAAAATATGGATATTATTTGGAATAAGGTAAAGAGAAACCTACAAAGGTTAAGCTACAGACAAACACATCTTAGGTCCTCCTAAAAGAAAAATCACACGATTCAAATGTATTACATGTTGAAATGATTATCTTAATATCCCTGATCATATTATATCAAAAATAAATAATCACAATTAGTTCCACTCTTGTAAATGGTGCAGCCCTAATTCTCTCCCTAGTTCATCTGTTGTCTGGATGACTCTTCCTCTGTATTCCCAGAGCAAGATGTCTGGAGGGCAGTACACGGACGCTCAAGGCTTCGCTGCAGACGTCCGGCTCATTTTTTCCAACTGCTACAAATACAACCCTCCAAATCACAACGTGGTCATCCAGGCCAGAAGACTTCAGGTGATTACTTCAACTGTATACAAGATCATTTCAAATACATGTTTTCTATGTCTGTTTGTAACCATGGCTTTAGAGTGTGTTTGAGAAGTGGTTTGCCAAGATGCCAGAGGAGCCGGTGGAGATGCCTTTACCAAAGAGCGCAGGTTTTGGTGAAATCAGCACCAACAGCTCCTCCAACCTGGACTTAGAGGAGGAGCGGGCCACTCGACTTGCTGAGTTGCAAGAACAGGTGGGTGCAGAACAGGTGGGTTTCTACACAGATCTCCAACTCTCATTTTCTCCTTATTTAAATGGTTGACTTCCAATTCAAACCTGAGGGATAGAAACCTGAGTTACTCTCGGCTCCGCTACTTTCCTTTGATTTGTAGAGAGCTGCAGGAATGACATATCTTAGTAGGAAGTTAGCAACGCATTGGTTCCCTCAACAAAGAGCCAATGGGATATTTCTATTGAATCTTCAAAAAGTAGAATCTCCTCAAATCCCTTTTAATGATATGGATCAAAAACCTAATGTTAGGCTTTTAAAAAAAACTACCGCACAATCAAATGACCTAAGAGCTACGCCATTATGCTAAAGGGAGAATTAGCCAGTTCTTAGCATATGCAATTTTTAACACACGTGAAAGCTTAAACCTTTACAAACGGGATATTTACTGACTTATGTAATGTCGTAGAACAGCATCTCTTTAGGTTGTGTTTACCAAAGATGGACAAATACTGAATCGTTTCCAGATGTTAGAACTCATTCCTTCGCTACTCTTTTGACTTCCTGTGTATTGACTTTAAAAGGTTTGGCTTTCCTGGCCAACACACAAAACAAAACAGATACCCATTTTCAAATTAGAATGAAATATAGCTAAAAAACCTGTCCTGTAATTATAATGTAAATCCATGCTTAGCTAAACTTAGCCTAGCATACAGTCATTTGCTCGATATGACGTCCTCGTCTCCCTCATCCGCTTCTTCTTACTAGCAAACAGGAGCTACTCACTGACTTGAATATTTGCCTGATTCTGATTGGTTACTGCATAGCACCACAAAACCCATTTTCTGTTGACACTACCCAGCTCAAAGCTGTTCACGACCAGCTCTCTGCCCTCTCTGACGTCCCTGTGATGAAACCAAAGAAGAAGAGAGAAAAGGACAAGATGAAGAAGGAGGAGGAGGAGGAAGGCAGCAGGCAACACAAAGGCAGCCCGAATCCCATCTCCAGGTACAACGTTTATCATAAACACTCCATATCATCATAAAGCTTTATTTATAAAGCACTTTTCCTACAGCACATGCGGCTCAAAGAGCTTTACAAAATAAACTAGAAATTCCCCTCAGATTATTTAAGAACTTTCGAGGTACTGTACATGCAGCAAAATATAACATTTGATCAGGTTAAGAGACACAAGGAGGTCAAAGGTATGATAATACAAATACAATAAATGATGGTTTCTCTCTGGCAGATAAGACATAAGACAACTGAGTGGATGCAACGATATAACATATAAACAAAGTGAACATATAGGAACAACAGAAATACAAATAAAAAGATAATGGTAATAAAAAGGCCATAATTCTAATAAAGGTTAAACGATTAAGAAACAAATAAATATTGCTATTGAAGCATGCTAGATTAATGAAATATGATAACATCCTTTTAAGACCTATACAATATATAAAACAATTTAAAGGTAGGTAAATAATAAGAACGTTTAAAGTGGGGGGCTTGCTAATAAAAAGCTAATCTAAATAGATGTCTTCGGAGTTGACTGATTCCTCTTGAATTCCAGGGAGTTGACGGCGATCAAAGAGTGGGACTCGGACGATGAAAGTCTGCTGATGACGTACGACGAGAAGCACCAGCTGAGCCTGGACATCAACCGGTTACCGGGCATCAAGCTGGGCAACGTGGTGCGCATCATACAGACGCGAGAGCCCACCATGCGCGACACCAACCCCGACGAGATCGAGATCGACTTTGAGATGCTGAAGCCGTCCACCCTGCGCGAGCTGCAGCGCTACGTCCAGTACTGTCTGCGCAAGAAGTTCAACAAGTTTCAGAGTGAGTAGTGGGATGGAAGTTCTGAGCAATGTAACTGGGAGAGGAACAAAACTGTGCTGGAGGACTGAACTGCGTTCTTCTCCCAGATAGAGGGGTGCAGGAATGAGTCCTGAATCATGAAATAAGTTAGCATTTTACCACTTCCTGTTCCCTCGTCTCAAAGTCAACGTGTTTAGAGGAAATAGAATCTGTGGTTAAATACAAATTGCGCTTTCCAAAAGGTGACCAAATGAGACTTCTAAATGTCATCACTCTGCAAACGAGTTAGCTTTTAGCTTAGCGGTGATACCAGGCAGCCATGTGACCGTGATGTCGTTCCTTTATAACTGTATGTTAGCTTTTTACCTCCGTAGATGGCATTGATGTTTCGGAAAGGATAAAAGTGGCGTTAATATGTGGAGATAATCACAAATGTGATTTTGCTACAGATCTTATTTTCTGCAATATTCCAAAAGCAAATGGAAGAATCCTTTGGCTTCCTATATATTTCTGGGACAAAAATACCGTCCGTCGACTCTGCCCTTCATAGGGACACCTTGTATTGTTTACTCTCAGTACAGCACCACTTTCCGAACAGGAAATGCACGCTAATACAAAATAAAATCGCACTGACACTTATTATATGTATATATATAAATATATATATATAAATAACGACATCCTGTATTTTAGTTACACCCGCTAGACAAAAGTGGAGGGTTCGAGAAACAACAGTGTTTGCCGGGTGCACCGCGGCGGAGGTGCGCTGTGGGACCCCTGAGTCAGACGGTGCGTCTTGGTCACGCTTCATATCGGCCGACCCGGGAAGGAAGAGACACGCAGATGGGGGGGAAGTCCCCCACCCCAACGCAGCACACCCTCCCAGCCATCAGTCAAACCCGCAGTTAGGAGGAACCGACCGCCAGAGCACCGGCACTAGGCCGGGCCGGTGGAGGCCCTCTGATGGTGGGTCGCGTTTGCCATTCGATTAGTGAGAGGGGAAGAGAGGCTGGGGGGGTCAAAAGGGCTTAACCAAGGCCGACCCAAAGTACATGGTGAGTCCTCATTGTGATTTGAAAACTTCCATCAGACGAGTCCTTAAGGGGGCGGGGGAAAAAACGTGTTCGTCAGAATCGTCACTTCCTGTACTGACAGTGGAGGTGTCCTGAGAGTGGAGCCTGCACCGGAACTGTCCTGAGAGTGGAGGCCTGCAGGCAGACCCCTCTCATGTATCCTACGTAGGGCCTGCTGTAGGCTTCTTTTCCAAAAAGTCATTTTGATGGCTGTCTTTGCTATGGGATTATATTTGGGAGAATATAACCTGTTACAAGGAGGAACCTAAAACCTATTTAAATGATTCCTAACATGGAAAGGACAGTTTGATATCAAAATGTGAACTACAAAAAAGTATAAAGATTGAATATTTTCTGTATATGTATGTGTTGTAATCAATAGGAATTAGCGCACAAATGACAACCTTGGTGCCAGATATTTGAATTGCTTCCGTATCATTTACCTGTTGCTTCTCCTCCCGTCCTCCAGAGAGAAGCAGGCGAGCAGTGCAGCATCACGTCAGCGGCAGCAGCTCCTCAGATTCAGACAGCAGCAGCTCCTCTGACTCCAGTTCAGAAAACAGCGACTCCTGACAGCTTCTAATGTTTCTATTTATTTCTTCAAAATGAAAGTTCCTCAATAGCATTTTGTATTTGTTCTATGTTCTAAAATGTGGAAAATTAAACTTCCCAACACAGCATTTGTATTCAGCGTGGATTTTCTCCCTCTTTCTTCTATCAATTGCAATATCCGCCTCGACGGTTTCTTATCAGATAAATACATTCAGTTCTGAGCACCCGGGCACTTTTCATATAATCTGAGTTTCAACCAATATCCTGTCTCTGCCACTCATTTAGCCCATACACTTTAATAAGGTTTTTCTTTTCAAATACTTAAAAAAATGGCAGAAAATATAACACTGACTCTCAACAGCAGCTTTTAAAGTTGTGAGACGTTTAGTGGCTAGATCATTTCATTATGAATATGATGAGTTCACTATTTCTATTGTAGCACATGATTACCAGCAAAGATAGGAAAGCTCAAGTGACCTCAAGTTTATTATTATTATTATTATTTATGAGCTGCTATTATCCATATATACTTGTACTGTTGAGTTATATAGTTGGCAGTTTACCTTTCCTAGTGTTTATGTTACCAGTAGTAGGTCTAGAGAGCTGGTTGTCACAACACAACATAAATCAACTTTCCAAATCATATCCTTATTGATCTCTTACATTGAAGTCAGTTGTCTTTGATAAAGAACACTAAACGTGTCTTTTTATATTGGAGAACAAACTGTGGATTGTTCTTGATCACTTTTTCGATGGTACTCCAAACAACTGTGAGCACGTTTGATCAGATGGAGAAATGCTTTTCTCTGCTTGTGTTCCGTTTATTGCCTTACTACATAAATCAAACTTTATTGAATGTTTAACATTTATACATTTAAAGGTTTTTTGAATTTGTCTTTTATTTTTTATTTTTTACTGTTCAGCTCTTAATGAATGTCATAATTAAAGTTCAACCTTTTTATTTTTTACATTTATTATTATTATTTTGTATTTATCAACCTCTGTTTTGAATGCCGGTCTCTTCATTATCTGTTTTATTGAGTAAATAACTGTTGTCAATAAAACTGTTTAATAATTCTTCCTGGTGACCTTTGGACCACAGCAATGTTTTGCGTCCTGCAGTCCATTTATTATAAATTCAGAGTTGTACTTAATTTATTTTCTCTCTGTCCAAGCATTTTAACATTGTTTTAAAGTCATCTGGACTTCAGTAATCCATTAAAGCAGAAGTCCTGTCTGCTGGTATGTCTCCTGCCACTTTGTTGCATGGTCATGAAGTGCCGACCTTTCTAACCCGCGACAATAGTCTCATTTATATTTAAATGTAATAAGACAAGAAACAATGAAAACTAAATGATGTTATCGGTCTCTGTATTATTCATTAAATATAAAACATGATAGCAACACACTGATACTAAGAAGAAAGAAGGCCAAAACTCAAAAAATATGCAATAAAGTTAAAACAATATAACACAAATATTTATTAAAACAACTTGAAATAAAGAGAAAATATAATTTAAAATTGGAATATATTCATTAAGGTTAGAAGATATGGTAATAGAATCAAAAAATAGTCATACAAATACAAATAAAGATATTTACATACTCAAAATAAGTTTATGTAAAAATGTGTCATAACGTTTTTAAATAAAATAATAATAACAAAAGAGAAGGGAACATGTCCACATTTTACAATATTGAAAAATATTATATATAAATAAGTATAATAAAATAGTTACACCAAACCAATAGGTATAGAATGTATGTGTAAAATGCAACATGCACACTTGTATGATATACACCCCTGTGAAATAAAGCCCTCTTCCAGGCACTCTGCCAACTGACCGGTCCACAGCCGGGCTTCCAGGCTCCAGCAGATTTACACCCCATGGGGTCCCAGAGCTTAACCCTCACAGGGGGGGGGGGGGGGGGGGGGGCTGGAAGCACTGGAGATGTGTAGTGAGTGGGGGTGTGAATGAGAAGACTGTGGTTCTAAAGCACTAACTCCTATTGATCGTGTGCTGTCTCCACCCTGCATGTAGTTCAGAAATCAACCAGGAGATGGCCATGCTGCACCGTTAAAGCTTCCATTTCACAATATGCTTTCACTATTGTATTTAAAGATATGGCTGGGATAGGTAATACAGCCTATATTATATGTATTCCTTTGTTTTTTATTATAATTAATGCAGCTGAAAGTGAAACGTTTTTTTGTATTATTATGTATTTATTTTTTAATGTTTTTGATACAAATGTTTGGCGTCACATAGTATTAATATTGCATTTTGCTCAATTGACTTCACTCTATTAAGGGATCCAAAAACAACAAACGAATGAACAAGAAATACAGAACTAAATAAATAAACAAACACCTATTATTTTAGAAACATCCAAAATACACATTTATGCTGTTCATGTTTTTATAAATACACTTTGTCTTTGTTAATTTCTTCAAAATGTATGAGAAGATAGCATCGGATCATGCCCCGTTTTAATTTGTTCGAACATAATTTCTGAACACTTGTAATGCTAAATATATTTTTGCTATTGTACAGTAGGTAATCCTCTCGTAAAGATTCATACTGATATCTTTTATTATTTATCTCTAAAGGATATCTTCTCAGTCTCACACACTGAGCCGGAAATCTCCCCTTCAGTAGCACTTACACAACTTTCCCATTTTGTTCCCATCTATATTCTGAAGGTTTTTACAGAATGGGTTTGTTCATAAATCATTCATAACCCTATTTATATAGCATTTTATTCCTAAAAACATGGCAAAAATAGATTTAGAAGAGATCTCCAAAATTCCCTCTAACATCTCAAAATGAAACGATGATTTCTGTTCTGGAAAGTATGCACTAATACATTTTAAATACGATAATGCCTCGTTTGCACATTTAAACAAACACTTTTCAGAAAACTTGTAGAACAAAAATAAATCTCTCAATTTGAGTCAAATGGGAGTCGAGACTCGAAAATGACTTTCCCAGAACAAATGACCATATCTTCCCTTCTAAAAGGGTTAAATTAATAATCTTTTTTCTCAAAGTAATGATAAACCTGTCAGTTGGATGTAGAAAAGTCAGATTCAATATAGATGTTTTTTATTTTAAAGAAAATTCAGATTGAACATGGTAAAACACTGTAAATTATAGTGTTTTATAAAAAAGATATTTTGTACTTATAGTGAAAACTAACCTTGGATGATGGGTTAGTAGACTAAAAGCTTTAGGAATCCAAAGTACAACATAAAATAAGTACCCTGTATCAAGATTGATGCAAAACAAGTGATATTTGACATTTTTAGACAGATTTAGCAAAAAAAAACTCTTCTGGGGCCATTTGGGTGGATTTTTCATATCTCTGGCTCCCCCTGCTGGATTTTGACATGTGACATCTCTTTCTAACCGTCAGAGCCAATGGAATCGAGGGGAACTCCCACATAGTCCTTATTTGGTCATGTGTGTGTATTATACTGCCGCATAGCCAAGACCGGAAGCAGCAGCCACTCTGGTGGCTACCATTAGCAGCTAACTTTTGCTCTGCAATTTTTACATAAAAATGGAATTATGGATTATGAATAATTCCAATTATTGCCCAGAAACTTTATCAACCTATGGATTAACCGATTCAGCCGCGTTTTTTCTCGTTTTAATGCCATTGAACACGTCTTTTGATCAGATTAACAGCTACGGTGAGACGATCTCCCTAGAAGCTACGTAAAGGTACGTGTTGTGATGTCTGTCTTTGCTTCCCCTGTCGCGAATTCAGATCACTCAGTGATGATCCTATATACCTAAATAATCTGTGGAACCTCAGCTTTAATCGGAGATCTTGTATGTGCAGCTACGATAAGTAATAAGGGTACTTTTATCTTGAGTTCTGTGCCAATGTCCGTTAGCATTTTTCGCTAAGGGGTCATTTAGATGCTTCTTATGAGACTGTTTTGTTTTGGTAAAAATAGTTTATATCGTCAGTTAGCTGAGATTATTTCCGTTAATCTGGTATAACACATTAATAGGTTCTTAAATATTAAGATCCCCTGAGGCACAGTGTCTTGAAGAAAAAAAACAGGGTCCCCGCCGGCGGGGACCTTGGGGCTTAACAGGTTAAAGGTATGCTTTTTTGAGGATATTCCCTTTCCAGTAGTGTGTTATATATAGTTCCTTGTGTATGTAAATGGTCTGCAATGGCTAAATATGTTCTACACCCCCCCTGCCTGAAACGCCTCCATTTCACCCACTTTAGCAACACGTGACATCACTATGTAACACTCACCCTTCTACTGGCTAGCGCTCCAACACAGTGTATGTGATTGGCTTAGGGGTGGGACATCTCTAAGCGGTCGACCAATCACAACAGAGCCGGCCAGCTAACCAATCAGAGCAGACTGGGCTCTGGTTTCAGACAGAGGGTGAAAAGAGGTGCTGCAGCACAGGCAGTATGAGAAAAGTAAAGACCTTTCTGAACATTGAAGCATGTTAACATGTCACATTAGAGGCACTAAATACAAATATGAATTAGAACATTAGCATAAAAGGGCCCCTTTAAAGAAGTCCCAACACATCCCTACCAGAGTCATAGAGAGATTCTCTCTAGGACTTTTATTTTGAAAGCAGTAGGCCTATAACATTTTTGAGAGGAAGCCTAACTGCATGCACACATTTGAGGCCATTCATCATTTACCCTATTTGTTGTCCTTGCACTGTGCGTGCATGTCGCAGGGGGACGTGCTCCCTGTGACCCCCCCCCCCCCCCATCATTCCACGTAGAACATGCCACTCCCCCCCCCCCCCCCCCCAGCAACAACCTTGGGGTCCGTGATTGATCAATGCCACAACTTCAGTGACAACTCGTCATTTCTCCCACTTGTGGCCATCGCTCAGACGCATGAAAAGACCCCACACATGCAACTCTGGAGACACCCCACGCAAAACTGTGTTTGCTTTGATGAATGGATCTCTGCTTTTCATTTTCTTTTCGTAGAAGAACATTCCGGGAGAAAAAAAGGGGTTAGTCAATCTGAATCAAGGCGTGTAGAAAAGACACATGTATGCACTTTTGTTAGATTTATGCTAATGTGACATATATGAAGAATCTTAATTGCAAATTAGCCGATACTGTTCTCGATTAAGTGAGAGGGTCTTTTTTTGTCATTTCTTTGATTTGTAACAAAATATATGGTACTTATTCATTTCATTTTAAAGCCATTACTTCCCCAAGAAGACTGCTGAGTTTGCTGTTTTGCAGCACTGAGAGTTGCCCAGGGAACATAAGCTTACACTCATCAGCATTACTGCATCAGCTATTGCAACATGACTCTAACATCATCACATGTACCAGAGCTTGTTGTTTTTATATGTGTTGTGTTTTCCTTGCATAAAATCTGTTGGTTTTAGTGGTGGAATGTAACTAAGCACATTTCCTCAAGGACCATACTTAAGTTCAATTTGTAAGGACATTTAAATGAGTGTTTCCACTAATTGTTGGTCTCCGCTACGATTAAGATGGAAATATTGTACTCCACTATGTTCATTTGCAGTAGAGAAATGTAAATGTACTCATGAACTGTAACTATATGTTCAAGTTTGACTTTAATGGAGTATTCTCTATTTTATGCTACTTTATACTTTTATAAATTACATTTTTAGACATGTTTTTCTTTTCAATAGTATGCTTTTGACAATTTTGTATTACTACTTTTACTTAAACATTCATGCATCCTTAATAGAAATCAAATGATATTCATGAGTCTTAAATGGGCCATTTTGCAAAGTGAAGTACTTGTACTTATTGAAAATGTATTCTAAGTACTATAATTTAATAAATATTTGATAATTAATAATTAATTAATTAAATACAGGATTTGTATTTGTAACAGAAGAATTCACAATGTGGTATACGTCAATTAAAGCACTTTAATTGTTTTCAAATTGTGTTGAATATAAGGCAAAGTGCATGATAGAATAACAATGCATGAGCTCTAAAAACCAGTGTGGCTCAGTTAACAATTGCAAACATATCCCTAATCATCCCATCTGAGGATAGAAACAGTCCAAACTCTCAGCTGATAACCTTTTTTGTTGCATTGTAGCTTAGGAGCAAGTTCCCCCCTAGGAAAAAGGACATACTTAAAGATTTAACAGCCATATTTTTAGGCTGATGGGGCTGTTGAAGAACGTCTGTAAAAGGTTAAGTGATCTCATGGCTCCATCGGCCAAACTCAGGGACCAATTTCTACATCCCAGAATGCATCGTGCAGAGGACATTAGCCGCAGCCATTCACCCTGATCCCACAGTTTTATATGCCCCAAAATTGCAGAGCTGTGTCAGCCTTTAGTAAGGTTTTAGTTAACCATTAATACTGCAGACATGTCCGTATCTTGAAGAAATTGTGCGTTCAAACATAGCTTTCAATTACAAATACAGCAGGAGTCATATTTGTCTTCTTACCACACACTTCCTGTCCAATAAAAGTATAGGAACGCTACATAGAACTGGGTTTAAGACACAGGAAACCACAAGGGATATATTTTCCGAATGCCCATAAACTGCATGTATAGTCTCTTTAAATAAGGATTTTAAGCTTTTAGGGGTTTATCCCAAAGTCCAACAGTTACTGATTAGACTTAAATGGACCTCCGGGAGATTCCATGATGACTTTTGGTGTGCTGGTTGTTGGGATTAAATCCTAGGGCACAGGAGCCTGATGTGTGTTGGGGAACACAAAGCCAGCTCCCCTGAAAGACTCACAGCCACAGTCAGTGTGAACGATAGAAAAACAGCCTCAGGCTCTCTGGCTGTCCTTTCCACCAAAGTGATTAGATGTGTGAAACTGCCGGAGATGGGATGGAGTCTCACGAGGTCCAAATTGAAAATGCTCCAACTACTGTTCAGGCATCTTCAGTGTTTCTCATTGAGCCTTGGATTTTGCTTACAGGCCCAACGTCTTGTAGGACTTTAAAAAAAAAAAAGACTTTCTATACCAACCAATTCTTACATCCAAACGTGTTATAGCAACGTTGCTCCACAGCTCAAACCATAGTGTCATGGTTTTGGATTTATGTTTTCCTTTTCCACCTTTTATTTTGAAATGTTTTCCTCCTTGTGTCTTGTCTGCTCCTACTTCCTGTGTTTGTCTTCCTGTCGTTAGTTTCCCTGGTGTGTCTGATTGTCTTATTGTGTTCACCTATTGCCCTTGTGTTTCTGCCTCCCCTGCCCAGCTGTGTCTTGTCCTGTGATCACCCTTCTGTGTATTTAGTCTTGTCTTCCCCTGTGTTCCATGGGTGTTTCTCAATGTCGTGTACGCTTGCTTAGTAGCACATGTCTTCCGAGTCACTTGCTTCAAGTGTGCAGGTGTGCGTCATATGAGAGGCCCCGCCTTACATTTTCCACCACAGATTTGGGGAAATTGGTCAGTGCGCAAAGCATTGTGGGGATTTTAAGACCGCGGAGTCTACACATGTGCAGCCTTGACATTTCTCACTACGAAGTACGTCGGGCTCGGTAGAATTCCAAGTAAGCTGGACATTGGAACAATCCTTCGGCACTACTATTTCAAGCATACTACGTCATCGAGTGCCGCCCCACAATGCTTTGCGGACGGACCAATTTCCCCAAATATGTGGCGGAAAATGAAAGGCGGGGCCTCTCATATGACGCACACCTGCACACTTGCTCGCCTGTTCCACTCTTCATTTTCCAAATGCCAGGAAGCATTCTTGCCTCGCTTCTGAAGCAAGTGACTCGGAAGACATGTGCTACCAAGCAAGCATCCTCGACATTGAGAAACATCCCCATGCCTGTTCGTCGGCTCTGCATGTCCTTGTTCCCTGATCGTCTATGCTTGTCCATGTTACCTGCCCGTTTTTGTCCATGTTCCTGGCTGCTTGTAAGTTTGTTCTTGTCGTGCTCCCCGGTTTTGTTTATGTTAAGTAGTTTCTTGTTTTTCCTGTTTTCGGCTTTTGAATAAAGCTCGCCTTTTGTTACTTGACCTTTTTTAGTCCTCTTACTGCATTTGGGTCCTATTTTTCCCCAACCCTGACACATAGTAGTTCCACACTAATTGCTTTCCAAGATTTGTCTTTCCTTACTGTTTATTTGGGTGGGTAATATGCCTGGACTGAAGTCTGAGGTTAACATCAGTTGAACAAGTCTTGTGTCACACGTTATAAACATTTAAATAAATGTAATTGAATGCTGTAGTAATCCAGGGAAGAAGAACAAATACATCATCCCTACTCTAGAATACTGTGTGTATTGTTTTTTTATTGAGATACCATCATCTTACAGCTACACAAAAGAACTAACGACAGCAATAACGAAGAGTCGAACAACATGTCCTACTAGCTTTCGAAAAAAAGTGCGCATAGCAACCACCGTTGCAATTGCATTTACACCATTTTCTGCCAAAGCCTTAGATAATCCTTATCATCAAACTAAACACTTTCAATGAACAAAGAACTTGAGGGTAAAACTCACATTTCTTGCTGAAAATATTTTAAAAGTTAAAAAGTGGTGGCCACCATCTTTGTTTTCATGCAGAGAAAGTTGACCTAGCAATGCATGACATGGACTCCGGGAAATAAAAATGATTTGGAGGAAAAAATTAAGCCATCTCACAATTTCAGAGGTGTTATTTTAAAACTTTGCCCTTGCAAACTCTGCAACCAATGGGTGAGGCTCTTCTTCCAGACCCTGAACTGTTTGACCTCACATTAAATATTCCCTGTGTCAAACAGGACGTCAGTTAGTTGTTGGCTTTTGCTTGTTATATTGCAGGCTTGGACTTCTGGGTCAGACATAAGGGGCGGCAGCCAATCAGAGGAGTAGCCTTAGTGAAGCTGACAGCTGTCTATGTCTGCGTGAGGTGAAGCTGGCAGCCAAATAAAAGCAAAACGCCACAGCTCATAGATAAAACCTTTACTCTGCAGCCCTAATGATCTCAGGGGCAACAGGTGCATCAGAGAGTGGATGCACACTTATACTTTGGATGATTACTGAGGGAAGAAGGCCTGGAATACAATGGATCACCTCCAACAGCTCATGGAGGACTCCATTAGTATGGGGTCATAAGCAGTGCGAAACTGCAGATAGCATTTTCTCTGCACTACACTTTTTCAGAAGCAGGTTCTGGAATAGCCTGCGGCGGCCATTACACAGGCTGAGTCTGTGGATGTTTTTAAAAGGCACCCTCAGACACACTGCTATGATCTGGCTTCAGACTGTTTCTCTGCGTAAACTAATTTCATGTTTATTTTGCTGTTTGTATATTCATCTAATTTTAATTCCACATGCAAGTACAGACTAAGTATGTCTTTTTTATGTAAACCTGTTTGCTTTTTAAGGTGCTATGTTCATAAAAACTATCCACACTTTCAAATAGTTGAACAGGACCTACTATGCTAATTCTCTGGTTCATATTTGTATTTTGTGTCTCTACTGTGACATGTTTAAATGATTTAATGTTCAAAAAGGTCTGTTTTTCTAATAATGCCTGTGCTGCAGCACCTCTTTTCACCCTCTGTCTGAAACCAGAGCCCAGTCTGCTCTGATTGGTTGGCCGACTCTGTTGTGATTGGTCAACTGTTTAGAGATGCCCCGCCCCTTAGCCTATCACCTACAATGTGTTGGAGCGCAAGCCAATAGAAGCGCGAGTGTTACATAGTACTGACACTATGTAACGGAAGTAAACAAAGTAGTCCAATCGAGGCGTTTTAGGCAGGGAGGGAATTATTTAAATGCAAATTAAGATAATTCACAATTTGAATATTTAAAAGAACATTTCAGAACATTTTTATTGCAGTAGATAATTGCCATAATGTGTGCAATCATCCAGGGAAGGTTGTTTGGTGTTATCTTTTAGCCTCATTATCTTATGTGTTGTATCTATATCTTACTGACATCCATTGCAATGTGAAATATAGAAATAATGGAGCCAGAATGTAGGGTACCTCATCCAAACCTCTCTGTGCATTTATTTTCCTATACTTTATACAATGGAGTTGCCACATTTTTGTCTGAAACGCCACTTTTACTGGCCTGTCCCGGCCAAAGCATCAAAGACGCCTGGGGGAAAAGGATCCTCTTAGACAGACGACAAAGAGTGCACAGTGTTTGGCTGTGAACAACTGAACGTTGTTTCCCTAAAGCCATAATCTTCTATAATTTCAATGAGTCCACTTGTACATATAGTCTTCATATATTTTCAATCATTAAAAAGATAAAAGAAAGGAGAAGCTCAGAACATCAGACTTTGATGCGCTGCTCTATTTTATGCCCAGCGATAAATTAAGCCACATTTGGTACGTCCCTGTGGAAATGTGAAGGTGGGAAGAGATGATTATGACTGAGCTGAGGAGGTAATGAGACATGACAAAGAGGGTTTAACAAGAAACAGGTGGCATATTGTTTTTAGTGTCAATTAAGTGATTAATTGAAGAATTTTGATTATTTTACTAACAAGGAATGACATTGGGAAATCTAATAAAGATGAGAAACATGGGGAAAAGAAAAAAAGAGATTCAAGATTAATAAGGAAATACATCATTAACAACGTGTTGGTTCAGGCTTTATGTCGTCCCCAAAAAGTACAGGTATAATGAAATAAGTCATGACAAGCCAAACATTTTTCAGTGCATTTCCAACCATGGTAATTATGGTTTGAGTGGGGTGTTTTTATAGTATTAAACGTTTAACCTCACAAACTAAACCCACCCATTAACATTATGAATAAATAGGTGTGGTGAGAATTCAAATTGTAACTTGATTAAAATAAAGGTTAATTGACTCATGTTGAATATCACTGACTCATGGAAATACATTAAATGTTCTCATTATAGCTTGTGTATAGTGTATTATGAGTAGGGTTTTATACACCTGAGAGTTTGTGTTGGCATGGATGGGTCAAGCTCCATAAACAGTGGATACTACATTTCCCATAATGCAATTCAGAGTAAATGCCCACGACTCTACCTTTTTGTTAAAAAATGCTGTACTCGTTTTAATTCATTTGTAATGTTGTAATTTAATTGTTTTCACATTTGCTGACTTCTCATTTTAGGTCTGCCTTCTATCTGCACCATCCCCTTTAATTTCAAAACTGTTGGACAAATAAAGGTTTTACATTAGGATTACGACAACATATAAGTATTACTATATGACAAATGAACTACCGTAAATTGGACATGGTGGACTGCGCATTTAGTTGTTGAATACTCACAATAATTCACTTCAAATTGGGCAGATAAAACAATTCACTTCTTTCCATCAAAATAAACTACATGGTAACAGTCAATAACCCTTTTTGTATGGAACTGTCCCTTTAATCCTCTTGTGTCAGTCGCAGTTTGCGCTTCCTCCGTCAGAGGGCGCATCCTCTCAGCTCTCAGTCCCACAAATATTCCCTGAAACTCACATTCTCTGAGTGTGGAAGCCACTTTAACGAAAGTGTGGACACTATTCAACTGTTTCCCTCGCACGGGATAATAAGCGCGCGCAAGCTCATTAAACCACCTGGGTGGACCCCGCGTGAGACTTCTAGAAGCTTTCAGTGCGGCTCGTGCCTGGAGTTGGGACCGCTAAACATCCCCGTCCGAGAGAGGAAGCGAGGAGAGGGAGAGGGAGACGGGGGAGAGAGGACACGAGCGGAAGGGAGGCAAAAATCACATACAAACCGAGCTGTACGCACGGGTGACGCTGTTTTGGGCGTGCAGAAAGGCGGCAAACAAAATCACATTAACCGGATAAATGTAAACATTGATTCCCCCCCCCTGCGGTGCGTTGTTTGGACTGTATGGAACAAGGGTTATCCCTACGCTGAGGAAAGACTGCTCTGTTTTCTTCATTGTTTGCTATGGAAATTACGGGAAGTTCATGTTTTTGGCTTCATTGGGAACGTTAAATGCAAATGCAGTAGGTAGGTAGGGGACTCCGGGCTTTCAGTTAGTCAACTACTTGCTTTTTCCCCCTACATTGTATAGTAGTAGGCTGTGCTGTTTGCTTCTCTGAAATGTGAGCCCCTCGTGAAGTAGATATATGACAAACCGCTGTACCCAGCTGTTTCATTAGCACTACTGTAACCCTCCACTCTCACCTTTTTGGATTGGATATGCGAAGCAAACTTTTTAAGAATGAAGAGGAGAAAATTCCCATAGCACTTCTCTTTTATCTGGTCACATCCGCGGAATTGGATTATTATTTTCCCCAAGCCTTCATTTCCATGTTGTGGAGACAGGAGAGCTGACATGCGTCTGGAATGGGGATCTAGCGCGGTGACATACAGTTGCGAAATAGCCTGATTTATAGAGCTGTAGAGAGTGAATGATTAGGACGCCCGGTGCAGGTAGGGGAGGTGACAGTAGTGCCTGTTTGTTCGCCGTGAGTGACCGTTTTGAGCCCGCTGTGAACCCGCTGGAGGACTCGGTTACTTTGAGTGGAGTCTCCGGAGCCGCTATGGAGGAGTGGAGACAATGCGGGCGGTGGTTGATAGACTGCAAGGTCCTGCCCCCCAACCACCGGGTCGTGTGGCCCTCGGCGGCCGTCTTCGACTTGGCACAGGCCCTGCGAGACGGGGTGCTGCTGTGCCAGATGTTGCACAACCTCTCCCCGGGATCAGTGGACCTGAAGGAGATCAATTTCAGACCCCAGATGTCACAGGTGAGTTGTCAAACCAACATGGGGATGGGGCTGTTTGATTTCACACCTCCAGGCTTTGTTTGGTGACTGTACACGCACAATCTTGTACATTGCTCATTCACACCTTGGGATTGCTGACATGTTCCATGCATTGATTGGAGAGCTCAATGAGATTTTTAACAGCATCTTATGTTTGGATTTTCCACACTTATGGTTGGTCCACAGATCGTAATCCTTTCCTGTCACAACAAGCCCCCTTCTTCGCCCCAGCCCAGTCGAGAGCCTCAGAATACATGTGATAATACAGCAGTGTAACAGATGTTCGCTGTTTTAACACATGCAGGGCCTGATCAGGTTTGCACAGGTGAAGCATGCCATACCTGCACACAGGTGGTGGTTTGCTTCTGCCAAACCCAAACTTGATCATGTCTCTAGATCTATGTTTTGATGGTTTGTTGTTTCATGTTATAAGTCGATATGCTGTCTGTGGTTCAGCACATTTTGCATTGCATAACTGGGACAATGAAATGTGTCACTGAAATGAGTTTGTTGTGGCATTGCTTTGACAGCTAAAACATCACATTTAGATTATAAAGTGATACATGAATATAATCCAGCACTCAGAAAAAATATAATACTCTGTTTTTACTTTTTGTGACCTTTTAAAAAAAAAAAAAAATTAATACGTCACACGAAATAATTCGTCAAATATTTCGTTTCCAGTCTTCTTTATTTGAAATTGAGTCATATAACAAAAGGGTGGCAGTGAAAAGGCTAAATAAACGATTTGAGTCCTTTGCAGAGACAGTCAAAGATGAATCTTGGTATATAGTATGGCTCAAACAAAACACAAGTGGACATGGTGGTAAGATTAGAGGTTTGGGTCGTAGATGTCACTCGCCTCAGACTATGAAGCCCCCCCTACGCTTGAGCTCATTCATATTCCCCAAAGCCGATATGAGGAAGTGTTGGGTGCCACTGGAAGTTTACATGACCACAGCAGCAGAGTAAAGTGTGCTGTGGCAAAGGTTCCTATTGACTTTGTATTCACCCTGAAGTGTGCTCTGAAGCACCGCCAAGCCTTTATTACTGTATGATGAGGAGCCTGGGGGTTGTCAGATCAGGGATGCCTGCATACTGAATGATTACGTTTTTTTCTTATTGTCAAAACAGCGATCACACCACAGCAATTGCCCTCAGACAGCACGTTTGTCTGATATTTCTTGGCACACCTTCCGTGACCTGTTTCTGTCATAATAATGTGTGAGTTGATCGTGTCTGTCTGACTGCCTTTCAGTGTGTGCTGCCTGCTTTTGGAACTATAGCTTGCTTTTCCTTAACCTTTCAAGAAGTAAAACATGAACGAGTCAACCGGAATGAATCCAGAACAGCTTTTGATAATCGCTTTTCAAACCACAACGGTAGAAAAAGGAAGTTATTTGTCATAGACAAGTAAAACACAATACTTTTGGTGTTTAGGTAAATGCAGTTCCGTATCATTTCGACTAATTGTGACTTCTGACTGATATTTCGCTCAGTAGAGTTAACCTTTACGAAGACATCAGGATCATGGTTGTAAATGAACAGGTTCAAGAATAATAGACATTTATTTCTGCCTTTCAATTCTGGGTTTCTTCTCTAAAAAAGGGGGATTGCATGTTAATGAAGTCATGTTCCAAACAAAAGGTCAAATACACTCCCGTTTCTACTTTTTCAAATGCAAGTCTTCACGTTGTGGTTCGGCTTCCTACTTTCGCAGACTTAATGCTTAAAATATATTTCATAGATGAATCAGTGGTTGATAAATGTTTCAGCGCCTGCCTCTAGTCCATCTTCCTCTCTTTGCCTGGTTACCATCATCAGCTCCAGGGGCTGCTGACTTCCACGATTACAAGGCGAGAGAGAGGACTGGATGGCACACTTTGATCCGCCCACTAATCCCACGCTCCTCGGTCCCACTGTGCGGATCCGCAGCTAGAGTGGAAGGGGGTGTCCTCGGTGACAAATTGGGTTAAACAAAATCCTGGCAGCAGAACAGCAGCGTGTGATTTATGATAGGAGAAAGGTCAGCGTGTGTGTGTCGTAACACCCAGAGTCAGTGGCTTAACCGAATGGAGACTCTGAAGCGCATTAGACTTACTTTTTTGAAGACATTTGAAAAATATAGGCATGCCGTTTTAAGGAGAAGCAGGGAACAACATCCTTACCTATGCAATATGGCTTGTCAGCTGAGAAGTGGCGAGTATTCGTCCGCATTATTGGAAGTGATCTCCCACCCCTTGGGGAAATCTGTAGCTAGACTACCAATAAAGGGTCCTAAAGTTCTTAGGGACCCCTCTGACCTAGCTAACAACTACTTTAAGTTCCTCCCTTGTTCAATTAAGCCCAGAAAATTCCAGGTTCTAGAAACACACACTTCCTGAGGCTGTTTGACTTTCTAAATCTACAGTCTTCGCTCCACAGGCCACTCTGCAGGTTACACAGCTATGCTCTAGAGCAGAAGCTTTTCATGCTTTTTATCTACTGGGCTCGTTTGATGTTTCTGCTAATTTCTCTACAGGCGCTAGTGTTTTATCTCACGAGTTGGGTTTTATTTTACCCATTTGTTTTATCCTTTTATGATTATTTTATGGGTATGGATATTACCTGTCTCTTTTTTATGCTGTGTAATGACTTTATGAGTGAGTGGTCTTTTTCTCTCTGTTTAGTGAGCTCACGTACACTGACTTTCTACATAGACAGTCTACCAAATAAGAAATGGAACCATAAAAAACAAAAGAGACCTGAAACTAATAATTATATAGAGCTGGAAATGTTTTTCCTTTGGGTAAACATACATATTTTACGAGTTGATTACATGCATTTTCAAAGACAAAGTACCTATTTCTTGTCATCCTTTCTGCTGATGATAGTAATGAAAAATGACTGACTTGTGTGGCTTTTCATGCAGAGCCTGCCTCTCACTCCCTAGCAACAGAGTGTATCCAACTTAGGGAATATAAAATTATATATTTTGTAAATGACTCAACATGTTTTCTTTTTGTATCAAAGTTGTAGCATGTTGTGTTAGTTTGCCTTGACGTCACGTGCCCTTTGTCTTGAATAAGCCTCGCCGGTAAACACTAAGTCGTGGTACCCTTAAATGCGTTAGACTCTGAGAGTAGCTGTTGATTTAGAATATAATGCTGTTGTGTGACCTGCATCAGAATGGGCCTTTTGGTGAAAGACAAACATTCAGTCAAAACGGATGTGCTTCTACTTAAATCTTCTGAACCACTAATGCTTTTCAGTTGCTGCTGTTAGCAGAGTCTAATCCCAATTTAAACATAGCTGGCATTGATCCCAGTTTGTCCTCCAGTGCATGAACATTGTGCTATGGAGCATTCTGCAGAGCTCAGAGGGAAGTGGCATAGCAACACTGAGGTCACACTGTATTGTTACTGCACTGTTTTGGATGAAAGGATTCATAAGATGGCATCTGAACAGTCAATGAAACTGCGATTGTATTGCCAAATGTTGTGTGTACCTGCAACACAAAGCTTTTTTGGCAATACATTGTATAATTTGACATTTTGGGGTTGATGTTTTGACATTGGCAAGTAGTTTGAGACTGTAACGGAGTTGTTTGATTTGTCATACCTGTACCTGGCCAGCATAGTGGCTCAACGAGGTCATGGGTTCAAACCGGTTCAAACACAGATAAGGGGGCTTTAAATGTTGATTTAGTTCTGATGTCCACATGGTTTTAGTGCTAAGTTATTAACAGCAAAATAACTAACTACAGTTGATATTAAATAATAAACGTACACCTGTCTCAAATTTGAAAATGTCCATTTCTTCTCAGTTTTTCTTATATTTCACACTAACCTTTTGGTTTGTTTCAGAGAGTTCGTGGGACAAAACAAGTCTTTTAAATCTGTAATCTCTTGAGTAGGATTCCAGTTAACTGACATTATAAGTAAAGTAAATGTTTGCCCTAGAGGGATTCTTTCTAGCTGCTCAGGTTTCCTCCTGCGGTTGAAAGGTATGCAGGTTAGCTGAAAAAAGCCCATGAATTGCTCATATGTGCGAATGTGAGTGTTTGTCTAGGGCATGCTGGGATAGATCCAACCCCCTGGTGTGGTGTTCAACAGATGGATTTAAAAGATGGGCACCTGTAACTGAGAATAGAAAAGATCAGAATTCAAACAAATTCATTACCTCTTCAACAGATGCAATTAAGAAGTGATACCAGTTAAAAAAAAAAGACATCCATCGTACCCTTGAACAAGAAGCAAACGTGATTAGTGCCCACTTGAGCGAAGCTGAAAGGTGACTCCGTGAAGTCTCTGCTTGACTTGCAGGTGTGCAATTGTGTTTAATAAGGGCATAGAAATGAGGAAGGACGCTGCAAAATCAGCACTCAGCAGAACCTCCCCTGAATAAATAACGGATGGAAATGTGCATTCAAGTGGCTGAAAAGGGAAATGTCCTTTTTATGCATCCACAGTTCATTGTGATATTCATGAAGTAAATGATAAACCACTCAACAATTCTAGTTAACAGATAATATGTCGGGGTTAGTTAACATCCAAACTAAGCATGCTACATTTAAAAGACAAGCAGATTTTGTCCTTTACCTGTAGCAAACTAAACATTGCCCACCAGAGGAGAAACAAGTAGGTTTAAACATATGCATATTTTGTTTTTGTGTGTGCGTTTTGACAATGGTGAGAAGTAGTTTTCTGCGAGTTCACATGTATCTGCTTTATTGTAACAATGGGAGGAGGCGAAGTACCTCTCTGCTAGGAAGCTGTCAAGCCGACCTTCATTTAGGTGGTCAAATAAATCCCTGTCTGTGTATTTAAAGAGGCTTTGCATTTGTACCTCCAAGGCTGTAAACGGATCCTTAATGAGCAGCGGTGCTCTCGAGCTCAAAGTGTACACATCCAGAATCCAACGCCTCGGGCTGCGTCTGAGAGAGAGACAAGACTGAGCTGAGCTCTCTCAAGCCCTTTGTGTGTTCTGCTGTGTTTCTTTTTTTTTTTCCTTTTTGGTGAGGTGGTTGCAAATGCCTTTGGGATGACTCAGGCAGATATGTATGTATGTATGTGAGTGCTGAGCTTTTGTGTGTGTTTGTAAGTGTGAGATGTTGCAGTACTGCTCAGACTGTTGCGTTCTGAGCCCAGAGGTCTCCTGGAGCTTCTCAGAGCTCCACAGGACTCCAGGTCTCACGCAGCCTGCTGCTCCCACTCACAGTAATTGAGCTTCTTCTTTTGTCCGACTCCCACCTGGAATATTGGCTGCTGCTGGCAAGCTTCACCAACTCATATTCATTTTATTCATGTTTTATTCTGCTATTCCTACTTGGACAATGGCTATATACGTAGTTGTAAACCAGGGCCAATTCAGGGCTTTGATTTACAAAGCTTTATTCCACCCTTGCGAGTGTCATGTCACACACACAATAAACCTCAGAACCGGCTTATTTAGTCACTGTTTAGTCGTGTCCAGAAACGTTCAAATCCACACAAGGTAGTTTTGAGCAGAAAGCAATTATTGGATTTATCTGTATTAACGTCATAATAAAACAATCATCTCTGTGGTGTGTACAGTAAGAAATAACTGTTTGAATAACTGTTATTCTATTACTAATGAAGTTTCTGGCCCATAGGCATTGCATTGAGTTTTGCATCGTTGGCTAACTTGTTTTGCCTGCTTGATACTGGGCAGGTAGACTACAGTAGGTTTACCACAGCTTGTTTGTAGAAAACCTGTACCTGTTTCTGCTTGGAAACGGGTTTTGAGACAGGAAAGACTCAACCGCTCAGTAACTGTTTATAAAACCAAAATAAAGAGACTACAAGGATTGCTATAGAGCTGCATTTTTTAGCACTATTCTGTTATTTTGCAATTTGCAAAACCGTTCCTACAACAAAAACCTATGGTTGTAGTTAAAAGCCTTCATTAAAGCAGATTTAAATATTGTCTTTATACAAATAATGGACAGTAATTGACAGAAAGACACGTTGTGTTGTCTCTGGATTTACTCAAGGAGTGTTTATATTCACTTATTTCTCATTCAGTCGACTGCCAGTATATCACTTTATGAATTCTGCATTAAGACCGCTGCTTGAATCACAGTATGTTACTGTCTCTTTATCAAAGTCTAATTATAGAATACTCACAGTTCTCTCTAGGCCATGCTCATAACCAAAGGCAGCAACTTACAGAAACGTAAACTTTGAAAGTTTTAAGCCAAGACCTGCATCTTTTACTGTTCATCATATGTGGAATATTTGGTATAAAACCCAAACCATAAGCCGCATAGAAACCTATGGTGGTTTGAACAAAGTGCTGACGGAGGAGAAAACAGACCCCATTTAGTCCATGACTCATACATCATTTAAATGATATATTATTCATCTAATTAATTGTTATGTTTTAATGTGTTCATTCATATATATTTAAGGAGCCAAAGGCTGTTCGACGTAATAATAACGATAAAATAATAATAGTAATAGTTTTAAGTATATAGCACATCATTCTCAATGGAAGCATTACCCCAGACCCGTAGGAATACTTCCAGGCTCAACCCTGCATCCATCTATTGTGCCTCTGAACAATGACATCATGGTTTAAATGGCTCTGCAGCGTTTGAACTAAGATCAGGAAGAGTGTACGAACCAGAAAAACGACATGGTAAATGCCAGCCCACCTACTATCTGAAATCTCTTTTGTGGGGAGAGGGCGGAGGACTACTGTAGACAAACACCCACCCTGACCTCCCTCAGGGGTAATTTAATCTCAGCGTTTGGTCTAGCGCTGACCCCCTGACCTCGAGCACACGCCGGATGCAGGTAATACGGCTAATGGAGCTCGTTAGGGACACGTCCCGGGTCGCACAGCTGGGGCGCTCCCACCGGAAGCGAATGGGATTGACAAGGAGGGAATGGGTCTAGACGAAGGGGGTTTCTAACCTTTCGAGTGAGCCTACCCTACTCCTAAAGTCACAACATATAATTTCAACTCTCACTTTTGATTTTGGCTCGCGTTTGGACATTTCCAAAACCGACCCAAAACACATGAGTCATTTCTTGGGGGATGGAAAAAGCCATTGTCGTAAACTGCCAGTGTCACAGGAAGAAATGTGTTCAGTTGGCTCTACTTAACTCAAAACTGAAGACACGTTTCAATAAACAGTATATTGTACATTAACTCTGTATTAACTTCCCTTTCATGAATGAGTTACCAAACTAGTTTAGAAGAACATTTTTGAATAAAAGTTAAGATTAACAACCAATATCAACATCAACATTGACCCTGCTGTGCTATCTTGAATTTGTTTGTGTGTGTTGGATCAGAAAACTAAATCTGGGGTTTGTTGACAAATAGTGTGGCCATATGACCCTGTTTTTTTAGTGCTGTCGGTCGCACCATCTGTAGTTGACCAATATTGAACCTTGTTAGCAAAGCCAATCCACAGATTGCCACAGGAAAGAATATTGTAAAAATCAGTATGTGAACAGATGATATTCCCCTATATCACAGGGGATAAGTCAGAGGGCAGGGCAATGTATTGATCTGTAGGGGATCATACTTCTTTTCACGCTGAGGTAAGGTTGCATGGATGAGTTAGGAGCAGAATTCCCGCAGTGGTATCCTGTTCAAGGTCACCTCATTAGGGCGGATGTGGATGTTCTGCAACAGCAGGGAGGTTGAACTTTGTGAAGTTGAAGGACAGTCTTGGCGTCCACTTGGCTTAAAAATAAATACTACTACTGTGAAGGGGTCAGGTGCTTCTGCCCTGCTGCCTCTGTTTAAGTTATGGCACTTTCTTGTACGCTGAATAAGAATGTATCTTCCTAGAACAAAGTTAATCTGTGGGGACATGCCAACACTCATCCATATTTCACTCACTTTCATTTTCCCTTGCATTCTCCCCTGAAGACACAAAGAGAAATGCGGGGAAAGATTCAAAGAGAGGAATCCCTGCAGGGCCAAATCAATAACAGATTTGAAAAGAATACATAGAAAAAGAGGTATGTTGGTCCAGTGAAATACCTTTGCAAATATTTGGTATCCTTAGCCCACAGAACAGAGCATTGGGAATCTTTCTCGATAGCATACCAAAACAACTTACAGGTCGAACAAGAATCAAGGTAGCGAGCCGATAAGGCAGTATTCATGGAGCTCATGTGTCAGATCTATAATCAGAACACTTAAAGACCCTTAATGTCTAAAATGTTTCACCAAACGCGTTGTTAAAACGGCTTAGTTGTGTTGAAAGGTTGTTTTTGCCTCTGTGGAGCTTGCTTTCACACTGTAGTGGTTGTATGACATTCAGCATCAGAAAATATTTAGCGTGCAAAAAGGTTTAAATATATTTTTTTACTCTTCCAATAATTTTCCAAAAAAGGCAAATTTAAAGGAATGATGTTAGTGCTTCCTGACAAACTCTTACCCTCACCTTCTACAATCTCCCATGTATGCATTCAAATCTTTTAAAAGAGTTGAACACATTTGAAAATACAGCACCATTACTCACTAGGAGTACATCATGACATTTGAGGAACTGGAACCATTATTGTATTCTATTTATGTAATGTAGAAACAATATAACCGTTGTAGCAAATGGCCAGAAATATTTGCAAAGACAAACAAAGCCATTAAGCCACTTAAGTAGAAATCATATTCGTCCCATAAACATGAAGAGAGGAGATGAGTGCTTGCATAAAAGCCTTTTTCCAAAAAAGGAGATAAGGATTGAACCGTGGAACAAAGTTCAATAGAATTAACCAAATGTAGCCTTCTTTCTTCCTTGTTCCTGGTTACTATATCAAGGAACAAGGAAATGTGGCTCGAGCAAAAGCACCTCCCGAGTTAATTGATATTATGTTGGACTTTATTCTCCATTTCTGTTTATTATTTCCTTACTCCATCACATGTAGCTGTTAATATGTAATGAAGCGGTAGTTAACATCTCATCCCCACCAGCCCATCAAGCTAATAAATACATATAGTTATCATTTAATCGATACAAAGGGGAAAACGCACTTGATTATGTTATGACTTTTATTTCTATTTCCAGTCAACGCATGTTATGTTATCAATGATTTGAAAGATACATTCAGATTAATTAGTGAGATAACATCTCCAAATCTGCAAAAGGCTTATGGCTATGAGGCGGTGAAGGCATACAGCTTGCAGAGAATTCAAAGCACATAAATAGGAAAACAGTTAAGTACTTGCTGTATAATTCAGCAGTTGAATGAATCTCATATAGTTGAGGTCGATATTCATTAAGTGCAAATGAATGTTCACACATCCAATGCTGTAATGCTGTTAGTGCTGGGATAACGAAACAAAAAGTGAACCAAAAGAAGCCTCTTTTACTACTTCCCTCTCTCCACACGTAGTAAATATTTGGTTAATTTGCATGTGCTCTATGTAAACTTCAATTTCCTTTACGTATTCAAAACATTGTGAATAAACCAATATTGAAATAAATTTAAAAAAGTCAATAATTAAACAGATAAATGTAAATGCAGATTCAAGCATGGATAATGAATCAGTAAATCCGATAAATGATTTAATAATCATTGAATAATAATGATTAAATGCTAAGTAATTTAGTTCCTACAGCTTAACTGGTGACTTTTGATCTTTTTGGTGGGGTTTTAAATCCCTGACCCTAGATTGGTGGACAGCTTAACTCTTTCCTCCCATGACATAACAGTCCAAATGGTCCGCATCCAAATGCAAGCAGTGAGCACTCGGCTGCACAGGCCCCGCTTCGAATGTGGCTCACGTTAACCGTGAAGTTTCCATTCAGGCTGTAGTTCTGCCACAGAACAATCAAGGTTTGAGTTGTAAAATCACCACTTCCTCTAGCTGAGGGGAAGTTACCATGTATTAAAGGGGCCCTACTATGCTCATTTTCAGGTTCATAATTTCTTTCAGTTACGATCGTTAACATCAGTGGGCCACAGCAAATGATGGTGAGAAGCTAAACTATTTATTAATTATGTAAATTACAGGGAGTTTGATTGTTGAAATAGGGTGTAAGCAGTCTTGCTGTTCAAAGAAGAATGACAACACTGAAGATCACCAACACCATGGTTTATTTTTTATTCACAGGCAAGTCAACGTTGTCGCAGTAAAAGTCCTAAGATAGCTTCTGGTGCAATAAAATGTTCCCTTTCAGTGTTTTTACTATTATGTCTGATGTTTCTCTATTAATAATGTGTATGTTGAATGTTACTGCTGTAGATGTGTTTCCGAGCCGCTCCGATTACAACGAGAGTTACAACGAGAACGTGACGTCATATTTACACAAGACGGATCCTTTCTAGCCATAACCCTGCGAATCACTTTTTTTGCGGGTCACCCGTCGGGTACCCGACTCTGGGGGGGATATTTTATATCGTCTCATATATCATTATCATATTTAAGAACTCTAAAATGTCTATATTGACAACAATTATCCTATAAACAGGATTATAATTCCGTACAAGTTGCAACATTTTTCTTGCCAGCATGTGATGGTAAGAAATCCATTTGGGACCAGGCGAAATGGAATGAACGTCTCACTCCTGAATAGCTTGCAAATGAGGAGATTTGTATAATTAAACATCTAATTACAGCTGTGGCAGATAAAGTGTTTCTTAAAGCACATTGCAATTCATCATATTGTTAAGTATCTTCTCACCTTTTTCATTTGTTATTCTACAGTGGCTGGAAAGTGACTCAGCTGTTTATGTGCTGAAAACCAGGGCCACGTAGTTTATCATTTATTTAAATATCACTCCCCCTCCTAAAGCCTGTGGACCATTCATCTGATGCTTTCCTCCTTCTTCTCCCAGCATTCCTCAGGGAACGCTGTTAGTGAGAAATGCGAGCACAGAGTTTTTGAGGGGAACTCCGAGTTGACCTACTGTTTCCAAGCCAAAGGGAGAATTGAAGTGATGTCAGCTAATACAGCAAAGAGCATTTTACTTTAAAGAGTGACGAGTGTTCTGTTTTTTTAGTGTTAGGATTTAGGGTAGTGTAAAAACCATCCAGGGCTCATTCTTTTGGCATCCTTGTCTCATAATTGCCTTACCTAACTATTCTCGGGGGGGCGGACACATAACACATTGAGGAAAGTGATCTGCCATGACAACATGCTGCCAGTTCTGCCATCCCACTAGAGATGGACAAAGGGATCACGGTGCCTTATGGACGCCGTCTGATTTCTAAAGAGGCTCCATCTGCATAGCGGTTGTTGGGGGTGATTAGCATGGCCATGCAGTGGAATGGCGCCTGAACCTTTCTGGAGCCAGCCATGCTCGGCTGGGCACCATCGCTCCACAGAGAGATGGGAAAGCAGGGGCCTCGGTCCCATGTAGCGGCGAGCCAGATGGCTGAAGCTCTCCCCTGCAGTTCCTCTCAAACCAAACCACTGAAGAGCTTTTAATTTTATAGCTTTTTCATTGTTTTGGTCCTTCTCATTCGTAATGAGCAGTCCGTTTACCTTCCCATTTCCTTGACTAGCATCTATCTTCATCCACGACTTTCGGTGATGACACTTTGGTGGTGACACGGTGTGCTGTTGTCAGAACATCGCTGTTGCCGGGAGTCTAATTTGAGTTGTTGTGGTGGAGGACTGATTGTGGCTGCTTCCTGCGGTACATATCAGATTAGGATCTGGATTGCGCTCCGGGGAGAGGCGCAGTAGCTTCCTCCCCCATGGACACCTCCAACCCCAGCTGTACACACACACACACACACACACACACACACACACACACACACACACACACACACACACACACACACACACACACACACACACACACACACACACACACACACACACACACACACACACACACACACACACACACACACACACACACACACACACACACACACACTGGGGTGAAAGATAAACAGCTTTATATTGTCTCCATCTCTTTGCCAAAGGAAACAGATAACATAGACCCTTATGACGCACTGCCCGGTGGCAGCTAAGTATAGGAGCAGTGTGTATACGATGCACTAGCCATGGATTTTTAAGGACGTTGCCACAGAATTGTCACAAGAAGCGCCAATATCCAATTACCGACGCATATTGATCACATCACATAATTGGCTGTGGCATAGGAGGGGCTCAGAGGTAGGGTTGCAACGTTAGACTCAGTCCCATACAAGGCCAGTGCTTATTGATCTTCTCCACGGCTCAGGCTCTTGTTAACCATGCAAACAAAGTGGAGCAGTGTGTCGGGGGTTGTAAGGGCGGAAGAGATCATTTCCTCATCCTCCACCTTTCTGTCGGGGTGCGCTGATCTGTGATTTGTAATTTAAACCCTCCCCAGTTGTAGTCTTGGTTTCCTGTTACAATATTAGACACTGTATTCAAACCAAATGTGTTCATATTATCTTCAAATGTATTACAATAATTCCGTTTTTAAAATAAATACATTATCATACAATTTACCGGCTGTGCTGAATTGATCAGAGAGTTGACAATTTCTTCAATGAGATCTTTTCACACATGCACTTCAAACCTGACATTATCTAGACATTACGCATACAATGGTTTATAAGAATGCAAATCATTCAGACTGTACATCACACAAATGTTATCCTGTCAGCTCCCTAGTCCTCAAATTGTCCGATTGAACCCATGTGAGAAAGCAGCCACTCACTATCTGGGGCATTGAATGCTAGCAGCTGTACTTGTCGATGACATTTCCTTGCAACATGTACCAAACTAAAAGAATAAAAGGTTTAATTTACATGAAAACAGCAATGAAAATGTCTGACTGGACGGATTACGAGATTCAGGAATTCTTTATGTCTGATGTGCTGCATCATGCCGTACTGCCTGCTTGCTCTACCCAGGAGCCACCCTTCGATTAAACCAATTGGAGCACATCTAGTAAGATAAATTGTACCTGGCATGGTCAGTATATTGCTGTGTGCTACACATGTAAAAGGCAAACCTGAGTCTCCATACATCACAAGGAGTTTATCTCAGCAAACGGCTTTTGTCTGATCAGCAATTGAGAAAGTGTTCATCACATAATGACCAAATAATGTAATAAAAGCCAGTATAATGCTGATCCCACAAGCTGGTGCTTCAATTTTTCATCTGACGGTTAACTTCAATAATGAATCATAATAGAGCAGTTTTCTGTTGAACTAATCAAATAATCTCCCCGGCTAATGAACTGTAAAGTATGACCGTCAGCATGTGAATTCAATTCTCTTGTTGATTATCTAATCGAGGTTCCCACACATGAAATGAATCATTGACTGATATTAACTTAGAAAATCTCATACCATCACATTGAAAGGTTTTACTTGTTAACACCACCAGCTCCAGTATCTTTCTCAAGGACACTTTTCTATGGCAGAGTGTTGTCAGCAGGGAGTAGGCTCCACTTTACAGTTGAAGGTTGGACTCTTTAACCGCTGGACTATCCTGATACAGAGAAAACAGAAGCACCTTGTCAGTCTTTAACACACCTTCATTTGTATTCTGCAGCTTGCAAACCCAAGATCCCCCCCCCCCCCCCATTAATGTATCTGAAAGAAAAAGAAACGGCCCTCTAGCATACTGATGAAATTGTAATTGTCACTGTTAACAAAAGCCAGGAAAACCTACTTTAAGCTTTTATCCGCTTCGGAAGTTATCCTGTTTAATTTTCATAGCGCTTTTTAAAACAAAACCTTTCTAGTGGACAGGAAAGATGAGACGGAACAGCTTTGGGGAGGTAAAGTAAAAAAAAAAATGAAGCCCACGGGAAATCAGACAAAAGACATTTCTGAGAACGTACGTGTTGTATGACTCCGAAACAAGTTACAACACTGAATCAAATTCCTTCAGAACTGTATACGTGTAGTGGTGTTTATATTTAGTCTACTGTCTACAGCACCCTGTGAGGGCCTGCTATCTTTCATATGGCAGTCAGTGAGTGTATCACTGGGTCTCTTCTTTGTCACCGATTTGGTACTGGACCTATTTGAACTTTCGAAAATACACTTGGTTTGATCACTTTATTGAACCAATTGGAGACAAATTGGTAGAAATTTGATGAACATAATTTAGCTAGAAGTTTATTTAGCATAGTGGAAGCTAGAGTAGGCATGAGATTATAAAATAGATGTATGTAATGTGTCCTTTTCATTTGAAATTGCTTTTGTTTCAGCATTTGTCAGCACCCTCACCACTTCAGACATGATTCATCTGGTGAGGAAAGAAATGTGTTTTTTGTCCCTCAGACAAAATGGACTATCTCCACAGTTTTCTGTAACGCAGTTGTCCCGTTCGTCTGTGATTGATGATATTTCTTAAAAACCCATTTCTCATAAGTGCCATCTACAGGAAGACAGGTGAGCTTCCTCAATCCCCATCTAAAAAAGCAAGTGAAAAAAAAGGTAAACCTGCCACCAGTTTAGTGTTAGCATAATGGAAGCACCGGAGCGTGAACGCACGAGCTAAACAATTTAGAATTAATGACTGAAGCTCCTGGGGGGGAAAACAAAGAGGGGGAAAGAACAGACAGACGGTGGAGTCACAGAGAATCTGATGGAGAGGAAGCTTTTAGTAGCTTTTTGCTGTGAAATTGAGCATGTCCCTCACACTGACATACACCACTCATCTGGTTTTCCCCATTAGAAGACAAAGATTTGCTTTAACTACACAAGACTGTGACAACACAAGGATCTACTGACGCCGTGTTGGTGCCTTGGTCATCAAACCTGTACACATAAAAGTAGAAAGAGGCTGTTCGTACTTTCTTCACCCTATAATTTGAGGCAAAAGGCCTGTTTTTTTCCATTTTGAAAATGGACTTTCATCAGGTTGTTAGGTTAGAGTCAATAATTAATACATTTATTGATACACTGTCTTCCTTCTCGCAACAAGCCAACTTTAATTACACTCTCAGATATAGTGAGTCATTAATACACATTGAGTTCCTTCTTAACCTTTTGGCAGTGTTATATTGAAATGGCGATCAAAGGGCATCAGAGGTCGCGTTAACCGAATATTTTCCGTCTATGACCGATTTTTTTTTTTATAACAATGACGGAAAAATCTGAAAGCAGTCCGTCATTTTGACCGATTAGAACAAACTCAGAACAGCGCCAAAGCTTCCCCGCAGCAAGGCTCCGGTGTTATGCATGCCCGCCAAAAAGGAGATGATATTGTTTCCAAACCTAACTTTGCCGTACAAATCATTGAAATGTCTGAGTGCTTTACGCTGTGGCGCGCTCCCGCGAGGCGCAGTGGGCATGCATAACACCGCCGCCCCCCCCATTGACAGTTCACGAGCGTGCTCCCCCCCCCCCTCAGAGTTGTGTACAGACTCTGATGGGCACGAACCCTCAGTTGAAAGATTATTAGGCACAGCTAAAACTAACAGTCCTGTAATAAAACCTATTTTAATAAATGTCTAATTTGATTGGTTTCACACATACAGTATATCCATGATGTGTTCAGGAACATTTCCTGCAATAGGTCATCTAAGATTTTCTTCTTCTCCCTGCTCCTTTTTGCTCAATGGTGTTTTGGTGGAGTCTTGTTTTGTTGGCAATTATTGTACATTTGGTTTTGCGTACCATGAGCGGGACAAATACAAATGAAATGAAATGTGGATTGGATTTCAAGAGAAATCGTTTGGGTAAAATGTCCACCCCAAGACCTAGTAGAATCCGCAACCTGTTAACGGTTAAGCATTCATTTCAATCCTTTCCTGGTTGATTTGCATTATTTTGAAACTTGTGTAATAATGAACACATAATAGGACATTGGAACCGGACACAATCAGCTGCTGCCTCTGCCATTATCATCTATGATACGTCAATAGGGAGTTGGCTTGGCAACTGGAAGGTCACCAGTTCAAGTCCCGGCAAGACCAAGTGCTACCGAGGTGTCCTTGAGCAAGGCACCGTTCCCTACACTGCTCCCCGGGCGCCGTTCTAAATGGCAGCACACTGCTCCTAACACTAGGATGGGTCAAATGCAGAGAAACAATTTCCCCACGAGGGATTAATAAAAGTCCATCTTATCTTGATAACATACGTCTTCAATGGTCTTACTCGGTTGAGTCTTATGACAGTTATGTTGTATTGCTTTCTTCCGGATTGTCCCTTGCCCCATCTTTCCTACCTTGCCATGGCATAAGTGAATAGACTCATGACCTTAATGTTCTTTAATTGAGTGCGTTTGAAAGAGTGAAAACAACTAGCAATGCCAGGAAGTAACCTTGTTATTTTCCTGGGAACTACTGTATGTGTGAAAGTTAGCCATTGCTTGTACAACTGCAACACAGAATAAAACCGAAACAAACTTGTTGCAAAGTAAAACACAATTAGCAGTGACAAGTTGATAAATCTCTCTGTCTGCATAGTTTCCTCTTTCCACTTTCTGAGGATACTCACGGCCTCCCACTCCCTGCTTAGCATAAGCACTCTGCGGGATAGACAGTGAAGAAAAGAAAGAGTTGTGTAATCCCCTCTCCTCTATTTCCCCCCGCACTCAGCCAGACAACAAGAAACATCTGGAGGCAGAACAGAGGGTTCAGAGCGCACCCATCCCCACCTCGGACCAGTCCAACAATGCTTGGCTCTGAGCGCGCTCACTCTGAGTCTGGACACCACACTGTTATCCTACCAAACCCAGCGCATGTGTTGCATTCTTATCATGACTTTGCCGGTTTCTGAGAAGAATGCGTGGGCGTTTCGGAGCTGTCAGGGGCTTGCTGTGTGCTGGAAAGTGTATAATTTTCTTTCTCGGAGTGGGGTAAAAGGTGTTATTTTCCTCTCAACATTTCAATCCTGACAAGTGGAGTTATTAATGTGTGTCTCTTCAGGGTTTGGGTTTCTCGTTCATTTTCATTTCTCAAATGGTGTTTCACTTTAGTCCTCCATCATTTAAAGATTACATTCCAACTTTTTCTACGCCTGTGGATTTTAATATGCCAGAAAAAAGTACTATATTCATTCTTTTTAGGACCTATAGCTGCAGGTTTGGGAAATAAACCTCCCTTACACTTATGTCACACAAGCTATTTCTACATCATTGATCCCATGTGGGTATGCAGTGCAGGTGCTGCAGACACAATTAGAACGGCGGAATAAAGCCGGGTAACTTCTGCTTTTACAAGACTTTTTATATTTGCCTTTTCATTCAACTGTGTCTTTCTCAGTTTCCTTTCTTTCCTGCGTCTCTGTAGTAACTGCCATGTTAAGACACGGTGGTTGGAGAAGACATGATTCCCCCCAGCCTCGTGCAAATAGTTTACCATTTCAGCTTTAGTGGAGAAATGTGCTGGTAAATCCGTGTTTATTATGGTACGTTGAGCCAAGAGCTGGCAATTATAAAAACACAAGAAAAAGACTATATTGCTTAATAGGGCTGAACGGTTTACCATTTTATATTCCAATTTGAAAGGGAACGTTTTTAATTATTTGTGAAATCAATAATCTAGGTAATCTGTATTGTTTTGGTTCATTGCTCTCATTGTGTCATTCACTGTAGACTACACAGACATAGATTGAAAATCATTTCAAGAACAAATTGTAGCGATTTGTCTTCATATTTGTCGCCCATTTAAATGAAGTCTCTTCCTCCCCCTCTGCTTTCCACCATGTATTCCTTAACTCATTGTCAACAGGATTCCTTCACAGGACAGGAGACCTTTCCTTTTTAATTTATGAAACCCTCCGCTGTCTTCACCTTCCTCCCTAAAGTCGTGGCCTTTGGTAAACAGCATTACGAAACGTGAGACTGTTTCCACTTTCCAAGGCTAACACTTAGCCGAGGGGCTGAATGTAATGTTGAGTTTGACCTGCTCGTCTTTGCCCCTGGCAGCGCTCTTTCATTTGTTCTCATTCCTGTCTTGCTTTCCCGATATGACTTGACCTTGACAGAGTATGGTGGGAGTGCGGGATCTGTTTTCCCTGACCGCCACCCTCAGATAGGCCTCTGAGATGATGAACTGCAGGGTCTGGTGACATTCATCTTTCCCACATGCACCTCCTCTTCTCTTAACAGCTCTCCCCTCACCTCCTTTCTCTCGGTCCTTTCTGTTCCGGTTAAGATAGGGGGAGGAAATGAAAACCTGCAGTTGGAAAAACTACACTCTAAAGAAATGAAGCTTATTTTTCAAATGCAATTTGAGTGGGTCAAGAATGAGAGGAAATTAGCATTTTAGTTTTTGTTAAATGCCTGAAATAAGGTCTGTGGGTAATACAAGCTTACAAACTCGTCCTATTTTGTTCTACAACATTAAAAACATACACATGTCTTAAGCTTTTACGTGTCATCAGAAAAGTTTTGACTATATAAGACTAGGGATGTCCCGATCACCTTTTTTGCTTCCGATCCGATTCCGATCATTTGATTTTGACAATTTGCCGATACCGATTTTTCCCCATCCGATCTTTATGCAATGCATTAATAGAAAAAAAAGAAAAAAAGCATTCAAGTTGTCCCTTAAGGTTATTTTTTTATTTAAACTGGATGTTCTATCCAACATGGATATAGCTTCTTTCTTTCACAGCAGCATTGGATCAGTTCAGTTGTGCAGCATTGGATCAAAACAAAATAAAGCTTTCAGTACTCGTTAGCTTACTGCTACAATTAGAGACTGCGCCCTGCCCACTCTGTTGCCAGATTTGAGAGAAATAAGCAACCAGGTCTATGAAAACAAGCCCCAAAGAAGCAACACATACATGGTGTTGTGTCATTTCAAACCAAAACTAAGGCCTCAGGATGACTTTAAGACTTGAACATGGTCATTTTTGTTTTGTAACATTGAATACAAAATTTAAAAAAAAGTATTTAAAAAAAAAAAAAAAAAAAAAAAAAAAAATCCCAATCCCCAATTTTTTTCTCCCGATTCCAATCTTCTCAAAATCACGTGATCGGCTCCGATCCCCGATCACGTGATCGGATCGGGACATCTCTATATAAGACTGCTAAAAGCTAGTCCGTCCTACGCTTAGCAATTGGTTACGTGAAGTAATTTGACCGTAATGTAGTTTGTTTCTAGCATGCCGTTAGCTATTTACATCTGGTGATTGTATTTGTGCGTCAACTACAGTAAAAGTGGTTTTATTTGTGGACATTATTCTGCTGAACAAAACAGGTTCGTATCATGAAAGTAGTTTGGCCACAGATCTTATTTTATGCATTATGTCAAAAAACATTGGAAGAATCCCATTGCTTTCTGGGAGCTCTTGTGATGCTAACGTCTGGGTCATTCTACAGAGGATGAAGTACTCAAAAACAACTCGGTTAGTGTTTTCTTTTCCCTAACACATCCCATTCCCATGCTACGCTCGATAGCATATGATGATGTCCCCCCATTAGAGCAGTGCTCCCAGTTAATCCACGCAGACATATTGCATCTCTTAGGTATTTCATTGTATTTAAATGTCAGCGCGAGTGATGACACTATTGGGAGATCATTACAGGCCTCGCTGGCTCAAATGAGCTTACTTCTAACCAGACAGCTGAATGGCACTGGCTGTTTGACTGGCAGAACGGATGTATTTTCTCCTGCTGGATTTTAATTTGTGTAATCATGGAGGCAACCTTTTAGCAATCCGCCGCAGTGTTGAAACCTGGTTTGATTTGATAACTACAAATCTGCTCTGGGCTTGGGTCTGTCAGTCATGCTTCTGTCGTGTTATTTGGGGATAACACAGTAGTTGACTACTTAATCCTCCCCGAAACATGTTATTTTCTGTGGATTTTGTGAAGGAAAGACAAACATACATTTGTATATCTAATAATAGTGATTGAGAGTTAATTAATTATAGCTGTTAGAACAATGTGTCTCAATGCTCTGCTGCATCTTAATCTCATGTGCTAATTTACATGTCTGGACAACTTGGCCATGTAAATGACAATATTATGAACAAACTGGTGTGTGTGTGTGTGTGTGTGTGTGTGTGTGTGTGTGTGTGTGTGTGTGTGTGTGTGTGTGTGTGTGTGTGTGTGTGTGTGTGTGTGTGTGTGTGTGTGTGTGTGTGTGTGTGTGTGTGTGTGTGTGTGTGTGTGTGTGTGTGTGTGTGTGTGTGTGTGTGTGTGTGTGTGTGTGTGTGTGTGTGTGTGTGTGTGTGTGTGTGTGTGTGTGTGTGTGTGTGTGTGTGTGGTTTTAACAGCTCTGAGCTGTTGTCTCGTCTCCACAAATGGTGCTGTGTCCCGCGGCGTCCTTGAGCCACATTAGATTTCTGTTGTTGTTCTGTTTTGACAACAGCTTGCTGCTCAGGTTAAACACTGGTGGCCAGCGGCACCCAAACAAAGCTTTATGTTGTAAACACCTTATTTTGTTTAGCCATGCAAAAGATGGCTCTTTCTGGGATTTGGTCCCATATTTTGGGTCCAAAAATCTTTAGAACTATTTGATACATTGACATGGGATTTTGTAAAGACATTCATGTTCCTCAGAGGGTGGATTTCACCAGAATGATGTATTCAATCAAAGGTTTATCACCAAGTATGTGCAAAACTAACAATATTTCCATTGGCTGCAGACTAAGATGGGGAACATGTTGAACATTCTGAACAGAATACCTGCTCAACCATAGCATGTAAGCATGTCATTGTGAGCATGAGTTTCTTATAGTATAGCATCAGAGACATGCTAGCATGCGTAAGAATCTTATTTGTTCTAAAAAAAATCCAGATTAGCAATCGCTGCTTTTGTTGCCTCTAAGAAATAAGAGTTTCACCGGATGTTAAAATGTGTGCCTAATGGTAATTATTCCTGAGCTGCTCTCTCCATTAGATCTTAGAGACGCAGAGCTGATTTTGTCCGGTTCCAATGTCCTCGTTATGTGTTAATTATTACACAAGTTTCTAAATAATGCAAATCAACCAGGACAGGATCAACATGAATGCTTAACCGTTAACAAGTAGCAGATTCTACTAGGTCTTGGGGTGGACATTTTACCCAAACGATTTCTCTTGAAATACAATCCACATATGACCTAATGCAGGAAATGTTCCTGAACACATGATGGATAGACTGTATGTGCGAAACTAACTGAAAGTAGGAAATGGATTAAAATAGGTTTTATTACAGGGCTGTTAGTTTTAGCTAGGCGTGCCTAATAATCTTTCAACTGAGGGTTCGTGCCCATTGAACCATTTCAATATAAGAGTGCCTAAGGTTAAGAAGGAAGTCAATGTGTATTAATGACTTACCATATCTGAGAGTGTAATTAAAGTCTGCTTGGTGTGCTAAATGGAGGATGTCAAAGGTGAGAAAGAAGATAGTCTCTTAACTGTAGAAGTCCAAATGCATGAGGACAAAAACGTAAAGACCCCATAGCGTCTGTTTTTTTAATGGAATAATCCTTGTGAAAAAGTAGTGCAGCACATACTTCATCAGTGTGTTTCCTAAAGCAATTCATGGTCAACTATGTGAGTGTGGGCGCATGTTTGAGACATTCCAAATGTGTTAGCTGAAGTCCCTGAGGAGGTTTGGTCAAGGTTGAAGGTTCGGCTGTCACCCCAAATCACCTAGATAAGTACTGGAGCTATAGGTGGGTGGGTGATGGTTTTTCAGGGCGACAACAGGAACTTGCTCTCAAAAGAAGTCCATGAAATCTGACAGCTGAATGTTAGAGACCTCCAAACCCTTCTCACCCCCGCTGACACTCCTCTCCTCCCTGCTTCCGCCTCCAATAATTACCGGTAGGCTTAAAGAGGCCAGGCTGTCCTCGCCGGCCAAGAGCAAAGGCTACTGAAATATTTAGCTTGAGTACTTGTACATTAGCTCTGGTTTAAAGCATATTAAAGAATTTTAAAACATTTACAAATGTTCCCAAATGTAGAGTTTCTGAAAAGCACTGTAGAAGATTCCATATCCAAGCATTTTTAAGCAATGGAGGTTAGTTTCAGTGCACCAAAACAACTCTCTTGCATTGTGTATTTGTGACTTCCACCCTCTACTTGTATCAAGGTCTTGACACGGCACAAATGATTACCTGCCCTGCTTTGCACCTTGTTGTGATGAATAGGATAACGCTCACGGAGTGAAGTGTGTGAACTCAAACCCTTTTAAAGCCGCTGCAACCTTGAGGCGCGTCTTCCTAATTAAATGTTCTGAGAACAAACAGGAACCTGTGCAAAACTTTAGTCTTTAGAATTATAATCAAACGAGCCGAATAAAGAAGACATTTCATTTTCTCATCTGCTTAATGATTGCTTCCCGAACGCCTCAGGACAAACAAGAGCGCCGTAATGAGAAAAACAATAGGACGGCCTGCTAGAAAACAACATGCGACGGGAGATTCCCTGCCACTTCTTTTACACCGCATTTAACGATGCATTTGATTAATTGGCTATTTTGTTTTAATGCAGTTTGAGCAGCACCTTCTATTGCACCGCCTCGGGGCAAAGCGGCTTTAAAAAAACTTTTAGCTAACATCTTCAGGAGTGCGTGTTTTCCGACAGCTGTGTCCCCAAAAAAACAGTTGATTGAGCCGTAAAGGACTAGAAAAAGTTGTGTCCCGCATGACTTCACTCTCCACGGCAGCATCTGCTTCTTGCATTATTTAACTGCCTGAGATCATTAGGTCTGTTTGTGGTTTGCATAGCAGAAATCACAACTGTCATCACATCTGTATGAGAGTCTCTTGCGATTGGATGAGGATGGCGTTCTTTAAAGACGGTCCAGATTGTGGCTTCATTAACGACTACACACAAACGCATAATGATCAGTTTACTGGCGCATAGCGGCAAGAGTCACGTCAATACAATTACACTGTTTATTGTTGATTATGTCATAGGCAAAGGAAATGCTCTCTCTGATTGGCTGGCAGGCTTTCATATGCTATAACCTTGAACAAACATCTTAGTGAAATAATCGTGAGTAACACAGACGTTAACAAACGTATGGCTTTCTAAGGACACTCAGACGGACTATTGGTGCGTTACATGACTTTTACAACAATTGATGTAGTCACTCCAGTCCACCCAAGGGTTTAAAGAAGCTACAAAGTGAGACTCTGACGACGTGCGACAGCCAAGTTGTTTGTACCTTGTCAGAAAGGCTCAACTCAAAGGTGTAGACAGAGAAGAGAAGAAGAAAAAAAAGTGCATGCAGGAATTAACGGAAAGGAAGTGTGTTCAGTAGTTACTGGTTCAATAGGGTCAGGGTTAGGGTCAGAAGGGCTGTATTAATCACAGAGGGAAGTTGTGACAGTTGCACCATATTAGAATAAAATAATATAAAGTTAAAAAAGTACTTTTAGCCAAAGTGTCTTTGAAACATAACATACAATGGTTATTGATCAATTTCTGTCTGGCAATTCATGATTTAATGTTCAGCTAATGACCTGACACATGGTGAGTGAGTTCATTTGTTCAGTTTGAAAATGAACCTCCATGTTTTGTACAGATCCATACTGTAACTGTGGTTTTCTATTTCCAAAATCCTTATTCCATTAAAAACAACAATTGAAAGTAAACGTTTGTATAGAATAGAATTCAGTAAGTCCACTAAATTAGGTTTTGATGTAAGTGATGCAGAGTGAACCTGTTTGACTCGCTGCAATGTAAATGTGATCCATAGCATATCGACAGGGCCCCAACAAACCACCTCCTGAAGTCACTTATCAATAGCATGAGTCGATGCTGACTGTGTGCTGGCTGAATATACTCACAGCACACGGATAGATGTTGATTTCTTTGTTTAAAAAACAAAAAGGAGGGGTGAACGATTCCAGAAACATGCTTAGTTTCACCTGTTCGGGCCGAGTGGTTGAGCAGCGCCGTGGCGGAAGTAAATGTGTAACGAACATATTTTCCGATCACATGTTCACACAGTTATGAAACACAGAGTGATGAACTGTTGGTATTGGACACTTTGAATAACTCCAGGATACTCTTCCCTTCTTATTGAATTGCTCCTTTGCATTTTGTTCAAAAGGAAGCAGTGACCAAAATCAAAGAGCGTGGGAGTGTCTGTCTAGTTTGCATTTCTATCTCATTTGGCGGAGTGCTCGGGTGAAAGATCCCACTGTTCATTTGCTGAATATTAAAGCCATCTGTTGGCGTTTGCTTCCTCCCCAGGACATCCCCCTGATGCGAGGTGTGTTTGCCATTCATTACAGCACAAGTAAAGCAGCCCCCCCACCAACAGTCCAATTAGATTAGAGTCGCACTGACAAGACAATGAGCGTGCACACACGTCCAACAGACCAACAACGGTAGGTGGGAGAAGAGAGGTCTGACGTGCTCAGCCATGCACAGAGAGTCACGCACCAGTGCAAATCCTCATGCACGTGCCATCTGTAGATTTAGACTCTGTTAACAAGTTCACAGTTACATTTTTTTAACCCTTTCCTTACCAATACTTATGAAATCTAGGGTTTTATTATTCAGTAAAACACACCCATATGATGCAACAAAGTGTAAACGGTGTACACAACAAGATGAAAAATGTATTTGAAACTGCTTTTACAACAGCCTTCCATGTGGGTACCCACTTTTCTTCTTGCAACTATTTGCATTTGTTGCCATATTGTGATGGATAGTTTCCAGGTTGAAAGCAAACGTTGTGATTGGTTGCTGGCTGGTGTAAGAAGAGAGTGTGTGAACAGCACGGTTACACAAACAAAATGGATCATAAAGCTAAAGCGGGCGGGTCCGGCTCGAGGTTTAATGAATAATTTAAATGTGGATGATGACTCAGCGCTGGTAGCTGTTTTAGTCTCACTTGAAATATATATATACTGCAAAATCCAATACAGTGTGTTTTGTTTAAGGGGTAACGGGTCAGACAGGAAGGGAGAGTAATGTGGATTCCTGAGGTATTCAAATGCATCTGTATATACTGCCACAAGGCATAGTGACAAGGAAGTGGAAATGTAAAAATACACGTTGTAACTTCCTTAGAATTGTCCCTATTCTGATATCAGGTTTATTATAAGCACACATAAGAGGCTTGGAATACAAAATAACTGCTTTATGCTTTCGGTTTTTCTGTAGCGCACAAAATCAGTTTTTATCATCCCAGAGCAACATGGCGGAGGAATGTCAGTACCTTTTCAACCAACCCAGTCTCACGGCATTTCGTGTTATAGTCTCAAAATTAATTTAATCTATTGATTCGTGTTCACCAACATGATTGTCGTGTCACACAGAACGATTTTAAAAGCAATGTATTTCTATTGGTAGTATGTTTCGTGCCTGCACCACGCCTTTTTGTCCGGTATGGTTCATAAAAAAAATGTTCTTACTCAATATTTGACCCTAAGCCTATCCCTTTTATTTTAAATTGTATAATGTCTGAGTTTTTTTGCCGTCCGCGAGGAAAGGAAATGGGGCTCAGAGCCTCAGAATACTGAAATCTGTATCAGTCACCTTTTTTTCTTTCTAATTTGTTATTATTTGGTGCAGGCACAAAACATACTACCAATAGAAATACATTGCTTCTAAAATCGTTGTCAGAATACTGAAATACAGAATACTGAAATCTGTATTTATTTTTAAATCAGTTTTTCCTTCTAATTTGTTATTATTTACATTGCTTTTTAAATTGTTCTGTGTGACACGAAAAAAATTGCGACATCGAATCAATAGATTAATTTCGTGACTATAACACGAAATGCCGTGACACTGTGTTGTTTCAACATGCTTTGTCACATCCCAAACATTATTCCCCGCCTTACATAATGTCTGCTCCCGGTCATCAGCAGAGGCAACTTGCCAAAAGCTTTCCGGGGCAGAAAAGGAATTCATCAACTAGCAAAAACATCATTGTGGCAGTTTTTTGGCCGGCAACGATACCTTTTTAATTATGGTGTCGGCGTGAACGGTGTCAAGGGAATTGAATACATCATCAAAGACGAGTTGAGATCTGAAGATTAGATGTTCGAATGAGGATGATGAAACGATGAAAAAGGAATGCAAACTTTCGGTTTTTCGTTGTTTAAGTTATCTGTAAGGCCTGCACAATTTTATCATTTGTATTTATTTATTTTTAGTGATTTTGGAATTGCAATTTTCGATATTATTAGGAAAGATCATTGTGTTTGGTATTATGCTCTAAACAGGGCATTTTCTATAAAGTCTGCAGAACACTTTTTATGCCCTAGTCTACAGCAACAACATACTTTATTTTGAATGATTTTTTCACTTTTATTCCCTTTACTTAGTATTGTGCTTACAGCTAATTTAATATCGCACAAGTCCATATTGCAAATTTAACCACATTTTGATTAAAAGTGTGTTCCGCAGTCTTCTGAATGGTAAAAATCTGAAACATAAGCTTCACAAATATAACAATATGCTGTTTTTCTCTGCTTTATACAAGTGTAAATTGATTAGGAGTTTGAACTTAATCTGAGGATGTCATTTAATTATTAAATTGCTGGAAGCAGCTGACAGAAAGATAAAACAATCATCAGTTGCAGCTGTGAAACGCATCACTCCAAGTCATCCATTATTCCTCCTTGTTTCCAGGGTAACCTCACCCCAGGTAACGATAAGATCCTTACAGACAAAAGACATACCCCGAGACCCTTTCATTTCTTTTTAGAAGCCTTTATTCTATTTTCAGCCATGAGTTATGGACTTCCTGCAGCGCGTCTCGCTCCGTGTGGCTGAGTTTCTGCTCTGATTTAATGCGAGAAGCTGTCTGCCCCTCCTCGCCAATCCCATCCAGCGCTGCAGGCCGAGCATCTAATGGACCAGAAGGGAAAACAAGCTTCTCCACCTAATGGCCATGCTGCTAATGCAAAGCTAAAACAATCACGGAAAAGGCAGGAGGGGGGGGGGGGTGCTGGTTTCCGCTCGGTGGGGTTAGAGAGGTTGACGTGCCGGACGGCAAGCTTGGAATCTGGGAGGGACGACCCCATCATCCTCCAGAGTGACCGAGGGGATGTTGACTCCGCTGGGAGGAAGTTGTGATGTAACTCCTCGGGGACGAGCACTTACAGATTGGAATTAATGCGGATGAATGTGGACTTGACGTTTCCTTTGTAAGATGGGGGGGCAAGGGGGCGTTTTCAAGAAAGCTTAAATCAACAGATTAAAGCAAAGGCACCTCGAATGGTAATAATTATTTTAGGAGCTCATAACATAAACAAATATTTGGCATTTCTATTTTACCACAATATTCTAGTCCACTGCACCAGAGCTGACACAATTGATTAGGTAATAGACAAAAGATAATTCTTAGTGTTGACATTTAATTACGGAATATTTCAAGCTTAAAAAGAAAAGAAAGGGCTTTTTTGTGCTTTTCCAATGTGAGGATTTTCTGCTTTTAATCATTTCAAGATGAATATTTTAAGGTTTTGGTTCTCACAAGACATTTATAAACGCTCTGAAATACTGCAATCGACATTTTTCATCAAGTTGAATTGAGAAAACTATAGGAAGATTAATCAACAATGACAATTATATAGAGTTGCTGTCGTAAAATGCAACGTTTGCTTTCAGGAAACACAAAAAAGGTTTGAAAAGATTGGTTTTATTCTCAGATTTTTTTTTCTGTTAAAACCACAAATGATTAGCTTTAAGTTTATGTTTTTTCTGCTCTTAAACCTTTACCCCATCCCAAGGAAGTGTTTAAAGAGAAAGTCAGGTCACATCGTAAACTAGCCCTGATTTATTGTCCTCTTATGTGAGAACTTTATGTAACGTTCTTTACAACCATTTTATAAGGGGTAATGACATATTGGCCTTATCGCTCGTCAACAAAACGACCGTTCTTAGATCAACCGAGTGTTACCCCATTTGTTATGCAAGTTTATTAGTCAGGGGTGGGTTTTGGCGGGTCTTTGTAATGCTGCATGGGCGCAGAGGAAGTCGGGACAGAGGCTTGTTTATTTATAGGGGAGGGAGGTCTTTCCCTTCTCTGTGGAAGTCTCAGAGTCGGCCAAACAGGCAGAGGAAGCCTCGTCAATGAGTTCACGTCTAGGCCTGTGACTCATTTTACAGATTCAAATGAAGCTCGTATACCCCGAGTCATGCCGGTAAAAGTATCCTTCCTCACTCCCCGGAAAACCCCTTCTGGCGGTGGTGATGTCATCTGGCACTGGCTGGGTTTTTCATTTGGGTTTTCTTTTTGATGACACTGGTATATAGCTGCTCTTGCACTGCTCTCGTGTTTCCAAGTGTTTAACAATGTTGAACTGTGCTCTGTGTTTGCCATTTGCACACCATTGCAACTTTAAAAAACTGAAATCCCTCGCATGAAAGAAAACGTCCGTGTGGTGGAGTAATGGAACATCCTGAAAAGAGCTACATGGCAAGCTAGTTGACTCAATTCCCGCTCTCCCTCCTCTGTGATGAGATCAGGGAGTTCACGCTTTGTGCTTAAATGGAGGTTGCCACACATCAGACCCGCCTTGAGACGACTGTTCAAGCTCCCGCAACCATCACCGTGACAACAACACCCACTGTGTTTCACAATTAGCATTCAGTCAGTCCCTGATTAGCAGCATGGCGTGTAGTGGACCTCTGAAAGACACTCTGAAGGGTGTGATTTATTGCCCCCCATGCAGAGGTACTCAGATCTAGAAGTACCAGACTGTAGGAGTACTCTGTTGAAAGTAAAATTCCTGCAATCAAAATATCACTCAAGTAAAAGTATTAGCATCTAAATATACCTACAGTACTAATTATCCAAATCGGCCCATTTTAGGATAATTAATATATGTTTTGATTATAATTATTGGTGCATTAGCGTGTGTATCACAGCTGTTGAAGGGGCAGCTCGTTTTAATTACTGTGTGCTTTAGTGTGTATTAACGATAACGCAGATGTGCATCATCCGAGCCTATAAAACCAATTCAGGTGGAAACTATTCCAACCTCAATGGCCGATATTAAACCATTTGCACTGCTTTACTGCTCCGCTCTATTGCGCAAACAAAGGCACACATATCAAAATAGCAACACACATATAGACGTGCACAGAGACCACAGTACTGCTTTCCTGCTGACGATAACGAATGAGATTTACATAACAGTTTGGATAAGAGAGTGGTACCATTAGGGAGATGGATCGCTGCAAAGTGATCGGGGATTCATCAGGCAGCCAAACCCCCGTGTGAGAAATGAGGGATGTCTCTTCTCCCGCCGCTTGTGTTTCCATTCATTCTCTTTGACTCGCCCTGTTTTGCATACACCCGTTCTTCCTGGGCGTGGTCACTCTCGGCCCCTTCCTCCAAGCAGATGGAAAAGCTGTTCCATTATCACGCCTCTCCAGCACACCTTGGAGACTTCATCATGCTCACATCTCCTGCCGCCCTCACACGGGCCCCTTATTGTGCTGCTGCCAGGTGTGTGTGTGTGTGTGTGTGTGTGTGGTTATCCCTTAAACGCTTATCTGCTCGTTTTGCATTATCTCCACACAGCGACTGTATTGTGTTGGATTTACTGATTGCTGTTAGTGAGATGTTACTCTTGCTATTCCACATGGATGGACACAGTGCAAAGGGACAAGAAAGAAGGGGAGGATGATGAAGAAGAGGAGGAGGGGGGGGGGCATAAGGAAAGGCCAAACCATTGTCACGGTTCAAAGATCAAGGATTGTCTACGCGATGATGGAGAAGCAGTTAAAGCAAACGGGCGCATGACAATTCTGAGAGAAGCTTTGCCTCGCCTGAGGCTTTGAAGCAATTTGTGAGTGTGTGTGTGTGTGTGTGTACATGTGTGTACATGTGTGTAAATGATTGTGTATTTATTATTTATCATTTTTCTAAATCCTGTTTGAAAGCATTGAATGGTCTATTTAAGAGCAAAACAAACTTGGGATTCAGTTTTTATTTGGTTACTTCAACACCTTTGCAAAAAAAAGAAAACTTGTGCGTTATCCCTAGCCATTAAATAATGTTGACTAGTGCCTGAATTGGTTGCTCACACTCATCCACCACCATGTCAATATGTGCAGTGATAACAGTGAAAGCAGCTCTAGGGTTAGATCTATTGCTATTGATCAGCGAGTAGAATAGAGACACAGCCAGCCCCTCTGCCAGGAGCACGGACGATAATGTGGGAGAGGGGAGCATCTCTGTTGTGTTAGACATCTTTGGCTCTACTTACAGTCTGAAAGGTTTTTTAACTCTGAGGCTAATTCAAGATATTGTTCCTTTGTAAATGAATAACATAATGGAAAAAGACAGCTAGCTGCCTGCTAGGAGGAGAGCATAGCAGTACATACCTACCAACTGTGGGCGACTGTCAATTTGAACTAGGACGATGGGGAGCGCGGAAATATCTTATTTTAACACTGGTCAAGAAATCAAGGATTAACAAGTGTGCTATATTCGTTGTGTTCTACTCAGTTAAAAGCTGCACTTCATCATCATCTGTTATGTCCCCACTAGGGGAAGAGGAAAAGCAACACACACCAGTTGGAATTGGTAATAATTACAAGGAGTTTATTAAATAGCGATATAAACAACATGGAAGGCAAGCAACCTGGAGCAACCAACAAAGGGAGGACTCTAAAAAGGGAGCCTAATTGAATGCAAATAAATAGATACTAACAAACAAAATAGCAACAAAACAACCCTCGCTATCAAAGTGGTACAAACTAACAAAAGGAGGCTGCAGGAAAACACAGCCATGCTAGAGGTACAACAGTCAACTTAATACTAAGATAATCTGCACATCTAATCACAACAACACTAAACTAAATGTGGAGCACACGAGTGATTGTATATATTGGGATAAAATCAGTATGCTGTCATTAGTGATAAAATAATAGTAGGAGGAATTGAAAATAAGAGTCTTATACAAACAGAAATGACGAGTCGATGAATTGGTCAGTTGTCAAATTATTAATAAAAGCTCTTCATCTTTAACAGTAAATCAAAAACTTTTTTTGTTTTGCATTATAATCAGAAAAAAACATGCCTGTTTCCTTAAGCTTTAGGAAATTGTGTGTCATCTTATTGATGAAACGAGTAATCTCTGATTTTGGATTAATAGATCATCAAGGTATTCGTCATTATCATCATGATTGCAGCATCTTTTTGAGTCACTTATCTGGGACTGGTAGATCAAATGATTTCTGGTTCAACTTACGAAAAGTGTGGGCATTTGACTGAAAGCAAAGACATCCAATGACTTCATTTTGAGCTTTATTAACACAGAGATCGGTGGGTGTTGTTAAATATGGCATTTTAAGACGAACTGTTCGACTATAGCCCATTCAACTTCACAACCAGGATTGATTAAATGGCTTTACAGTATGTCCGACCTACAACATCAACCTTTTGACCTATTGTGGTTGTAAGGTTCTATGCTCATCATCATCCTCATTAGGGATGTCCCGATCACCTTTTTTTGCTCCCGATCCGATTCCGATCATTTGATTTTGACAATTTGCCGATACCGATTTTTCCCGATCCGATCTTTACGCAATGCATTAAGACAAAAAAAAAAAAAACATTCAAGTTGTCCCTTAAGGTTATTTTTTTAATTTAAATTGGATATTCTATCCAACATGGATATAGCTTCTTTTTTTCACAGCAGCATTGGATCAGTTCAGTTGTGCAGCATTGGATCAAAACAAAATAAAGCTTTCAGTACTCGTTAGCTTACTGCTACAATTAGACACTGCGCCCTGCCCACTCTATGAAAACAAGCCCCAAAGAAGCAACACATACATGATGTTGTGTCATTTGAAACCAAAACTAAGGCCTCAGGATGACTTTAAGACTTGAACATGGGCATTTTTGTTTTGTAACATTGAATACAAAAAAATAAAAAGTATTTAATAAAAAAATAAAAATAAAAATCCCGATCTCCGATTTTTTTCTCTCGATTCCGATCTTTTGAAAATCACGTGATCGGCCCCGATCCCCGATGACGTGATCGGATCGGGACATCTCTAATCCTCATATCCCCTCTTTGAGAAACTCATCCTATCGGTTACAAAAGAAGCACTGAGTAGAACTTGTCACATGGAGATATTTTCCAACATGTCTAGTCCTGTATGCCTCTATCACTCCCCCCCCCCCTGTCTCCTGGTGACCTCTCACACCCTGAGATGCATCAGAGGAGAAGCTGTTGTTACCCGAGGAACTGAATCACCCTACACGATGGATTTTCTCACCCTCACTCCCCTCTGAGGTTTCCTGTAGCCAAATGAGAGCTGGCTGTTTTGACCAGGTGGGGAAACTGTTCCATTAAGTTGACTGAAGAGCCTCTTGGGATGCTTTCTAAAAGCTTTCTGGGGTAAACTGTATAAACTAACATCGCCCCCAGAGTGTCTTTGACCAAAAATTGGTTATACGGGAGTGGAGATAGGAGAAAAATATGTACCATCATATAAAACAGAAAAAGGCACATTTCTTGAAATTGAGAAGTTAGGAGGAGCTTTTATCGATACCCACAGGGGGATTTAGTTTGTTCCTGCAACACAAGTTTAGCCAATGAGTACAGATAAATGTAAAATAACAGTAATTTAGAGATGTATTTAACACTTAAATACAGTAAAAAGATAGAAACTATAGCAAGCTATTTGGAGACAAAATCAAGGGGGAATCAGTAAGCGATAAAATGTATTGTACAGAATTATGAAATACTGATTATTAAAGAAACCCAACCAAATTGTTCATCTTTGTTTGATAAATGACCTACTGTATTAATCAATTATCAAACAACTGTCCATTCCTGACAACCATTTGATCCTTATTAGGGCTGCACGATATTGGAAAAAACTGACATTGCGATTTTTTTCCCCCCGTGCGATATATATTGCGATATGAAAACATACAGGAATTGAAGAAAAGACCGTTTTTTTTCCTCAAACCATCCTTTCTTGAACTTTAATGCTATAAAATTGGTATTTTTTTAACTATATTTAACCGGATGAAGGATTTTTGTCACGGACGTCTGGATCTTTCCGTTTTTTACTTAATATCTCAAGTCCTAAAAAAAATTGCACGTCCAAGCGATGTGAATATCGCGCATGCACGACACGATAAATCTTGCTGCCCTAACACTTATCCCTTAATCACTTAATCAATTTGCATTTCCACTCAGGTAGCTTTGGAATCCAGTATTCAGTTTCTCATTATACAACTTCTTTAAAAAAGAGATACAAAGGCGTTTGGTTTGAAGCACTAACACTTAAAGGACTACCAGCAGTGAAGAAGTAATGGTAAAATAAATCTTGAGATAAATCCCTGCGGTCCTTGGAGAAGTGAGATGTATCTGTGTTGGACCAGCGTGTTTTACATTTCTGGCTGCACGCCTTTCTTTTTTTGCTGCTGACACAGGACTGAAGCGGTCCAGCAGGGTGCCAGAGAGAGACGTGGAGACGCACAGAGAGAGGGGAGAGTCACGGCAGTGCACACAGCAATTTAAATTTTAATTGCCTAGATTTATCTTCCCCGTACAGTGTGACGGGCTGATAACTAGGGCTGATAGCACAGAGAGGCTGTTTGTTAAAGCTCAGGCTTCATCCAGATATTGGGGCAGGAGCCGCGAGGAAAAGAGCAGAATGGGTTTACCGCGACATTTCTTAACCTCGGACAAACACCCGCGTTTCACAGCACAATGCACAGTTCAGCCAAGGCTTAAGTGCTGAGACATATCCTGAAAGTCTGGCAAATTGGCAGATTTCAGTCTCTCTGTGGCACATCACCTACGTTTAGGACCACAGTATACTGCATCAACGCTTAGCTGATAAAGTCAACAGTTGGACTGTGCCAAGGTAATCTTTTCCTCAGGTTGCCTGGTTACATTTTAAAAGTGACTGGGTTTGTTTGTCAGATCAAGAGAGTAAAAAGCCTTATCTTACAAAGTGCTATGTTACAAGTAATAGATGGTGTTTTGCTGTGTAACTAACCAGTGTGAAAGCTTTCACTGTAGCAATTATGTGTCCACCTGCAGTACATTCTTCATCACTCTTTGGCATTGCAGTCAAACAATAACACAATTCCCAATGACACTGACATGACAGCAGTCTGAGATACTGTTGATGCGTTAGGGGCATGTTCTAGCAACAAAAATAAAAGTAACAACATAAAAGCGGAACAGTGTAGCCAGTAGGGAAAAACTTTAATTATTTGTTTTATTTATATAACTGAGGATAGGCAAGCATTCTTTGAGATTGAGAACCTAAGATGACATGCTGGAAACCAGGTTCAAAACAGGTAATCAAGCTACAACAAAACAACAACACATACACAACGCATGTCATTACAGTGTGTAATACAATAGTGGTAACCAAGGTATTATTGATGTGGTTAATAACAGAACGTTTGGTAATCCCTGCTAAATCCAAATATTACTGGTAGGTTGGTACAGATGTCAGAATAAAACTATTCACCTCAAAAATAACTTAAATGCTTTTTATTTGAGCCTTGGGGGCTTACAGTTTTAGATTGTTATAGGTCCTTGTACATGTACATGGCCCCTACCCTACCTCCTACAAAGTCTAAAATCTCAAAGTTCCCTCCATCACAACAGAGCTGGCCAGCTCTTATTCCTGTATAACCATGAAAGTTAATACATATTGTTGGAACATTCTCAAAAATCAATTAGCATTTACCTGGTGAAATCCTAAACACACAATGCTCTCGGCTTCATCCCTTTGCTGTATCTGTCAAGTTAATGTGCAGAATGAATTTTGACCCACATCTCTGGCGTCTTCTCGGATGAAGCCTGATTAAACATTAATACATTAAAAGTTTTCCAAGTTTTCCAAGTGCATATTGGCTCCACCGGCTTAGCTAATAATTCAGTGATCCTTCCTGAAGCCCTGAGAGCTGGTTAATATTCTCACGCCTGTGCAGATCCGGTTCATAGTTAAGAGCATGTCTCTGCAAGGTACTGAGAATATGAAGGTTGTCACACTGAGCAAACTTCATCATTTAGACCCCCCTACACCCTTTTATTTCCCCTCCTCATCCACACTGTCTTTTCCATCTCGTCCATCCATCTTCCCTTATCATCCTCTGGCCTCCTTTCTACAAGTGTATGCTTCACTTACTCTTCCACGCTGTGAATCTCTGTACGCCAGTCACATTTTTACAAGTTATAATCCAAATAAAGGCGCTTGACCTCCCATCTGCGCCTTTCTTTCCCCTCCTCTTTCCTTTCCATCTGTTACTGCTCTATTCCCAGCAGCCATTTAGCTTCGTTCTCCGGCAAACGCGTGTCAACAAATGCAATGAAAGTGTAATTGAAAAATCTTCTTATGGGACACAGCGGCATAATGTGTAATTTCCTCAGCAAACACTGTGCCACCATGCTGCTTTTGTAATATGCTCAAACTCCTCACACTCAATAGGCATTGTGCCCTGGAGTTGGATCTCAAATTGCGCAATATAAAACAACAACCCAAGTGGGCGATGGTTTGGAATATGAACAATCGTGTCTTTTTGTTTCCCTTCGTATTCCCGCTGATTTCCCCTTTCCCCTCCTGCAAATATTCCAACAATTAAAACCTTACAAATGTACTTAATTAACCACGATTACATTTAACTATGCGTTATCGGAAGTGTAATGAACCGTGTCGCTGTTTAAAAAAAAAATGGCACCAAGTGGAGTTTAATCGATTTCTGCATTTTGTTAGGAAAAGGAGAATGTAGAGTGTATGTGTAAGGGAATGAGGGATTGTGGTTCATTTGGATGACAGCTGCGTGAGCTCGTTGCTGATTGAAGGTTCATCAGGTAGTTAATTTGCCGTTGAAAGCCGGGACTTCTGTGAGTGATGCCGTTTAGATGATAACACAGAGCTGAATAAGGACTCCGGAGAAAACTTGTTATCTGACATTCACAAGATGGAGGGACCTCATTCGTAATTAGCATCAAGGTAGGAAATTAAAGACTTGTATAACAAAAAAATTGCTAATCGTTATATATACTAATGAATGCTGCTTGCTGATTTAATGGTTGGACTTTTACTTGCAGCAAAATGTCGACAGAAACTTTTACGAGTTTAGATTGAATCCATAGTCACCCCAGTCATCAAAATATGTTACGGCGGACGTATATTTTTTCATGGCGGACATCAGCGGAAGAGTCCCAGGATCGCTGTAGGAGTGTAATCATGAAAATTTGTAGCCCTGATCCGAACATTATCGCCCCACTGCTCTCCCTCCAGGCACACACTATTACCACTTAAATCACTTTATATGAGATTTGATGTTTGTGTGTTAGTCTTAAGGAAAGGAGAAACTCACAGTTGAAGCTTCAGTGTCTCACTGCCTGCCGTTTGATGGATGGCTGGACAGTAGTACATGTCTAATTATCATTAGCCTCCTGGAGAGGGAAGCATGTTGTAATGAGGGCTCTTATTACTAGAACGCCTTCATCAGCAAATGGCTCTTCTCCTGCTGTTATGTTAAGACAATGTTGAGATGACCGTCTGTCTTTCTCAGAGGTCCAGATACGAGCTTCACATTGCACTTACAGCAATAGCACCTAACTTATAAACCTGTAAATGGTAATACAATGTACTTAAGGGATTGAATGTAACTAATGTGGTCAATAAATCCTGTACAACCTCCCAATCAAAGATGTGAAGCCCACTCAATTGTCCCTCCTTGCTTTTGTACGGTCAAAATAACGATAACTCAGTCGGACGTTTTTTAATCTTTCAACTTTAGTGGGTCAGAACATAGGTTAATTAATCTCAGATACTCCAAACCTTTCTAAGTTATAAGAGCCAAAATGTGGCCTACAACAGACTAAGGCTTGTTTGTTTGTTAGTATTGACCAGTTAAAAGAGTCTGCAGTGGTGGTACAGTATGACACAACCATTTTGAATCAGCATATCCATGAGATGTCCCAACCCGTAGATGCATAAGTGGGTCTTTTTGGTCCAGGGGAGGTGGTTTTCTTGAAGTATCTTTTGTAATTACATTTTTTTATCATTTCATATTCCAGCTATTCCTCAAAAAACATGTTTTGGATATCATGCCATTCACATTTTAAATTTACATTTTAAGACATTTTAGTTTTTGTATTTCTACCCCAAGCTTCCATAAGTGGGTCAAAAATGACCTGCATGCATTTTCTATGTGATCCTATCCTATGGGAACCTTTGATTCTTATCACCTGTGGCTGTCAGGAATACATTCACTGTAGACCACACAGATTACATCACAAGTGACACCTCTCAGGAAGATTATTTTACACAGCAAGATCTGATACCAGTCAGTATAATAATAATAATAATAATAATAATAATAATACCTTATATTTGTATAGGGCTTTTCAATGACTCAAAATCGCTTTACAATATAAGGGAAGGTTAGGGTGGGGGTATAGGACTATCAAACTTGATCAACCGGCATGGATTGATGGGGGGGGGGGGGGCTATGAGCAGACAAGAGGAGAAGAGATGAGTTTTGAAAAGGGACTGGAATAATGTGAGGGTCTCCGAATAGCGGAGATCAATATGTTCAAAACGTTTTTTTTCAAAATGTAAAAACATTTTGTAAAATTATAAATTGTGAAAAATTCAATATAAAATATTTCTAATGTGAACCAAAATATAATTCTAAATATTATACAAGTGATTTTTTCTTAACCAAAATGACAAACATGCCATAAAAACACATATTATTCTAATACGGGTCCTTTTTAGACCCACTTATGGAAGAGTTTAGGGTCCAGTCACTCGTGCATCTAAGGGTTGACTGTATAGTCATAAATAAGGCCCAACAAAAGGTTACTTATTAGTTATAGAGAGACGTATACACACACAAACAAGCAGACACATTGTTTTACCCTCATTCTCTATGCGACAAATAATAATAGTCAAATGCCAATAATATAACAATGCATGTTTGCCACCATCAGACTTTGTAGAATCACATTTCTAGAGTGTTGGAATCATGCATGAACATGTGGGTTACACAGGAATTACTCAACATCTCATAGAATTCTCCAGTCATGTTCTCGGTTCAGTGATGTTGAAAGCATTCACAGTTCAAAGACATAGCTTCTGGTGATAATGATAACATGATGGGTTGAAAGCAATCTAATCCTGACTGTAAAGGAAAGAAAGAAAGCGCCTTTGTATGTGCAACTATAGGACATTTTTCCAAGTCCAAAGCACGCTCGGAGGTATGCACATTCTCTTGACACATTCTTTATGAGAAGCTTTCTTTGTACACTGTTGTGCACGCAATCCTCTTTTGTGGACGCGTCGGCTTCATCTGGCCCGTGGCTGGTGAGTTTTTCTTTGCAAATAATTTCAAAGGCTGACGTACAAACGCTACAGGTCCTCAGGATGCACAATCCACCTGCTATTGTTTAGCAGACAGTTTCTATAATCTTTTACTCTGGCTCCCTTTGTCAGACGCGTGTTAAGGCCTTGTGCTGTACTTTGTTATATAAACTACATATTTCTCTTTCAATTTCATAGGCTAACAATGTACATACACTACTGAAAAAACTCTTTCCCGGGCCAATTATTACACATGACCTCATTATATGCTGATGCAAGTGTCATAGTTTGCACTCCGATAAAGGTGATTTTTATTTTACCTCTTTCGAAGTATTCTACCTCATGTTTCGCCCCATTAACTATCACAGTGAGAGCCGTAAAGCAAGCTCTCTGTTCAGCATGCCAGCTCAGCTCACCTGAGTATACATGCGTCTGCTATATCGACCATTCTATTGAGTCATTAAAGAGCTCAGTCGCCTCCAGGGCTGTGCGTGCGCCCTGTGTGAGTGGAGGGAATATCAAAGTTTGTGTAAGTGTAGTGTGTAGCTGTACTCAGATACTATCTGGGGTTTATTTGCCTGTATATATTTTTTCATAGTCAGCGTGATAACTTTTCCGATAAGGCTAAATGGAATGTCTCGTGTGTTATCTGAGTCACATCAGGATGGAATCACATACTGTAGAATTGTGTGGATGTTAGTGCGCACGCTTGCAACAAAGGCAGCTGACTCTATAGAGTGGTGCAGGAATGAGTTGCAAACCGAGTTAACTTTTATGTCACTAGTTTTGTAAGATTTCCGAAAAAAGATCTGGGAGAAATACAAACTTGTTTTGTTCCGAGACATAAAATACGCCAGTAAACACCCCACTGGTGAACATCTGATGGTGTCCTAAAAAGGCAATTGCTAACAAGTCTCTATGTGAGACTACTAAATGGCATTACGCGAGTCTAAAGAAGTTAAAAAGAGTCTTTGGGAATCCTCTGTGTCTTGCTAAAGAAATGTAATCAGTGCACCAAGCAGTTGTTTTGGATTGTGTTGAATAATATATAGTTGATGTATTCCAAGGATACATCTGTATAAGTGACATTTTACTTTGAATTGCCATCATGCTATGATATCGCCAAATATGGTCTTACTCATCCACTTAATGAAGCAATATATGCACAATACGTTGGCAATTTTATTTATATAGCACTTTTCAGCACGTGGCGATTCAAAGTGCTTTACAGATTAAAAGCAATTAATAGAGGGCAAAAGATCACCTTTGACACACATTCATGTCATTCATGTAAACTGCCTTCTGCTAGGAGTTACAGTGGCATGAAACCCACAGATGCTACAGGGAAGGCCATTTCACTGATTTCTCTCAGCAAGCTCAGCTGTGTTTTCACATGAGGGCTGAGCTGATAAGACAGTGTGTAGCGTCAGATGAAATGAGACACCCTTTTATCCTGAAGAGCCCCGGTTGAGAGGACGATTGCACTTGTGATTAGCTTACAGGCCTCATCTCGATGACCCCATATTATCTTTTACATCTGTGTGTGTGTCATCTGCACATCAGTGTCTTGGAATGTTGGCTATTGGAAGCTAACAAAATAGGTTATTTAAGGTTTAGTGTGAAGAGTCTAAAGCTAGAAAGTGATTTGTCACACTTTGGACATTCATTTAATACTTTATGTATGCTTCAAAATGTATTTTTCATCTCGAATACAAAGTAGGGATGTATTATATATTTCGGGCTGTCAATGGTATATATATATATTATTATATAGATGATTGCAATTGTTATACCGGTGAAAGTACATTTGAATATTACGAAACCAAATGGATTTCATTGACTTAACAAAGCACAACATCTCCTCGGGGGTTAGTATGATATTTCCAATATAACAAAGTATTCCATAATCAGTGGACTTTGAGAAATATGAGATGATATCATAAGCCCATTTAAAATAATCTGTTAGTCATATCAACTCACCAAAAGAAACGACAATATGATTTAAATTGAACCGGGCTGTTGTTGCTGACTTTGATGCTTACACCGTTCACTTGACTTAAATCTAGGGGTGGCTAGTGAAACATGTGAGTTTGGCTTGAGTGGAGTTGAGTGGAAGAGTGGAGCTGAAGGGTTTGTAACATTTATTAACTTACAAAATAACTTTAGACTGCACTGCTACAAACAGCTATACAATCACTACTACTCGCCGTCACACATGCTGTCTCTATTGACCCCACACGATGGATGCTAACGCTCTTAGCATCTACAGAGCTCCACAAAGCCAGCGATATGAGCAGGTTCCAGCGTTTAGATCTGCAGAGCACAAACCAATCACCGACAGAAACGGTAAAAATACACCAAGCTCAGACATGGTGGACAAAAGCAGGACTTAGCGTTTCCACAACGGATATGAGTTGAATAGGTGAAATCTAAATGAGGCCCAGGACTCATTTGTGTCCACACACTGTGGTGTTATGTTAGATTGTGTTCTTAGCAATAGGATGTCAATGTGTTCTCAGTGTGTCTTGGGTTCATTCACACCTGTACTAAGATCTGTCCGCTTGTGACGGGATCACAAAAGAGACTCGTGTATTGAAAAACATTCTCACTTCTTTGAGATACAGATATCTAACGCATCATCCTTTGAACTTGGAATGGTAGGATGGTATAAATGTGACTGGAGGCAAACAAATTGTTTAGTGCACAGTTGAGATGTTTTTTGTCACAAATGTACAGAAAAAAGTCAGAACCAACCTCACTAGCTCCTTCCAGTCCCCTGTTTTTAAAGGGGCTCAAAGATGGCCCCCATAGTCATAGATAACACTAATCAACCGTTGTTTATATCAGGCCGGTGCTCTCACTCTAACCTGGGGGGGGGGGGGATATTATACATTTCATCATGCATATTGTGGACTCTGTCAGATTCGCTTACTCTCCTCTGCACCCCATGTCGGGATAATGCAAAGAAAAATGGTTGACTGGTTTGACATCTGCATATTAGCTCCTGAGTGTTTGTACGCGCTGATCAAATATTCCATTACTCTGCCTGTTCCCCTGCATGTAACAGAGTGGACCAGATCCATGTATAAATACTATTACACTCAACACACCCACTCTCTCGCAACATAATCTAAATAATTACCTCTACTCGAAGGAGCCATCTACAGTCGACTCGTGTGCCACCTTATACGAACACGGGGCTGATAGAAATGATTATTCCATTCCATCCAGCATCCGTCTGTCAGGGAACGGATTACGCTTTGCATCAGATGTTTTCATTTCCATGTCCATGTGGTGAGGCTTTGTTTTGTGAAGGATCATATCATTTTTTTGGGAAGCTGCTGTTGCTTTTTGCCAGAACAAACCACCGTGTGTGTTTATTGTTTGTATGTACAGTATGTGCAGAGGGTGATTTATTGATATTCACAGAGAAATCCTCGGGCAGCCCTGCTCATGGGATCAGAGGTCAGGATCATTTCTTGGGGCTCAAGGCAGAGATGGGGGGCGGGGTTGAAGATAGCAAACAACTCTTTGTAGTTCAACTGTTTCATTCTAGACTGAAACAGTAACCCCTCATCTATTTCCACGAGGCATCTTTGTTGACACGGTGAACTCCTGACATCAACGTCTCCGGTCTGGTCTTTGGTACCCCAGAACAAGCCATTTATTCCCCTGCCTCCCTCAAAGACAAGGAGACCGCTATCAGAAATTAGAATTGGACTTGTGTCCCTGAGTCCAATGGTTTCAATGAGTTTCAAGATTCAAGGCTTTTATTGAAATGTGTGCATAGCTACAGTGTAGTTATGACAATGGAAATATTAGGTCACAGGCTCCTCCAACAGTGCAGAATAGTCTATATACAGTAATTGGAATATTGATATATGAGTTGCAAACAGATGAATGTTATGTATGTTCTTCCAAAGGTGCATTAACGTTTCCTTAAGAGGGTCCCATTTTTGAGATTTGCAGTCATTCTTCAGACTGTTCATTTGCTTTAAGTTGTAAAGTAAAACAACATGGACGCAATGTACGGTAAATGAGAAGTGTGTTTGACATTCATATTCAAATCCAAAATGTAATGGGTTACTTCCTAGGCCCATGTTACACCCATCCACCACGTTTGTTAATGTTCATCCTGCTGCCAAATGGGAAGATAAACACAAATTGCCAAAAACATGACCTTTTAATGCTAATTAAATTATTGTATAACTAATGTGAAGTGTTTTGGCATTAGATTTTTAAGTCAACATCCTTCATCATATTTAATTTTTTTTTCACTGGTACCCATAGTAACAACACTACTTTTATAACACCATAAGACCATATTTGTATTCCTTTCTGTCAACTCTGATTCTTATCCCAATCATTCCTTTAACATAATTATTATAATAATTCAAATCATTGTAACTTGCACTGGGAGGCGTGATTCTGAATCGGTAGGCCACACAAAAACATGAAAAATAACCGTAAACCATAAATCCCCTATTCGTTTTCCTACATGAAGTTAATGGTCTTTTATGAAGGACTTCTATACCAAACCTGTACCAACCTGTCGTACATCAACAGGAGACTGTAGAGCTTCGTCAAACCAAAACGTAAGGCTGAGTTGGGGTATATACAGCTCTGGAAATATTTAAGATACCACTGCAAAATGATCAGTTTCTCTGGTATCACTATTTATAGGTATGCGTTCGAGTAACATTTTATTTTATTCAATAAACTACTGACAACATTTCTCTTGTTAGAATTCAACATACATTCAAATGGAATGACTACAATACATGTAGAGATTGAGATTGTCTGTTTTTCTTTCCAGAGATGTATGTTGACACACAAGAGTTCAAGCTGATCTGCTCCTTTCTAGATATTTAGCTCTAAAACTCGGGGACTTAGTCTTATCTAATCTCGAAGCCACCCCGCTGAGCATAGCTGCATGTTAATGTGATTCCACATGACAAGGCATTTTGGCGCTGCAGTTTTAGAAACATTGCTTCACGTGCTCCCTGTTGGCCTCCCGCCTCCTTCAGCAGCTTCTCTCCTCCTCATGAGGTCAACCGGCGTCCTGGCGTAGGAGACGCTCACGTCATATCACAGGCTTGTCCGATTAGTCCGAGAGGGGAGTTCATTCCAATCCGTTGGTCCTTTTTGACACACAGACATATTTCTCTTTTTCAAATCCACCTTCACCATGTCCTGCACTTTCTATCCTTCTACTTTTTTCTTCATCATTCCCCTCTTACTTACAGATATGGAAACCTTTTGGAAAGAAAAGGAAAGAAAAAATGCCTCAAGGACGCTCGTCATAGTGGCTGATCTTGTGATAAATGACTGTCCTTGAGGATGTCTTGTTTGCGATATGATTTACCAAACTTACGGTGCGTTAGCTGAACTCGCAATGGGCTTACATGTTAATTAACTAATTGCAGTTGAGTTGATTGCTTCACCTTAAAGCAAGAGCTTTATCAGCGCTGTGCGGCGTCGTTAGGTCTTTATGGCCGCCCCGCTTACCGCCGGCAGTTTCTCTCGGTCTTCAGGGAATGTTCCCGTCTTAATATAGAGATGCATCCATCTCTAGGCCTATTCCTCCCATCCGTGCCTCCTTATATTTCATTTCAGAAGATGTGTTTGGTTTGTATACTCTCACCTCTTAAACCCCCCTCTTCCTCAGACAGGCTTCGATGATAAGTGCCTACAAGGGAAGAGAGGATACACAGATCAATAAAAGTTTGGGCAGAGCAATACTTCCCTGGGAGTTTCTTGCTTCACAGAGTATAATAGTTGATGTGCTGACTTGAGCTGCACATACTATCATCTAATAGCAGTAAACTCCTCCTAATAACCATATATTCAAATGATAAGGCCCTAATCTGCTTTAAAATGACTGTCATGGCTGTTTTCTTAGGTCACCAAGCTCTCTTCACTCTGTTATTCAGCAGCTTAGCAGAAGCCCCTCCCTCAAACTCACTCTCCTCTCCTCGTTTTTTTTGCCATCTGCTTTGAAATTAATGGCCATGTTGGAAAGTAGGCTAAATCCAGTGTGACAGCTTTTCCTCTATCCTATTTTTAAAGAGGCGCTGCGGGCGGTGTCCAACTCCGTGGATGGAGAGGATGAAGCCGGCTTATCAAGCTGCGTCTGCCTTTTCGATTCTCTCACCTCTGCCCCCCTGAAACTGTAGCTCATAGCTGTTGATCATTGGCTGTGTTGACCCTCAGCTTATCTTTGAAGTAAATGGCCATTTTGTGCTCCTTTTCTTCTAGAAAATTGCAAACCCCTGAGTTAAGTCTATAAGGGTAACACTATTACTTTTGATCTCGATGAAGAGGAATGGGATGAAGCTGTATGAAGCACTTGGTTAGAAATTGACTTTTACAAAACGTATATAGAGAAATAACAAAGATGGGGCTCTCTTTACCTTTTTGTGGTTTTCCCTTTCCTCTAGTGTTTATGTGTATGTTGGTGCATGTACATGTTCTGTAAAGGTTACGATTAGAGATGTCCCGATCCGATCACGTGATCGGGGATCGGAGCCGATCACGTGATTTTCAAAAGATTGGAATCGGGACAAAAAAATCGGGGAACGGATTTTTTATTTTTTATTTTATTTCTTTTTATTTTTTATTTTTTATTCAATGTTACAAAACAAAAATAACCATGTTCAAGTCTTAAAGTAATCCTGAGGCCTTAGTTTTGGTTTCAAATGACACAACATCATGTATGTGTTGCTTCTTTGGGGCTTGTTCTCATAGACCTGGTTGCTTATTTCTCTCAAATCTGGTAACAGAGTGGGCAGGGCGCAGTGTCTAATTGTAGCAGTAAGCTAACGAGTACTGAAAGCTTTATTTTGTTTTGATCCAATGCTGCACAACTGCACTGATCCAATGCTGCTGTGAAAGAAAGAAGCTATATCCATGTTGGATAGAATATCAAATTTAAATAAAAAAATAACCTTAAGGGACAACTTGAATGCTTTTTTTTCTCTTAATGCATTGCATAAAGATTGGATCGGGAAAAATCGGTATCGGCAAATTGTCAAAATCAAATGATCGGAATCGGATCGGGAGCAAAAAAAGGTGATCGGGACATCCCCAGTTACGATCTCAAAGTTCACACCACAGGGAGTTCCCATAATATGTCCTCTTTAAAGAGCTTTCATTGTGTAGATAAGGTCCTCATTTCTTTTTGATTGGCTCATACATTTAATTTGGATTTTTTATGAATATGCAGAAAGGATTATTTGACATTATTTGCAAGTAGGTTGACGATATATGTTGAAATAAGTCTTAAAAAACACAAGGTCTCACAAATGTATGTGAAGCAGTATCCTGAATAGTGCTGAATATACAGAGTGTATTTAATCCAGCCCTTTTCATTAATGCATAGTCTCAACTCAGATAGCATTTTACCTTTTTACATACATGTACCTTTTTCATTTGCTCTTGTTATTAACCCACCCTAGAAAAAAGGGTTTCTGATATATTATTGTTGCTAAATATTTAATAGTGTTTCATGCACAGCCCTCCCTTATGATACAACATTTGACGTATGTGTTGAATACCTTAATGCATTACACAGAATAACACTGCACTGCTTTGGGATTTTCTCTGCATTGCTGCCATAGTGTGGATTCCCAACATTGTATGTGGTCTAAAACCTCTAATTACAGAACAGGCAGAGTGGTATGAAACTGCATAAGCAGCTACATATGGGCACACACACACACTCCCCTACCCCTCACACACACAGGATATACACATACTCTTTCCATGCTTGAGGCTGGGGGCTCTGATCTTTCCAGAGGTTTCCTCCTGTGGCCCGTGTGCCAGACTGTCTGAACAGCTGAGGAGGGGGCTGGCGTCGCCTCGCCTCGCCCTGCTGCTGGATGAAAAAGCCAGTAACATTTAGCTTTCTGTAGCACAGCCTCTCCTCCATTCCTCCATCTCACACATCCCCTCTCGTCATCCCCCCCCCCCCCCCACACACACACACTCTCTCAAGGAGGATTACCGGCAGAAACCGGACGTTTGATCCTGCCTTGCTCTCCAACGCCGCTGTATCCATCTGACAAGGCTTTTTGTATCTCCCAGACTTCCGTGACTTTCTTAAGAATAGATAAGAGTTAAGCCCTTTCTGCTGTCTGCTGTTTGATGTCTCAGGTTTACTTCTCGTGTTCCTGGGGGCGCAGACAGGACAGATGGGTCGTGGGCAGGTGAAAAGTGAATTCAATTCCACCGGTGCAGAAAGGATCAGAGAGACAGGTGTGGGTGATAAAGTAGAAGGAGCAATGGACATGGATAATTAACTGACATGAAGTCAAGAGGTTTTCACAGCCAATAATACTCCCCTCTTCATCTTTATATAGTTAAACTAATAATTCCTCTTGGTGCCTCGTCTACTTACACTTTTTCGACTTTTTTGCTATCTCAATAGTGATTAATTGCGGGGGACAGTGCCAACAAGCTCTCCAATATAATTTTCTGGGAAAGCATAAACAGGAAGTGTGCCCCTAATGCAGAATTGTGTTGACTCCAGGGCCACATAAACTTATGACAATGTGATGAGATGTGACAGAGGACAGTATTCGCTGACCTCAAGCCGCCGCTGTAGTGTAAATGTGCTTATTTTAGGCCAGAAGGTTGTCATGCTTGAGCCGCGGGAAGCCACCCAAAAGACGCCCCCTCCTTAAAGGCCAAAATTAGTATGTCACCAACAGCTTTATAAAGACCAGCTAAGTGTGACTCATTCTCACTGACAGAGGTCTCAGCATTTGTTTTGTTTTGTTGCAAGATGCTCTGTGTAAATAACCAACACTTCAATTGGATGTCAAAACATGCCATATACTTTTTAGAGTCTGATACAATAGACTTTATTGAAGCAAGTGTATTGTCATAGAATCAAAATACGTATATAGGTGCAGGTTAGAGAAAAAAAAAACGTGTTGGTTATAAAAACTTTTTTTTAAAAAGCCAATGTTCTCAAACTGACTTTCTTACAAGAACTTCGTTAAAAATAGCCTAAAAATCCGATAGCTTTTAGGGAAATAAGGAACTATCCAATCAAATAATTACTAACAAATCAAATGAGTCATTCCCACTATATAGTATGATACTTGTTGCTGTGGCTACATGCTGTTTAACATACCATAAGTAGCGCACTGATGGTTGAACTGTTGCTGTGGTCTTTATTTGAGATGTAGTGTCTTTCGATTTCTACTCAATCCTTTCAGCCAATCAGAAACATGTTTTTTCTTTGGTCATCGTGTAGGACAAATACCAGTCTCCAGTGGCTACAATGGGATGTCTGTTGGCATGTGTATAAATCTGCAGCTCTGGCTGATATTGGAGTGTTCTGTGCAAATAGGATATAACCAGAAAGTGCACAGTGTGCAAACACAATTGTTGACTATTCCCATTGTCCTTCAGGCAGCTTCTCGTGAAATCTAACTGTACGGCACATTTACAAAGGTATTGCTGCCGTTTTATATTGCATTCGCTCCGCCCGAGTACCCACTGGAAAGCTCTCCACTGTCCACCGAGTGGATTCAAACCACATCTTACAGTATCCAGCCCGTCCAATCACTTAATCTGTAAATTGGCCGACTGCTGCATTGTGTGTCGCGGCAAAGCCGTGCGATGATAGAATGATTGTTTATCCAAGCTGCGACTCTGATGATTAAAGCGGCTCTGAGCTCGGCCCCGGAGCCAGTTGGGTAATTAACAGGCTGCTCCATGTTAATGGCATTAGTCACCTTGGAGATAATCGCAGCCGTCGAGTACACAGAGCTGCATCCTCCTGTGTACCTGATAGCCTTCTTAAACAAAGGACTGACAAACATCCGGCACTTACAACGCTCTCAGGTTTGGGCTTTTCGGATAGCCACTCTTATCATTTTGTTCCAACATTAAAATTAAGTATTTTCTTACTTCTGTGAATAAATAAGGTACCAATGGTTTAGGACATAATATATTCCTATTTGAAATTTGGGCTACTTATAATATTTGATTAAAGGTCATCTATTAAGCAAAATCCACTTTTCCATGTCCCCTCTTTTTCATGTCCCCTCTTTGCAAAGAGATTCTGAAAGTTTCAGGAACAAAGACCCCCTCTCTTTTTGTCCTGATCCATTTATATACAAACCTGTCTGAAAGCACAGAGTACCATTGTGTTCTTTTTAACCAAATATCTCTCAGAGGGGCGTGGGGAGGGGCTCATTATTTTCATCTAAAGTAACAGACAGAGAATCAGCACTTTTGAAACAGGGCTGAAACAGAGGGGATTATGGGACGCTACAATGCACGATCGGTTAGGTATTACAGCCAAACACTTCAGAGACATGTTTTGTATATATCTGTGACCTATAATAAAGAAATGAAAAACAGTATGATAGGGGACCTTTAAGTAAAGTACAATACTTGTAAATGTACTTTGGGACTTTCCACCATTGCTTTCTGGATTCGTTTTTTGGACCCGGAAATGATAAAACATGTTTGTATTCACTCCAAATAAAATGTAATATCTACAGTAGATATCCTTCCTCTGTCAGTCTTTTTTAGAAGACCACTATTACCCTTAAAGGTTGCAAGTAATAGCCAGTACAATAAATGGGCCTGTAACACCGAGGGAGAATCACCATGAGCTGGAGTTGTATTGTTTTGGCAAAGATACAATTCATTACACCCATAAAGCTTTTTTCTCATAAATGAGTCTCAGTATTCTGGAGACAACATTGGAAAAGGAGCCACAAAATATGAAGTCTTTGAAGCCCTGTAAGATACATTTGGAGTTTTAATTGAGTTCAAATACTTTTCGTAGCCCCACTGTGTCATGGTAAATCTGAATCTGTTGAGATTCAAGCTCCTCGTTAGTTCTCTGTCCAAGTGTGTCCCAGCAACATGCTCACACGCCACTCTGCCAAACATTATTCAAAACTGTGAGACTAAATGGGCCGTGAATGTGGCAACACTCAGTACAATAAGGATCTTTATCTAAGTAATGTGTACCTTATGTGTAGGGTTTCTTTTGTGTGGCGGGGAACACAAGTAAAAGGAATTGCTTCTTATGGGGGATCTAAATCAATTCAATGAGCCTTAAGTTGTGAGGGAAACTCGCCGGGGGAAAAGATGGATGCAGTCTTCCTCTCCCCGGTCTGATGTCATAAATAACCTGGCCATCGATCCATGGGTGTCTGGGATTCTCGACGGACCTCCTTCTCACATTTATCAAGCCTGTAGCCATGCCTGAGTGGAAATGCCTCAAAACACACACTCCTCTAAGACTCAGCAGCGAGGCCTGTTGCTTGGATACAATACAGATTTACTCGGAGGAGTGGATAGAATCTGGAGAATTGCATTATGCACAGAGGTGTTTTTTTCATCTAGGTCTCTCTTAGATTTTAAATTTGATATCACTTGTGTGTACATTTCTGGCAAATCTCCACCTTGAATACAGCAATTTTGCCGCCCTAGTCTGAATGCTTCTGAGTAAAACAGGGTCAAAAGGGTGTATACAACAGTAGCAGTGAAAAAACAAATACATCCACAGTATTTCTCCATTTAAAGGCAGGCTTGAGATTGCCCCAGCAACAATCTAGGAATGAAACACAGGACAGCCAGCAGGCCATGCAGGTGGACGTTGGTGATATTTATTGTATGCTGTCATGAGAAGCAGCTTTTCAGAGTGCACATGGAGATAAAGCCAGTCATGCAAAGGTGAAGCCTCTGAGCAAAACAAATGGCCCAAATACATGAAGGAACCTTGCGTGTCATTTTCTACCACTTCCGAGGAAAGAAGCTTTATGAATTATTACTGGTCCGCAGAGAACATAAAACATCATATTAAATAAAGGTCAGTGGAAATTGAAAACTTAAGTTAGGTAGAATTAAAATGATATTAGATTTTCCGCTTTTGTCTTAGACCACATGTTTCCGTTATGATTGCAACCAAATGACAAAATGATCTGCTAACCTTACAAAAGTAGTTATTGTTCCATTATTTGAAAGACTACTTGCACTTTCAGGGGGGTTTCAAAATGATGAATGAACCACTATCCCGATAATCATACCGATGTCCTGTATTGATAAGTTATACAAAGTGAAACTCTCATTACTATCTTAATTTCAAAACATATTTCAAATTCTCTGATTTCCTCATTTCTTTCTAAAACAAATCCATTCCATTCAGAAGTTGTTTAGACTTTCCAAGGTGGACCAACAGATCGTCGCCATTCATAAGCCACACATGGCTAAATCTCTACGGTATCAATGCTGACACGTATCTAAAAGAATAATTCATGATAAACTGTAAATATCATATACTACCTAGCACCATTGGTGGACCTTTTTAAATGCAACCCCACATACTAGCCCCTTCCTCTTTTTTCTCTCCATTATCCATGAGAGCCGGTTCTTTGTTCCTAGCCGTGGTCGTTTCCGCTTCAGCAGAGAGAGGAAAGACCAGTATACCTTCAAGACATATCACCTCTCTTTTTTTCCCCCACCATTCTGTTTCACTCTCTCCGGCACACAAAAGCTTTACTTCCCCCAGGAAAGGGTCTCCTTTTTTAGTTTGCTTCAGGATCACTGCCTCCCTATTCCCATCTATGACCTTAGCGTGTCCATGTGGTGAGCATGTTACCGATGGCACGCTACAAGTTCAACACTTTCATCCTCATGCTTCTCATCTCAGGCTTCGTTTTCATGCAATTAGAGTGTGTTGTTTTTTCCCCGCAAGTGGCCAGTGTAAAGGTGAAGGTGGACTTGATTTAATTAGGTAGCCATGCTCTACAATCGCTGTGACTTCCCTTCTCCAGAGACTTTGCTCTGGGCAGAATGATCTTCTTTTGTAATGGAGATTAACCTCACTAAAAAGCGTACTTAGCCTATTTAACTTCCATATCTTAACACGAGACACGGAGCCCTTGCTACCCGAGCAGTTCTGCCTCGTCTGCTGAGGGTTTGTACAAGATTTAAAACTGTGGTCAATCCGTGCCTGCTTACAGGCTTTTAGGGGTAATAGGATAAGATTAACACATTTGCATACTGTTGCGATGCATTATGCATGCAGCGTACTCTTCTCTAATATGCGGGAGCAGGGCCTTTCTCCTCTCAGACTTTAACATCTGGGTGACCTGGAAGTGGGGCAGAAAATCCCCAGCGCTCATTAATCCCAGCCAGCTCATACCTAAACATTTACTAACCTCAAAGTAGCGGGCCGTGGACCCACACTTTAAACATATAAGTGTTAAACAAACCCTGAAGTACATTCAACCAACTCAATTATGTTTCATCACTAACAGTATTTTCCGTTGCACATGTGTAGCTTTATAACTCAGAGGAACCATTTGCTTGTGTAAAAATATTCATCAAAGCAGGTATTGATTTTAATTAAGGGAATTCAAAGATCACAGAGGAGGAAGTCCGGGCTCTGGAAAAATCTCTGGATTGATTTCTATTCTGCGTGCGTGAAATAGAAAAAGCTCCAACTTGGCGGACTGACAGGAGTGAGTGCGTCATCCATCGACGTCGGTAGCGGTTAACACCTGTTGGCGACTCGCGGGACACAAAATCAAAGCTCAAGATTATAAGTTGGCTGTTAAATTGACAGTGTTCCCATCTTGGGGAATTAATACCCTTACAAAGTCAGTCAGGCGTACATTATCATTGCAATTTGCTAAGCTTTAACGTGTGAACAATCTGTCAATCTTTCAATGTCCATCCGTTAAAACAAACATGGCTATTTCGGACGATTAGACCCTTGTTGGCGTTCCACATAAAGTTCCCAAGGAATCATTGTAGGGGTTGCCTGCCAAACTACCTCGAGGGCAAGGAGGCACACGGGCACACGCTTGGTTATAGTTATTGGGGCCCTATAAAGCTCATTGTAATGTTCATATGTGGGTTAGGGTTTGTAAGACTATCACATACAATGCGTTGGAGCGCTAGCCAAAAGAAGTGTTACAAAGTGATATTATCATGTCAAGGATGTAAACAGAAGAGTCAAATGGAAGCTTTTCGGGGAGGTTGTGGGAGATAAACTCCTTTTGGAGGGAACTTGGGGAAGAGAAGGTAATTAGAAACAGTTACTTATCCTGCAGTACTTAGAATCATGTGTACGTTCCTTGATATAAACGATATCATCTTGTTTGCATCTTTACTACAAGGAGCTCTGCGCCTTCTTATCTTTGATTAATGTTCCATTCAAGTGTCTGAGAATATTAACTCCAACTAAAGACGCAGATTATAATCAGGGCTCGGTTTATTGCTCTGAACACAGGATAATGACTGAAAGCCACTCACTTCCAGGTGTATACACTGCCATTGTCATTGGCTTTGTTATTACAGTCTATTCAATCCACGCGTATATTCTTTTTTCGACATTAATTGACCTTTTCAAAGCGCTGAAAGTCTTTGAGTGCTGCCCTCCTACAGGCATCTCAACGGTCGATTTCCATTTTGTTGTTGCTATTTCTAGCTGTTTAACAAATGTAAGCTTTTCAGTCGGAATGAGCTATTACCAGGCGAGTGTGTAATGGACATTTTGCTGCCCAGAATTTGGACGAGGTTTGCTTTGAAAGGTTGAGCACCGATCGCTGCCAGGAATAAATCTCTCCTTACCAGAAAGCAATCAACACCCCGGCTGCGGGATCATTAACCAAACTCAGGAGTTTACGAGATCCATCATCACCTCTACCTGCCGTGTGTGTGTGCTTTTGTGTAGGTACGTGTGATTGTTGGACAAAACTCAGCCTGCTGTTTCTTGTGGTTTCTCACCTGCTGCGAGCCTCCTTCCTGTTGTTGTAAAGGTGTGGAATGATCCACCGCCGGAGACACAACACGAGGCCAAAGGTGTGTGTGTGTGTGTGTGTGTGAGAAGATGAGTATTGTGGTTGGCCTTTTTATTCATTAAATGTGGATAAAGACTCAAAGCAGCTGTCTTTGTGATATTTGATTTCTTGCAATAAAGCAGTATCAGGATGTTCTCAGTTCCACAGAAGTTGAAGGTCATACTGTTGGTGTACATAGATTGTAACATTGCAACACATCTTCTTAATAAGGACTTTTCCCAAGATTAGCAAAGAAGTGAACGCCAGTAAATTAGATACACAATGATATTATGAAAGTGAGTCAACAAATACTTTTCTGTGACCGTATGTGGATGCCTCGCAGTTCCCAGACAGGCATCAGTCTTTTGTATGGAGTCCTGTTCTCTGAGCGGCTGTCTGGGTATCTGATCGTCTGTCTGGGTATCTGATCGTCTGTCTGACTCACCTCAGTGTGTTTGTCATAAACCCTTCACTCTACTATTAATCCTTCTCTCTAAATAACATTATTATTGATTCCTTTAATGCCCGGCACAGACACACATGATGTTTTCTTTCAAAACATTTACATATCCTTTGCTCAAGATTGCCTAGATAAGGAATCTCAAAATATAATTTGGATGGCTGTGACTTAGCTGATAGATTGTTGTCAGCCAATCAGAAGGTTGGTGGTTTGAGCCCCAGCCCCCGCACTCAACATATCAATGTATCCAATTGGGCAAACCCCTAAACTGCTCAAAATGGCGTGTGAATGTGTGAGAAAGTCTGATTTGTTTATGTAAAAGGGATTTAAATAGTTGTTACGACTAAGATACATTCAGACGCTTTCCCATTCAGTTTGTGTTTGGTGGAAGAAGTCAATTGGACAAAGAGATCCTTTTTTCAAGTTAAGCAAGTTAACTCCCCCCAGAGTCCTAAACAGTAGACTGCTCTTCATTGATTTTCTGATAAAGATGTCCTCCTTGTTACTTCCATCAAGGAGCTTAGGTTTTCAGCTTGGTTTGTTTTGTCTGTCTGCCTTCAGCAGCAATACAGAAAACACTACTTCATGAAACTTCCTGAAACTTGGATGGGTGTAGCATTGGCCAATGAGTGGATCTGAAAAAAATGTGCGGATTCACCAATTATCTCTCACGTTTATAACATTGCAAAATATTAGAATTGGTGCTGCATTCATGTGGGGGACAGCATGTTCAAATGAAAAGGGAAATATCACGAGAATTTTCCTCAATCTTAAACAGACATTTGGAGAATCTCTAAAAATATTCTTGACTGAATTGAAGTCAGCATCATGGCAAGCGAAAAGTAAATAATTGTTCTCACCAATAAAATACAACATCTCTTCTTTGTAGCGTCTATATAGTTTCCTTATTACAAAGTTAAGGTCATGAATACACCACATTTGGAGGAAACACTTCCTGATCCGGCCTTTTTCGGAAGAAGGCAGAAGAGGAAGTGATTGCTTTACGTGTGTCATTGCGACGATTGATCTATATTTTAAAACAGAAGTGGTCTTTGGTCATGGAAAGGAACATCCTATATCCTTACACTTGTCTCTGTTGTTTGGCATTCCCCACCACTGGCGGCAAACATTGAGTTCATCTCGCCAATTATGTCCCGTTTCCACAAAGCACCTGTAAGGCCATGTAACACTTCTCCTGGGCCCAATAGAAGGACTCTGAAACTGACACAAAAATGCTCTTTTATTTTTAATGACTTAATAAATGTTATTAAATTAGAACTAACTGCTTATTTCCCAAGACAATGACAGCGTTATCTCTGCCGTGGGAAATAAGATGAGCCAGAGCCAAGTACAACATGTGTATCTGCAGAACACACTTTAACTAGAACTATTGTGCTAGCTTTTGAACAGATTTTGTATGGTCACGTGATTCAACTGTAAACATGGTTACTGGGGGATTCCCGACATTTATAAACTGCCTGGCTTTAAAGCGTCACTGTTGCTTCTGAAACTGCTGTTTTTTAAATTGATATATCAAGCATTTTACACATTTTTACAATTGAAATGTCTCGTTTGCTTGCCACCAGACACAAATATCACTCAACATGCTTTTTAAAAATAATGTATTTTCAATTCGCATCACATGTGTGAATCACCAGCAGGTAATCGATCCAGGAAACATTTATCAGATCAGTTTCTGGATCTAGTTTCTCAGATGTATCTGCAGCTTCCTCATCTTTTGCTATTTGTCTCCCATGGGTGTTTTTTCTCTCCAGGTTTTCCACTCCATAACACCCCTTCTTCCCTGACACCAAAGAGCTTCAGTTTTGGCAACAGAAACCACCTCCCCCTCCTCTACTTCCCATATCTCCACACTTTCCCTGCACCCCTATTCCTCAATATGTTCAGGTTTCTTTTGTTGTGGAAGCTCTAATTTGTATCTCCTCAGATATGAGCATGTAGGAGTGTGTGCAGATAAGGGCCAACCTCCCAGAGGAATAATGCATTATTCCCCGTGTGATGCGGCGCAGTGATACGGTTGAAGGGCTTGTCAGGTGATGTGAAGGGTCTTTGTTACCCAACTTCTTCCTCCTGCCTCCTTCCTCCATTGAACTCTGTCTCCTCTTCCCCCGCCTCACCTGGAAACAAGCCTGCCTCTTTTAACAGTTGTTTGCTCTCAAGTGAGAAGTCAAAATCTGAGTCGTCGCTTCACTGGAGCACACGACCCACCAAAACAAGAGACCACAGGCGTCTTTATTTTTCTTCTTCCTTATTCACTCTTTTTGACCTTTCTGTTTTGATTTATTCCACCCTATAGCAATGTTTTTTTATTTGTAAACATTAAAGTCAGTGCACACATTTAGATTTGATGAATACTGCTCACGCTGCTAGCACGGAGAAACCTTGAGAATCTAACATTTGTAATTTTGGGCTATATAAATAAAGATTGATTGATTGATTGATTGATTGATTGATTGAGAAGCCCTCTTTCAGCAGCCAGTCAAAGTACGAAGTGAGCCAGGAGTAACGAGGCTGACACGATGGTAGCTTCAAATGGCAAACACTTGAAGCGAGTGGTCAACACTTCTACACACTGGTGTTTATACTGTCCACACACATTTTGTTTCTCTTGTCTTGTGCGGGAAGACGTATTTATTTGAAATCCCTTGGCCACAGAAATCTCTTGCTGTGAAGAAAAAGATTGCTCTGCAGAAGAGTCTCAGGCATGTGCACAAAATGGGAATCAATAATGCAATTCCCAACAAAGCGGATCAAACACCACTCCAAATTCAGCAATCAACTTTTATTACAATGTTCTTAAACCATATAGTGGGGTTTGTTTGTGTTTGTTTTTCAAATTGCAACAACAGGGTTCTGGAGAAATGAAAGCAATTGAAATGAATATTACAGTAATGATCCAAACTGCGATTTAGAAAATTAGAAGATTAATCTGTTGCAGTTACCGACAATAATATTTAGAGAACATAATGAATGTTTTGGATCATTCAGACATGTTTGTAAAGTTGCAACTAAAAATCATAATTTATTTGCAATTAGGCATTAATATATTTTTATTATTTTTATTTATAAAAAAAAATGGTACAATCAATAACATAAAATGCAATACAGTACAAAAACAGCACAAAACTAAAGAAAGAAGCAAAACCCAGTGACGTCCCTCCCCACCCATCCCCCCACCCCCCACCCACCCATCCAGATCACCATCCCCATTAGATAGTTATCCTAATATGCTTTTGAGGTTCACAATGACCGAAGTCCACATCTCTATTGTTGACTCCTTTTACCCCATGTACCCGGGCTGTCGATGTTTGTAGATACGATACTTAAACACCACTGTCATAATATAACGATTTTATTACAATTTGAATAATTTTCCTTTAAAGGTCGGCTCGAGATACACTTTTTGTTGTATTCCATGGAATGCTCTTAACATCCCGATAGCAATGAATGTCTTAAGTGCTTTAGCCGGTCCGGCTAAAATAACTGGATGGCCTACCTGCCTGTCAGCTTTCCATCTGTGCACAAACTTATCTCGAGCCCTCATTGGTCATGTGCTCGTTTGTGTGTGTTGGAGGAGGGGCTCTGTAAGGAAGTGGCCGATTTTCTCCGTTCGTGTATTTTCAAATTCTAGCGATCTCGAGCCGGTTTCTCAAACTTACATACCCTACCTTTAACTTCTTATTTTTCTATAAATATATTTGTTTTATGTTGTCTTTTTATTTCACATTATTACTCTAACTTATGTTATTATACATATTTTTCAAATTGTTTTAATGAGTTAAAAAAAAAGAAGAAGTATATATGTTGTTATACACTTTTAATTTATATTCTAAAATGCAGCAAATGTCACCAGAACCAAAATGTCCTTTTAAATAAATGAAGTATTCTGATTATAATTAATATACAGATTACTTCTACTAATATGAATGTGACATCACAGAGTTCCTGCAAACCAAGCTGATGCATTTCGATCTCCATCATTATAATGTATTCTCTAAATACTTTCCGCATTGAAGTCAATTTAGTACAGTATCTGTGTGAGATGTACTCACAACACAGTGAAAAATGGCGGGCGGTCTGCACCTCGTCTGAAGTGTGTTGCACAGTGAGGTAATTCCAGATGGATTGTGCTGAGGGCGGCCTCCGACCACAGCCTGTTTATTCCCAGGTGCTCTCACACTCTCCACTCCATGAGAAATAGGGTGTTTTTTCTTTCATCAAGATCATAGCAATTCTTTCTCCCTACCCACATCCCGGCGCTCTTATCACCAAACATATATTAGAATGTCAGACACATCTTCTCCCCCCTGATCCATATCTCTCTCGTCCACAAACCACTCCAGCAAATGTTACCTTTTCATATCTGGAGCTGAGAAAATACGCTTTTTTTTTCTTTCTCCCACCGCACGTGAGGATCTGCAGACACGATAACCTTCGCCGCTGAACTGCAAATGTCACCAGGGCTAGCCGACCAATCGCGTTGCTCGTTGCCGGCCGCCGCAGCTCTCTTATGGGGTTCACTGCCACGACACTGGGACGGGGCAGATGTGCACACATGAATGAGAATGAGTCAGCAGGGCTCTCAGGTGTGGCCAGGAGAGGCCGAGCCAAATGCCACAGAATACCAGGAAACCGTATCAGATGGAACTGTGCTGCTTTTATCCGAATTCACCGGAGGGGCATCAATAAGGGGATTTCTGCAGCGTATTTTCAAAAGCTAATTACTACAGGATAATGCACCACACGCGTAGTCGTAGCAACAGGAAACACTGCATCACCAAACTGCAGAAAGGTTTCAAAGAGAACATTTTGCACTCGAATGCATGGGGAGTGGCGATGCTCTGCAGCACATTGAAGTACCTGATGTTGTCGGCATGTTAAGAAAACCCAGAAGTAGGGCTGATCATGGCAAAAACCATAATCTCCATTATGTTGGTCATAATGGAGATTGCTGTTATTTAACACTGTTATGCATTGACTTGCAACACTTCATTTATTAAAGGGGCCCTATTATTCTTTTTTTGTTTTCCCTTTCCTTTAGTACGTCATACATGTTGTGTGCGTTTAAATGGTCTGCAAAAGATACAATCTCACTCTCCCACTGGGAGTGAGTTTTATATATTTAGTTTCAGTGATTTTTTTTTCACCTGGAATTCATTGCCAGTCCATATTATTCAGGAAGAAGTACTTTTTAAAAGTTGAAAGTGAAACATCTCTTTATCATAAAGTATAATGGTCTGTGGGTATTTCCAACTATTTGTAATATTTATGTTTTGCTTAATGATGGTTAAAATGGGATGATCATTTCGGTTTTCACTTCATATTGAAATTTGAATTCCATGAAATTATGATTTGTTTGTTGTTTAGGTTTACGTATGAGTGACTGTGTGTGTGCGGACCCCAGTAGGAATAGCTAGTGCTAATGGGGATCCTAATAAAGAGTAAGAAAACGTTTGGGCTATAATGGAGGGGCAAAAGCTCACCACTGTAAAGGAAAGAGGAATGGCTCGATTTATATTACTGAGACAAAACAAGAGCAGAACAGTAATAGTTTTTTCTCGATTAACTTGGAAGGCGACATTGTGATTAGAAATAAAACTCAATAATTGTCCAGCCATACTTAAATGTGAAGTGTGACTTGCTTTACTAGGTTTATGCAACAGCCATTACCCGGTTAATGTTTTATTTGTCGTAATGTGTGTCCAGCTGAACAGGAAAAGATTAATTTTGTTCTTTAGTCTTTCTCGCTCAAACTTCTTCCTGGTGTTAGAAAGGCATATCTGAGCAGCATCCAGATTGACATGCTAGGTAATGTGTTCCTCACACACAGGGAAAGTGTGAGATAGGAGGCAGTTATGCTTATCATTAATATTTCAATACTCCTGTGCAGTTATTGGTCCATTTCCCAAGCCCCTCCAGGTTTATCTGTGTGATGGCATATTTCAGAGCATCCATATTCGTGACCAGAGATTATATATTATGCACTTTGTTATGGGTATTCATGGCCGCTGGGGAGTCCCTGTGAACTCCACCATTCCCTTTTTATATTGGCTATCAGTCTCAAGCTGGCAGATGTTTTATTTGCAGGACTGGAAAGTAGCCATTGTGGAAAAGGCAGATAACAATCCGCAATAAGCGAAAAACATTGGCCAATGAAGAGGCATCCCCATTGTATCTGTCAGGCTCTAGTTCATAGGTCCATGTAGAACTGCTTGAATGGCAAATTCGGCATATTCTTTTCACTTTTGTAGATCGCAAATATAAGGAATTTCTAAAGAATTAGGATAGAAGATCATTAGAACAAATTACTTTATTTATCATTGGTTGGAATTTGGGTTCCGTGATGGTTGAGCCATTTGAATAAAATATGTAAAACAATTATATAAAGATACCTAGTTAAATATACGTGATACATTTGCAATTTATATAAAATACAATATAACTAAGAATTGTATACTGTATATTAATGTGCAGTTAAACACAACTAAGTAGAATAGAGCTATAGCAAATGTAGGAGGTAACATGTCTTGAATTGAGATTAAGAAAGAGAGAGTGGTGCTCACTAAATGCCAGAGCTTAGTGTTCTTCTTAAAGACATTTTCATGGCTGTTGTTTGTCAGAATTGTGACCCCTGACCTTTCAGTGTGAGGTCACAGGCCAGCTTTATCCAGGGTCAGCTCTTTGTTGGTGGGCCTGCGTTAGGACGCCTTGTCTGTGCTCTGATGCCAGGAGACAGGCATCCTCTTGTGGCTCTCCTTATCTGGATCAGAGAGGCAGACCCATCGGTCTCATGACCAGCAATCAGTCTCACCTTCCAAGGCTGAATAATCTCTAATGCACCAGGAGAGCCTGCCAATCATCAACCAGGAAATTAAATACTTACCCGAAACCTGCTACCTTAGTGGGGGGGATATTAAACAGACTGGCGGAACATGTTTCTTCCAACAAATAATCTGCTTGTTTAATCATACTGTTGCCACACTGGTATGAATCCAATATGATGACGCTTGAATTGTCTATGCACGTTTACCTTTAAGCATACATTCATGTTTTTTCCTTCTTTTTTTGTAGTTCCTGTGTTTGAAGAACATCCGGACGTTCCTCAAGGTGTGCCACGACAAGTTCGGCCTGCGTAACAGTGAGCTGTTCGATCCGTTTGACCTCTTTGATGTCAGGGACTTCGGCAAGGTGAGTTAGACTTGATGGACGCTCTTCTTGGCAGCCTCCAAACGCTCTGCAGTTGAACTGTGATCTGCTCCTAAACGAGGCTGCCCCGAGGCTACATTCTCGTTACGGCGTGCGCTCAGAGACATGACGCCGCTTGTGTCCCTCGTTACAGCAGGAGCGATGTCCTTCTGCTGTCAGATGGAAAGCTAAAATGTGGCGTATGTTATGTTCACGCTCATGTGGGCTGATACAATCTGTGCATGCGTTGTGGAAGAGGACAGGCTTGTGGGAGTTCATCTACAGTTTAGCACAACATGCACCGTTGATTTGCTTTGGTTTGAAGACTCAGTAAAATCTGTCAGTTACTTTAACTTCAATACAGAGCGGAGGGATGCCGTTACACTTCAGGGTCAGCAATCTCATTTCGTGTCACTGAGTGTGAAGAGTTGAACTTCACTCTGCTTTCTAACAGGCTGATGCTAAAAGAATGCAGTGTGGGAGTGTGTGTTGGCTCAGCAATAAAGATGGCTGACTCACTCGCACATCATTTAAGGTTTATGTGGAGTTTTATGGGGTAATCAAGTGGAGATTTGTATTTATGAAATGCTCTTTAGGTCTCTTTAAGTCCCTTCTTTCGGGACTTGAATTGAGTTGGCGCTTTTTGGGTTCAGACGTCCAGAAAGAGATCCAAGTAGACCTGCTGGTGTTTTGCATCAAAAGGTGGTTAAACATCAGACCTTAGAGCATGGGCATGTGCTGGCATGTTTACCACCAGTTGGCTTTGCCTGACCCAGAAAACTCAGGAGGGATTACAGATTCCACCTGGCCCAGGGAGGTCTAAGGATCCACCATAAGGAGCAAGAGTTGCAGATGGAGGCAGGAACATCTGGATGCTCGGTCTGCTATATCCTAACCCTTATCTTAGCTCTGTTTCTTAGTGGTTCTGTCAGGAGTCTTAGAACCGTAATGCCATCTAGAAAACCATCTCCCTTGCTGCCTGTTTCTAGCAAAACAATCGTAATCAAGGTTGCGTCATCAACGAAGGCCATTGCATAATGCACAATGAAAGTACACCGCGTTTACAAGATATCAAATGGAATATTGCAAGCTGCAGTTATGTAATTAAATGTTTTCGTTTAAATCCAAAACCAACTGCCAGAGGATAAGAAGTGCTAGATTATGAATTGCAAGACACCGACCCCTCTTTCAATTTGTGATTACCATCAACTGTCACGTTCAAGTGAAAACCTTATCGGTTAAGGACCAAGAGTTCAGGTTCTCATTTGTTTGGTCAAAATGAGTACACAACTAGGTGTGTGAACTGTAACAGAACCAGTTCTTAGTTGTTGGAAAAGGGGTCACTGACCCAGACCTGGATTACCGTTGAATTATGGAAGAATGAAGTCCAAAATACAATTTAAAGTCGGTAATACAATCTGGAATTTCAACATCAATCCAAAACTGCTGCAAAACCAGGGAAAGATGCCAGCTGCTTGAACCATATTTTCCTTTCATGTTCCTGAATATGAAAGGTGGAAACCCACGGGTGATAGATGAGGGGGGAGGGGATGGATTGGCTTGTAATCCATGATCTGCATACCCTGCTGTTGACCTAAGCTCCTGAAAGTGGATTGTTTCTCTCTACTTTCTAATCCCCTTGACTATTCAGAGTGTGTTGTTTGGCGTGAGAGACAGAGTGGTAGGGGTCTTATCCTCTTTCTTGGTTAGTATGCTGTTAAAACAAGCAGTAGGGATAGCATGATGTAAGTAAACAGATGTGGGCAGCTGATGCCAGTGTGTCAGGACTTATGAGGAGGGAATGTTAATAGTGTACCTCTTCTTCAGCTGATTGAACACATGTGTAGAATTTGTACTACAATGGCGAGGATTGCTTTGGTGGAGGTGAAACCGCATTACATCTGGCTGTGATCGATTTCAAAGAGGATGTATTTGCAAAAAGTAATCTGCTCGTTTATCTCATGTATTTAATTTGGAACATCCACACTCCCGGCGTCAGGCTGGGAACAGAGGCAGAAGAAAGACGGAGAAAGAAAAGATGAGGGAGAAGAAAAAGGAGACAAGGACTCATTTGGCAGTTTGTAGATAAACCACAAGACGATGTCTGAGAGTCAATGAGCTCGCAGTGAATGGTATTAAAATCCAACAGCAGTCAGAATCAATCACACAGGCCCTCCATATGTCAATTTGGAAATTGCTTTTGTATAGTCGCAGCGGTGGCGGGCTTGTCTCACCATTGATTTTCCATTAAGGCCAAACATCACATTATAATATATTGAATCGAGCAGATCCCTTCTAATGTGGCATACATTTAAATAATGAGAATGCCTAATAAACGGAAGATAAAAGGGGGCTCTTTTTTATACCTGCTGTTAGTCTCTTTTTTTGTTGGATCTCATCCCTGGATGTGCTCTTTCCTCTTTTGTTACCTTTACACAAAGGTTTCTTTGTGGCCACATCCGACTGCAAACAAAAGGAATTCTAACTTCAAGCATACATCGTTGTACAGTATCATTCGTCTTTTCTCTCCAAATCATTCTTTTGTCTTTTGTCTTCCACCTGACACTTAGGGAGAAGTGGAAACGCTTAGATAAAGAATTTACGTTTTGTTAGACTAAAATCCAGGTTGGGAACTGTTTGAACAATTTAATAAAAGGATGCATCCTTTCAGACTGAGAGGTATTATAAACCCCATCATATAAAGTATAAAAATCAATATTGTTTTCCAGTAACAACAGCTAGAACACATCTATTGATCTAACTTTAATATTTCCAAATATTTGTTTCTCGTTCTGGTAGGATGTTCTGTTAAAATGAGAATATTTTGATTAAGCTTGTTCTGTCTTTAGCTTACGCTTAACCTTTTAGCATGAACATAGGTTGCAGTCATAGAGTTCAGTCACATTGGATGCAATTTGTATGATCCATCCCTCCAATGCTGACAGGTTTTGCTTGAGTGCTTTCCAATCTTGTTTCTCTTCTGGCGTTGTGATTAGAAATCCAAGTTTGGATTAGGCAAACGTTGGTTTAAGGCTGTAGGGTTTTATCAAAGTGTAGCAGAAGAAGACAGGGAAATAGAATAAAGGTAGAAGTAGGAGTATCGTTGTGTCAGTGAAAGGAAAGGTGGACCTCTCCCTGTTTCCCCGACGCAGTCCTTTTGGAAACAAACGGGCTGTTTGCAGAGACATGCCCTACACTGTAGATTTTTAATCTCCTCTGGACGAAGGGAATTCAAACGAAGGACTACAGGGAGACGAGGTTAGGTGGAGGGTTTCGACAGCAGCTGCCTCTATAAACATTAATCAGCCCCTATCCACTTTTCATACCTGCACGGTGGCTGTCAGGGTCCCCCAGAGTTCATCTCCCCTGGCCTTTGAACCGCCTTCTCTTCGTCTAATGATGCCTTTCTCCGGGTCACATGCAAATGGAGACCGAGGCCAACTGGGCCCAATGCTGAGGGAAAAAGTAATTGCCCCTTCAAAACCTTCCCCTACCCTTTCCAGTGGGGCTACTATCGAAACAGATGGAGCACATACGATGCTCGATGTCCTCTACCGATCTTTATTTTCATTACCCAGCTCATTTCAACCAGGCGTGCGCCACACGCAACATGAGCTAGGGCTCCCTCGTCGCCACCGCTTCACGCAGGGGGAGAACATAGCCTTACAGTTTAATGCACATATTGCTCACTTCTCCTCTTCGCCCCCTGACCCATCCCCCATCATTAGAAATTCATTATGACATCATTAAACCAATGAAATACAGCTTATTACAGTGGACCCCAGAGAAGGCTTTTTATTTAAACGCCCTGCCTCCAATCCGAAAACCCAGCCGCCTCGTTTACTTCATCCCAACCTATTTTAATTAGCCACCAAAGGAACATTGCTGTCATTTAAATGAACATGGCAATCAGTTTATTTGGCTGTTGCCATGATTAGCATAATTAGCCCGCACCTGTTAACCATCTATCAACAGTTTGGTAATTTTCCCGCCTGTGACTGGAGCGCGGCGAATAGGAAGGACGCTTTCTGACAGATTTGCCGTCTTCATTAAACGGGAATGGCGTCATTTGTTTGAAATGCAGACGGTGTTGCTCGCTTCACTTTCTATCTCATCTAAACAGCCCCGGAGTCATGACTGACTGACTCGCCAAGTGTCAGCCATCCAAGCCCCGCTCATTGGCTTGATAGAACCCTGTCAAGGTGAATGGATGTTATCTGTGCACTGCATCTGAATGGGAATTAGTCACTCAGTGTGCACTCATTGTTTTTTAGGAAACAGCCATCACTTGGCAGACATATTTTCAGCAATCTGTTTGGATTTGTAAACCCTTCCAATTTCTTGAAACTGTGATAATAAAGTAGTAATTTTATCTACCATAAGTAAGCATGTTCTTTTGTATGAGTTTTCCAAAGTGTTGTCTTGACTCCCAGCTTGTAATCAGTTTACTTCACATGGATCAGACTTTGAAACAGATTTGCGATGTGAAGGAAACACAGAAATCCCCATGATTGAATTTGCACCGAATGCTTTATTTTTCCAACACTTTTCTTTCCTCCTCACTTCCCCCCCATTCATCTGTCCCCCTCTTTCTCACTGTCCTCCTCTCCCGACTCATTCATCTCACACCCACACTCTCAGCGAGTATGTTGTGATAAGACTAAGCCAGCGGCAGGCGAGCAGCCATTGTGTCAGGGCGCTGTGATTGCCATTGGTCGGCGGTGTTTGATTTCTCTCTCTTCTGCTCTGAATCCCGCACTGAACTCTGTTCCTTTCATTTCCTTGCTGCGGTCTGCCGCTAAAAATAGCTAGTTGCTTAGCATCCACGCCCAGTGCTGCTTACATCTGGAAACGTGCCTCACCCGCCATTGGCCCGTCTGCCTGAGTGCTATTTACTGAAGTTGGATCTAACCTCAGTCTCAAGCCCTCAGCCACGGCCTGTGATCATTTGTTCTAGCTGGGAACATTTTGCATGCAACAGTACATTAAACCTTTGAACCCCTTGCTGTCCTCAATATGTTTATAGGGTTATGGCTACGTTCTACATGACTGGGTAGGGCTTGCCATATGTCATTGGCTACTTAGAAAAGCATTTATTATTTGGGCAATCACCATGCCCAAATGATGGTATTCCTCAGGTGTCCTAAGTGTTATTTTATAGGATACATTTGTTAACACCCGGTCACTATGGACATACAGCCAATTTTGACAGTCCTTAACACTTTTTTCAAATATTTTGCTGATATTTGTTTTTGTTTTTCAACTACAATCTTTCCTTGTGGGACTGAAACTTGAGGTGTTTGTTGCTTAGCATTCAGCAAGTTAGCTGCGGGCTACACTTGTTTTGTTGCATACAATTGATAGTCGTGCTATAATGGCTACTATTTTTGTTTCGTTTTTGCTTGTAACTGGGTAAACTAACAACAATCGACACAAATGTCCCTTTGTACCGTAGGGAAAGTCTCACTAAGACTATAAGTGACCAAATAATTCATAGCCATTCATTGTTATTGGACATTGGAGGATTGTGTGTTCCTGTTTGCCAAGACAGATTATACCAGACTACTGAACAATGTCCATTATCATGCACTGCATGTTGGTATCGATTCACACCACGTTTTTTGGAATGAAAAATAATCACTGGAGAAAGGTAGTGATTCACGCCTGTCAGACTGCGGCTGGAGGGACCGCAGTAAGTGATGGAGGAAGGTTGAAGGGTCAAGAAGACAGGGTCACTCTCTCAGGTTGGCCTGTCACATTCCATTAGTGAGCACCTCCTCAGCAGCAGTCCTCTACTATGGAGGGAAAAGTAGATGTTTTAACCTATGATTCTCTCAGTTACATTGTCTATTTTGGAGGGCTAAGAGGGTTATCGCAATATGTGGAACACCTTTTTCAGCGTGGGTTACATCGATGTCTTCTCTATGGACCCCAGTGGTGGGAAGTAGCTGAAATAACAAGATGAGGTACTTCACCTTTGATGCTACTTTAAACGAGTTCCTCACGGTCAAACGGACAGCTTCTGAACGATGAAATTATTTGTTATACATTATGGAAGTGGATATGAAGTGTTCTATCAATCCTTCCTCAACAATTTCATTCTGAATCTTAATTCAAACACTGTGTTTACACTGTGTAAACTGTGCAGATTAGGAAATGACACGCTGATAGCGGAAAGATTTGTTGCTGAACTCTCCATTTACTAAATTGTCATAACAATCCTATGAACAGTTCATGAAATACTATGCATCATATGCATCACTTCCACACACAATCCCCCAAACAATAGAGTATTCTTAAATTGTGGTTTTCTACTTCTCTACACTTCTCTGACCACCTCCTCCAATGCCGTACTCCATGTCCCCTTGATCCTGCAATACACTCAGTGCTCCCCGTAGAGAGAATTTATCTCCATAACCTTCCTTGAAAACACTCGGCAGACAGTTTTGTGGCTCCTTCCTTTACCCCCGTGCCCTCTTACTTCACGCCCTGTCCATCAGGACCCCCAACTGCAAGTTTTTACATAAAGCTTCCAAGACACAATCAATAATTCATTCCAAATGCCACAGCGCTGATGATAATTCCTCTGACATGAATTATAAATGGGAACTTCCTCCCCCTTCCTGTGTTTAGACCCCCTTCCGTTGCTCCCTTCCACGCTTCACTCCCACAACCTCATTATTCCTGCAGCTCGTTACCGGGATTCTGGCAGAAACAGGTGGTTGCTGAGAAATTGGTCGTTGTCAGGGATACAGGGATGCTGACTGTTGGAAGGTGAGGGATGACGCCACTAGGTGTCCACGTTATAGTGTGGAAGAGATGGATTGGTGTTCCCATCGACTTTTATTCAGACAACTCAATTTTACATTGCGTGACGGATGAGCGAAAGCTTGAAGTCCAGATGACACGAAATATGTCATTAGAATAAAATGTTGGGTGCCATCTGGATTCCCTCCAGCTGCTCCTTGCCCACCTGCTCCATAGACTTTTTTTTTTCTGCACATGAGTGTCCCATTTTATTCTTTGGAAGCTCATTCACAACCAAACAACTTGATACAAATGGGGGAGCTTCCTCATAATTAGGAATCCTATACCCATTGATTTAGCATCATGTAATGTTGAGAAAAATGCAATTAGAAAATCAGTTGCAATCACAAAAAGACTGAAAGAGGATGATTGTTAAACATGCGTACCATTATATCAAACTTGCGAGTTATGAGGTTTTGGAGAACATGAAATAAGGATATAATGTTCATGTTTTTAAGTCATAATTTCTATATGCAGTAATAATAATAATAATAACTTGGATTTTTATAGTCGCTTTACAATGAAGAACAGAAGTATAAACAAACATAACAAAACAAAAGGCAGTCAGACGAACAGTTTAGACAGACAAAACAACAAATAGATTTGGGGCCAAAGTCCTTGGCAGACAGATGGGACTTGAGGGCCCTTTTGAAGGCGTGAAGTGTGGGGATGTTGTGGATCTTCGCAGGGAGAGTGTTCCAGAGAGTGGGGGCTGCCACACTGAAGGCTCTGTCCCCGAAGGTTCACAGGTTGGTGCGGGGGGCCAGAGTCTGAAGACCGCAGGCTCCGGGGAAGGGCATGTGGGAAGAACAGCGAGCCAGCTAGCAGCTAGCACCATTAGCCTGGTAGAAACCGGACCTCGAACCTCAGCAGCGGCGATGGAAAACACCCAGGTTAGATGGCAGGACTGAGGGAGGGTGCGTGGGTAGTCCTGGGAGCGTGGCACAGAGGAGCCCAGTCGGGGTATTCCAGAGTGGGGATTCCACGGATAGCAGAGCACGACGGCGACCTCGTTTTGCTAAAAACAGTAATTAGCGTTACAAGTAAATATAATTAATGACAATATTTGGTAAAAACTAATGTGGTTCTCTACCATCCTTAGCTGTACTAAAACTCTTTCTGTGGAATAAAAAACAACCAGTGCCTATCATAAGACACATTCACACCGCAGTACTTCTCTCACAAAGGTTCATGAGAACTTAGTTCATCAGAATTCTTTAGTTCTCATGAACTAAGTACAGATCGCGTTCACACCGGAATAAGTTCCTATGGAAGGATTAGACAAATTAAGCCGCTGACGTCACTTCTTCTTCTGCTTTGGGTTTACTGGCAGGCCGCAAACAACTTCACGGCGTATACTGCCACCCGAAGTCCCCGGCCGGAAATCCCCGGGGTCGGGGACTTCCGAGTAAATCGCCAGAACGCCTACATCTCCTCATCTCCACCGCTCCCATGTTTTCTTTTGTGTTGCCATAAGTTAGACTCTCTGCGTTTGTGCGCTGGGCTAATGCTAATGCTAATAATGCTAATGCGAGGATAATAAAATGGCGGCTTCACAAAACTTTTTGGGAGTTTTACGGGGCGTGGTTTGCAATCCGCCCAGCCAATCAGACATAGGAACCTTTTTCTCCCACGAAAGTACCTGCTCTCTAGCAGGGACAGAAAAGGGGGTCAAAAAGGTTCTGATTAAATCATTTTAGTTCCGGCTCTTTTTGGTGTGAACGCGACATTTAGGAACTATATCGGAACTAAAGTTGGAAAAGTACTGCAGTGTGAACGCGGCTATTAGAGACAAAAAAAGCACTATGTCTTTAAAACTTTCTTTCTATCCGCCATCTGCTTTACCATTTCCCTCTGACAGCATTGCAAAAACAATGACATGTAAAATAAATCCAGACAAGAGAAAAAAAAAAAAAAAGTGATGAGCTGTACTTTGGATGCTCTGTGCAGTCTGAATCCTATTGTGGAAATAATTGGCCTCTTTGTTTCGGGTGACAGTGGATGTTACATTGTGCCGCTAGACAAACTGATAGATGGAGACAACGTGATTTTGCCCATCGTTCATGCTCAGCAAAGCTCTTTGAAGTTTTCCCAGATCACTGGAGTGCAGTGCCGAGTTCCCAAAAGCCCGCTGCAGTAGATCACACCCCTCTATTGCCTTTTCGGTTTGTGAGTCAGTGGTCACTGGAGGGTTTGTCCCTGTCGTTGGGGTGGTGTCAGTGGAGCGCTGCAGGACTTAAGTGAGGGGATAAAGAGGAAGGGCCCCCATTGAGCAGGAGTCTCTGAATTCCTTGCAGCTGGTGTACGCTCTCATTATTTCTCCTCGCCCTATTCCTCCCTCCAAGGCCCTGCAGGGACAGCTGTGATGGACAGGTACATTTTTCGGAGGAATCACTGGCATGAAAAAAAAGAAGAAAATCACCAAAAAGTGACTTTGTCCTCCATCATCTTTTCATTGCACAGGGATTACTCTCCTGTGGGGCTGGAATCCAAAACCACTTGGCTCATAAATCACACTTATTGTGCGTGGATGTTATGTAATAAAACCCCATTTGCTCTTAAAACAGAAGATAATGTCCCAAACCTCCATTGCGTCATGCTTTAAACAGAAGCTCAGCACTCAGGATATTTTTGTAGGAGACATTTGGCAAAAACATTGCACAACGTGGAGGTAGCTTTGCCGGATCATCGGAATAAGCTGCTTTTCAAAAACCACGATTAAATCATGAAAGATGTCACGTGAAAAGAATCCTCAGTGTTTGTTGCAAGATTGGCAAAATACCTCGGAGAAACAGATGGGTTGCAAAGACAACTTGGAATGAAGTCTGAATATTGTCTTTGTTTTTTCGACTTAACACCAACTCTTAGCGTTGGTGTTAAGTTGAAAGATCACACAGATTAGTAGTATCAGCGCAGATAGGATGTAACGTTCAGCCAGTTAGCTGCACCCTATAAGTGTTAATGGACCATGTGATTACTGCCATTTGTGCATCAGCCCCTCTTAATGAGGGTTTTGCTATGAGCTAATGAATATAATGTTTACATTTGAACACATCAGGAGATAAGTCAAGTAAACATTACCACATATGCCTTTATGAGTGCTTGGATTAAGTCACCCTAAAAGAAAAAGGCATGAGCGTGTTCACTGCTTTCTCACGTATGGCATCAAGAAACATTAAGGTTTATCGAATAAAATATTGGTCACACACGGGTAATTCTAAAGTACTCCTGCTTCCTATTCAGGTCATGGTATTTGTTAGAATTTGTACTGTTATTGACATTTGAAAACACTTGTTTGTTAGTTTTTTGTGAAGTAAAACTCTGTTCCAAAGTTGCGGTCTATATTCCTGTCACTACAAGACAGTAAAGTACATTGAGATGGAAGTCCCAATGAACCAAAATCACCAGTGATCGACTTTGCTGAAGTTTCCTTTAGCAATAAACTGAAACTTTACTGGACCAACGAGTCAGTGTGTCCCTCACGGGTCAGAGGAACCCACAACCCTGAGATCTCATCATCCATTAAACTGCAGATGACCACATGAAGCTCACAAAAGCTAAATCCTAAATGGTGTTTTTATGCTCAAACATAGACCCGGTTAAAGATGTTTCCATTTCGGTCCGACAGGTTCAGTTGAAACGTAAACACCGGATTATCGCCTGTGCAAACCAACAAAGACCATGTCAGAAATGTGTGAAAGTGGAAATAACCACTTTACTCAATTGGATCTTTGACAGCACTGTCTATGGCAGCCATTAACTTTGTCATTGCTTTTTACACGGTCCAGTTCATCACCAGCAGCACATCAGAGTGCGACATGACACACACGGGGCACCCCGAAGCCCAGGGCCATAAAGCCTCTGCTGGAGCCAGTGCTCTCTGATTCCTCTTATCAAAGGGCCGTAAAATGGAAATTATACTAAATGGATGACATGGTCGCTCATTACCCGTGGCATGTATTATAGAAAGTTGTAGCAACACATTCAGCTGTGATGGCGGAAAACTGATATTGGCGAGTTAAGCTATACCACTACCTTTTACAGATCTTAATAATCCACCCACTTCCTGCTGCTGTACCACCTTCCTGCCAAATTCATATGGTTAAAATATTCCCCCCTGCCATTTTCACAACTTTTCCTCCCATTGTGTATCTCCCCTTCCCAGTAGATTTCATTTTCTCACCTCAGAGTTATTTTTTTGCTTCTGATTATTGTGTTTTTATCCGGATGATGGTCATTTGATACGGGCAATAAATAAGCTAGCGACCAGGCTCCCTATGGTGCGATGTTGGGGAGCTTGCCAGGTGTTATAAACCCCCCCCCTGCGGCCGCCACTAAACTGATGCCATCCTCCATGCTACTATTCATTTCTTTCCCTGCAGGTGCCTCATAGCAGGTAGTAATGATGCACAGGCTCTATGTGGCCTTTGGGGGCGGACCGCCTGATGTGTAGGTAAAGGTAAAACTTGACACACTCAAGGGAACGCTAACCATATTTTTGGCAGGTGGAACATTGGACAGGAAAATAATCAAATAAAAATATACATTGCTGGATTTGTATGCTTGGCTTTGGAAGAAGAGATTGTGCCAAAAGAAAAGTAAAAATATAAAATAATAATAATAATGATAATTAAACATGCCCATTGTTGAATGGTCAAAAAACAAGCAATATTCAATCTACTCCAAACAAGCTGAAATCAATTGTTATATAGTTTACTTAAATAACATTAATTAAATATGTTATTTGATATTTTATAAAAAGGGAGTGATATTTTGTATTGCATTTTTAGTCAAATGCTAATATAGAAACATGGCGAATGTTATATACTTTATTATCAAATGTCCTAACATATACATATACGTATATACTTGGCTCTACTGAACTTTCTTTTACATAAAACAATGTATTGTCTTTATTTATATATTATTTTCATTTATTATCATTTTACCTGGAGATTGACCAGAAAAGTTGATAGTTTTTACTTTAATATAGACCAAAAACAAATGTATAAAAATAAACCTTTTTAGTTCTTTCTCCATCTTGTTTTCAGTTGCTTGTGCGCAACACACCAATACCCGGATATCTGTAATGACCTGATGTCGTCTCATATTTCACCAACACCTGTATTGATCGGGCTTTCGCAGAGTTCACAGTAACACTTAACATGGTCACAATAAGCTTTCAGTAACAGACAGTAACAACTAAGACTACAGAGTAAATACAAAAGATAATCATGAGCACACACAGCAGTCTGTACTGTTATAGTTCACCTGTACCTGACTGCAGACGGAAACTTTTGTAGAAGTGTCGGATGTATTCAGGAGACCATATCTGACATTTCCCCCACCTCTGACTCGGTGAGACAGCCCACAGAAAATAATACTCGTGCTTACTTTCATCTCCATCTGTGTGCGTGAATGTGCAAGCCTCTCCCCCCCCCTGCTGTGCTCCGTCTGCCTGGGCTGCAATTACCAGCAGAGAGAGGGCCCATAGCTACCTGCTCATCATCCTGGAGCCGCGGCCCGGCCCTGGACAAAGCTCGCACAGCAGCTTCCTGCCAGAGACTGCATTATGGAGATTAGGCCGAAAGATTGACAAAGAGGTAAAGGGGAGGTGGAGGGAGACACAGCTCGATGAGAGCAGGGAGGCTTCGGGGAAGGGAAATTAGTTTGCTTCTGGACGCTCCCCCAAGGCTCAAGGGGAAGGGGGAGAAAGCTGGAGGGATTAGGAAAGGAAGAGATGGAGGAGAACAGACAGAAACAGACTAATCTCGCTCAGTCAGATGTCCGTCTCGTGAAGCCCGCAGAGGTCTGGAGCGACGCCTGGAAACTAATCAATTCTGATAATAAATTAATGAATACATTTATCAAGCAAAAAGCTAAATATTCTCTGGTTTCAGCTCAGAAAGGACGTGCTTTTATTCTTTGTTTTCTCTCATTATAATTGTAAGATGCCAGAGAACTTGTGATGTGTATTCTTGTTTTTTCTGGATCAATTTAGTAATGGTTTCATTGGAAAATGGAATTCTTATAAAACATCTGGTGGTTTGTAAAGAAAACCTCCCTAAAACTAGAATTCCTTGTGTTGTGTTAGAAAAACTAAACCAACTTTTTCAGATCAGCCTGAAATGATGACTAAGCAATATTAAGACAAGCACAGAGAAAGGTGAAGTAAGGGGAAACCCACTCACTTTTGGATGCCGAGACAAAAACACTACCAGACAGAGGGCAAGTGTTCGACACGAGAAAGAATGTTGGAGAACAGCAAAGTCTGAGGTGAACAGATACAGACGTGACTAGACAAGCTACTTTCAGAAAACTGAAATAAGAGGATAAGAAAGAAAGACGAAAGCACTCTTAAGGACGTAATTGAGACGAAGCAAAGACGAAGCGACTGAAGAGTGACATTGCCGCCGATCCTTTTGTAGCGGGAGTGCGTTTGCTCAGCTGGGCACCTTACTGCCCTTTGTGATGAAGGAGAGTGGTTTCACTGCAGACAATGGCGGAGAGGATAGGAAGCTTATTGCCAGACTGGGCCTGTGTCCGCCTAAATGGCAACCATCAATAATCCCCTCAGTCAGTGTCCTCCTCAGAGGGCTTCTTCCTGAGCTGCAATGATGAACACATTGCTGAGGAGTAGGTGTGGTTCTTCCTGTGTCTTCATGTCCTGCATAAATATGTCTTTATGTTAAACCTGGGGGTCAGGATCCCCACAGGGCTCACAAGATGAAACGAGATGAACAAGATATTTTTCTGCACAATTTGGTTTTCACATTTCCCTTTGAAGTACTAGAAGTTACGCTTATTCAGGCCGCTAAATTTGCCAAAAGCTCAATGCTATATGCTATAAGAATGGACACATTGTTTATAAGCTAACACATAGGACATATGCAACTTGTTTTTTTTAGGTCAAAGGGGCGCTATTATTCTTTCATGTAGTTTGTAATATAGGTTTTAGTGCATGTAAAGGGTCTGCAAAGGCTAGACTCCCAAAGTTTCCTCCAGAGGGAGTTTCTCTCCCGCACATTCCCTCCCTTCCTGAAACTGCTCTATTTGACACCTTTGTTTTCTTTCTTACCATAATGACATCACTGTGTAACACTTGCTGTTGTATCGGCTAGCGCTCAACACATAGTACGTGATAGGCTAAGGGCGGGAGCAATCAAAGCAAACTGGGCTCTAGTTTCAGACGGAAGGAAAATGAACGGTGTTGCAGTACAAGCACTATGAGAAAAATAAAGCACCTTTTCAACATTAAAGCATGTAAACATGTCACATTAGAGGCACAACATACAAAAAGAATATCTGGAAATTAGCATTAAAGGGCCATTAGTTGACAAATATTCAACCTACTATGATGTCAAAACAGAGAAAGCAGTAAATGCTCATATTTGAGAAGCTTTTACCAGTGAGAATATGTAAATAATGTGTGAACATTATCTGTAGACGCTTCTCAAAGTTGACCTACAACTTGATATATGTGTCGACTGATTGTTTAAGCTCTATTAAAGGCCTGCTTGAAAAGATAACTAACCGAAAAAAAAATTTTGAACCAGGAAAAATACCATCCACAGAACTCTGGAGGCTCTGCAGTCAGACCTTCTGGTGTACAAAAAAAATCTGGTCCGGGGTTTTTGATGTAATCCAAATTCTTCTTGGTAAAAGAAACAATTATTTTTAAGTTCAACCCGGTGGGATTTGCACTATGCAGGCAGAAGGGGCCAAGCTGTGCACAATATTAAAGGCCAAAGTAAAATAGCCATCTACCCATACCTGCAACACTGCTTTAGAAGTCCAACACACACACACACACACACACACACACACACACACACACACACACACACACACACACACACACACACACACACACACACACACAGTGGAGACTTTGTTAGCCTGCTGGCACAGTCAGGCTTCCCGGTACAGCATGTTTCCACCCGTCCTGAACAGAGTGGTCGTTGTGCGTGGTGGTTGCAGCATTGTGGGGACACATGCACGCAGGCAGCAGTCACACTGGATGGCATTCTTTACACAGAGATGGCTGTAGAACGCCACTTAGCATAAATTCACTGTCAATTGTGAAGTCATGTTCTGAAATGTGATCCCAGCCATTGGATTTAATTAAAGTCACAGTTTCACTCAGAAAATGACAAAGCAAATTTAAATAATAGAGCAAATATTAGTACTTTTACAACACTGTCTAAAAATGTACTGGTAAATAATATCTTACAAATAAAGAACAAAATACAAGATCATCGTTTTTGTTGGTGCATTTTTTGATGTTTAAGGTGTTACTGACATTCGGCTATAAACCATATTCTCTTTGGGAATAGAACAAAGTTAGAACTTAAAGTTAATTCACACTAATCCATAATGCTTTGAAGTCTTTTAAATACAATAGAACACCATCCAAACCCTTGAAGTTAAGTGTGACACGGGAACAATGTAAACTGTGCGCTGCTGAATCTTTGGGCACATTAAAAAGCAGCTAAAGGAACACTAGAGCGTCCCTTTAGCCAAGTCTCTGCCACAAACGCACATTCTTTTTTTTACGATAAAGAGAACACTGCACTGTTCTGCTGGCAGTTGAATACATCACCTCCTCCTTCTGGCTTTTCCAATATCACTTGGAACCTCTTGCTGTTTTCAGAGGCTCATTCTGTGCCGCACTGAGGGATGTTTAACAGCGTCTGAAACGCCTGGATCATCCTTTTTTTTCCTTCTTCTCCTTCGTCTGTTTAAGTCTGTTGTGGGTTGAGCCTGGCTCCCAGAAATGGAAAATCATTCCAGCGCACAGCGTCTCATGGACCATAGAGAGCTGTTTCCTCTTTCTCCCGGTGTGAAAGCTCCGACATTGATCTCGCTCTCCAGGTGTTTTCACACATTTAGCCAGAGTTGAGTCAAGGGCTGATGCTATGGCTCATAAACACAGGGCTCACATACTAACATATTGAAAGACAATGCCACCCATAAACCTACTGTATATGCTTTGATTTACATTTGTACGCTCACATAGAAACACACAAAAAGACAGCCGGCGAGAAGCCCAACTTTCACTTTCTGACTTTGTATTGCTCTTGACACGACTTCATATAAATCTCAAGTGACTCGTTGATGACTTTAGCCTGAAGTGTGTGTGTCATTGTGTGAAAGGCCATTGTGAGGCAGCCAGTGCTGCAGTATAATGGCCTAGTAGACACAGTCAGGATGAAGGATTTGCTATTTGACACCGATTGCAAAAGGACACTGAAACAAAGAGAGAAGGGTGGAATGAAGGAATTAACACTGACTCTGACTTTTATGTTATTTCTCTACAGAATATAGTGTGACAAAACCATAATCCCCAATGACTTTAGTGATGTAATGCTATGACTTTTTTTTCTGGACCACCTGGAGATTGATTTCTTGACACTTCTCAAAAGAAATAGATCTACAAAACAGATATTATATTTCCTTACAGGATCATTTCGAAGGACTTTGGTGACCTAACCAAATGCCTGCAGAACTAATGCAGCGGTTCTAACTTGAGTCCGGTGGCAGACCATTACATTAGCAAAACACAATGAGAAAGATATACGTAAGGAAACTTAACCAGGTTTGTTCTAAGCAAATTACCAATATATATTCACATCACATCACCCCTACTACTTACATGTTACTCATGAAATAAACATATGACCTCATATTTTTAGCATGCATCTAATTAGTAATACATCAGGAGTCAATATGTCAAGAGTGAACGGAAAAATAAGAATTTACAGAAGGTACACAGTGCTGTAACTTAGGATAGACTTGTTTTAAAAAAAAAGACAGTTATTGCAACATTTTCAAAATATAGTTATTTGTTTAACCCTCTTAAACTAAGTGTAGATAAACCAAAATGTGTTTGTTCACGAGAGATTTGCAATCAGATTTGTATTGACTTGTATCTAAGCTAAAACAAGTCTGCAACTGGCTTTTAAAAGTATAACAACACGTCTGTTTTAGGGTAAGCTTTCTAGCCTCATGTTTAGTTCCACGCTAGGGTACTAAATTCACCATAACTCTTTCCCACCCTTCCCAAAAAATAACAAAAATAAAGAATACAAGAAAGAAAGTTATGTTAACTTTGTGTTGTCTTGGTGTTCATGCCCAGAAGCCCTTTAAACACGATGCCGGCTCATATCAAAGCAGCTCTGCTCAACTAAACATTTTCATTTGCCCCTGAACAACAACTCTGATACCTTTTGTATTACTCAGCACTTTGATGTAAAATGCAGTGATATTTCACCTCTTATGCTGAGGCAATGCAGAGGAAAGTAATGAGATTCATGTAGCCCGGGGAAATGAAGAGCTTTCAGGTTTTTTTTTAAGTCCTAACGTGTTGTTTTGGCCTCCCTCATCTTTCTGTATATCCTCTAGAGTCGCTTTCTGTATTCTTTAACTAGTGCAACTCCATTATAAATATGTGAGGGTTTATTTATGACTGCTAAAACTCTTACCCTTAAAGACAAGTTGATGTATTTTCTTTTTAACTACCGCAGCAGATTAATATAGAAAGATAGTTCAGTTGTTTTCCACATTTTGAAGTAATTCTGGTTTATAGATTGATCATTCAAAGCTGATGTGAACACATTCCAACAGCATGATTATTTTCTGTGGCCTTGACTTTCTTACATGCTGCTGCAATGTCATTACACAAGTATATGTGCAGGGGGCTGACCTGGGGTCAGCTAAGAAAAGATAATCCGCCTTCAAGGTAAGGAAATGAAGGAAGAGAGCCGGTGAACAGAGGTCAGACCGCAGCCCCTCCCTTGTTGGGGGTTGTGTGTCAGAAGAAGCTCAGGCGGGGGTCTTGGCACCCTACTGGTGACCTCGACCAACTTTCTGACTCATCCGCATACCAAGTGTTTTGCTTTGATCCCAACATTATGGGCCAGCTTTGATGCGTAATGGAATGTTGTATGCCAAAGTTTTGAGATATATTAACTTCTATAACTTCTGAATCGTTTTTTGGCTTCTCATTTTTACATTGCATTACATATTATCTGTTATAATAAATAAATAAATAAAAGAAATAGCGTAGACATGCCTAGGGGAGCAATTTCTTGCCCAAGGACAACTACATGTGGACTAGACTATCCTGACCATCTGATTGGTACATCTGCTCATTAGACCCCTGAGCCAGAACCGCTGTATTAAATATTCACTTTTTCGTGTTTCCCTTGACAGAAGTGTTGACCAGAACTATTGTTTCTTCAACTTAAAAGCGTTGAGAGTTGAATTTTTTTATTTGGTTGCTTAAGCGTTCCTATTTCCAGTTGGTATTTCTTTTAACACATTTTGCTGCCAGAAAGTTCCAAAGTTCCATAAAGAACTCAACCAATGTTGTATTTTGGAGGCCGATTATGTACCGAAAAGTCTAAAATGATCAATCAAAAATATATCCTGTTTAACATCACACAAAAGTAGGATGGAAATATCAGTGTTTAAGCAGCATTACACTTTTCCTCAGTGAAGTTATTTTGATGTCTCAGCAAGATATACACTATTTGAACATGTTAGAATGGGGCTTACCCTGGTAGTCCAAAAAGCAAAAATGTATCTTAACAACCCATAACCATGAGTTGGAAAATAAAGTTATCAGCGTTCCCACAGCTTAAACACATTATGATTTATCTAAATGTTCCAAGGCATGCTTTTGTTTAGGTGAGAATATCTATCATTCTATTGACATCCATTTCATATTATACTCATTAACAGCGACTTTGGATTGGTAGTAACATTTGACACAGTGTCCTTTCCTACATTTTTTTTTATCAAACATCCAAATGGAGACACACATTCAATTGACGAGTGTGTGATAGGGTTTTTAAGGTTAAGGAGTATAATATTAAACGGATTTACGTCAATAGAATGCTGCAAAAACTAAATAAAAGTTGGAATACGTTATTTTAGTGTCTGAGTAGACTGAGGTATGGCAAGGAAGTTTACTACAGCTGAGGCTTTGGAGCTGATTTTTCAAGGGGACGATGTCGATGAAAATTCAGACGAGTCTGCTCAGCATGCCATGTGTGATTGTGGACAGGAAGTACACATGATATATATCATGTATAGTCTTCAAAATTGGCAGGACAAGCAATGACAATTCCTCGCAAAGAAACGCCCATGGACACTGCCCAAAATAATGGGCATAACTAATGAACAGAATAAGTTAGAATCTTATCAGTTCTGATACAATGATAATAAATGTGTTGAATGTTTCTTTCAGTGTTATGGTTAGCTGTTCTTTTTAATGAAAAAAGTAAAAAATTCAAGCTCAGTTTTTTATTTACTTTGTATTTATGGGCAAATATCCCCTATTAGAGTATATAAGTCTCTAATGAGTGACAAATATCATTAGCTGAGGTTGTGCTGATTTCTGGGATGTGTACAATTTGATAATACTGTAAAGAAATTAAAATGTATTAGGCAAAACACAAACATATACAAAAACGGAAATGTCCTATGTGGGTCTCAGAGGGTTAAAAACCCTATCACTCAAATCAAGTGTTTTTGAATTACGACAGCAGTTGGAAATGGATTAGTCACATTTGAATGCTGATATGCCATGGAGTCATGATGCTGATAGTTATTGCTTTCAGTTGTTTTAGGGTGATTGCTACAAGCAGCTTTCTCTATTGGATGTTGACAGTGACGAGAGACATAGAGACAGCACATTTACATAACTGCTACTCCTTCTTCTTCTCCTTTTTTAACCTCTCATCCTCCCCTTTCCCTCAGCTCATAACCTTAATAGCTGTGCCTCCTTCCCTTATGACCGGAAGATGTATAATCCAATAAGCACTGCTCCCTGTGGCCGGGACCACCTCGCCCAAATACACACACAAAAAAACGTTAAAGAAAACACACAACCAACATGCCAACAAAACCGCACGCCATCGCTCATCAAGCTGACACCTGAGTGCTTTTCTAACATCCTGAACATGTCATCTCATGTGAAAGTTCTACCCAAGAGTCAAAGCTGATGTTGGGGGCATCTCAAGGAGAAGTAGGATGTTGTTCATGTACTTCCTGTCTAGTAAGGAGGCTATTTATACAACCTCTGGCCTCTGCCGTTTTACTTTTGCCCTCTCTTAGTCACGGAAATTCTCAACCTTCCAGAAGCCCTCTGCCATCTTTCTGATGTAAGGCCAACCATTTCTCACAGCTTGTCGGAGCCTTTTGGCATCATCTGGGGTTTGATAAGGGCCCCTCCCCCCAGCTGTATGAAGATAATGAGTCTCCTTTTTTTTATTGTCTCTGATTCTAATGTGTGGTCTCATTTACCAGCCCATTTTGCTTCACTTGTCATGATCTCTAAAAAGCCACAAGGGTCTAATGCCTTATTTAAATAATAAATAAACACTACGCTCTAGGGCCATGCATTTCTGATTATTTGGGGTCAAGATTTGATGCACACGAACAATTCATGATTCAGTTCAAAAGGAAATGATGACATTGAAAAAAGAGATAAGTGTGTGAATGAGATTAAGGAGGTTCATTTTTTAAAATGAATTAACATTTTCTGCATTGATTGCAATAATTTATTACAAAATATATATAGCAGGCATTCATGCTAAAGCATATATCTGTTTTACCAAATGTTTTAATATCTCTAATTACTCAATGACATTAAGAATAACACATTTAATTTTGAATAAGAAAGGCTGACTATCCCATGAACAAAATTGACTCAAACTAGATGCCATTTTATTATCAAGAAATTATTTTATTATTAAACTATTAAAAAAAGAAATTGTACTCAAAGTAACACTTCAAAACAAGTATTTTGAATCAAATCAGAATCTCTAAAGATAAGAACATCTTCTTTCATGAATCCCTTACCCCATCCCCCAATAATACTATGCATAGTGAATCATCTCGGCAGGTGCACAAGCTTCGCAATAACATCTCTGGCCTTCCGGAACTGCCTTAATGTCCGATTTCCACAAATGTCATTCACCCTCAGCCTAATGTCATGCAACCAGAGAGCAGCAGGGACACGCAAGGGCAGAGCAAAGTGGAGACGAGGTTACACAAGGCCAGACACGAGCAGAAGAAACTGAAAAAGGCTGTATCATCTGTACATCGTAGACACAATCACATGTGTGTGTGTCAGAGAGATTCAAAGCCCTGGATTGAATGGGCTTTCCCGACACAAATTCATTCTAAATCAAGAAAAGGTTGTAGAGGTGGCTTGTTGGTTTTTGTATCTCTGAAAACAATTATGGTTAATATGAGACAAATAGCGTGTCACAAAAACAACCAAATATTCTTTCATATGTCTGTAAAAATAAGATTGTCGTCTATTTCAACAATTGTATCCCTGGCTGCTTATCGAAAGCAATATTATTAGGGTCATATTCTCCGTCTGCGATGCTGACATAGCGCGTCAGTGGCAGATTTAGACCTATTGTGCTCCAAAACACCACAAACAATAAACTAAAGAAAAACGCCACAGTGGGACACCGGTTTACAAGCTACAAAGGAGCAGTGAAGTGTGCAAAACAGGGAGGACAACCAAAGATATCTCAAAGCTGCAGTAATAATCAGACACATTATTACAAAACCAGCCCTTCCGTTTTCATTTCATTTCAACTAATCTGGCCTGAATTGGCCAGGTACACTTGGGAATTGATTTGCTGAGCCTGGGAGCTGTCCCATAAATTGCAATGCTAATGGCGGGGGGTTGAGCTAGCTTCTATCCCTGATAAAGGCAGATTTAATGGAGATATTTCACATGGAATCATTTATCAGGCGCTGACAGGCAGAGGGCAAGACCCCACCCCCCACCCCCCAAAATAAAGAACACAAGCACCTTAATAGACATGGGCCACATCATCTCTGTAAGGGCTTGATCCATAATAATACAACTTTATCAGCCCTCAGCAGATTAATGCTGTTGTAAAATTAGGCAAAAATGATTAAAAAACAGAGCTTATTTACATCTGGTTGGATCAGAGCTCATTTTTGGCACCACTGGTCCGTGACTGTGGAAAGACAGGGACAGAAAACAGTCTGTCAAATCTTTTTAAATGCTTCAGAGAATGTCTCTGAAGCCAATCATAGATCACTGATAAAATCTGACAGATTAATACAAATATGACTGGAGCTGAGCACAGAGAGCCATTGTTATGCAGGGGGCACACATCTGGCAGTAATAGTCTTCCCAGCCAAGCATTGAGATTTGTTCTGTCTATTGTATTCCTTTTTTTTAATTCAGTTTTTTGAGAAATACTTATTGACTTGTACAAGATGTGTCATGGCTTTTTACAAACACTGAAACTCTAAAGGGTGACATATGACCAAGCTTAAAAAAAAAAAAGTTACATATTGTAACCTCGGTTCTACGATCACACTGAAAACACTCTTAACTGTAAGGTCGCCAAAAATATGCCCATTAGTGTTCAGCCAATCACCAGTTGTTGTTTGGTTTCTGCTTTTGATACATTTTGAACAAGTTTTCAAAGAAACCCTGTTAGTTTCACTCAAATTGTAGACATTTGATTTTAATAATCACATTTTACTTTCCAAAGAACAAAGACGTTCTTGTCTATCTTATATTTGAGTCAGTCAGTCAGTCATTAATTAAAGCTACACAGGTTTCCATTTAAAGCCTGACCATTAAAACACCAGGCAGACAGCGGAGACTCAGTGTCGTGGTTTGACTTTCAAGTTTCCCATGCACTATATCGATTATTTCAACACTGACACGAGTTGCTACGAATATATTCAATAAAGCATATTTAGTTTCTGATACATGCACTTAAGCTAAGAGCATACAAATAATCAATATGCCAACGTTGGATGGACACAGGTGCTTACTATGACTGAACTTTTGTATTTACTAAGCATAAACTGTCCATATGTGCTTTGTTCCATTTACTCATGTTATGTCTCATGTATACAAAAACATCAAAAAACGGAAGTAGTTATTTCTTTGTATGCTTGAATAAACTATTTAAGAAATAAATAAGAAAAGTTAAAAAAAAACATTGATTGTACTGAGAGTAGCTTAAGATAACAACAAAAAAGATGAAGTATCTTAATCATCTTGCTAATACATTAATAATTGAAAGTTATGTTTATATAGCCAGAAAGATTATTTTAAATAGAGTACATTGTATTCAGAGGCAGCAAAAAAGCCGTACAGTCAAAAGAAATACTGAACAAATGCATAAAACTGCTTAGGCTATGACTAACTCAAGTATGAATAATAAGCTGCCCAGGACAAAGCATACTATGAAACCGCAAAACTAAAATAATTGAAAGCTTTGGGGTAAAACCAAACTGTATTAAATCCAAAATGTAACCTCTCTTCAATCCATTAAGCAGCCTCTCTAAGCTTTAGGGCACACAGGGCAAAGGTTAGGGTCCACTCAGACTTGAATGTAGACTTTGAATTTGGCCACAGTGCCACGCCTGAGGATGTCTTTGTCATCCTCATTATGACCTCACCTGACCAGAGCTGCCATGTTCTTCTTTGTTCATCTCGTCTGTCTGTTAATACTGCTCCCAGGGGACACCACTATTTCTCTCTCCTCTCTCCCTACGTTATTCCCCTCCCCCCAACTCCATCTATTCCTGGAATTGGTGATTTAATGAAGAGCTCGGTCACCATGAATGACCTCTCCCATCATCATCCTCCTCTTGTTTCTTTTTAAATGTGTCTCTGGTCACTTTTGATCCAGATGTTGATTAATTTTCCACTTATGTTTCTGGAGTCAAGCCTGAATTTCTCTGTGAAATGCTCATTAGGAGACAATCCATGAACTCTCCCTCAGATTTTTGTTTCTGTTCACTTTATTCCTCGGAGGGTTCATTTAAACTATCAATAGCTTTCATTTTTCCAGCGCTATCTCCTAATTTACCCGGTACCCAAACAGTCCTTTCATCAGTTAAGATGTTCAACATCATGATTTAATGCTTAACAAAGCTAACTGTGCTAGGGTCATCTACATCTACCTACAGTATAACCTCTGTCTACTCTCCTCAGTGTGTCCTTTGAAGCTTGCTGGGAGGTGTAGTCTTACAGTGGTGGGATTTTAGCTATCCCGCTGTCAAGGTAATGCCCTGTAATTGGCCCTCTAATACTGCGGGATAATGAGAAGAGAAGGGAAAGGCAAAGGCCACGCTGCTGTATTTACCTGCAGCACCAGATAATTAGTACACATAATGCTAATCACAGGTTGGCAGGTGGACCTTTTTAATGAGCCCCAAAAATGATTAGTCCTCAGGTTCTACTGTCAAAGTGTTGGTAATGTTGTAATGATGATTATTAGGTAATTACAGGTTTTAAAAGCTTCTCCTGAGTTCTGAGCAAAATTGTTCTCTCAATGACCTATACTTTAATGATATGTTTGTAATAAATTATACTTTTCTGTATCTCAACTTGGCCATTTACTAAAACAGAACCACTTACCGTACATATAATAACAATATAGGCAACATGGCACATCGGAGAGTATGCATTTTTAGATAAAGATGAGCTCTACAAAAGAATACGAATCTTCTCAAAACCGTTCATTTAAAGCCACAGAAAAGTACGTGTTACTAACAGAGATTGATTTAGTAAAGCAAATTTCAAGTTATATATTTACAATAATAGTATTAAGTATAACACAGGCTATGGCTCTATTAAAACATTGTTCAACTAGTAACAAGATGGTGCTAGCAACAACATGCTAGCATATCCACAATGACTATGCTAACACATTTATGTTTAGCAGATTGAATGATACCATCTTCACCCTCTTTGTTTAAACTGTTAGCATGTTAACATTTGATAATTAGCACTTAACATTAAGTACAGATGTAATTAGCTTTGCAGAGATTTTAGTCAGAAACCAAATTATATGACAAATGATAATTAACTTTTTGTTGAACTGTCAGGAAAATACTTATTTTTAACTTAGTTATAGCAACGCATCATAAAGGGAAAAATGAATGGCTTTACTGAATGACATGGCTATTCTTTTAAGAGTTGTTGAGACAATATCATCTGTTACTCAATACCACAATTGCAGAAGCCATGGTGGTGCTTGAGAGAACAAAGTGATGAGATGTGCATATAATGTAAGGTACATCATCGTGAATGTCTATACGAAATGAAGAACAATTGTTTTGATACAGATATAAAAAGGCATTGTCCTTGTATGCTACACATGTCAAATATGACAAACAGGCATTATTTGCATTTGCATCATAAGGAAGAAATCAAACGTTGAGATGGGGAAATAAAATAGAGCAGAATCAATGGAGAATTTACAGAACTAAAAAAAAAATGTTTGACTATGTTTGAGCGCCAATGATCATTGGTGTAAACACAGAGGATAGGTTCAGTATTTCAGTGACAGTGATTTGGATGACATGGCACTTATAGAGCCAAACCACTCATTTATCATGAAATGTTCAGTTTATAGAAGAAGACAACGAAACAAACAATGATATCATGAATGCCTGTATTTGTTCTAATTCCCATAATCCATGACTTACTGTAGATACCCCAACACGCCAGAAATAGATGTTTTTCACACAGCCTGTCAGTCTGTCATGAGCAAACAGAGGATACACCTTCAGGGATTCTCGGTGCCACCCAGCCTCAGCGGGTGCAAGTCTCTGAGGTCGTTCAACACAAGGAAAGACGCCCTGTGATTAAAGTCAGGCCCTCTCGGGTTGACAGTGAACTGTCAGAAATGTCAGCAACACCAGATTCCTGTAAATTGAAAGCTACAGATCCTAATTTAGCTGTCCAACAATTCATCAGCTGCAGGTTCTCCGGCTCTGAGGAAGGTTAGCGCAGGGTGGAGAGAAGTCTGACTCTAGCCTGAAGCTGAGAAGAAACTCTTGAGAGGCGGAAACAATGGTAGGAAGTTGTGTGTCTCATTCTCACAGCAGAGGCTCAATGGTGTTCAGCCCGCGGACAACATATGCTCCGCCGGCTCTGACTCCTCATATTTGCGATTTTACATAAAGAAATGCACACATAATGTACAGATGCATGCACTTGTAGGTTTAACACAGACGTGCACACGCTTGCATGCACACGAAAAAATGCATGAAAACGATCAGACTTGTTCTCATGGCCGTGCTGTCTCCCTCTCTTTACGTATGCGTGTCTCTTCCTCTCATCATCCCATATGTGCAGCTGTGCATTTGTCTCCTGATTCCAGACGGATAATCAGGGTTCATGATGCTGTTGCAATCACACAGATTGGAATATGACAATTGAAACTGTCATGTTATTGTATCTCCGTTTGTTTGAACAAGGCTGATGCTTTTCAGATGTCAAGCCACTGAAATGACAAACTGTTGTTATAAGTTTGTATATGCCATGCCTTTTGTTTTCCTTCTTTCCTGCAGTGCCCAGTTCTCTTTGAATCGTTTTTACATTTAAAGCTCTTGAACTGATTTAGACAAACAATGAAGGACAGCTGATTTTCTTGCATCTTGGTCTTTTTCACTACAAACATTCACTGTGTTCCTGGAAATATTGACATCACCATTACCACATAACCCTAACCCTACCGTTAGCATTATGGCTAACGTCATGGTCCAAAGCAGACATAAACCTAAGAATCCTTGTTTGAACTGGAATCTTCTTTTAGCACAGTTATAAAGCAGTAAAGCACAATTAGTATTAATAAGTAAGCAAGTCCTGTTACCTCCTCCATCTTAAAAACACTTTTCCATAGTTGATGTTACCTTTTGTTTTTCAGCTACCTGTTGCTTAGCTACTGTAAGCAGAGTTGCCTCTAAGCGAAATACACTGTGTATGTCTATGGCTTTAACGGCCCGTCCACACTACAGCTTCGACAGCTTCAAAAACGGTTTCCAACGCGTCTGCCCATTCACTTTGAATGGGGTGACGTCACGTTGCCTCGCTTTTCGCCGAACTGAATTGTGGGTAGCAGAGCGGAGCTTTCCTGGCGTTTCAGGCTGTGAACAATGTTCAACTTCTGAAGCCGGAGACGCCGGAGTAGCCAGCGTCAGCCAATCAAATCCCGTTTATGCAAATCTGACAGTTCAAGCGCTAGCCAATCAAACTGCGTGCAAGCTGGGAGAGCCAGACCGCAGTTCATTTCCTCATAATCAAAACGAGAAATTACGGTAGCAAATCACCCGGTTCTTTACGACCAGAACTATTTACTGGGATACAAACCGGAGGAACCAGGCATGGAGGGAGGTGGCAGAGACATTGGGTGAAACGGGTAGGTTTTCGCCTGTTTGGGGAGTTTATATATATATATATATATATATATATATATATTTGCTCGCATAAAATCCCCGGGGTTTTTTTGCTATGTATGCCGGGGGCGGGACATTCATGTGATTGGTTGTTGGTCGCGGTGCTCGAATAAAATCCCCAAGCTTCAGACACGCCCAGCTCCAAGATTTTTTTGAAACTATAGTGTGGACGGGCCTTGTGACAGGAAAGACGTGACTCGGACGCAAGCATAATTGCACAATATTCATTTATCTTAAAATGTCCCAATACTGCTTAGAAAGTTCTGAATTATGTCATTTACTCTGTATTGCACTTACAAGTAGGAAGTATTTTGTGAACGGGAACATTATGCTTCGATCTCCTATGGAAACAAATGTCTTTTGATGTCCAACCTTTTCTGTGGTAAATTAGATTTGACCTTAATATGTCACATTGGTTTACACCTAGCTCCAACCCCTTTGTCTTCCATAGTGCCATCAGCTCCTGTGCTCTTTTGAGCCATGTTTATTAAGTCCATCACTTAAGTACTGATTAGATTGGACACCCTGGGATGGTGGAGATTATGAGAACACAGAGTCAGGTCTCCCATCTGTGTGCGTGTGGTTGAATGAATTTGTGTTAGCTCTTTATTAGTGGCCGGGCGTGAGATTGTGATTTGTGTTGCTCCTCCCGGGTAAGCATGAATATAAATATCTCCCTGTGAAGTAATAACCTCAGGCTCAAACACAACACAGTGGCCACATTTGTTTTGGTTTATTTTATTTATATATTTCATTTGTCCCTGAGAAAAGGAACCGTTGTCTGTGCAGGAGCATAACGTGGAAATCAATGACAGGCTGTAATTCGCAGCCCCAAGAAAGATCTTAAGATGTGCCATCAACACGTTATTAGAAGGTTTTAGCACTGGTTAGATATTTTACTCTATTTTTCCTGCTCTTTTCTCTCTTTTTTAAATTAATATCACAGCTACTGATTGTTTAACACGTTTCTTAAAACATGTGAAAATCTATTCATAGTTCATGAGCTAGCTTCTTAAAGCAACCGCAAGACAAAATGAACAAAAACAGCAGCTATAGAAAAGAAGCCATAAATGAAAACGACATCTTTTGTTTGATGTGGTTTCTTGTGAAGTAAATATGTTGTACTCTCTACTCCTGTTCTACTCTCAGCAACATCATTTATATATAGGGCTGGGTATCATTCATCAACAACAACACTTCTTTACATATACTTTTCTAAATTCTGACAGTATTCTATTCGGATGAAGTTCTTTCGTTCTTTATGCAACACTGGTCAGTTTATTAATATGCTACAATATGGTTCTTTTAAATTATCATAAAAGCTTGTTTATGTTCTTCTGATCTCTTCAACCATACATCCAAAATGAATGCAGGCAATCTGTAATCAACGGGGCATTAAATGTGATATCTGAAGCGTTCTAGTTTCAGTTTGTTATCAGAGTCTCTTTGACCCCTAACGTTTGTTCTGGCTTTGAGGCAGAACCAGATTAGTCTTGAAACCATCAGTTCTCTCCTGACATGACTTAACAGTTGCATAAGTGCAATTATTCTCAAACTTCTTGTATTAAACTCCTATCAAGTACATTGCATCATCCTTAACCTCCATATCCATATTGTATCTTTCTCAGATAGTCATGATTATTTGAAATACTTTTCATGGCCTACAGTAGTTGTGTGGGAAAACCATGGTAGTGCCCCTAGGTTTACAGCAGGATATGATTTGGGGAAATGCCTTTGTCAGAGAGCAAGTACAGAGTTCAAGCACACGATCGGCATCTCCAGGGAAACAAGCTGTGTCCTTGTCGTCCCCGTCACTGTGATGGTCATCTCTCATCCTGTCTATTCCCTGGAGGCCTTAATGTGCCATCATCATGCCACGCACGGTGACGGTTGTTTTCTGACAGCTGGTTTTTTAATGCTTGCGTTCATATGAGAGCCAAAATTGTTTCTCCTCCTCAGACCGTCCTCTATAACGAAGCTGACAGGGTTTTGATTGCGGGCTGGGTGACTCACGACAGGCCCTGGGCCTCATCGGTTCTTAACCTACTTGCAGAAGTCTAAATGAGCCTCCTTTGTCACACATGGGGAATACATAAACCTGACGCTTATTTGCTGTGGTGCCAGCCTCCAATCCGCACTGAGGAATGCGTGTATACCCGCTTCGAACCGTGAGAGATGGTTATTTACAGAGATCTCAGTTTTCAGAAGTTGTCACATCTTAATATTCCAAACACAATCCCTTTAGGCTTGAAAGGTGCCTCTGAAAAGTTTGCATATTGCCTTCTTGGGGAGAACTGTATGTACATCTAGAATGACAGCAGTTGAAGGGGCCCCTATTGTGCTTTTAGGGGCTTTCCCTTTCCTTTATTTAGACCCTCCAGAAAAACGCGGGCAAAAATCCTTGATTATGCGATTAAACATGCAGGGTTTTTATGTGATTTTATGCGGTGAAATTGCGGGAAGTTGAGAAATATGTGGAAAGTTGCGAAATATGCTAAATATGCGGGAAAAAAATAATTTAAAAAAAATTAAATATTGGGCTATCTTATTTATTCTCTCTCACACACAACCTGCCACTAACGTTAAACCCCTTTACTATTCAATTAAACACATTCAAAGTTTATTTATTGTAAAAGAAATTGGGCTATTTTAATTTAAAACATCAAAGAAGACCTAACGAGCATGCCATGTAATCGATTACTATGACAATGAGCTCACAAGTGGTTTGATTGAGTTCAGTGTAGTCTAGCTAAAAGCTAAGAACCCCCGCAGTGGTTGTAGAGTCAAATAAATGCCAGCAGCGTTCATGTATACAACCTCTGGGAAACTGCTCAACCACTGGATGCATCATGGACTGCTGGCTCTGTCTCGTGTTGACTCGGGATTAACACGATAATGGCTCTCTAAGTGAGCTGTAATAGTGGAATAATCTCTGTGACCTATTGAAGTACAGCAATAATACAAACACGCTCCATAAATGCTCAAACACACACATATGTACACACACAGCACGCTTTAATTGATTTTCTGAGGTTATTTGCTTTGTTGCACGCTTGCTTAAAAGGAGAGGATGCTTTGTGTGCATGCCACGATGCTAATGGGCCGTTCGTGTCAGCCAATGTTTCGATAATCGTGAAACAACATTGAGTGCTTGTGTGAATGACTCGGACAGAAAAAAACCCACAACGGCTAAATACTAAACTGTGAGTAAGTGTCGCACAGTAACACGAATGGCCTTGGTCAATAGCATGTTTCGAGAGATGATGTCGATTGCATTCAGGGCTTGAGCTCTCTATAACATGAAAATATTGCTTTGAAGATTAGAGCGGCACGACAATAAGCCACACATAACAAAGTAATAGAAAATATCTGCAGAAGAAAAGCAGTCATTCATTTAATGTAAGAAAAACAGTCAAAAAATGTACAGCACTGTCAAGAACTATTTTTTATTTTGCAGCACTGACAGCAGCCCACACAGTATTACAGCCTACTGTAAAACCACATAAGGCTGAAAATAAGCTTTGTTAAAGTGTTTTGTACCAATGGAAATGGTTGATGATGTCAGAAACAGTATGTGATACCTTTTCCTTATGGGTTAATTTGGAATTCATGGATTCAACTTTTTACCGTGTTTAATGTGTTGTTGTGTCGAGGCAATGGAGGGCTGTACTGTCTACAATTAACCCAAAAGCTAACCAGCCATTTCAAAAGCAGATTATGTCTCGAGGCACTCAGCTGGACCCGCTCAGCTCTGGCACGGCTTCAGACTCTGTTTATGTTGTCCTAATAATCAGGAGATTTAATCAGCCACCGTGCAAACTACCAACTTGCTTTCCTTAATACCCCTGTGCTCGTTAGCTTTCTCAGATTTCAACCAACGGACCCCCACAAGTAGAAGTTTTTCTTTCTTCAGGAGTCAGTGACTGGGAAGTATTTGTCTAATTAAGCACTTGGAAAAGGTTGAATTTGATATGCGATGGAAACCTGAGCCTGATTTAAGAAAGAAGCCTTTGCTGTGAGCAGGAAACTTTAAGTGAGGCCAATTTGTTATTTTCTATGTTATGATAAATGAGGTTTTTCTGAGATATGATACCGTGTCAAAACATGCAACCATAATCCCTCCTCTGTCTTCACACATGGCCTAGTCTTTGGGGAAGGAAATGGTACTCTAAAATGCCTCGGGCACACACAAAAACCTGCAAGGCTCTCTGGAAAACAAATAGCCTTTGGACACAGTTTTCAGCGTTTGAGTCACTCTGTTTTTAAAATGAATCTATTCCTAAACGCATCATTTAAAACTCCATGTCTCGGAGATGCGTTTATGCAAAAATAATGGGTATACCTTCAGGATGCTGTCAATTTAGCCTAATTAATTAAGATGCTATGCAAATTCAGACGATCATGTTGCTAGTATGTTAATCACCGTGACGAAAATGAGCAGAACCCCACCAATCTGTAGCTGTTGAGAGGACTATCTTCCACAATAATGACTCCATTAATTACCGAGCGACGGAGCAACGCGTGAATTGAATGTACCAAAAATGGATTTCCAGCAAAGTCAAAACTATTAGACTCCTGCTCTCTGTATTGCCACTCTCTGGTTCTGTCATGTTCACCTCGATGAAGTCAGATCGAGTGTCAGACTCTGTTTTCGGTTAGTCGTCTGGAGATGAGAGGATGAGAGCAGAAATAAAGATGGAAGGGAAGTAAAGTCAAACTAATGATGGAGCATAAAACAGGCCATCTATGTTTGATGAATGTACGGCCGAGAGACTGCAAAGCGAGATGAAAGAAAGATGAAAAGGAGGCAGTCTGAAGGGTGCAGTTACACAGAGAGAATGGGGTGATTAGGCATCTCAGATAACAACACAGACGCACGAGAACACTGAGTTCAGACAAACAACAGTGTGGTTCCATGCTTGCTTGTGGATTCCCCCTAGCATTTGATGTCTGCCACTATTTATTAAACTTGTAAACATCAGCTTTTTATTCAACTTGCACTATTTCTTTCAAACTGTTGACAATGTAAAGGCTTATAGATGAATCCCTCAATTGGGAAGAGTCAACAGACCCATTGATAATGATTATAACATAGCAGTCCAGAAATAAGTCCTAAAACCTGGAAATGAGTTAGCGGTGCTGGTTCTCTACTCTCAAATGAATTCCTGAAATAAGGTCTGGTTTAAACACGTTTTTCACGTTTTGTACTAAGACATACAAAGGGGTCAGTCAATACCCCACTTATACAGTAGGCCTCTATAAGTCATAAAAACAACGGTCTTTAGCTTTGTGGAGGTGACGGAAAGCTTTTTACTTCTGCAGATTGCATTTACGATTCAAAATATATGATATTGGTGTCACATTGTTGAGAAAACCTTGCGGAATCAAACGTTGGCCGCAGAGATTTGATATCCAATGGAAAAATCCCTTTCGCATTTTGTCGTGGGAGTCGTTGCGTATCTTTCAGATCGGCCTACAAAAAAATACATTATCCCCGCACCACTCTTTACTGTGGGTTGTTGCAACAACACTAAAACATCTTATTAAAAAACTATACACATATATTGTCGGACATCTTATACATATTTTTATACATATTTGAATCTTTGTATTCAGGATTTTTGGATATTTCGATCTCTCTGTTTGTACACACAAACTGAAAGATTGACAATAAAGTTGACTTTGACTTTTGATCTCCTACCGAAACCATGGGCGTTTATCTCCTGTTTTAATAGCTTCCACTCTTCTGGGAAGGTATATCTTTGTAACCTCACTGCAGGATACTGCTACCAGTCAGCCACTAGGGTATTAGAAATGTTGGTAAGGGATGTTGGGATAACTCCTACTGTACCTCACCAGTTAGTATTCGTCCATTGAGGTGCTTGTCTGATGGTCAGCAGGTCCAGCACCCTTCCGACTCAGGAAAGTTATGGGGGTTATCAATCAATATAGTTGCACTATTGCCAGAGTCATAGAGGTCGTAAAGTAGAAAGGCTTTAGAAATCTATCAAACTCTATTTTCTCTATCATTTCTGAAATAACTGCTCAATATTGCTCATGTGGAAGTCTCCAACATCCCCTTCACACACCTTGTGGTTAAAAGAAGTCCTAAATTCAGCCAAACTCGAGAAAATAAGGTGCATACTGAGGGGCTCCCTGGGGAAATTCCACAAGATGTGGAACCCCTTCTACAAATATATACGGGAGCTGGACATGCCGGATGTCTCTGTACAACAGGGTGGTGGACCTGTGGTGTTAAATGTAAATAGTGGGCGGCTGACTGACCAACAAGTGCTATGTTTTTTATTTATTTTATATATATTTGGTATTTTTGTTCCATTTATGCACATTCTTTGACCTCTACGCTTGCATTAAGTTATTAATAATGGACTTAGACTCAGAGCCTTTAGATATATATATATATATTTTTTTGTTGTTGTTGATTTTTGTCCTGTCGCAGTCCATTTTTTGTTGTTTTGTTTCATTTATTTTTTGTTTTGTCTTTGTTTTGTATCCTTTCGGACTCAAATCACATTGCTGTCATCCTAATTTGTTTGCCAACTGCTATTGTGCTGTCTGTCTAGCTGTTTGTTTATAAAAAACTAAAATAAAAAGTTTAAAAAAAAAATGTCTGCATTAACTGAACATATGTGCTTCCTTATCCCAATTAAACTTTCTATCCAACGTGTCAAGATTTAAAAAAGAAATCAGAAAAATCTAAGAAAATGCAGATTTATTAATCTTTTTTTACCAACCTCTAATGTTTGTGAATATGAGGCGTTGAAAATACTCCAGTAATAAGTTAGTGGCGTTGTTCTCCATGTGGGTCCAATCAAACTATCTTTAAGGAATAGGATGCTACTAATATCAACTAATGAAAACAACGGCAGTCCCATTTTAAAACATACCATGTAGAAAACGTTTTGATTTGCTGTTAAAGAGCTCCAGTCAAGTATGATTGGCTCTTGTGCTAAATGTGATTCAATGCTAACTTTAGTTGTGTGCTCTCTGTTCTGAATCAATCATCTACAACCAGAAGTGTGTAATCTTCCCCAGCAACTAGAACACAGCTCGTTCAGCAGCCCATTTCTCCTGGTGTGAAGGTGTGCTAGATGCCGTCATCACAGTCATTAGTGCGTCAGTGCAGGCGCTAATGAAGTGGCTAGCCTGCTGTTTCTCTGCAAGCCTGGCTAAAAGCTTTTACACTTTTATAATGTCATACAATTTTCTTTTTCACAAAATCTAGTTTTCCTCTCTCTTTTCCATTAGGAGTAGCAGGCACATCATTTTCTTTTTGAAACTTTCAGCCTCCTCCATCTCTGTGTTTTTCTCTGTCGTTTGTCAGCTTATGGACGAAATTGATCGCTGAGGGTTTGTAAGATGCTGTGCAAGATGTCTGCCGTCTCCACTCACTTACACAGAGATGAATGTTAATCAATGCGATGTGCGGTGGAGGAAAGGCTTCAAAGCCCAACGTGTCATCCTCATTCATGTATCGTCTTTGTTCAATACACACCTGAACATACACATTCAGTGATATTATATCTGCTGCCACCATACAGCAGCAGCAGCAGTGCAGTGCCACACCTACTCCACACGGTGAATGGTTGGTGGTTTTTGAAAGAGTTTCCGGCTTTCATCACACACCTGGGGTTTAATATAACTTCATCTAAATTCAGGAAGTGCAGGAAGTGTCCTCTTTTTAATCAAAAATACATTATGATCACTCAAGCTAGGAGTCTTTTGGATTGGATTCAAGGACCATACAGCTAAACAGTTTCATTTGGCAGCCTCTTTCAGTGCGAGATACAATGAAATCCAGTATAATCTGTCACAAGGCTTTTTTTCATGAATTTCCAAATCTACTGATCATGCATGCAGTGTTGAAAAGTTCAGTCGAACTATAAATGATTGTATGTGACACAACAAAACAAAATGTCGGGCAGCAGACTTAAACGAATGATTAAATACCCCCCTGGGCGGTTTATTTATTATGTTTCATATAGGATCATATAAGTATTTGGTGCATTTGCTGTGATGTATTTCTGTGCTTTAATGTTCAAAACGATACATTTTTCTCACACTGCCTGTACTGGAGCACCTTTTTCACCCTCCGTCTGAGACCAGAGCCCAGTCTGCTCTGATTGGTTAGCTGGCTTACAGATGTACCGGCCCCTTAGCCTATCACTTACAATGTGTTGGAGCGTTGGCCAATAGATGTGAGTGTAGTGATGTCGGTTCTGGAAGTAAACAAAGGAGCCCAATGGAGGGGTTTCAGCAGGGGGGGTGGGGAGAGAGTGTGGGATACATATTCATCAGAAATGTGAAAGTAATAACTTATTAGGTAAAGGCAAATATAGAAAAGCCTAGAAACCTCTAAAAATCCCTTTTAATGTAATGCAGCCTTTAAGATGTGTACATAAAAGACCACACTAACAGTATTACAATATCCAAAAGCTACAACCATATCTCATATCATGGTATTCTTTAATATAGATAGAAAGTCAAGCCATAGTCTAGCTACATAAACATGACATTACACGTCTAGTCCTTCATTTTATGACACCAACTTTTCCAAAAGTAATTTGCTTTGGGATTGGGGGGGTTTTCTGCAATAGGGTAATAACGGAGAGTTTTTAATATTGTCCTGGCTTGAAGCGGATTTACCAATCTGCAAGTTGGATTTATAGGGTTTTAAAACACTATGTTATCAATCTGAAAATTCACAGTACGCCTTGTAGGCAGAATTAGCAATTTGTAGTTTATTGTCTGAAACATACAAAAACCCCAGATTGTCCTTTTAAACCTGCTAGAACTATTAGAAAATAAATGTGTATGCATCCTTCATGAAGCATATTCTCACATCAATAATAGAAAAAAGACCTGCTCCAGAGTCGAGACAGACTTTGCTTTGAAAAGATGCCTCATTTGTGCATCCTTCTTCCTCTTTTGTTCTTCTTCGGTGGTGTTTGATCCATTATAGATCAGTGATAAAGTGGTGGTTCTCCATTCCCAATGCAAGTCCAAGCCTCACCCGCTCCTCTAACAATCTGAAGAAGATCAATCTCCGTAAGTCAGTCGAAAACCCCTTCAGGGCTCCTTTCTGCCGAGCTGATCTACCAAAGACACTTGAAGACATTTGACTCACCGTCTCCTTAGTCGCTCTCATTTGTCTGAATCCATCTTCCCTCGCGGGCGAACACAATATCATCACCAAGTGTGAATTATTATTGAAGAAGCACATTTTTGATTTGATCTTGGAGGTGTGTGGCGCAGTGGACTAGTGCGTTGGTGTTCGGTTCCGGGGGGCACAGGTTCAAACCCCACTGCAGTCAGCATGTCGTTGTGTCCCTGGGAAAGATACTTCACCCCAAATTGCTCCTGTGGGGATTGTCCAAAGTATAGAGTATGTAAGTCGCTTTGGATAAAAGCGTCTAACAAGTAACATTAGAGATGTCCCGATCCGATCACGTGATCGGGGATCGGAGCCGATCACGTGATTTTCAAAAGATCGGAATCGGGAGAAAAAAAATCGGGGATCGGGATTTTATTTTTTTAAATACTTTTTTTTACATTTTGTATTCAATGTTACAAAACAAAAATGACCATGTTCAAGTCTTAAAGTCATCCTGAGGCCTTAGTTTTGGTTTCAAATTACAGAACATCATGTATGTGTTGATTCTTTGGGGCTTGTTTTCATAGACCTGGTTGCTTATTTCTCTCAAATCTGGCAACAGAGTGGGCAGGGCGCAGTGTCTAATTGTAGCAGTAAGCTAAAGAGTACTGAAAGCTTTATTTTGTTTTGATCCAATGCTGCACAACTGAACTGATCCAATGCTGCTGTGAAAGAAAGAAGCTATATCCATGTTGGATAGAATATCCAATTTAAATTAAAAAAAATAACCTTAAGGGACAACTTGAATGCTTTTTTTCTTTTTTTCCTCTTAATGCATTGCATAAAGATCGGATCGGGAAAAATCGGTATCGGCAAATTGTCAAAATCAAATGATCGGAATCGGATCGGGAGCAAAAAAAGGTGGTCGGGACATCCCTAAGTAACATGTAATCTTTAATCAAAGCCACGTTGACGCATTGAATGTCAGCACACAGCGGGAACAAAAGAGGCCCTGAATGCTGCAGTATGGCCCGGGTCATTAATGGATGCTAATATAATCTAAAAGAAGAGGACACAAAGTGAAAGGACAGAGAAGTGAGATGGAGTCATGTTTGATGCAGACACCTATTCAGCTTCATTACCCACCGCTGTGCCAACCCGTGCCTGTGAGGATCAGTGCTCATGTCTCCGGGCCATCATTAATATCACAGCGTACAGGTTTTACAAAGGTATTAAGAGATTACTGTGGCAGAAGATACCTCGTTTTACAAGTGCTCTCGGAAAAATTGATACTTTTTTACGCTTTCATTTATCCTTTTATGCTCCTCCAATCATTGATAACAAATATCCGTAAAGGCTTAAGAGCATGGTGAAAAGTATAATCCCCTTCTTTCTTTCTTTCTTTCCTTATTTATTTATTTCTTAGATGTAAGGACTTCATAATTTCCTTTATCGCTTTATCCTATTACCTATTCACTATTTTATTTCTTTCAAACGAAGAATGCAATCTGTACTATCACGCCGACAGTTTTCATAGAGATTAAATAGTTAATACATGATACAGCTTAAAATACAGCATAGAGTATCTTGAGTAACTGGGTCATGAAATCTAGAAAACAATCAATTGCTGTTAAGTTTATCAAATGTATTTAAGGTAGGTTAAAGTGGACCTATCATGCTATATTTGAATAATATAGTGTGGGACCATACCTATATAAGGCATATTTATACTTTTTATTTTTCAAAATACCAAACAGATCATGCATTTTAGCCATTCCTCATTTCGCTCAATGTAACACTGTCTTTGCATGGGCTGATTCTGTGAGAACAGCACCATCTACAGGCCTGGCATATGTACTACTGCGTCTCCAGCGCTTTCCAACGGCAATGTCCGTGGCTGTCTCCTCCTGATTGGTGGAGTTGGCCCAATAGCCGTAGCGCCACTTCTGTGACATCATAGAAGTGTTCAAATCTGGATCAGTCTGTATCAGATCCGTTGCAGCCCCTTTTTAAGAGATTTGGGTATGGAGGAAAATAGAGAGGGTTGTGTTTTCTGACACTTGGTGAGTTCCCTGGAACACCGGGGACACATATTCATGTATAAAAGACGTATAAAATTGCATTTTGCATGATGGGTCACCTTTAAGATATTTGTTTCTTGCTTCATGTACTGAACAATTAGGGTCAGATGTCAAAAGTCATCATAACAATTAAGATGTATTACCAAAAAGTTAAAACTGAGGCTGCAAATAAAAGGTTTTTAGTGACTTTTTGTGCACAACTTTGATTTAATCTCTTCATGGGACTCTCATATATCTTTATGTAGCTAGCGAAGCATTTAAAAACATTTGCAAATTGAGCAGTTGACCCAGATGATGAGAGAAATGTCATGATTCCACACTTTCATACTCATGTTATTTTAATAATGGTCATAAGGGAACCACAGGTGTAAAACAGAGCGCTTACAATGCAGACAGATACCGATGTGCACAGCTACATTCACATTACATATAATGTGAGTTTCAGTAAGACCTAATGGGCCGATCCAGAGTCAGATGTAATGCGGCATAGAGGACAGGACAAGTCATTAAGGCTAATGCGGCGTCATATCAGAGACGCATCAGACAGACGGGGTGACTCATGAGACGTCTGGGGGTCAGCAGACTGGAGAGAGACAGAGAGGAGAAATCGACTTTCATTTCAAACTTTCTTTGGGTTTGATGTTGAGTAGGGATAAAACATAGACAGAAAAGAGGTAACACTGTATAACTTTCATTATTTATTTCCATGCAATGTTGTACAGGGAGGGTTTGACTGTGCTTCTGTGGCAGAAAGATCTCACCCTGTTGCCTTGGTTGATACAAGTTGTTGCTTTCTTGCTCTGAAATACCAGATCAATCAACACCTGCTGGCATTATCTCTTCCTTTTCCCTCTTTGCTCTCCCCCCCTATTTTTTTATCAGGGCAACACTGTGATTGTTTCAAACATTTCTTCTGTGTCTGAGCCAGGGTTTGGATGCCAGGCAGCAACAACCCGCCTCGTAATGTCTGCGTGTTTTTAATGATCTCCTTTCACAGTAGCTGATTGAGCCCTGCTGTATGTGGGCTAATATGCAAACCAAAAATAAACTAGGATCAGGGATGACGGGAGCAAACACACTCATGCTTTTAACACAGATTCTCAATTGGTGTTCCTCGGAAGGCATTTCTTGTTTGCTTTAAAACAAGAAATCTCAAGTGTGTTCAATTATTTACTCATACTTTTTATTCTATACGCTGACACACATTCTATACACTATACTGTACAATCCATCTACATCTAGGGAGAGTTTTCCAAGTAAACACCTGCCACCCACCACTGGGCTTTAGAGAACAGAGCTGTGACCTGTCAAGGTGGCACACAGTCCCATATGGACTCTTGTCAGTTTGAAAGTCCCAGTGTCCCTTGTGCTACCTCCCCATGGGATCACCTGGGATTGTAAAGCTGCATGGGAACTGTCACAGTCCAGAAATGTTGACTGCTATCTCCAACCTTTGCACTGAAATAAACACTGTCTTCATGTGTCTTCTTATTAAACACTACGTCAATGATTGGCCAATTGTCAGGATGGAAACAGTTTTATGAGCCTGAGGGAGTACTTATGTTTTTGTTGCTTTCATTAGCCCCATCATTGTTTGGCTTGACATACGAAAAACAGCTCTCCTCCCCCTGACATCGTTGAAAATATATTGGGAGAAATAGACTCCCACGTGGGATTACTTTCAGTACAATGATGTGAATTTAGATGAGGCTGCGGACACATTCCATTTTGGCTGCCTGAAAACAAGCAGTTGAGAATATGTTGGAAAAACAACATTTGAAATCATCTGGAGAAAGAAATAATAATGTATTTTGTATGGTTTCAAATAGCATTGGGTCACGTTGTTCAGGAGTTTGTCCTAACATGCATGCATCTGGAAATGCAAAATTAGGGCTTTTAATGAAATCTGTGAAATGTAGTCTCTTATGTGTGTGTGGGGAGGGGTATTCTTTGCTCAAAGACACGTTGGCATTGCCCTAAAGCAAAAAAAAAGTTGGGCCCCCCCCAACACAAATAATCAGGCTCGGTGTCGGCGCCAGAGATTTCTTTTGGGGCTGCTGTGGGGTAGCTTGGCGTTTCATAGAGGGTGCTCAAACATTTAGGGTTTCCCATTAATGTACTGGGCGCTACAGTGGAATTTTCTACTGCAACACTCCCCACGCAAATACACAGTGTACCCGCGACTGTTACAATGAAGGCTCGATAATCAGCTCACGTCACATAGGTGTAAGCAGGGGTAAAGACAAGTGCTATTTTTATAGGTGGTGTGTGGACCTCACATAGGGGGGTCCGGGGGCAAGCTCCCCCGGGAAGATTCATTTTTAAATATTGAAGTTAAAGGCATCAATCTGGTGCACTTTGAGAGCGAAATGAAGAGACCTATGGATACATCTCTCAACGCCCATTTGAAACAGAACTGTCTCTCTCTCTCTCTCGCTCGCTCGCTCACGTACACAAAATGGCTCGTTACACACACACACACACACACACACACACACACACACACACACACACACACACACACACACACACACACACACACACACACACACACACACACACACACACACACACACACACACACACACACACACACACACACACACACACACACACACACACACACACACATAGTACTGCATCATATTATTTTCGAATCAATAATTTTTCAAATTAGGATTTTTTTTTTTATCTATTTTTTTTTTTTTAGAACCAGTTTTCCTCCTGGTCTCTCGCACCCCCCTTGGCGCCCCCCACTTTTTGAGAACCACTGCCCAAAGACTGGTACCTCTCAAAGTACTGCTCTACACTTTGTCCGTTCTCAGACTTGAACCAGCGCCCCTCCAAGTCCCTATAGACTCAGCTTCTGTCACTGCATTGTGTGACGCAATGTGAACATTTGAGGCCTCACTTAAGCTGTCAAAGTGAAAACATATACAAACCACAGTCTCTCTAAATGTCAAGAGAGAGGCCTTAAACAGCTGACGCAAGTGTCTAAAATAGATCCATGGTGTCAATCAACACTGACGTCACTATCCAATGCTCTGGGCTGATTCAAATGGCTTCATTAATTACTTTTGTCATGCCATGTTTTGTAACTGACCCTTGCTAGGGCAAAGCATTATGTCAGCAAGCAACTGTTTTATTCTGCCTGAGTCTGAACACAGTGAAGCAAAAGAGTAGAACAACAATCTGTCCAAAATGGATGAAAGAAGAGAACATTGGTTTGGGGTAGCTGGGGCCTTACCAGCTTTGGACCGTTTCTTCCTGTCCGGCACGACTCCTCCTCTTTGTTTGCATCAGCGTAGAGGCGTGAGTGTAACATTATTTTCTTGCAATTTTGCGATGTCATTCAAACATGCCCATTTTGATTGAAGGACTTGATCAGTTGGGAGGCATACAGTTCTGATAGAGCTGACAATTTGGAAACAGTTCCCTGGAACCTGTTCTTCTACCATTCCTGTAAAACTTGAGGCCAGACCTAGACCTTCTTTTGAAGTGATAGATCATGGAGCCAATGGAGATACAGTAAGTCAGGATTCGATTGACGAGTAATGCCGTCTAGAGGCGTTCTGAATTGATTCGTGAAGACTTTTGGTCGATACCAAAAAGGAGAGAGTTCCAGTAAAGTTTCGAGAATATAAATTACTTGTTCTATATTAGACCGAAGGGGCATTGGTTTAATTCTAGGCTGGTTCTCGCAAGTTTGTTTGGACCATGTTTTTGATTTGTGGATGAAGTTAGTTCTGAAACCAGCTCCTACATGTCTGCAGTAGTCTCCCCTATCCCAGGTTGACTGTACTGGCATCAGCACATGGGCTCATTTTAAAAATCGGACAAGTTACACAAGTAATAATTGAACCCTTAACGCTTGAGAGTACCGTAATGTGTTTCTCTATGGAGCCAGCCGGGTGAGTACAGGAGCTTACTATTCAACAGAATGTGCTGAGGGGCAAGCTATATTTGAAGCCTTAGGCGTGAGGCATACTCAATACATATTTATCCGACAGTATATTTATTTGCTCAACTAAGGCTATACAAAAAAAACACTGTTCTTTTGCACATGTTGAAGTGACAGGGAGGGTGGAAGTCTCAGTTGCGAAAAGAGAAAGTCTTTAGAGAGCAGAAGTAGATAAAGTGGCTGTTAGAATGACTAATTTCCCTGATGAAATCCAATCTGTAAGACCTCCTTGTTGAATAGAGACTTTATTGCACGGTGGGCTATCATTACACACTCACTATAGATAGCCCTGGAATCCCTTATAGACCTCGCTACCCTACTTTCCTAAGATTGGTGGAGATTTGAGTGGATTCTGCCTGTCCCCCAATGGTTTGACCTGTGACCTTTTATGTTTATACCTGCGTAGGACACGTCTGGCTTTCTCCTTGGATTTCAGGTTTTGTGTGACCTTGAAGTGTGGTGGTGCTTGTTTGGCCCCAATCTGAGGTTAACATGCATTAAACATTAGCTCAGGGATACTGGAGGGGAAGAAATACGCCATTTTTTTGTGGATTTATTCTCCTGCTGTTTTCACTGTTGATCCTGACCATGTTACCTGCTCTGCCCTTGTCCTTGAAGGTCTGTGTGTGTGTTTAAGAAGCTGTGTTTTTGTCTGCGCTGGAATCCTGAAGGACAGGAATCAAAGCGATCAAGCTGATAAGTTTTGTCAGTAGCCCCTAGTTATTCCCTGCTCTTTCTTCCCAGCACTTAATAATCAATTCTTCAGCGCAGCTTCTGTCTCACCCCCTACCACGTCCCAAAAGACTGACTGTCAGGACGAGAGGAAATGGGGAAGGGGAAGGGGGGTGAAATTGGCAGTGAAACAAAGAGGTGCATGTAAACAATGAGAGTGAGACAAAGCATAAGGGGTAGAATGAAAACAAATACATGACTCAAATGCATTTATTAAATAAACATGATTCAAATTTAAACCCAGGTTTGAGTAATGAACAAATGCTGGTCAAAGTTAAGGTGACACAAAATAGTGGATTCTACATAGTGTTTTAATGTGTAATTGTTTTGTTACATTAGTCATTAGCACTTCCTACACAAAGAACAACACTCAGGGATAAAGGGCATTAACAAAATACATTATGTTAATGTATAATACTGTATATCGTCAAGGAAGGGATGAATAGAAACTGAAATAAACTGTGGCTAATAGTTAAAGGTGAGTCTAGTTTTGGACATATACGAAACAATTATGTTGAATTCAACGGGACTTGTTAAGGGCATATTACACTATCTTCTCAAATGTTATATGTTTATGTGAAGAAATAAAGATGAATTGGGATTGTTTAGCTTCAGTTTTAAAGTGCCTAATAGCATTTATTCACGGCTGTGTGATTTTCATCTGACATGAGAAGACTCACAGACAGTTCTTACGGCTCAGTGCTCGCTCTAATCACCTCCAAATGTTGCTGCCACTTTACAACATACAGAACATACTATCACAGACACACAACACACCCTCCCATCAGCTGGATCTCTCTCTCCACACACACACACACACACACACACACACACACACACACACACACACACACACACACACACACACACACACACACACACACACACACACACACACACACACACACACACACACACACACACACACACACACACACACACACACACCTTGGCCAGACACACACTCGTTCTACCCATCAGCCCTCCCACACCTTAATGAGGAAGCTCATTATGGCGGCTGCTCCTCTGAATAAGCAACGAGGTATGCTCTGCTGTTCAGCTGAGCGCGGAGCTGCCGGCTGAATATTTTATTGATTCTGCAAGTCCAGCTGTTGATCCGTCTTGTGTACTCGTGTCATTAATATAGTGTGTGCAGAACAAAGCCCCGCGTCCTATCAGTTCATCAGGTTGCAGTTATTGTTAAGTGGCTGCTTTGCCCTGCTGCTTGTGGGTCGGGACCATGTGTTTACATCTCAAGTTTATTATCTCTGCAAATATGGCTCTATTGGAATGTGTGTGTGTGTGTGTGTGTGAGTGTGTGTTGCTGTTCTCTCGTTACTTGCACTTCAGATTATCTGTGTGTGTCAAGACTAAGAATTACCTGGCATATGAGGTGTAATATCCCTAGAGATTAGTAAGAATGCATGACTCCTGATAAGCAATAAATTAGCAATTAGTTATTGTTTTTTACATTAGTACTAGATTCTGCGTCATACAAAGATAAGACAATGTTTTGTTTGCTATCATAATTTAACTGCCATTCGTTCTGCGCGTTATATATTTTACTGATATCTGCCATCACTACACCTGCCAATAAGTGTCCCTAGTAACTGGCCCCTCATTAATAGAATTAGACTCACCTGTGTTTTCCATCTATAACAGGTCAACATGTCTGACGTGACAAAGGTCTATTCATTAAAGACCGTGTACACCCACTCAGGTGTTTCTAATTACTGAGGTTGATTAGTCAGGTTCGTTGTAATTACATGTTGTAGCCAAGCTAATGGACCAATAAGCAGGACAACAGTGTAATCGTCTGCCCTTACAACACATTCAGTTCTCAGAGGAGGTCTCATCAAGTGAGTCAAAGTTGAATTTGATAAAAAAATCTTTAAAAAACTGAGAAAATAAGGAAATCTTGATATTTGAGACTCAAAATGACTAACGCTTACTAAAACAAATAGTCCATTATCTAAATATTTGGCAATAATATTTCCATTGATTGCCTAGTAAGACTAATACTCCATTTGTTAATTAATCAATTAGGAATTGGACATTTCGTTTTTTTAAGTCATTTTTCAAACATTTGACAATTATTTTTCTCAAATATTAAACTGGCTACTTTGGTTTGTCTTATGTTACATTTCTATAACTTTTGGACTGTGGCTACGATACATATGTCACATTTTTAACTCATTCATCCAAGAAGCATGCGGTGCGGTTGTTTCCAGAGGGTTCGGTGATGCTTAAGAGGTCACGGCCCACATGTACTTTTCCCCTTCCCAACCCTCTGTTAGTCATATAGCACTTTTCAGTACATAACCTCATCCCATGTGACATTTTATGTAAAGCATGAGACAATATTTGTGCACATGTCTGTGGTCACTTTGGGTGTTGAGTTGGACTAAATATAAAATGTCATACAGAGCAAATGCTGCACAGTAAACAGTGATGTTGAGGTGGAATACATGTTTGTACTCAGAAACGTGTACAATGTGACTCTTAATTATTACATCTCCCTCCCCATGCTTTCCATTCAATGGATGGACAGTGTTTTTAATAAATAATTGGTTAATTGATAAACAATTATAGAAAAATCCATTAACTTCTTCATACATGTTATGCTGTGATTATTTAAAAGTGGATGCCTACAGTTATAATATATATATATTTGAGGACACAAACCAAAATGCTTTTCTAAGACATGCAGTCATTAAACAGAAAGACCCTCAGGTTTCAAAAAGCAATCCAAAAAGGAGGCAGAAATACCCGTAATTGTTAACATAGAATCTAACTCAACGCCTTTGACAAGCGACAATAATTCCTATTTTCCTTTGGGGCCCATAAACATAAACATGTGAATGAGCAATGACATGAAAGTAATTACTTTTGTGTATTTGCATGACTCTGTAGTTACGAGTATCAGCTACATGATCTTCCCAGGCTAAGGTGTGCCGAAGCCGATGCCTAGCCAGCGAATGAAGTTTCCCGCTCTAATATAATTAATTACCGCACTTATCTGCCCAGACAAAACCCAGCTCGATGGATTATATTAGGATGCAACATCTTGGCCCCGGATGGCCGACTTGGAAATGGATCATGATTATCTGGCGGTTAGAACGACTGAGACACACACAGGCCCATCGCCTTATATCAGATCAATTAGTTACAATACACCATATCAGGATGGTAGCACCCACCACACTGCTCGCATAAAGGACTGGGTGGTTTGGTTTGATCTAAATTTGAGATAGAGGAAATGTTGTCTTTGTCAAAGCTAAATACAATCAGAAATCAATCCTGTGTTTGAATCTTAAAATATAGACCTCGTGTTGTTTTCCTTTGTCCCCTTCAATTATCTCCAAATTCAACAGAAAGACATACGTAGACATGACTAACGTGATTTGCTCTAGAAGGTGCAAAGAACATCCACGTGTGTTAGAACTGTTTCAACTCGAGCGATCATTATCTGAAAATACGGAAACCAGAACCAAACAGAGAGAAGCTGGAGGATAAAGAAGCAGAGTTCATGGACGAATTTAGAAGACTCAAATTAAAGTCAAGGGTTGATATTGAAGTTTTAAGTCACCCGTTTTTACAGACTGCTCATCAGTCAAATTTTCCTGAATTTATCCAAGTAAAAATTGTCTTTGCATTGATTCTGTGATCGCCTCTTAATAATAATCTACCATTAAATCCACCATTTCTATTTGTTTTTTAGGGTCCAAAACAATCTATGTACTAGCACGTTAGCTAGCTAGTACAAACCATTTATGACAGCTCAGATTCCAGTTACTTTCCAGTTCATTTTATCCGTCCTTGCATTTGTATACTCATCAGCTTTAGGACATGTGAATATTAATTGCTCATGTCCGAAAAACAAAAGTCTAGACGTGCTGCCTAGAGCAAGTGTATCTTTACATTGACGTTGTATGCAGCTGTGCCACCTATACAGTGCCCTTCTTTCTTAACGCAGTATTGGTCTATCATCCAACTGCTTACACATCCCTTGGTTGAGTAGTCTCTAATACCCAGCATCTCTGACATGACAGCTCATAAGGTGCATTATTTGAAGGTTTACTACTTCCTTTAGTACGGCTTAGCAACCAAAAGCATCGCCTCACAACCAGAGCCTGTCTGCTGAAAACGCAATACCATCCACTTCTCCCTGAGGGGAAAGAGGCACCGGCATCTTTATCTCCCACTGGCTGACACTCTCCATATTTCGCTCTTAAATTACTTCCCCTGCCTCTGTGATGGAGAAGTAAAAGAAAAACGATAAGTCTGAAGCCGCGAATATGGAATATATATATATATATATATATATATATTGTACAAATGGCAGTTTCTTATGGGATCCTTTCAACCCGAGCCTTCTGGCAGACTGGAGAAATGACTCTTTAGGGTCCTGTGAGAGGCGATAGGAGGAGAGGAATGGAAGAAAGACTAGCATATACCTACTGTTTTCATCATCTGTTACTGTGTCGTACAGCTCACAATAAGCTCTGCGCTTGGGTTCAATATGTACGGTATTATGACGGCGGTTTGAAGATGAGTAAACAAATATTCCCAACTGCCCATCATTCGACCGTGGCTCCTGGAGGACTAGTAAAGGGAAACAACACTATTGACATCGAGACAGGAAGGGGAGTTCATGAGAAAGATAGAGTGGGGAAATATTTGTCTCCTGTAAACATCTTCCTCCCTCAGTATAACAAAATACTAATTAACAGCACATCACACTGCTTTCTTAAACATTGTCTTTCTTCAAGCTTTGTAAGTGAAGTTGAATTCGATTCTAGATAATTTATGTTATTAACGTTTTGATCGAAAGCAAGATTTATTGGTGATGTATTTTGCCAACTTTTGACCTTTTCCAGAAAGAACGTCTAGGGTTTCATTTTTTTGATGGTTTGATTGTAAAGATTTAGTTTTACACTGAACAAAAATATAAACGCAACACTTTTGTTTTTGCTCCCATTTTTCATGAGATGAACTCAAAGATCTAAAACATTTTCTATATACACAAAATAACCATTTCTCTCAAATATTGTTCACAAATCTGAAAAGATCTGTGATAGTGAGCACTTCTCCTTTGCCGAGATAATCCATCCCACCTCACAGGTGTGGCATATCAAGATGCTGATTAGACAGCAAGATTATTGCACAGGTGTGCTTTAGGGTGGCCACAATAAAAGGCCACTCTGAAACGTGTAGTTTTGCTTTATTGGGGGGGTCCGAAAACCCTAGGGTTAAACCCTAACATGTCACCCATCTCCTTGGCATAGAGTTGATCAGGTTGGTGATTGTGGCCTGTGGAATGTTGGTCCACTCCTCTTCAATGGCTGAGCGAAGTTGCTGGATATTGGCAGGAACTGGAACACGCTGTCGTATACACCGATCCAGAGCATCCCAAACATGCTCAATGGGTGACATGTTAGGGTTAGGGTTAGGGTTTAACCCTAGGGTTTTCGGACCCTCCCCAGACCCCCCCAATAAAGCAAAACTGCACGTTTCAGAGTGGCCTTTTATTGTGGCCAGCCTAAGGCACACCTGTGAAATAATCATGCTGTCTAATCAGCATCTTGATATGCCACACCTGTGAGGTGGGATGAATTATCTCGGCAAAGGAGAAGTGCTCACTATCACAGATTTTTTCAGCTTTGTGAACAATATTTGAGAGAAATGGTTATTTTGTGTCTATAGAAAATGTTTTAGATCTTTGAGTTCATCTCATGAAAAATGGGAGCAAAAACAAAAGTGTTGCATTTATATTTTTGTTCAGTGTAGTTCTTGATTTAGTTTGAGATGATTAAAGAGAATAATCTTCAATTTTATATATTAAATTTTTTTTTACCATGCAATTCCTGTGGCTCTTTCTCATAATAAATTGGATTATATTGGGGACTGACATTTAAAAAAATACAGCATCGAGGGCCGTCAAAAAGTTGATTAGTTTCACAATGTTTCCTTATTTGCTTCCTCGCCTGGAATTCACATATTCAATGTTATTTCTAACCCTAACCCCCTAACCCCCTAACCTAACCCTATGTCGCACTTAAAATCATAAGGCTACATAACTTTTATAGGACTTCCCACACAAACACCACAATGTCTAAAACAAAATTCCATTATGGAAAGTTAGTCTAATAAACAACAGTCGTGGTGTCATATTTCTCCGTTATATTCCTTCTCGCCCTCATTTCAGATCGCTGCTCAGTGATTTGGGATTCATGGCTTGTAGCATCCCTGGGTTGTTTCAGCTCAATTTAAGTCATCCGACCGTATGCAATAAAAAACCTAATTCCCCCTCTCTGCACCCCAGCAGCACGCCTCAGAGGCATCAGTGTGTGACTGAGCATCCCATGGTCCCATTTGTTTGCATATCTGCTCTTCAACTCGTTTTTGGGCTCATACGAAATAAATTGAGCTAATCAGCTTGACGTCACAACAACAAAAATAACGGGCTGACTTCCAGTTGAAAAACTCCTTCCAGACGCATTACATTAAGTTTAATAATTGATGCGACCGTGCTCGCATACATACAACTCAGTTGATTTGAGAGAAATTTGAGCATGACGTGTTTCAGAGTGAAGCATTTTGTCAAACTGCATTTTTTTTATTTTGGAAGAGTATTTTTAGATGATGCCAGGCAATGCAAATACGAGTGTTATCAAAGGCAGAGCAGAATCAACGTTACTCAGGGGGGCAGTTTGCGACTGTTTTTCTCTTGAAGGTTTTTTCTTCAATAATTCCTTAAAGAAATGTGTGTGTGGCCAGAAGAGCTGACTTTACTCTAAAACATGTTGATTAAATCTGTCATCAACACTAACCCTTATCCGGTAATTGTTTTAATGTTTAATTCTTAGATTTGGTTCAATTCACCTATAGCTGCACAACTTTTTTCAAGAAACACTTTAGGAATGGTATGTTCCATTCACCGTTAAACGCCCTTCAATCTTTGAAGTGGTCCCTCAAAATGATGGCAGTCATGTATACCTACAAGATTGCAGGGTCAAGGACAGATTCAGTGTCAGTGCGCTTTTCAGATGCACATTTAAAGATATGAGGCCCAAACTGTGTAATGTAAGAATGAAAATAATTGAAGTGGTTGGCAGGCAACCATAAATCCAACAGAAAGGTTTTTTCTTAGTCAATGCAATTGAGAGAAAATGAAAAATCTCTGCTGCCTAAGTTAGGAGAGCATGAAAGCAAACCCATGAGTGTCTCGCTACTGCGAAGACGTCAGAGGGAACCTCAGATCCCTCGTTCACTTACACTAAGACACTCAGCTTGACCTCCAGAGGCGGTGCTAATGAGGAACAGCTGCCGCGACCGCAATCCTTCCCTTCTGCTGCCGTCTGTCGGGCCTGGTTACTGCTGGTCACCACCTTCTTGCAGATGCATATGCACGTAGGTGATAGGTGTGGGGTGTAATAATGCTGAGGGCTAGTGCTCCCACCTACTCACATAAATACCAAGCAACGTGGCCTGACAGGCTCCCCCTCGTCCTTGAGGGCACCGGAGCAGAAGCCTCAGGAAGACAGAGCATAAACCTACTAAACTCTGAGAAAAGATGAGACTCATGCCCTGTTCAAATCTGGCATTATTCTGCATCTTGGGTAATCCGATCACAAGTGGACATCTTGAAGTACGTCAGTTCACATCTGGCAATAAAATAAGTCTCCTCATGTGTCATTTCCGTTTGCAAGTGGTGTCTTTGATAGGCACATGGCAGCAATGCACTACCTGTATCTAGTCTGCAAGAAATCCAAATCATACAAACTGGATATTTTCATTTGCATGTTCCAGGCTTCAAGTCGCCCAAGATGATTGACACACTCGTATTATGGCAGATTCAAAACCAGCCTACACAACTTGAGATTGCTTTTGATGCGCCACTAAGAATAGTCTGCCAACGTAGAAGACGTCTGTTGAGCATTCCTTCTTCAAGGCACAGGAAACATTTCTGAACATACTGCTAAAAGAAATTGGCCATATTGGACCCACAACACCTACAAGAGTGGTCAACGTGTCCTAAGAGCTGTCCACCTGTGATTGGACGAGAAAGATTCATGTTAATACTAATTGTGAACACGTCCTTTGTGGGCATCATGTTATTGGGAGCAGCCCCAACATATAGTGCATTCTTCTTCGGCCCATGCTACACGTTTCATCTAACTCAGGCTTGTTGTATTCATCAAGTTTCATCTAGCAAACAAACCCCTTGAACCAAAACATGAACTCCTCCAGGTAATAATGGCTTTCTAACAGATCTTTGATTCAGGGATAGGAAGTATTGAATGCTGTATAGAGTTTAAAACCCCTGAGGAATACGTTTGGAACATAATCATACACTGAACAAAAATGTAAATGCAACACTTTTGTTTTTGCTCCCATTTTTCATGAGATGAACTCAAAGATCTAAAACATTTTCTATATACACAAAATAACTATTTCTCTCAAATATTGTTCACAAATCTGAAAGAATCTGTGATAGTGAGCACTTCTCCTTTGCCGAGATAATCCATCCCACCTCACAGGTGTGGCATATCAAGATGCTGATTAGACAGCATGATTATTGCACAGGTGTGCCTTAGGGTGGCCACAATAAAAGGCCACTCTGAAATGTGCAGTTTTGCTTTATTGGGGGGGTCTGGGGGGGGGGTCAGTATCTGGTGTGACCACCATTTGCCTCACGCAGGGTTAGTGTTACCTCCTAACCCTAACATGTCATGAACATGAACAATATTTGAGAGAAATGGTTATTTTGTGTATATAGAAAATGTTTTAGATCTTTGAGTTCATCTCATGAAAAATGGGAGCAAAAACAAAAGTGTTGTATTTATATTTGTGTTCAGTGTAGTTTACCAGAAAAACTGTCTTCATGAAGGTCATCGCTTGGAGATACACACTTTTTGCTGAACTCAAGTGCAATAAAACGTTGTCCGTTATTCTCCCCCGTGCCACCCGACCAATGACACTTCTCTCCCAGTTCTAATGCATGACCTACTGGAGGGGGTTATGTGTGTATCTGTTTGTTTATCTATGGGGACAAGGCACAGGGGGACATGCTGCTTCCCTATTTGGTTCATTTGAGCGGTTAAACCCGTGGGGGCCCTGGTGTAAACCTCCTCTCACCTCACATATGGCTTAGTGCTTATACACTAGTGGAACATGACTCACTTGAGGGAATAGCTAATGTCGCTGTACCTCCCTGACACTGGATACACCGACAATCTCAAGCTAACAAAAGTAATCTCTCCTCAATTTATCTTCAATTAAACCCCCCCCCCCTTGCAGAGATGCACTTCAAGTTTGTTTAGTGTGTGTGTTTGTGTTAGTGTTACATTGCAATGCAGTAGCTCGGCATGTCAGAGTCAATCTGAGATGATGTTTGATAATGCTCTGATTAATATTGCATGGCTCATCTCACTCGACTATTAATGTATTCCTGCTCGCTTGTACGGTATCTCTGCGGTCCATCTCCCAGGCGGTTCTGGATGTTATGCCGGTTGTGTGTGTGTGTGTGTGTGTGTGTGTGTGTGTGTGTGTGTGTGTGTGTGTGTGTGTGTGTGTGTGTGTGTGTGTGTGTGTGTGTGTGTGTGTGTGTGTGTGTGTGTGTGTGTGTGTGTGTGTGTGTGTGTGTGTGTGTGTGTGTGTGTGTGTGTGTGTGTGTGTGTGTGTGTGTGTGTGTGTGTGTGTGTGTGTGTGTGTGTGTGTGTGTGTGTGTGTGTGTGTGTGTGTGTGTGTGTGTGTGTGTGTGTGTGTGTGTGTGTGTGTGTTCAGAGCCCACACACAGCAGATAAGAACTCATTCTCAGGCCCTCTGTGAGTGGCAGTGAGGAGTCAGCAGAGGGATAAAAGAAAACGATGGGCAAAACCCAGGCTTTCTTATCAGACACCGAAGAGAGTTTGTTAAAGTAGGCACAATGATACAAAGTCAGCTATAATTCCAATCACTACACTTTCTGATATTGTGGCTGCAGCATTTACTTTTATTATTGAGTTGAGGAAATAAATAGTTATCAATGTATTTGATGGTTTGTATGGCATGAAGAACCAACATCTAGAACTGATGCCTCTTTTCCAGCTAAACATTGAGTTTAGAAATGTAATTAAAACCATCCTCTTTCAATTAAGATTGCATCAACATTAATTGAATGCTTAAAACATGATTATCTATGCAAAATGTAATTAAATAAGGTATTGATTCAGTCGGTAACAGTTACTTTGGTTGGTTATTAGATCGAAAAATCAAAAATAAATCAAAATGGTATTACACGCTTTAAGTGTTTACTTCATTGTCACACTTACTTTGGTTGTTATAGGAAAAGTATTTCTCTCGAGAGGGGGGTGGGGGGTAAAAATAAGCCATTGTTTAGCTGGAAATGGTTGTTTTGCATCTTTATGCATAGCCAGCACATCTGTCATGAGGGAAGTGTTTCATCCTGACACCCCCCACGGAGCAGACGGCGATGAGTAGAAGGAGAACAGAAGCAGTGGGAGAGACAGAATCACACACAGATATGGACGAGGGCCAGACACCCCTTACGGCTGTTTCCGTTCCCTGCCACTCACAAACATGCCATCAGCCACTGACCATGGGTGTATAATAAGAACATACAGCGTCTGAGGCGGGGTCTCGTTCTTTCCTATGAGAGCTGCTCATTGGCGCATAAGGACAACATGGCTGATACGAAAATTGTAGTGCCGCCGTTTAGACACAACGAATATTTTCCTCAGAGTCCGGCGCACTTCCTGGGGGCTTGCCACTGACGCACACAGGGAGTTAGATCACAATGTTGGAAAGGCTATGTCTGTGATTAATATACTTATTTACATTATGCAACTAAAGACGATGTTATTCTCAATGTTGTACTTTTTTATTCAATACTCCTTTTGTAGGGATGGAATTCGAGAACTGGTTCCAAATTGTCCAATCCAATTGAATGCTCCTAGGTTATCGAAGACTCGTATCGATGTCGGAGTAAAACAGATGTCTTGCAACAGGAAGTAGCAGTGGGCGACTCACCAGACTTGGAGATAACAAAATGTCTCAATTGACTCTGGAAACCTGATCCTCTTAGGTAATTGATCAGGAACCAATAAGGAAAAGGTTAGAGGATTGGACTGTTGAGCAGAACCGATAATGACATGTGATCAATTTCCATTCCTACTCATTCAAACTGTAAGTCTAGAAGGATCACATCTCACATCTAACAGCAAGAGGATAGTGGAAGTAAAAGTCATACAAGGAAAGTAGCTTAGAGCATCTAAAGTAGGGGACATAAAGGGTTTCAATATAGATGTCCCAAAATCTAGATTTGGTCTGATCCAAGTGATTTTGATGAAATAACAGCCCTTAATTGTGACATTTTTACTGCCAGCCATCACAATCAATCATTAAGTGCATGCTGTTAAAAGTAGTCATTTATTATGAGTTCTAGTAATATCCGTCAAGGAACCAATTTTAAAATAGAACATGTTGTGGCTGGTTAAAATGTAAACCAATCTCTTATTTGTATATAACATTCTTCTTTGTGTATGTGGGTTTTAGTGGAAATGGTTTTCTTGTGAACAGTGTGTACCTTAGAAAGTGCCAAGACTCTAGTTCTCAGTTTTATTCTGTCAAATGAAGTCAAATCCAATGTTTTACAATGAATTCAATACCTCTCTTCCCCGCATTGGAGGGGTAGTTTTTTATTCAGAATGATATGTTTTGTTTGAGCTCCAGCTGCTCCCGATCTTCTATAAGTATTGATTTAGATGGCTCTGGATATATTGTCTGTAGAATGACTTCCTATCCACGGTCTAAACCTCAAAGCTGCATTGTTGAAGTCATCAGACTTTTTTCTGTCTTCTACCGTCTCTTCTCATCCTTTTGGGGACTACTACTTTGTGTTGGTCAGATTGAGTTTCTGCCAGGCGGCGATGTGGTTAGAATATACCACCTAGAATATCTTGTTTTGCAGGGCATTGCATTGTGACACACATGCAGCGCTAACAGGAAGTGCCATGAGGTGCAAATGATCTTTGAGAGATAGTGATACTATAGTATTTGACAGGCGCCATCAAACTGTTCATAAATGCGTTTAACATTGTATAGCTCCTGGTGATATATTTATTTTCTGTAGATGTTAAGAACAATGTAAAGTGACAACCTGTGAAAACTGGAAAGGTATATCCAGCTTGTATATATGTTTGCGAAATGTCACCTGGCTAAAATATTCCTTTTTCATTTATGTTAAAGGCTTAATTCCTGTATGCAAAAGCCAACAAATTATCTTCGATCAACAAAGTAAATCCTCCTCTCTTTCAACCGCAACACCACACGAGAATATATTAAGCGTTTCCTCTCCCGCGCGTCCTCCCTCCTTTTCCCAGCAAACTGTTTGATCAGGTTGATTTGTTCAAACAGAATACTTCTCTGTGTTTTCCGGGCAAACTTTCCACTCCACAGGTGGTGCGTCTCTGTGTACTTTTCCTTTATTTTTAATGGCAGGCCCCTTCAGGCATTGGACTCATGAGCACTCTTCCTCTATAGCTCAGTCTGCTCTGGCGTTGCCCTCCCGTCCTCTGAGGGTTCTCCTGATGGTGAGGGTAAACGCCTTGAAGTCGAGGTTGTCCTTTCCTTAAGCATGATTCTCAGCCTGCTAAAGCTTCTGTCACTGCTCTGAGGGCACGATGTGTCATGAGTTAAGAGTCCTGTGGTAAACCAAGGCTCTTCACTGAACGAACGCCTAATGGATATGGCAGTCCCACAGTGATGCAAGTAGACTTGACAAGACCTTAAGAACCACCTAATGACATGAGTTGAACTTTACCGCCCAAATCTTCATCCCACCAAGACTAAATCAGCACAGTAGCATAGCAACAAAACATAAGTGCTACTAAATAAAGCTACACAAATTAAAGATGTGGAAAAATATTTAGAAATTGCTTTGGAATTTACCTCTGAGACCGGATCTTGTACCAGGACTTTTGTGATCATACAAAGAATGACTGTCCTCCTTAACCCTAAATACATGTACATTATAAGTGTAGGTGGTTTGTCTGTAAATAGTCTATTTTATGTTAGTTTAATTTGACCTTGACCACAATCTTTCCTCTAGACCAGGGGTCTGCAACCTTTTTGACCAAAAGAGCCATTTTGCTCCTTTTTCCCAAAAAAAAATTTGTCTGGAGCCGCAAAACATATTTCATAGCTTGATAGCTAATAAAGTTGTATTTATTATTATATCAGACAAAAACTACAGTTTTTTTGCATTTATTAGGCTATTTATTACGTTATATAAAACTATTAAGTATAAAACTGTTAACCTCTAATAAGAAACAAAGAACTCCTATAAGGAGAATTAAAAATAATACACAGGCCTACTTTAAAATAAATTAAACACAGCACTTGGGGAGTCCTCTGCACATTTGAAGGAAACAAATATATAATTAAAATGTGCCCACTTTGAAATAAATAAAACATATAGCTGCACCCTAAAAAGAGTTAACGGTGGGGTAGGTAAGAATGGAGAAACCAGCTCGAGTGCGCTAGAATTTGAAAATACACAACCGGAAAAAATCTGCCTCTTCCTTCAGACTTCCTTACAGAGCCCCTCCTCCAACACACACAAACGCGCACATGACCAATGAGGGCACGAGATAAATTTGTGCACAGATGGAAGGCTGACAGGCAGGTAGGCCATCCAGTTACTTTAGCCGGGCCGGCTCAGATGATTGGTCGTGCCTTTTACAGCGCTACGGCTTCCAGAGATTAATTTGTGTATGTATTTATTGTCAAAGCATTTAATATATTCATTGCTATGGGGATGTTAAGAGCATTTCATGGAATATAACAAAAAGTGTTTTCTGAAATAAATTACATACCCCATTGAATTATGACTGAAGATTGTCAGCTGTCTTCCTCTCCCGTGTTGTTCCTCGATACGTAAAGGCTGCAGCACCGTTGACAACTTCTCTCCACATATCAAACATACCGGTAAACCAGCATCGTTTGCTGTGAAAGCATATAACTCTTTCCAGGCAGAATTAAATCCTGTGTCCCTCCGGTACTTTTCTTTGATTTATCCGTAGTTCGCTCATCGAGCCGGGGGTCAGGTTATTCACCCGCAGGAAAAGGCGCTGGCGCGGGACCGTAGCAGGATGTGACGCATATTTTAGTTGACCTAATTAAAACAGTTTTGTTTTTTATTTATGTGTCACAGTATCACCTCAAAATACAAGATACGAAACATTTCAAACCATGCAACAAAATATAAATAGTCCTACAAATACTTTTATTTTATTTCCTTCTTATTTTTGTCTAAGCTCAAGGGAGCCAGAGCAGAGGGCTTAAAGGGCCGCATGCGGCTCGAGGGCCGCGGGTTGCCGACCCCTGCTCTAGACGGTTAGCCATACAATTTGGTACTGAACACAACTTTGGCAATCCCCTGACATTTCCTCTAGCACCATCAGAAAGTCAAATGCTTTCACATAAGCTGTAAAATATAAAAATATCTAGATTGATCGGCAAATGCATGTCATGGTTGTATCCCGATAACTGTGATGAGTCCTTGACTGTCCCTCTAGCACCAGTCACACATTTGACACATGTGGTGTTGAATTAAATGTCTTGACAACCATTGGATGGATTGCCATGAGATTTTGTTCAGACATGTCCTCCTTAGAACTAACTGTATCGACTTTAGTGATTTTCATCTGGCAAGGTTATGTGTTTTAAATTCAAATGTGTTGAGTTCAACCAATACAATGAATATGGTAAACTGCTAAAATAAGCAGCAAGCTATCTATATTTGTTTACTACATACATGTCCTTAAGACTTTTAAAAATGTGGAACAACCCTTTTTAAATGAAAAGTCATTGCGTTCATGCTGCAGTTACGCAATACTTTGGATTTCTGACCACCAGAATGTTTGACAAAACAAGTCAGTGAATGAAACGCTGGAAACAAACGTCTTCTGTCCTCATTAGCTGTGTTTGATAAGCCTTTGTCTGACACACAGGCACATAGGTCTTCCTTTTTCAATACAGTACAGAGTCCCAGTGGAAATGGCAACTGGTACAGCTGCCTCCACTACATGGACTCCACATAAAGTCAATACTTTAGACACACACACACACACACACACACACACACACACACACACACACACACACACACACACACACACACACACACACACACACACACACACACACACACACACACAAACACAGCTGCCTCTGTCTGCTTGCTTTCGCCATGCCAGCTCCGGGTCCCCAGAGGGATACTTGAATGGACTTGGTGGCCAAAGAGATGTCATCCCCACATGCTTGAACATGCAGACACCAATGTCTTAAACACTGGCCATTCCCATGCCCACTAACTGACCTGCAGACAATGCACAGAGTGGGAAGCAGCGAGCTCTCCTGGCTGTTAAATACTATCCCTGTGTGTGTGTGTGTGTGTGTGTGTGTGTGTTTGCCAAGCTTTCAGTCAGAGGCGTGTGAGGTTGGAACGGAGGCAGTTTCCTCCGCTGTGCAGCCCTGTCCACAGCCTGCTGCTGCACGCCCGCCCGCCTGCCTCAAAATGAGCCTTTTCCTCAGGAAGAGGCAGCGCTTTATGAGCACACTGCTGAGCGCTCAGACCTGCCAATTAGACGGTGCCTCTCCAACTCACCACTCCACAACGCCGCCGCCATTACACCCTTTAGGATTCACAGCAAGTCTCTACCCATTTACATGCGTTTGCTCTGGCTCTATCGCATCGTGACCAGATTCAAACAAGTGGTTTAAAACTGGTAATCGGGTTTTTGCACATTACTGTTGACGATTAAAAGCTCACTGTTAATCCAATGGCCTCTTGTGCTCATTAATAAACAATGTTTATATGTTAATGTGTGAAACAACTATTATAGTGCAATATAAAATAAATATTGGGTGTTGAACAACACAATAAGCCATTGTTAATTATCTTTTATCAGTTTGTTGTTTATCCGTGGGTGTTGAACAACACAATGCAACATTGTTAATTATCTTTTATCCTTCTGTTGTATCTCCGTAGATGGCCAACTTAACTATTCCTCAACGTTACTGCCAATTGTTGGAAAATAAATGAGTTTCTTTTTTGGGACTCGGCTCATAATACAGTGTTTGCCTTTTGTGCCGATAGTGATTTCACACTAAATTATGTAAGGCATCAAGCATGCGATAGCTATCACGAGCACTCGTCACCCTCAGGAAAGCTCTAATGGCTTTCAAACAAGTTCTTTTTATGTCCAGGAGTTTTTAGCAGCACTTCATTTGAATAATTCAGAAACCTCCAGAGGCTATTGGACACTTTTTTTAATGGCAGAGTTACATTTCATAACAGTCCTAAAGCTTTTTAATTGTCACACTTATTTTTTTCCCTATCAAAGTTATTCAGATGAGCTTATAATAGGAGCACTTGGGTTCATTATCCGAACAAAACCTCTGTGTGCTTTGCTCTCTTAACAAAGTGGCTTATGGGTTTGAGAAATTGAACAGTAGGGAAAATGGCTTCATGAATGAATTAGTCGTCTGCAACAGATTACTGCTGCAATAAAAGAGCATGTTTCAAATGTGTTCGACCTTAGAAATCATGGAAAATACATGTTGTCACCTTCAGAGCCAGGGGGGCACTCCATCTACTTGGTTGCATTTAATTCTTCATCGGTGGTTTGCGGAAAATAGTTTGGAGGAGGAAATTGCAAACATGGGAAATTAAGTGGTTCATGAATATGTTTTCCACATTGTGTACACTGACTTCGATGTTGTATAAGTGCTTATGATAAAATGTGTTTGTTGCTTTGCTGTATGCCTGTGACATTAAAAGACCTGGCTTAGACAGACCTTGATTATTGCCTTTCAATGGTACAAGAACGTGGGAAAAGTACCACTTGTCTGGGCTCTTGGTGGCTATGGTAACACAAGCACGAAACAATGAAAGTTACATAAGTATGGGATGATCAAGGGTATTCAAGATCAGTCTGCTTCACATCAGGTTCCACCCTGTCAGGTTGTCTTTTTCATCAACGACTGCCTCCTTGCACATTACGCTGCTTATCACTGAGGTAGGATTATTCAACAACCAGGTAAGCCGTGCAATAAGCAACTATACTGTTTCTTCTAGTTGAATAACAACCATGTACCCATTATATTTCATGTATAACGGTTTGAGAGCTCAGATATTTGAATAGTGTAATTAGTGTATCTGAAGGAGGACGGGATCTGTTTTTGTTTGTTTGTTTCCACTACTACTGCTCGCTCGGAATAAAGCCATCCATTTTTCCCCTTTTTTTTTTTTACGAGTTGTTTCCAAAGGGCCACTATAAAGCGTCACCAGCTCTCAACTGTTAAAGCACAAACTCTAAACCATGTGAGGAGCCTGCCTGGAGCAGTTGGCGGTGCACTGTATGTTTCTCTAAGGAACACAAATGTCACCAAGCAAGAAAAACAGCAATCATCTCCCCCTTCCCCGCCACCCACCCTTTGCGGCTTTTCCAATACTTTGCGAGGTCCAGGAAGCAATGAATAAACAATAGACAAAGCAAGTATTACATGCACAGCCCAGAGCCTAAACATGGAGGGGCGGTGTGCTTCCACATGTCTAGCCTCTTCACGTCCGCGCTGCCTCGTGCATGTTTGACAAATCCCATTTCCTGTCGTTGGTGGGCCTGATCAGGATGCACCATCTTCCATTATCACAAGGGAATAAAGCAAACAGACCCCACCAACGGCTTTCATCTTCTCTGGTGGGGAGAGGGAAACAAGATATGATGGAGGGAGAGAGATGGATGAAGAAAAAGCAATTGAAGCAGCTTGTAGCCTGGCGTTCTGGAAACTCAAAATTATTGCTTTTATGTTTCCTTCCATCTCCTATGGCACTTCTGTTGTGTCTTCAAAAACACTCCAACCCTTCCTCCCAGGTACATTTAGGCTAATGTACCATTTAATGAAATAGAATGGAGAAAAAAAATCATGCATTGTCATCATGTCCTTGACTTTAGAAGCCTCATCAGTATTCAAGGCATGGATCCTGCGTAAATTAATTGAACCCAAACATCCCTACGGTGGTGCAAATGTTAACCTTTTGATTCAAGACAACATGTAGGTAACCACATTTAACCTTTTGTCTTTTTTACACAAAAGCTTGCAGGTCTCCACTCCTGCTATGCGTCTCTATTGGTGGTCCCCTTGGACAAAAAGCAGTACGAAAAAACAAATTATAGTAAAAGCTTTCCCTGCCCCTTAGTCTAGTGGGTTTCAAACATTAAACAAATTACCACTGATTCCACTCGGGTAAATCTTGTAACAAATGCTTTTTCAGAAAGTGAAATCAGCTGTCACAGAGGCTTAATGTGTCGGAATAGTGGGAGCCATTGGTAGGGCACAGAAGGACTTGGCATAAAGGGGTCTGCAGTTTGTGTGATGTAACAATCAACCATTAGCGCCTATTAAAAGTCTCAGTCCCGTAAAAGCTTTAAAACTAAACCTTATTATAATGCCAAAGTGACGTAAACTAATGCTCTTTCGGTTTTGTTTGTTTCGGATATTTACTGAAAAATATTAGATTTTCTTTCAAGGAACACAATTACTCAAGACAATTTTCACGAAAGCAGTTTTTACCTTCTGCAAAAAAACACTAACCACCATAGATAAAGATGACCTTAGGTCCTTGTGTTGCCAGGACATTTACAAAATCATGATCTAATATTAATGGGCCCTACCTAAACGGTTGTGTGATGTGACAAACACCTTTCCCTAATTGAATAACATATTGTGATAACTGTGAAACAAAGTATTGTACTGTTTATTAATTCAACTAACTCTTGTCAAGCTAAACATGCTTTCTCACTTAGAGAAACACCCATTAGAGATCTGCTGACCATTGCTCATTAATGAGAGTGCGTTGACACCACGAGGTCCGGCTGCATGAGGAACAGCACACACTTAGACCCCTACTCCTGCCACATGCAATACCTTCGGCACTTTCTTTTATGTCTCTTGCATTATTTATTTCTCAGTGATTGGCTGTGTCACAGCCAACACCTTAATGCATCTCACTATATCACAGAAGGCACATGGGAAATTAGTTTGACAATGGAGATGTTTAAGAAGTTTTAGGAGCTAAGGCATAAAGACGTAGCCCCATAACATCAACGTTGGGAGCGTTTTGGCTTCTTTTAGCGCTTTGTTTTGGTTTCACACCACCATTAATATAGTTCAGCCTGCTTCGATTATCAGCTCTGTTTACAGCCGCAGCCTGCAACTATTTAGCAACAAAGCTACTTTATAACCAGACTCCTCATGGTAATATCACATAAAACAGTTTATTCTGGTTTACAATTAACAACATTAGCCTTTTGTTGCATTTTTGGAGGATTACATCAATGTAGGCTTACATTTCTAATCAAGTCTCTTCTGAGAACTACTTTCATTACCTTGTTAACATCTCCATAGTCTTCTGTGGTTTTCTCCTTTCCCAATGTTTCCACTCTCGTTTTAGCAGTGGTTTTGGATCACTCGGTTACTGTGTCTCAGCCCGCTTTGTGCTCGGCTAACGGCTGTTGCGGTTGCCAGATCTGTCCACTGGTGTCATGTCAGCGGCCTCATGGCCAGATTACATCATCTTGAGTGCTTTAAGAGGCGACCCTTTAAGGCTTTCCACAAAGACATAGATACAGAGTAGCCAGCCAGTGGGGAAAAGTAGCAATCTAAAACCGTCTGAGGGCATTCCCCCCTAAACAATAATTGGTGGCCAGTCGCAAATTATAATGCCACTATTAAATGTTATACCTTGTTCTTCATCTTTGAAAATTAAATTAGTTTGTCCTACCCAAAAATAAACATGAAGAGAATTATTAATCAGAACTTTCGTAACTTAGAATCATTAGACCTTGTTTTGTATTGACACCTTCCTTTCCATCTGTATTGATATACTCCAGACTTATGGGAAAGTACTATACGAATGAAAATAGATTTTGTAGCAAGAATGACAATATATCCAAGAATGTAAAACCATAATAAAATGTGTGATATGGAAAAAAACAATACTTTTTAAAATAAATATTGGAGCAAGAAGTTCCATCATATTCATCATCATATTACATTTTCTGACATAATGTGTGAATGGCAAATTACAAAGCATTCCAGGACATTATCAACTGTAGAATTACATTGTTTCTTCATCATCAGACATCATTGTTTTGAGTCTTGGGCTAATAGTCATAGAAAAATGTACCTGTACTGAATCCCAACATCTTAATCACAACTGTTTTTATTGTAATCTAACACTATTGTCCTGGCTGGACTCAATTCAGCAGTCTTTTATGCCGTTATTTAAATAGTTGACCTTGTAGCAATGCCATGCATATTGGGTTAATGACACACATATCAATCAATCACCACCTACACTATACAGTTTATGTAGAATCAGCCACATGTATAACGGGGTAACGGTGGACTGCTTTGATGTGAAACTGAGTAGATAAAAGGTAGTTTGTGCTTGCTGTGATGTTTTGGTTTTCTCCAGAGATTGAATGAAAAACCTGGTAATAGCCTTGGATTCAAGTAGCCCCTAACCCCTCACAGATAACGGGACTCCTTGTCAGATTCATCCCTGTCGCCTCAATTCGAGGTTATTTAGAGTGTCATTGTCTCTTTCAGTTTGTGCGCTTGTGGCGATACAAGCACAAACACACACACACACACACACACACACACACACACACACACACACACACACACACACACACACACACACACACACACACACACACACACACACACACACACACACACACACACACACACACACACACACACACACACACACACACACACACACACACACACACACACACACACACACACACACACACTCCGCACAGCCTTTTTCTGTATATGTGTGCGCATTGTCTTGACAACTTCAGTGCTTGTGTATGGACCGTGTATATGTGGCTGTCCCGTCCACTTCACGTTGTTGTGATCTGGCTCACCGTCTAAGACAGGGCAATGCTGTCTGCAGAGGGAGAAGCTGTCACATCAATGACAAAACCAGCTGAAAAACCGCATGACTGGATGTGTGAGAGCGACCCACTGATTGAACTTCTTGACACCAGCAACCCCATTGAGGTGGCCGATATGTGTTTCATTTATTCTTTGAGTTTGTATAAGGATTCTGATTGACTTGCCCTGATAGTAGTGAGGAGATTAGTTCAGTATAATGGCATCAATTGGACATGAAGAGCATGTGCATGTACAGGCTGGATTTGGACGACATTTGAAAGTCAACTTAATACTCCAAATACAATTATGTATTTTTTATGACATGGCTTTACAACCAATGCGTAAGGAAGGCGGTTAAAAGGCTAGGTCCTTTTCTTGTGGTGGCCCTTTTGCAGATTGTCTTACATTATGAAGGTCTGTATACCATTTTGCTTCTCTCAATAGAACAAGGCAATGGCAGGAATTTGTTAAAAAGGCCCTATAGACCAATTGTGATCCCAAAGCCTGTCCCAGCTAGAAATGTTTGGTTCTATAAGCATTCTGAGAATGTTAATCATTGTTCTAGGAAGGTTTTCAGCGCAAAGTTTTTGTTTGGTTCCCAGAACGTTCTTCTGAAAGGTAGGATAACGTTCTCTACAAACATTCCTAAAATGTTTGGTGATAACATTGTAAGAACATTATGCCCTCCTATTCTTAAAACGTTTTCAGCGGGAAGTTTTTGTTTGGTTCCCAGAATGTTCTTCTGAAAGGTAGGATAACGCTCTCTAAAAACATTCTTAAAATGTTTTTGAAAACATTGTTAGAACATTATGCCCTACTGTTCTTAAAACGTTTTCAGCTGCAAGTTAGATTTGTTATGTTGCCAGAATATTATTATTTTAGTGATGGATAACATGGTTTATGTTAAAGAAATTATGCAAATGTTCTATGGTAACCATTTACTAAAATATGTTTACATTATTTGAACACAAAGACATAATATTCCTGTAATTGTTCAACTCAAAATTCCTGGGTAAGTGGACTGACCACTGTGGTCATTAGGACGATTATGATAGTTTACTTAACTATTGGAATTTGACTATTAACACAATGGATGACACGGAATCAGCTGGTGAAAGTAACATTTGTTTATTAGAAAAGGGGAGCTGGGAGTGGAGGTTGGTTATGGCAGCAGTGGAAAACAGTTGTTCCAGGGTGGGTAGAGAGGCCTGGCTGGTCTTGGGAGTGTGGAAGGCCTTGGATTCCTCCTGGGAGAGACACAAAAATCCGTGTGAGGCAAAAGCAGGCAAAGTTGTCAAAGAATATGCTGGTAAAAAGCTAGAGCGGCACGCAACAAACCATTCACGGCAACAATCCGGCAGGAAATGAGTGCAGGCTGCAGGCTTTCATAGTGTGGCTGACGAGCAGGTTGCAGGTGTGGTTGATTGGAGATTGCTCCCAGCCGTGTAGAGCATACCAGCAGGCAGAGAGAGAGACACACAGTAGAAAGAAACACATACAAACACTAACAGGGGTTTCAGGGACGGGCAGTGATAGTCGGTCCGTTCTTTTATATGTCTGTCTTTGGTCTTCTAAGTGTTATTCGATCCATATGACAATAGAGATACGTATGTGCATAAACAACAAAAACACTTGGGGTATATTGTTCGAACAATGTTATCACCAAACATTTTAAAAATATTTTTAGAGAACGTTATCCTACCTTTCAGAAGTACATTCTAGGAACCAAAATAAAACTTCTCGATGAAACCATTCATAGAACAATGAATGGTAACATTCTCAGAATGTTTTTAGAACAATGTCTAGCTGGGAACTCAGACATGCCTACACAAAAATGCAATATCATGAATTACGTGCTGTTTTTTTTCTGAAAAGGAAAATGTGGTGACATCAGATTTCTTTTAAACATCCTTTTCAAATAAATGCAAAAACGTTGTTTTTTAAAGCGCACTACAAATAAATCTGACGTTGACCATGACCCTGTTAATATTTCGCATCAAAGGAACATTTTATAAAAAAATAATAACCTCCTGAAAACATTATCCAAATGTTGCTTCCAAAATGTTCTTCTTTGGTTATCATGTAACATTGAGGGAATGTTCTATAAAAGAACATCTTTAATGTGTTACCCCAAGAGCGTCCGAAACACATCCTTAGAATGTTGGAGGCAAAACATTCCACCTTTGTTGAATTATCACATTAAAGAAACATTTTATAAAACCCTTTCTGTCATCTCAGGCCTCAATAACATCCTTAAAACATTTTCAGAATGTTGCTTGGAGAATATTCTTTATCTGTTATCATGTAACATTGAGGGAACGTTTTATATAGAACATCTTTAATGTGTTACCCAACAACGTCCAAAACACGTCCTTAGAATGTTGCAGGCAAAACGTTCCACCTTTGTTAACATATCACATGAAAGGCCTCAATAACATCCTCAAAACATCCTCTGAATGTTGCAGTTAAAACGTTATGTCTTAGTTAACCTTAAACCTTATAGGAACAGTATTTGAAATAATAAACATCCTAAAAAGGTTATTTGAACATCAGATTAAAATGTTTCTTTAAAACCTTGTTAGAACCAATAGGTAACGTTAGTCAAAGTTGTGAGAACGTTCCCCGCTAGCTGGGATGTATTTATTATAATCGTTAGTCCTTAACATCTATCACTGTGTATATCACCATTCAAACATATTTTAAAAGTTGAACAAACCCCACACAGCTCTGTGAAATGTTGACTTTATTTAATCATTTCAGTAAAAACTAACGTTCATATTTCTCTTTTTGATTATAATACTGATGAACGTTCAAAACAAAGCACTTTGGCAACTTACCACATACGTTTTAAAATGCTTAATAAGCACCGTAAGTTTCATGATATAATTTCTCCGTCATAATTGGTTGTTTCCGTGAACGGCCGACTGTTGTGTGATGGCAAATGCTGCGGCTGCAAGGCATTGTGGGGCAGCATTTTCTCCTCTCCTTTCGGTAAGGGAGGTTCAGTGGTTCCTCAGCTAAAGGAGGTTATAAAGGAAGTTTGAAACCTCCTTTCCTATCATGTAGAGAATTTGAACGGCACTTATTATTAAGATGTATGCACTCATACATTTTAAGAAAGTTATCACCAAAAATGTTAAGAATGTTTTTAGAGAATGTTATCCTACCTTTCAGAAGAACATTCTGGGAACCAAACTAAAACTTCCCGCTGAAAACGTTTTAAGAATAGTAGGGCATAATGTTCCAACAATGTTATCAACCACATCTTAAGAAGGTCATCAAAAACATTTCAAGAAGAGGGAACGTTTTATAAAGAACATCTTTAATGTGTTACCCAACAACGTCAGAAACACGTTCTTAGAATGTTGCAGGCAAAACGTTCCACCTTTGTTAACATATCACATTAAAGGAACGTTTTATAAAAAAACTTTCTGTCATCTCAGGCCTTAATAACATCCTCAAAACATCCTCTGAATGTTGCAGTTAAAACGTTATGTCTTAGTTAACCTTAAATCTTATAGGAACATTATTTGAACAAATAAACATCCTAAAAAGGTTCTTTGAACATCAGATTAAAACGTTTCTTTAAAAGCTTGTTAGAACCAATAGGTAACGTTAGCCAAAGTTGTGAGAACGTTCCCCGCTAGCTGGGGTCTCGTGCCCTTTAATAAGCATCGGCTTCATGGAGAAAAAAAAGCGTGGTTTAGCAATAAAATTAGACAGGTGAGCTGTGTGCGTCGCCTCGCCAGCACACGACAACTGACAACTTAATGGATTTCCCTGGTTTGAAAGCCCCGTTTAAAATCCTTCCTGCGCCATTGTAGGAGAAAAGGCAAAGCCGGGGACTTGGCTGTGAACCTGCCTTTCTGTTCGCATTTCTGTCAAGATACCCAACTCCAAGACTCTACAGAAGAAAATGGTTATTTCTCCATTTAGGATGCGGCCAAGCTGAAGGGATATGCGAGAGCCGTTCAGTCACTGAGGGACAGTTTCTTGCATTTTCAATCCGTAAGAGAAGAGAGAGGATGAGACCGAACATAACAGGGGGTATCGTGAAGAGACATTCAATCTTATGTGGCTTCATGAGGGAGCAAGTGTTCTTAGAAGAATACAGTGTTCATCTTTCGTCAGCCTGACAACACTTTGAGGGAGAAAACATGTTTGCTTGTTCTTTTCTCCTGTATAAAGAGTGCCAAGTGAATAATTGAGAGCTCATTTTGGGTCATGACCGCCACTTCGACAACCCCTACTTTACTGAAAACATCATCGGATTTTCGGCTTCATGATTATTTTAGGATATAGAGGTGTACACGCATTAAGTTAAGAGCATCATGTGGGATTTTCCTTAAGTTTTTCCTTTTGAAAATGTCGAAATGTTTTGAGCCACCAGCATGGATACGATAATAGAAAACAAAATATCTACCAGATGATAGTCGATGGGTTCAGAAACTGCATTTCATGTAATGTTAAGCTCATTTACATTTGCCTTTATTTAACAAAAAGCCAAAAATGATTGGTTGACTCTGACTACTAACCACAACCCCTTTGGTATTAAAATATAGTTATGTTTGAAATGTCCATCATTTTGATAATATGTCACCTTAATCATAGAAATAAAAAACATCTTATTTTTTCTTTTAGGTATAATAATTAATGTTTTACGTAGCTATCAAAATTATATCGGAGTGTGAAATAATTATAATGGGAAATGTATTAGAGCTTGGCTGCACATTGTCAACCGTAGTGCCAGGAAATACCCAAAGCCTTTCTCTCCAAGCCATGAGGCATCTTCCCCTATCCCGGCTGACTATTGTACCGTTCTTTCATCGTTGTCTCTGATCCGCCAAGGACTCCTCCGTCTGCATTCCTTTTTAAGAACTAAGAAAAAAGAGATTGTGGATCCCCTTTTTTCTATATCTCCACCTCCCCCTCCCCCTCCCCCTCCCCCTCCCCCTCCCCCATTGCCTTCCTGGGTGTCCCTGGTGAGACAGGCTGAATGTCTCCCATAATGAGCCTCTGTGTGTTCCAGCTGACACAGTGAGCCGTCTCAGACTGTGATGTGTCACTCGTTCAGGGCCTTTCCCTCTTTCTCTTTCTCTCCAGACGTCTGTGTGCACAATAAAGGCATCCCTGCTTAGAAAAGCTTCCAAATTCCATGAGGGGATGGAAGAGAGTCAGACCTCCTTGAGTAAGGTCCTGTGGCCTAGACACACCCCATCACACATCCACACAACAACTTTGTCTCTGGCTTAAGGTTCATCTTTCTTTGTTAGGAAATCAGAAAATATGAAGTAGCATTTCAACAGTTTGACATCACTCCTACTCATGCTGTACACCACTGTTGGGATTTCATTATGAGCTTTCTCCCCCTCCAAAACAATCACAGAAAACCATTTATTTTGTCGTCTCTCTGTCACTTTCTGAGGCAATGGCATGCGTCACCGCAAATTGCTTAATTCAGGCTGTTGTTGTTCAACGCGGGGTCCCTCTAGTGCAAAGCAGAGTTTGTTTTTCATTAGGGTAAGTGAGGCAGTTGGCGAGAACACATGTGTCTGGCAGCAGCAGCAGCAGCAGGGAAGACAGCCTGACAGACCCTGCCCCTGGAAGTACAACGTCTGCCTCCACATCTGAACGAGCATACGGAGAAACCTGGCTGATGCAGAGGAATGTTGCTATTTTGTAAATGCTCAAAGGAAAAGGCAGTTTTTTATTTAAATCCCTCTATTAAGGTTATTTTCACACCGGCTTATTTTAGACCCAAGGCCTTTTTCTCAGACAGATTAAAAGGTTTAGTGAAGTGTGAAAGCTGTAGTTGAACTTGGGCTAGGTCCAGGAAACTGGTTTCAGATCCACCACACAACAGAGGTCAGACTCTGATGCATTCCAGAAGAGTCCAGACTATTTTTGATTGGTACATGCTATATTATTATCGACCAACCTAATTGTACACACACAATTTGTGGATTTATGTACATGTTATTAGGAAAATCACCTTGAATGGCAAATGCTTGGAGAACTCCGAAGTCCACCGTTTTGAGGGATAGGAATTTATACGATTGCCACAAAGTTATAAACCCATTCTACTGCAAACTAACCTGGATATACCGTGAATTCAAGGATCTAGTGTGCAAACATCCTAAGTTACTATAAAATGGTACACAGTTAGCATCCTCTAAAGCTAAAGTACAAGTTTAATGAACTTTAACTGGGCTCCGGCTTCTGCACAGTGCACAAAATAGTCCTCATCAATCATCCATCGACCAGGAAAACTGTGCTTATTGTACACTGAAGTGCTCTGTATTTGCTGTATGATGTGTTTTATAGCATTTATTGATCACTCGCAGGATGAATGGCATCCCAGGCACTGGCGAGCTCAGAATATATGGAGAATGGATTTTGTTGTTTGAATAGCAGATTCTTATAGCTTGTATTATTTATATCTGCTCAGACATGTGTTCAACTATATTCCAAATCATAGAGACACTGCCCAAGGCCTGTTCTGTCCACATACTGTTAACAATCAGGTTAGTTTAGCAAGTTTACCCAATCCCTAAAGGCTGAAACTAGATGCCAATGTATCAAAAAAGAAAGCAGGTGCATTAAAGCATCACATTTTTCTTTTATGGTTCAAAAGTTCTTCTGTCTTTTTTGCCATAGTTCTTACTTTAAATGTGTTCTAATCTTGACTAGAGGCTGCTAGTGGTTGAAGCATCCCTTGGAGAATTGTGTTTTTCTGACATGTCCTGTAGCACTTTTCCATAATTTTGAAATTATAATTGTTGTCTTTAGAAAAACATTCAATATATCATTATTTTTTTAGCTAACCCCACCCATCTGAGATTAACAGTCAGGCTGCGGTGAAACCCTTACAGAATGGAAATGTGGAAGCAGACATACTGTCACACATGCTTGAGTACAAACACACACACACTGAGAGAAGTGAAAACACCAAAAGGATTCCCACATCCTGTTTCGCCGGCTCCCTCCAAACCATAGCGAGTGTTTGCACTGTGACCACAGAAGCCTTACGAGGCCTGAGATTCTCGCACTTATCTAACCATGCTCAGCTCAACCTGGCAGTCTCCGTCTATAAACATTCCCTTGATACAACATCAGTGCACATCTGAGCTCTGATCCACAGCAAACAAGAATCAGTTACAGTGTGTGTGATGAAATACAGGTTGCATGCTTTTCTCATCAGCAAAATAAATGCTGGAACACATTCAAGAAACTAAGTTGGCCTGGTATCTTTTAAAGTGAAGAATCATGTGTTCCTTTGCTCAGATGGCATACACTTTATAGTGCTAAAAACCTACAAGACACAGACTCCCTTTTTGAATTGTTATATGTATTGGTGGTATGTGGAGACATGTTGACATCACATTGTCCTAGCTAATTCCATGCTTTTTGAAATGTATTAATGTTGGTCAGGACCAGTTGGCTTCACTTTTTAACACGTTGGGTACCTCTTCAGCATATTTTTTTCCGTGTCAGCCTACACAACACTTGTGCAGTATTTGGTGAGGATATGTGACCGAGTAAGTAAACTTCTGAGGAATATTTGGAGCGTCATATTTTGATGCCTACGACCCTGATAAAGTTAAAATGCCATGGTGTATATCACGTGGGAGTTACTGTAACTACTGATGTCCAACCATATTCTATACACATAAAACCTCAGATCATAATTGCGAATGGGTTTTTCTGAGCATTGCACCACCTCATTTAACTGACTAAGAATTGTAGCTGACCCTATTCGGCTAAAAATGCTATCTCCATTAATAAAGCTGCAACTTTCAGTTGTCTGATGCCATGACTATTGACATTGAAACATTTATTGAAAGAGTTTATATTATACATTTTCAGGGCAACACATGTTTACATGCCTACATGTTAAAAAAGTACTGCCTCTGCTGCATAACCTCTATTCACACTATGTCTGAAACCAGAGCCTAGTTTGTTCTGATTGGTTGGTTGGGCGCCTCTTTTGTGATTGATCAACTGCCTAGAGGTGTGATGGAAATGTCCCCCCCCCTCTTAGCATATAACGTACAATGTGTTGGAGCCAATAGAAATGCGAGTGTTACAAATGTATGTCCTTATGTTACTTAGTAATACCACACCATATTAATGTGAACATGGCAAAAAGGGTCTGCAGGATTTAGATGCTAATACAATTAAGTTATTCATGTATCTGTTTGTGTAGGCGGAAAGAGATCTAAGTTCAAGTGTGGCAACAACAAAATGCCACGGTGTTCCTGAGTGGCACGCCGGCAGTGCTAGTGACATTACCCCCCCTCATGAGAGAGAATTATTCACCAGTGTGGAGCCATGCAATGGTGGCCACCTAACTTTCAAGCCTCATCCCAATCCCTTTGCACCCCCCCTACTCATCAGCATGCATTATTCTTTTTTTGGTGTCTGTTCACATTGGCTGACGAGAGCCGTTTGGTCGGCGTAGCCCGGAGCGCTAACCACATCACACATCCAGCGCACACATTCCCCTCACTCTCACGCTCTCTCACTGTCGCACGGGCTGTTAACAGTGTTTTCAGAGTCAGGGTATGTGAAAATATTCAGCGAGAAGCAGGGGGGAGTATGTAGAATAAGGAAGGAGGGGGGCTTGGATGTGCGACTGTGGCGACTGTCTGATGCATCTGGCCATCCTGAAAGGTTAACAGGCAGAGACCTCCACTCCTGTCCGATGTGACGTGACACCCCCTCCACTCCAGTCGCCCGGTTTGATGTGTCGTTCTTTCACGGCTCGTGCACTCGGGGCCATGGGAGGGATCTTTCACTTTCTGTTATAGATTGGCAGCCCAAAGAGGACCCAATTTATTATTTGGGGATTTCGTGCCCCCCTTTTGGTCGGTCACATACAGACACATTCATGCATGAAGGGACACACACGCAAGCATGCGCACATGCAGCCCGTAAACACACATTCAAACACATGCATACACACACAGCATAATGTATTTGGTCATCCCCCCTGCGGCAGGAATGCATTGTCTCCCTTCAGAGAGGACATTAATAAGAAATGAGTCTCTTTTGAAGTTTGGCTGTGGGCTGTCAGATCTGAACTGACATAATCATCCCCAAGTATAACACCTCCTCCCACCTTTTAACGTACACTCCCACACGTTCAGCCTCGCTGTGCATTGCAGAGCTGTAAGAGGACTCTATACCCAAAGGTGTCCTCCTGACGTGTTATCCAAATGGCCCTTATCCAATACCTGAAAACACACTGAACCCCCACACTTCTGTTATCCTTTGTAGTTGTTCAACTGCATGCACTTGGCTGAAATACAAGGTAGTGACACCTTTGCTTTCCCATCACACACACACACTGCTTCCTTCACTTTGAAATGATTGATGTATTCATACAGCAGAACAGGGAGAACAAGCAAACTTCCTGTTGTAACAGCTTCATAACATTTAAAACTTGTTCTAAACAAACCATGTAGGTGATAAAACACTAATTAAAATATGGCTTGTTTTTTTTCTTCTTTTGCAAATAGCACTCTCCCGCCTTTGGTGAAACTTGTAGGTAGGTTGTAGCACGGGTCAAGGATGAACCCGTCAACTCACGGGATGGATACAGGAATTATGTTTCACTTTTGTATACATTACGGGTTATTTATGCTGCATTCATGTTAGGGTAAAACACTTGAAAGAAATCATGTAAACACCCACTTGAGTATTAACGACAACTCTACGTTATACAACTCTAACACGTTTAACTCATAAACACACGCATATAAAAAAATGGAAACCAGCAGCACTTGAAAGCACCCTCAGAGGTGGTCTCACACCTTTGTAGTCCTTTCCCTATTTATGATTTGATCTGGTAGTCGCAGCTATTTTGACGCCTGTTTATTCTTTTTACGATGTTTAAAGATATGACATAGTTGGCAGAAATCCCCCATATATTAGACTCCTAATTACAACACGCAAGAAGACAGATGTTATTGTTTCTCTCCCACTTGGCTGCTTGAATTTAATGACATGACATAAATGCAGGAGTTCTCTCACCCTGACTTGTTATGGATGTACAGCACATGTGGGGTAGGGGAGGGGGGGGGGGGGGTGGGGGGTTCAGCCTGTCAGCTCTGGTAGTGTGGAGGCTGCTGTAACCTTTCCATCACCCTGAGCTGCAGGGGTCCTTCCAGGGTCGGCAGAGATACGGGGCAAATCTTTGAATGAGTCTGGGGTAACACTTTAACAGCACCCCCCCCCACACTTCCCTCACACGTTTGATCCTCAGTAGCATGCTGTGAATCCCCCCCCTGGTGTGTTACAGTAGTTATTGCCCCTCACTACCTTTTTTCTTATTGCCATGTCTTCACAGTGTTATCAAAGGTGGGGGTTTCTTGACAGGTCAAAAGTTCATTGCAGAGAAACATTCTGGATTATCAGACGATGATATGAAATTGAAAGAGAATGTAATAGTCAAACAATTATTATTGGCATTGGCAACTAGACATTTAATTATTATTTATTATGTTTTTATCATGTTATTCAGAGTTGTTTTTACTACATTTTAAGGATTTTACGGCTAATTTCCTCACCATTTTTCTCATAAATTCATAAAACACTATTGTTTAACCAGGAGGACATCCTTTACTGTTAAACAAAGGTGTGCTTTCAGACCGAAAACCCCATCATTTGAGGTGCGTGCGACATAATATTTACCTTTTTTCATTAAGAACTTCATTCAAATCTTTAAAAAAAGGGACATTTCAATAGACAAAACCCTAAGTCTAGTGTTGAGTTTGATGATACTGCAAATGTTCAGAAATACAGGAGGACATATAACATTCGAGACAATTCCATGACTGTCAAAACAAAACACTATATTGATAAACTCTCCAGTAATCCCACTAAGAAATAAGACTCTAGTCACACCCACACAGTCAGAAGCCAGTGGATTCTCCGAATTGCCTCGAGGACAGCAGTCTGTCCATAGTGTGTCACACCACTCCAGCAATCTGATAGATGAAGTCAGACTTGACATCTCTTTCCCCCCCACCCTCTATACCCCCGGCTAATTTCACACTTTCCAACATCCTCGCCTCTCTGCCAGACATGTGTTAGACGGGGAGAAAATAATGCCCCTTCTTCTCTCTGCTCGACCTTATAGATCCCCCCCCCCTCTGTTGTTCTCACCCCTTGTACCAAATCTAAGGATGTGGAAATACCACCTGTGTCGCTATGGACTTTTTAATCCTATCAATTATCAGACTGTTTCTGATCTGACGCCACTAGACAAAGTGTAAAAAAATACTCATACTAAATGGCCTCTCATTTGAATGCACATTACTCCCCTCGCACACATCAGTTTAGATGCATGTGTTCATCCATGTGTCTGTAAGCGTGTTTTGTAACTCACATCATGTGACCATGCTCATCTGTAGTCGCAGATGGAAACACTTGTTGTCACACACAATGCAGGGGTTGTCCAGAGTTTGTCTTTTTCCCCCTTTGTGTATAACAGACATCCTCTGGTAGGGAGTGGCAAGGCTGTCTTGTTGAAACTCAGCTTTCCTGTATGATCACTTTTGTTTTGGTCCAATATTGTTATGAAGCATGGTTTCAAAAAAAAGATGTCCTTCTAGATGAAAACCCCCACAAACGCATTGGAAAGCCAAGTTATGGAGTTTATTTATTCCATTAAGCCTTTACTAAACTTGGCACCTAACTAACAACGGGGACACCCAGCCTGAGCAGTAAATGTCTTATCAAAGATGGTTGAGCATGTAGAGATAGTATAAAATAAATCCACGTAAGCCACGCAGTGATGTCACCCATTGGTTTATGGACTACCGTAAAATTTGACACACATTTTCTAAATTAAAAATGGTGCCATATGTTACGTGCACACTAACCCTATGTTATTATATAAGTAATTTACTTCCCCTCTGACAGCTCTTCAGTTTGTGAAGAAGAAGCAGCTCGCGGGCAGATAAGATACATTACTCTACTTCTACTGACTTCCTGTGCCCAGAGGCCCAATGGGGGTCTGACTGTAAGCCCCTCGTTGACTGTCCTGATGTTGATTGACACATTCTTCACAGTCGTGGACAGCCCACGTCAATCCTGTTACATCCGGCATGTACTATACAGGGCTTTTACGAAAATGGGCTCAAACGTGAAGTATTCATGTACTGCTGACCCACAGACAGTCATACAATGGAGTTAAATGTGACCTATATGGTAAGTGTGTGTGTGGTCTATGAATACATACACAAAGCCCTTTATAGGGGTCATATGCCGCCATGAGGCAGACACGTTGTATTGTCCTGATCCTCTGATCTTATGAATAATGTAAAGAAGATTATTTGTTCGGATGTTGGAGGATATCTAAATCCTTGAGCTGCTTAAGGGCAACTTTCATATTCAGTCTGTTGATTTGCATTGGATTCACTGTGGTTTCCTTGCAAACAGAAGGTACTTTTTGTCAATTCGAACTTGTTTGTGTTCTTATCTTTTATCCTTTATCGTAATTTGAACCAAATATAGACATGATTTAAAATAAATGTTGCTTTTTTTGTTGTTGATAAAACTGGTCCTAAAGTCAATCGTTGGGAATCAATGGCCGAAATAATTTACCAAACGTTTTTACTACTTACTTCCTCTTATGTAGACAATGGTCTTTCGTCTGGCTGTGATATTTGTATTCAAAATCTTGAAATCAAACCACTTGCTTTTACTTCCTAACTAACCTTCCGGTCCTGTATTATGTGTCGATGATGTCCGTGCGCACATGACCTGATCTTAATCCATTTGTCCGCTCAATGTGCTACGATAATTAGCATTTCTCTTGGTATAGAATTGGGCGCCCTTTCCCACTCAGATTCTTTTAGTTCCACATTGCGATCCTCACTTTTAGATCTCTCTTCTGCAGAATAATTAGAGTCTTAAGGATTATCATTATGTGCTCGTTGGCGTAATTCATGATAATTTAGTCCCAATTAAAGTCCTTCTAATTCACGAGTGATTGGGATTCATTCACAGACATTTCTAGCTTTGATTGAAAATACATACTTATGAATTTTGGAGTATTCCAGTCAGTTTTTCTTTTTAATTTTACATATTTTATTGAATTAAACATATTAAGTGGTGTAGGCACTTTTTATATATACCCTCTACTAAACCCTATATTTGCTCTTTATATTATTTGGACATGCAGCAGTGAAGGAAATCTGCCTCCAGACTTTATTTGTCCCCATGTTGCCTTGTGCTTCTCTTCATCTGTCAGCGGCAGTAGGTGTCCCACAGTCACAGTCTTAATAGTAGCAGAGCGAAAGGGGACACGGCTTCTAATGGAAACCCTTTGTTCAGCTGTCACTTTCACTGCTCCCATGGAAACCTCCTGCTGGCCAATCAGACGAGCCCTCTGGGTAGAAGCCAATGCTTTTCACTGTTTGGATAAAAGTATCGATCACACCGAACTATCTCAAGTCCTTTCATCTGTATATCACTCCTCAGCTCTTTTTTCCCTCACTAAAAAAATGCTTTGTGTATGGTATAGGGCTGCATGCTTTGGAAAAAAAACATAATTTAAATAATCGAATTAGCTATTGCCATATGATTCACGTTATCAAAGTGAATGGTCTTCTTTTGAAACTGAAAATCAATTTTTATGAAATGTTTTGTTGCAGAATAACGTTTGTTTGATGGGACTCTCCGCACCACAACAATATTATATATATATTATATTAACAGATAGTTATTCTTAAAGGGGCCCTTTTATGCTTTTTTGAGTTTTAGCTTTCCAGGAGTGTCTTGAATGTTTTTGTGCACACTCTCCATACTTTCTGAAAATAATGACATGACTATGTAACAATCAAGCTTCAGACAGAGGGTGAAAAGCGGTGCTGCAGCACAGGCAGTATGAGAACAATAAAGACCTTTTGTAACATTAAAGCATGTAAACATGTCACAGTAGAGACACAATATACTAACATATGAACCTGAAAATGAGCATAATAAGACCCCTCACCAAATATTACACCTTCTGCAATGTGTGTCGTTTGAAAGCATCTGAAAGAAGAATGTGTATCCACAATGTTACCGCTCTAAGTACACAAGCAAAGCTGTATGGTTGCAGATATGCTGTGGTAGAACATGGAATAAAAGCTTTACTCTTTCAAATTCCTTCATGTATTGGATGACAGCTTTTCCTCTCCCTAAAGTAGCTATGAATACCTCCCGGTTGACTTTGTTTCTATGAGGTGAATATAAAAGTAGACGGAGCTACATGTGTCTCTCCCACCGGGTTAACATTGCAGCGTGTGATAAGGGTTTCAGAGAGAAGAGAATCTTGGCAGAGTTGAGAAGACAGAGGGGGAAGAAAACAAACATCATGTGTATCTCTGCACTCAGCTTCAGCCAGTTGGGATCTAAAGCAGCATGTAGGTCGCTGTACGTTTCATCTTCCAGAACGACTGTTTATCTAAAGACCCGTGAGCATCGCTTACAGTCAGATGGGACGAAGTTGTCATTGTGTATGAGAAAAGACACCAATAAGCTGTATACTCTAGAGAGGCTTTAAGAATTTGGAGCGCTCGCTGCAGTTAGAAATATATCAGTTTATTTAATTTTGGCTGACATATCAATGCATGCTGTGTGGAATTAGTTTTGATCTCAACTAGATTATATTACCTCACCCCTAATCTGTGGATTAGTCGGCATGCATGGGTGCACATATACAGTATGTATGTTGGCACATTGGTTAGAGCAAAACAAGGATCTGTGCACGTGTTTTCATGCAATTCCACATGCTTTTGCAAAGTAGATAATAATACACTATAGATAGAGACCGGCATATCAAGGATGTTTTGAAAGAGTTCAACAGCCATTACGTTAGATTTACATGTTTATCTAAAGAAAGAGTGATATCAGCTGACACCTTAAGTAGTGTCTTTAAAAGCTGGTATTATGAAAGCTCTGCAGTTACTTTGGCAATTTAGAAGATGGAAATCCCTTCTATCTGAAGAAGACGGTACAGTTCACTAAATGATCAACTTAGATGTAGAGCAATTCATACGTTATAGAAATATTATTTATTGCTTCATGGCCCTCTGAATACTAAAATTACACCTCATTCATATGAGAGTATTTCAAAAAGGGCCAAATTCTTCAAAAATGTTAGGATTTAAGTGATTGTATGATAACAAAGTGTAAGTCTTATGAGAAACTTAAAATAAACACATTATGTTTGATCAGAATTAGAAAAAAGGTACTGGCAGATATATATCCTGATGTATCGTCGCTAATCCCCAAAACTAGTCAATCCTACATTTCCCATAATGCAACCAAATGCATATTTCCATTGATCCTTAATACCTCTTGTAAACAGCAACATCTTGCCAGTCTCCTGCATTATTGGTATTCTGCCTTATTTTTTTTATTTGTTCACATAATCATTTTCATTATGTGGATGGTCTATAATGTGTATATTTATCCTGGGATAAGGCAAGGCAAGGCAATTACATTTATATAGCACTTTCCAGCACGTGGCAATTCAAAGTGCTTTATAGATTAAAAGCAAACAACATTTAAGAACAAATACAGCACAAATACATTATTAAAAAGGCATTTAAAAACAGGCATAATAAGCAAAGGTAATGAAATAAATTAAATAAATAAACACAGCAGGTACAGAATACATGACTGAAAAGGCATACTGTAGTGTGAGTATGGGCAGCTCAATTAAAAGCAGCCGCAAATAGGTGCCGATAAGGATCCCTCTTTTGTTGCTCTCCACGAGGTTGCTTCCAATTTATTCCGCGTTAACTGTGGGATGTATTTGGGAGTCCTCCCTTTTCTGGGTGTTGTTTCCTGTACACACTGAGACAAATCATTTTTGACATAAATAAAAAATGATTGATTGATTAATTATTTGTATAGTTGGTGGACTTCGGTTTCAAAATCTCTCCTCGGATGTTTCATGATGTGAAGGTTTACACCCCGACTTCCTTATCTCCTCCAGCAGAGGGGAGTGGGCCGAGCCCCCTCTCACAGGCCAGCTGGATTACGCATGTTGGTCTAATCCCATTAATTCTCCCAGTGCTCTCTGTCAGACCATCATGTACTGGACCATCACGTCACACACATGCTCAGGTGCCTGTGTGTGATAAGGACTGTGTGGAAGTATTAGCCTCATCATAAGAAATCCCATTTCATCTGATGATCCCCAGTTTGCTCTTATCACCACAACCTGCTCCAAAGCCTTAAACCCTTGTGTCCCCACACGGTCTCCAGACACAGCTTTGTGTCAGGGATCATCTCTCATGTACACACTGGGGCGGATGAATCTGAAAACATCGGAAAACGGCCTTTGGTCTCGTGGAAATAAAAGCAAAATAGCACAATTTGAGTTTGTCTTTTTCCCCCTTTGTGTATAACAGACATCCTCCGGTAGGGAGTGGCAAGGCTGTCTGGTTGAAACTCAGCTTTCCTGTATGATCACTTTCGGTTTGGTCCAATATCGTTATGAAGCATGGTTTCAAAAAAATATGTCCTTATAGATGAAAACCCAAAGGACCAATTGAAGTGGGAGTCTAAAATGCTGTTTTTGTATGGCACATAGAAAAAACTGTTAAAAAATGAACACAATACGATAAGCTTTTTTGTCTGGTCTTATTTAGCTTGCATCACAGCAGCTCCATTTACAACATCAACAAGGAAAGAAAGGAAGAAAGAAACAAGGATACACACATGTAAAGAGGCCCTATTGTGCCTTTTGGGGTGTTCCCTTTCCTGTAGTGGGTTCTATAGGTTTTTGTGCATGTCTATGGTTAGCAAAGGCTGAAATCCCAAAGTTCCCTCCAGAGGGAGTTTCTCTCTGACACACTGGGTGTTTTTCAATGTCAAGGACGTTTCCTTGGTAGGACATGTCTTCAAAGTCACTTCCTTCAGAAGCTAGGCAAGAATCCTTCCTGGCATTCGGAAAACGAAGAGTGGAACAGGCGAGCAAGTGTGCAGGTGTGTGTCATATGAGAGGCCCCGCCTTACATTTTCCGCCACAGATTTGGGGAAATTGGTCCATGCGCAAAGCATTGTGGGGATTATAAGACCGCGGAGGATACACATGTGCAGCCTCGAAATGTCTCGCTACGAAAGATGCCGGGCTCGGTAGAATTCAAAGGTGCCTGGACATTGGAACCGTCCTTCGGCGGGACTCGATGACGTAGCATCCTTGAAATAGTGGCTCTGGAGCATCCTTCCTTCACATTGAGAAACACCCACTTGCCATAAATGCCTCCATTGGACTCCTTTGTTTACTTCAATAACAGAATGACATCAATATGTAACACTTGCCCTTCTATTGGGACATCTCTAAGCGGTTGACCAATCAAAACAGAGATGGCCAGCTAACCCAACCTTATAATCACAGAGACAATATTTCAAGACACTTTAACATATTTGATTCAACTCTGTATTCAAGTTTTGGTTTGACTGCTTTAAAAAAGAGTTCCTCAGTCTCACCTTATCAAATCGTGTGACCCTGTATTTCCAATGTAATGTTTTTAAAAGGCCTCAATATGCTATTAGCATGGGCTATTCCATAGACAAACATAGACTTGTGTAATTTGGGACAAGGTCTATTTTGAAAAAAGTATTCTCTCCCTGCCTTTCTGCCTTTAAAGACTCAACGATGTATCAACTTAACAGACATGAATGTCCAACCTATGATAAATGGTCTGAAGAGAAAATTAATGATATAATAACTCCATGACTCATGGGTTAGACACTTGGTTTGAATTGGGGAACATATAGACATTAAATTGCCAGATATCGAGTCAACCTAGGCCACAATGGATATTCATGATGGATATTTTCCCAGGATAGTAATAAAAGCCTGTTTATATATCCATCTCTGGGTTGTAAAACTATCATTAAACGTGTTCAAGCTTTTTAAATGTTATGACATGTGTCTGCAGTACAGGTCATGAGAAAACAGTTAGACTTTGTTTTTCTATTTCTTGCAAAAGAAACAGACTCTGTGAACGAGTGTGTTATAATAATTGCCTCAACAAGATATTTCCCTGAACGTGCTGTAGAAAAATGGGAAGTTGGGGGGTTTTTTGAGCGCTTTTAAATTATAAATTGGTCACTTTAAACATGATTGCATTGCTTTTTCTAAATATTGGATTTATGTATACATGTTGTCCAGAGGGAATTGGCGGTAAATCACAGCTCCTATTTTACTCTACATTCTTGTTGTTGTGGTTGCTGCTGTTTTCTTGCCGTGTAAGCCCACCACAGCTGAAAAAGAGCAGCGCAGGATGTGTAATAACTAATGGATTGGCTGACGGCAGCATCTGTTTGCTGTTGAGATGTGAGCCAGACAGTGTTGTTTGGCAACTTGGCCGGAAGTGCTCTGTAAACAGCTAGCAAACAAAACAAATCATCGCTCTGACAAGCTGAGAGCAAATGCTGCTTCACAAGCAGCTTCAAACATTGACATCATGCACGGCATAGTAAGCAGTAAGCATAGGACAGGAAATACATCCATGTAACAAATGCATGTGTCCAAGGTGCACATGTTGAAAGCTGAGAACAAAAGGTGAGCAGTTTATCATCCGTCACCCTAAAGTGGAAGAAATACAGACCTTCTTCTGCATGCTTTTTTGTGGTGATAGAAGATATGTTCCCTTGCTTTCTTTTGAGGGGAGGGAATTGTATGTGCTGATATTTGAAAAACAAACTTTTTAAAGCATTTACATTACATAACCATTGTGTTCATGCATTTCTATGGAGCATAAAACAATGTTTTAGATGTTGTGAACACCATCCATGGGTGCAATTCAATGATGCTGTTTTACTGGAGAAGCAGCAGTGGACATATTTCATATCACGACAGTACAACAGATTTGATGTTTACTAATAACTTTGTTTAGCTTGCTAACATTTAACATGTGAGGCTTAATAGGAATTTGTATTTGGTCAAATGTTAAATTTAGCTTTTTTGGTGGCTTAAAATTAAAGGAATCAACAACTCTCAATCCATCAAACAGTTGTTGACTTGACTTGGTGAAGTAATTATCACAATTATCATGTACAACTCTAACTCGCTAATGTTCAACCCAAATATTGAATGTTATAGGGTACATCCTCTGGCGACCATGAATTCCCTAACAAGAGCTCGGAACACGTCAAGTCAATTGATATAAGAGTTTTTCAGGGTAAATGGAAACTATGAGCTACTGTACTATAGCTACAGAAAGATGGGGTGTATTCCCAAATGGATACACTTCCTACTTTGGAAGCCATGAATGTTTCAACAGAAGTTCCCAGCAAACCATTTAGTAATAGCTGTGGAGTGATGAAAACCACAACTGATATTACCGTCCCTAAAATCCTGCCTCTTGCATGGCTGGAATGAATAAAAGACAAATCAAATGATGCCAGGAAAGCCTGCAGTAGTGTGCCAACATACTGCACATACAGATGTATATCCCTTGAACCCATATGAGCAGATTATATAAGATTATGTATTGATCGGGCTCCAAACCACAGATAAAGGTTTCTTCTTTAAGCCACATTTTAAACAACTAGGATTCCAATTGCTCAAACTTTGTCTGACCTAATCGACACATTTTGCTTCATTGCACCAAATTCCCTCTGAGCGTGTTCCACACAGCTGTTTGTATTTTGGGACTCAACTTAACCGGGGATGACATCAAAACATTCGTAATGACACATTTGTCACCGAGCGCCCTGTACACGCCTTTGCGCGTGGCGCTGATTAAAATGTCAAAGTTGGTCCAGTAGGTTGAACTATTCATAACAGCGGATGAAAGACTATGAAAATATTGCATGACACTCTGGAAATGTTCATCACAGCGGGAGGTCCGGGCCTTTTAGCATGCAAATGTCAAACACACTGAAGAACTGGGCCAACCAAAACACGCATGCTGTCACAGAGCGATACACTCATGCATGCTTTTCATTTCCTTCTCTATTTTTGTTTTAGTTGAGCCTTTTCATCACTTTGAGCAAGGTTTTGATTTCTCTCTGCAGTGTGTTGAAATCATGAGTAATAGTGCGAGGATTTGACCTGCTGTTTTGCTGGAGAAAAATGACAGATTGCGCGTTTAACCTCATTCTCACTTCAGGGTAACCTTCAGCAAAAGATGCCCCTGTACTTAGAGATGTCCCGATCCGATCACGTGATCGGGGATCGGAGCCGATCACGTGATTTTCAAAAGATCGGAATCGGGAGAGAAAAAATTGGGGATCGGGATGTTTTTTTATTACATTTTTTTTATTATTACATTTTTTTTTTTTATTAATTGTTACAAAGCAAAAATGCCCATGTTCAAGTCTTAAAGTCATCCTGAGGCCTTAGTTTTGGTTTCAAATGACACAACATCATGTATGTGTTGCTTCTTTGGGGCTTGTTTTCATAGACCTGGTTGCTTATTTCTCTCAAATCTGGCAACAGAGTGGGCAGGGCGCAGTGTCTAATTGTAGCAGTAAGTTAACGAGTACTGAAAGCTTTATTTTGTTTTGATCCAATGCTGCACAACTGAACTGATCCAATGCTGCTGTGAAAAAAAGAAGCTATATCCATGTTGGATAGAATATCCAATTTAAATAAAAAAATAACCTTAAAGGCCCAGTGAAGTGCATGTTTTTGCACCAAAATGAAATGGCAGTTTCATTCCTTACATATCATTGTGCCTGTTCATGGCTAAAATAATTTTTAATAATTCATAATTAATGAATTAATGAATTATTAATTTTGCCGTCTGAGCCTAACGGAAGTTGCAGACGATAGTGGCTGTGACGTCACAAGATGTACCCAGTTGCGATTGTAAACATGGCGGAGACTCTGGAAAGTGATACTAGTGTGAGAGAAATGATTGATTTGGACAGCTTTTCGGACAGGATAGATGAGGAAAGTGATCAATCTGGTGCACTTTGAGGGCAACATTAAGAGATTTATGGATACAGCTCTCAACACTCATATGAAACATATATTTCAATAATCAAAAAACATTGGAATGATTTCTTAACCTATTTTATACAACTAATATTACATAGATTGAAATATTTGTTTACATAGATGACCAAACCCACTGAGATAACTTAGGCTACAGTTTACCTCCCTGAGCTGACGTTATCTCTCTCAGTCCCACAGGAGAGCACTCTCCCTCTCCTTATTGTTGAAACAGCTAATCTCCGTTAGCTCCGAGCTAGCACCAGATGCTAACAACAACCCTGTAACTCTGTCAGTCTCTCTTTCTCTCTCTCTCGAATCGACCACTGGCCTTTATTTATCATGATCAATCAAATAATCTACGAAACAATGACACCAGCCAGGCTCACCCTCATCTTTTGGGAACAGAAACATCGCCACTTCGGCAGACTTGACATTACTACAGCCAGCGGCAATGCATCGTTTCCCCTGTGTTTTTCATCCCTCTTTCTTCACTGTCGCCTCCATTGTCAGGTTTTCTCGATTGGAAATCACTTCCAGTCCACTCCGACACACTTTCCAGGAAAATACTAGCTCAAAAACGTTGAGAAATTCGACTTTGAAAAAGAGAAAAAACGAACGGTGGTGAATGTAAACAGTGCAGCGGCGTCCATCTCGTGACGTCACGCAGTAGATCGCAAGCCACGCCCACGAAGGCGAAGGTCGACTGCAGATTTCCCCGGAAAATTCAAAACTCGTCAAATTTGTTGCTATTCCAACATTTTTTGATATGGGTTCCAATGGACAATTTTGGTCATTACTATACGTATTAGCATAACAGATCATGCACAGGTGCACACTTCACTGGGCCTTTAAGGGACAACTTGAATGCTTTTTTTTTTTTCTCTCTTAATGCATTGCATAAAGATCGGATCGGGAAAAATCGGTATCGGCAAATTGTCAAAATCAAATGATCGGAATCGGATCGGGAGCAAAAAAAGGTGATCGGGACATCCTGATAACCCACCCTGCGTAATGGTTTTACAATGAAAAAGTTCCCTACAGATGAATTTGAAGCCATTTGTTGTTGTTATTTGTGCTTGTGTTGGCTCAGCTCCTACATTCAATCATATTTTCAACTCATTGCGAGATAATTTCACGCACAGCGTTCCGCCTCTTTGTTTTTGTGAAATGAATCAGGTCCGTTTAGATCAAGAATTCATCTACATAGGCGAGGTTTGTTCTCCATCACTTGTTCACACTGTTTGCTGTTTTGTCAGCTGCCACCATGTCCCTAAAGAGCTGCTCTGTTCAAAGACGTGTGAATGCAAGTTGTTCTGTTGCCATCGCGCCCGGCATGACGCCCCTGTAGTCATGTCAGGCGTCGTGCGCCCACAGGAGGAGATTAGGAGGCAAAATGTTAGAGCAGTTTATTTACTCACCTCCCTGATTGAACCGCTTTGGGCTTCATGTGGCTTCCTCACCGCAACGCATTCACCACATCACTGCAACACACAAGCCTTTTATTAACATTGAATTGAACTCTCACCTCAAGAATCTTCATGGGATTATATTTGATGTCTGCTGTTAGGGGGCTCATGCACAGATCACATCAACTCCGGGTGGAAACACAGACGTTCAATCTCACACATTTAACAAGTTGGGGAAAAAGTACCCTTTACTTAATCAAACATAGAAATACCACAGTCTGAAAATACCCTTAGAAAGTCCTACATTTACATTTCAATTAGGTAAACTACATTAGTTTTATCAGGTAAATCCTAGTGTCTCTTTTCACAGGATTATGTTATCATAGAATAGCATAGTCTAACTAAAAGCATTTATTATGCTATTTTGGGTTTTCCCTTTCCTCTAGTGTGATAGGTTGGTGTGCATGTAAACAGTCTGTAAAATCCCAAAGTTCCTTTCATTTTAAACCCTTTTTATACACTGTGTAGATTACACGTCTATTACTGCATATAAACATATCGATATCAATAGCTTTTTATCTAGTAAAAAATACAATCTTCTCTCCAAAATATAGGGGGATACTATTCAGAAGTAGCATACCTTGTAAATACTCAAGCATTTCAAATAGTTCTATATCAGAATCAGAATACCTTTATTAGTCCTTTATTGTTCTAAATTATATTCCACTACTTCAATTAACTTGCTGCCAACATTTTAAGCTGCAAGTGAGGGATCTTTCATATGTAAGTCTAAATTCATACCACTTGATATATTCAACAAAATATTCAATCTTTTTACATAAAAGTCTCAAACACTTCCTATAAATCCAATTGCTTCAATGCCACAGTCAGCTAAAAGCATCCATACTTCCACCAGTAACCATATCCAGAACTTAGTTTTCCGCCCGCTCAGCAGTGGAGGGATCTACGTCCGCCTCCCGCTGCTGAGTCACCATATGCCAGTTCCTCCCGCCACCCCCTCGCTCCCAGAAACCTCCCACCTTCCCACTGAGCCTCGAGCCCAAACACAAGCGTAATGTTGATACTTTCAACACAACGCCTCCTCATTCATTATAAATGGACCAGCTTTGCGACGAATTGGGCTATAAGCATAACAATCATGAGCCATTCAGTTAAGCTGCATAAATGTACCCGTCCTCAGAGCTAATGCACAGCTATTCAAGCAGCATTCCCTGTCAACCAGACCATTTAGCTTGCTTTATGGTGACAAGAACTGCTCCGCACGTAGAAAGTAAATACAGGTATCGCCTGCTGTTCTACATTTCACAGCGCGGTCACAGTGTTAGCACCTTTTTACTTGTTTTGACTTTAAACTGTAGCAAAAAAGGGTGTTGAATTGAACTATGAGTCTTGACGTTTAAGTGCAGAGTTTCAGTTTTTAAAAGAGTGTAAAAAGCCACTTCAGATGCATTCCAGGGGTCTACGGTAATCTTACTAAGGTTAGAGTTAGGGTTTGGTGAACAAAGTCATCATGTTAAATCATTAGTGTCACATTATTTCCCTTTCTTTGGTCTTTTTCAGTGTCTTCTTCTAAGAGGCTTTGCCAGGCCTTCACTTCTTCTTATTCCTAGCCTATTTTGCTCCTCTTCATCCTCTTATCTAGACCTTTAGACACCTGGATGACTTCCCCTTAAGCCCCGTCCTAGACATGTCTCTTTACCATTACTGCCTGCTCTACAGGCCGGTGCACCATTGATCTGCGTGTGAACATATGCCTGTGTGGTAGAAGGAAAAAAAATGTGAATACGTTCCAGCTGGGTGCGTGCTGATACACACATGTACGAGTCACGCATAAATGAGCAGGCCCATGTATGGTAATTCAGTGTGAAATGGGACAGGTCATGGACAGCGCTGCGTGGCATTGGCAGGTGTTGACCGGGCCAATGCGATCTATGGAGTACGATTTGCACATATTAGCCACGGTTGCCCTTGTTCCTTTCAAGGAGCACAGGTTAAGATGAAATCAATGTGCAAGGTCCGAAAGCTAAATAAGCTCCAGAATTGATTTGACGGTATATGTTAGCATCAATAATTCATATTGATAGTGGTAGAAAGAGCATAACTGCACAACTTTTTTTCTTTAAAACTAGTGTTATGTGAAAGAGGCCATATCATGCTTTTTGGGGTTCGCCCTTTTCTGTAGTGTGTTATGGACTCTGTTGTTTACTTCCGACTTAATGACATCACTATGTAACACTCGTACTTCGATTGGCTAGCGCTCTTACACATTGTACGTGATAGACTAAGGAGCTGGGACATCCCTAAGCGGTTGACAAATCACAGCAGATCTGGCCAGTAACCAATCAGAGCAGACTGGGCTCTGGTTTCAGACAGAGGGTGAAAAGAGGTGCTGCATCACAGGCATTATGAATAAAGCCCTTTTTTTAACAAAAATATTTAGCAATATGTTAAGCTAACACTCAATTGCAATCAAGACGTGCCGTGTCAGTGGCATTCTGTGTGTGGGCTGAATGCCCTCTATAGACTTACGGTCATTTTGCCAATGCTTAATGGGGTCTTTGGGTCAGCAGCGGCACTCTCTCTTTTCCTTTAAATCAGCACGAAGGCTTTTTTTTCTTGTCTGGACATACGCGGTGAAATCCCCTGTAATCAAGCAGCTGGAAGGTCTGCTTTGAGAGGATTTAGTGCTATGAGGCAGGTGCCAATCTGACTGCAATCAGGATTTACACAGGCCCCCGCTCCTCATGGCTTTCAGCAACTTTAACATGAGCTTATTCCCGAGACTAATCAGTCATTCATGCGAGGTTTTTTGCACTGCACTCATGCTGCGTCTTCGACAAGCTACGCAAGAACCCATTAGAGAGGCAGTGCGTGAATTCAAACATCCCATGGCATATGGCTTTGTGCTGTGTTTTAAACTTTTATTCAGCAGGGTAGAAGTCTGTGTATAGATGTTTAACTGTAGTTGATATGCTCAGCTATCCTGTGTATCAATCTTAAATGGCTATGGATAGTTTTCATCATCAGGCTTGTCTTTAATTTCTTACTGAGGCTTTTATTCAATAAAGTTGTATTCAAAGTATTAATTGGGTTTTGTCTTTTTACTCCTTTGGCATTTTAATTTTTCAAATAATTCCTAAAGACTTTAAATTAAATGAATAAAGATGTGTTAGTTTTATATGCTTAAAATTTGTGCGTGTATTTCATTTGTGCGTGTACTTTCTTTGACTATGGCTTCCTTGAATTTTTTTATTTTTTATTATTAATCTCAATGGGATTTACCTGGTGAAGTAAAGTTTTAATAAATACCAACGTTGCCACAGAGCACCTATGCAAAACAGTGTAAACACATCTGTAGGACCACCCTGTGTGAATAAAGGCTGAATCATTTCAATAAATCAATATTCCCTCAGGGTGTGGACTCAAATTAAAGTTATGTACATGTACTTTTTCAGAGGAAGCTACTTTGCTTTATTGCATGTGTAATATTTTATACATTTATGTGTGTGAATTGTGTGCCTAAAAAAAGAAACTATGAAAAGGGAGAGACGAAAGCCTGGAGATAAAATAAAAAGTCAGAGAATAAGAGAAGGTTTGTAAAAAGACAGAAACTCCCAGAGGCAGTAAGGCAGTGGGACACACACACACACACACACACACACACACACACACACACACACACACACACACACACACACACACACACACACACACACACACACACACACACACTCGCCGTCCCTCCTCTGTCTTGTCTATTATTGATGTTGGGCACGCAGGGTTCCCACTCAGCCATCTGTTCTCGGCTCTCCCGCTCCGTGCCCCTTTTCGCTTCGTGCCTACCACGTTGGCAGGCTGGCATAAGCAGTGCAATGCTGTCCTATCAAAGTGTGAATACGCCATTAATATCTCACTCTCTGTGGGAGTTGGCTGTTGGAAGAAGAGCCTAGAGAGAGAGAGGGAGGGAGAGAGAAAAGGCATAACAGTAATGTGATGAAATGTTCATTAACTCAGCCTCTTTTTTGGATGACTGCCAGCGCATGCATTGCTTTGCGGTGCAAGATCTAATCACGCCATGAGTGCATCAGATATAAACAGAACTGGCGGTGGGGGGTGTGGCTTGTGATGGACTGTCAATAGCCCTCTCGTACAAGTTTTCCGATCTTAATCAAATCACACCCCCGCACTCCTACCGTTAATAGCATATGGCCGCAAGATTCATTTGATTTGACGTTGTAATTGATCACCATGCATATTCAGTCTAGCCATATTGCCAAGGGTAACCCAGTAGGTCTTCTGATTGGCTGGTCACATAAGGCTCCGCTTGGCCCGAGCTGAGCCCACATGTGGGGAATCTGGAGATGTGTATGGGTGGCGTGTGTTTGCAAACACTTGGCATATCCTTGCAGATAATCCATGGATACAATCTTCATCCCTGCCCTAACACACACACACACACACACACACACACACACACACACACACACACACACACACACACACACACACACACACACACACACACACACACACGCTCGCTCGAACATCTTAAGCGGTGAATGGATCGTAAATGTTGCATGTCAGTCTCATGCAGAAACAGCAAGCATCAGTGAAGCAGTCTGACTTATACCATGTGTCAAAGGGTCAGATGTAGGTGAGGGAATGCCAGGGGCTGTGGGGGTGTTGGGGAGGGAGGGGGGCTGATTAAGGTAAGATATTGCTGAGGAGCTTTAGAAATCCAAGCTATCCTACCAACGTGTTACTTGTCCTTCCTATATTCCTAGAAGAGTGGAAGAAGCTTTATTCGCTGGCTAGCACCAGCGTTAAGACCCCCCAGGGAGAACTAGATGAAGGGGAAATTAATAATGTGTAGAGACTCAGAGGCTTTGAGTGAACCACAGGATCAGAAGGGATTGTGTTGGAGGCAGAAAGGGGAACAGAAAGACGGAAAGAGAGAAAAGCACAATCAGGAATAACCTTTGATAACCCATGCCACCTTTGAGGAATAGGGATGGTATACTTTGAGACGGTTTAAACAAGTCAGCTCCATAACAAGTGGTTAAAAGGTACCTTTATGCTTTAAAGCACAACAAATGTTAATGGTAAAACAAATCATTCACCCTCCAGGCGTGTGAGGCGCAACTTTTATATATCTATCAGGTGTATTCTTCCTTTAAGTTATTAGATAAAACTAAATAATACCATGCCTTTAATCTACTACAGTATGTCTGTAGTGAAACTGCAGCTCTACATAAATAGATGAATAAGACGTGTAATTTAAAGGCACTTATCACAATGTGAGAACACATTTTTACTTCCCCAGCTGCCCTGAAGACAGATTGCAAATTAGCATTTCTTCTCCGATGCCAGAGGGAGTCACGAACGGCACTCACAGTGTTGAGACATATTTTTCACATTATGCCGTGCAAGATTCTGACTAAAAATGAGAACGAACTCTTTAATGTAAAGTAAACTAGACATGTCATAGTAATAGACTTCATCCGCTGATGTTAGAACGTCACGCTAGCATGCTCGGTTTTGGCACATTCATGGCTTTAGCCCCGCTGCGACCCTTTCTGGCTCCAAGCCAAAAGCTCCGTTATCCTTTGAACCTGGCTGAGCTTAGACGGATCTGGTCCCAGTACCCGGCATAAAATATTAACTGCTATTAAACACTGAATGTATCCACCAATATATCCATCTAGCTGCTTCTTTCTTTTGCTTTTGTTATGTTTTCATTAGAATTGTTAGTATGGGTTACCCTTCCACAAAGACAATGTAAGCTAATAAGACAAAAATATAATCATACTTAATGCCATATGTGATCCCTCCTTGCAGCATTGCCAGGTGGGCAGCATGCCACTCAGCAGAACAATGGGTTTATCCGCCATGATTTATCAAACACCCGAACCATTGGCTAAACAGACATTGAGCTAAATTACCAAGCTCTCATCTCCCTCTTTGTCTCTCTTTCCTTTTTGTTTTCTATAAGAGCAGTTGGAATATATGTTAAAGAGGTGTGCAATGGTAGACTGGCCCCTTATTGGAACCATTAAGCATGAACATGACTGCCTATTACACGGGTATTTAGCGACACAGTGAAATAACCTCTTGTCATGCTGTCGAGCAATAGCCCCGTTGAGGTTTCCCTTCGTCGAGAGGTTAGATGTAATTGAATGTGATGTGTACACACTCCATAATAGTGCCCTATGTAGTCCCCCCACTTTCCACAACTGGTTATGTTAAACATGAGAACAACTTGAATAGGGAGAATTGGTCAAAAGTGCTTCAACATAAGTACCCCGCAGTCCTAAAGTGGTGGCTTGCTCTTCACAACAGCCATTAGCTCATCTTGAATGTTAAAAGCCACAAAGGATGAGATGGTCGCATTGTGTGTTTCGACAAGAGGGACTTTGATGAGAGGCTATAGATGACACACCTGCCGAGTAAGTGGGGTTGAGATAACAATTTTCTCCTCCCTGTCGAGGAGACATCTGGCATTGCCACGGCGTCGCAAGCCGAAATACACCCAGGAGAGGGTAATGAGGCGTAGGAGACGGGGTTTGCGTTTTGGTGTGTGTGTGAGTTTGAAGGTGGTTCCCTCATCGTCCTGAACTAGCCTCTGTAGACTCTGCAAGCACGCCATCTGTAGTCCTCAGCCATAAAGCCACTTGCGCGTGGCTCATAAGCAGCATTAAATCAGCTTAAATAAATACATGCAAACATTAAACCTTTTTTTACAACAAAAACAAAAGTAGAAAGGGGAAGTTTGGAGGGTTGACAGACTATTGAGTATTTGAAGTTAGGTAAAATAAGGAAAAGATGGATGGACACTAGAGGTGTGTGTGTGTGTGTGTTGTTGTGTAATGTAACCAACGTGGTACCCATCCATCCGTGACTGTGCACCACATGTCTTTGAATGTCACCATTAACATGTTGGCCTGCATTATGTTTACACACAGTCCTTCGTGGCACTGCATACGCCCAAGAGGGGTTGCTAGGGAACGTGCGAGTAATGTCTGATAATCAGCCCCAAAGAAGAGTAAATGTTAAACTAAAATGAACATACGTTCTTTAAACTGGTAGCACATACAAAGTAGTTTGATAATAGCCGTTCCTCCGTGGACTTCATTTATTTTGTAGTTGATTGGTGCCTTTGACTGTTTTTTTGTTTGTTACTTTTGTTGTTAGTTGATGATTATCTGCTTCTGATGACTTGTTAACTACGGTAGTTATTTTTGTAGCTGAATGTTGCCTGTGACTGCTGTCTTTAAGTTACATTTGATGTTAGTTGTTAATATTCATCCACTCGTTTGATGGTTTGTTTTTTGGTTACTTTTGTAGTTGATTGGTGCATTGACTGTTACCCTGTGTGTTACTTTTGTTGTTGTTTGTTAATTGTTTGCATCTGACCACTTAATCTTTAGTTACTTGTGAATTTGTTTTTGTCCTAGACGTTTAACTTTTTGATACCTTGATGTTAAACCTGTTTTGTAGTTACTTTTGATTATTACCTTTTTATATGTGTAGTTACATTTGATTTTTATTGTTGTCTCTGATGATTAGTTTTTATAGTTAATTTTCGCCTTAGACTGTGTTTATTTTTTTATTTTAATTTATATTCTTATTGGTTGGCCCCTCATGGTTTTTCTTGTAGTTACTGTTAAAGTTAATGCTGCTTATCTTTTTATTACATTTGTCGCTGACTGTTTTTATCGTGCTTCTTTTACTGTTTTGTTTGTTTGTGTTATCCCATTATCTTCCCAGCATTCCAAATGTTTCCTTGGAGTGCTGCATATAATAACAATAAAATGCAAAAAATATTACGGCATAATCAAGTTATCACTGATAAGAGAAAGGCGGAATATATGGAATTATATGTTTATCTGTATTTGTCTTTCTTTGTTTCAGGTAATCTCCGCTCTTTCAAGGATCTCCCACAACAGCATTGCACAAATCAAAGGCATCAGGTATGTGTCTCGTTTTGTTAACTCTCTCATTTATCATTTGAACAACCAAAGCACTCAAGAGTATCTGTGAAACCATTTGGCTGAATGTATTCCACATTTGCTTGTGGGCCTTCATTAAGATGGAGGTGGCTATTAACATCTGGCGCTCATTTGCAAGTCAATTTACATTTTTAGGCAATTAGCTGCAGCTTTTAGCCACTTGCAAGTAACCAACAACACATTTCCATATGTCACTCAAACAGTGCTGCAGTACAGGAGAAGTACATCATAAACACTACTGTCTGAGTCAGGATGCTATAGGCAGGGGTTCTCATTTCTCACGGATAATGGTGGAGAGAATTATCAGGCCTGGAATGGGTTTCTGATTTCTCTTCATTTGCTCAATCAGTTTGGCGCTTGGTGACTCAATGGCGTCGCATGAAAAGCCATTCTATCCATCTGAGTGATGAGTAGATGGAGTGCGCCCATTAGGAGCTGCGCCCGGAGGGTGAGGCGGGAGAAAGAGACGGAGAGAGTGACAGAGAGAACGTCCCTTGCCATTAATAAAGACAACACAACATGCTGACTGCTCCCCATGTCCACACTGACTCTTTTGCTCAATGCTGTCGAAATCAAGACATATTCCACCTCAATGCCAGTCACTGATTCTGTGTTACTTTAATCTCATAAATCTGAATGTAAATTAAATATTGCAATATTAGTTTATGTTCAAACTCTTCTGTTTAAGTAATTGGACCAACTTTCCTAACTACTAATATGTGCTTGAGCTTAACATTGAATTCCTTTCAGCCCCAAGGTTTCCCTAACCTCTCTATTTGCTTTGCTTTTTGATGTGAAAACACAACTGCCTCATGGGGATCAGTGATTATGACTTTATTATGTAAGGTCCCAAAGTAAACAAATGTATTAAGCTCTAGGGTATTGGGGCCATTAACAAATACCAATACCAAAGAATATTCCCTCAAAATGATCTTACCTTACATTATTATCTTGGAAATTGGTAATAATTTGTTCTTTATTATCTTAAAGAGCTTGATTTTCCTACATTTTAAATATTATTTTCAATTAAAATGTTACTTTTTTTGCCACGAAATGTAAAAATGATACAAACCCGAGGGTTGTTGTTGAAGTCTACGTTTCATCATGATAACAACACCTACACTGAACAAAAATATAAACGCAACACTTTTGTTTTTGCTCCCATTTTTCATGAGATGAACTCAAAGATCTAAAACATTTTCTATATACACAAAATAACCATTTCTCTCAAATATTGTTCATAAATCTGAAAAAATCTGTGATGGTGAGCACTTCTCCTTTGCCGAGATACGTCATCACACCTCACAGGTGTGGCATATCAAGATGCTGATTTGACAGCATGATTAGTGCACAGGTGTGCCTTAGACTGGCCACAATAAAAAGCCACTCTGAAACGTGCATTTTTACTTTATTGGGGGGGTCTGGGGGGGTCCGAAAACCAGTCAGTATCTGGTGTGAGGGTTAGGGTTAGGGTAATGTTGTGAATCGAGTGGCCTGTGTTCGTCGTCCATAACATACGCCTGCCCATACCATAACCCCACCACCACCATGGGCCACTCGATTCACAACATTACCCTAACCCTAACCCTAACCCTCACACCAGATACTGACTGGTTTTCGGACCCCCCCAGACCCCCCCAATAAAGCAAAAATGCATGTTTAAGGGTGGCCTTTTATTGTGGCCAGCCTAAGGCACACCTGTGCAATAATCATGCTGTCTAATCAGCATCTTGATATGCCACACCTGTGAGGTGGGATGGATTATCTCGGCAAAGGAGAAGTGCTCACTATCACAGATTTTTTCAGATTTATGAACAATATTTGAGAGAAATGGTTATTTTGTGTATATAGAAAATGTTTTAGATCTTTGAGTTCATCTCATGAAAAATGGGAGCAAAAACAAAAGTGTTGCGTTTATATTTTTGTTCAGTGTATATCCCTTCTCATTTGGTGTAGGAGGTGTGCCCCCTTGTGTGTGATATTGAATACTAAAACCTCTCGCCTTGTGATAAATGGAAGTCCATTATGCACTTCCCTTCTACACCTGCTTTTTACCATCAATTTGTCAAATTTAAAAACCTCAGCTTGCTGGATGTTTCACCCCCTTCACCTAGGACTTTTCTCTTTCAGCTTTCCGTCATTTTGTGCTCAGCCGTTCGTGTACAATTGCCCTGTTTGAGGTGGCTTGCGAACTGACTTTTCATGCTTTTCCTTAGGGAAGGTTGGTGACATTTGTTGAAATGTGGCATCAAAACAATGAAATACAGAGTTAACTGTTGATTGTCAGTGGTATTGGTAGTAGTGCATAGTAGACATTTTGCTGTAATAACATCTAACATGGTGTATACTGGAGAAAAAGTCTGACTCTTACTGCTTTCGCTACATTATGCGCACATGGGCATATGACACATGTCCTGTATGGGTCGATGAAGTGTATGATCTAAAACAAACAGGCTGCTCCTATCCAGCAGAGCGCTTACACAGTATGGTTGTTCACTGACCCCAGTTAACCTTTCTAAAGGGTCTCCTCATCCACTTCTTAGTAATACTGCTTGTAAGGCAAGGTCAGCTGCATTCAAAGGACCCGTTGAACTGTCAGAACGTATCTGTCTCACTTTCAAGTCCCTGTAAAGTGTGTAGAGGCTTGTAAACATGTTCCCATACTGTACATGTAAGCAGTTCCCTCCAATGCAGCACCTTTAGGAATAAGGTTGCAAACAGAAACCATTTAATTTCAACTCCATGTCTTACAGGATGTTTTCTATATTCATGTAAACCTTCAAAAGAGGGCAGCTTGTGAGAATGGGAAATCCACATGTTCTTCAAACAAATGAGAACAAAACTAATTTCTTTAAGACATAAGTAAGATTCTCTAGAAATGTCACCGTATAACCGTTTCCTTAAAGATGTGTTTGTCTAAGATCAAGAATTTAGTCTCTGGCTTCAATAAATGGTATTACTTTCTTTTGTCATGAAACCGCGAGTTTCCAAACCCATGGCAGGTTTTGGGTTTAGAGTGGTTAAAATGTGAAATGTCATAATTGGTTGGGTGTCCATGTCCCTTTACAGAAAGTAGTTCATGAAGAGAACTGTTTTACAAAGTGATTTAAAGGAAGTTTTAGCCTTAGTTCCTCAGGGTAGAGATCTCTATTCCCAGACAATAACCCCACAGTCTTAGATCGTTAAAGTATGGACATCAGGTCATCCATTGAGTTTTAAAATGGCCGGAGAGTACCTCACTGTGTTGGGTCACATTGCCATAGGCATGTCCATTGACGTTCTGTAGAAGCCCCATTGATCTGGTCTTTGATGTGTGTGCTCACTATTCTCCTGCATCGATAGTTTATGTCTCTGTCACTGTGTCAGTATTCACGCCCGGGTCTGAAAAATGATGCTAAATTATACACAACCAGATATTCAATGGGCATGCATCAAATATCAATCTGCCCATTTTACTTCCATCTTTCTTTCTGTCGTCTCTAGTCAGTTTTACGGGATGCTTGAATTATCGTCTTTAAAAAAAAAAAAAAACATTTCCATAACTTTTACCCTATTCACTTTGACAAATGTTCAGTTAAATTCTGTATGAATTATTCATCTCTCTCTCAGAGTGCTGTCTTACTGTCCATCTTACTTAAAGCAGATGAGTTGACAATTACAAAAATATAAGGCTGCTGTTTTTGTAGTTTTTTTGCCCTTTGTGACACTCAGTTGACTGACACAATTCATTCAGAAATAACTTTCTTTTTCGATCTACATTATGTTTTGGGGCATAAAGACTGGAATGTGTATATGACTCAACAGTGGGATACATTTGTATATCATATTTTCATAAAAACAACTGCATTTGAACAAAGACAGGATCATATTTTTACTGATTTGAGCTGTATCTAAGTCCAAACGGTTCTTTATTTCTCTAAATTGGTCAATTTTGACAACTTCTGACGTCATTGGGCCCACCTCCTCCACTTCTGAGAACAAGACTGCATCCTGGCTACCATCTAAATCCATCCGTCTCTTATCAATTGACTGTAAAAACGTTCACTCACCAGCCTTAAAGGCGTCACGTAGCTTTGTGTCCTCAGAGTTGACCTTGTGTTACTCACTGCTATCTACAGTATAAGCCTGCGTCATCCGCTGTCCTGTTATTCACCCCCCCACTTCCTACAGCTTTATCTTTACAGTCCTTAGATAGCCTCCCCCCCCTCCCGAATCATCAACCAGCTTGCACTTTACTGTCCTAGTTCATCAGTGGAGCGTGTGAGGTGAGCTCCGGGGATCAAGGTCATCAAGTGTGAGAGAGCTCAGCTCAGGATGAACAGAGCAGATGAGGAGCATGTATGTTTAGGGATATCTGTAATCCTGTACTGGAGTTTCTAACTTTCTAAAAGATATATTTTAGACTTGTGTGTGCTCATGTAGTGGTTTGGATTGAATTGAAGGTTGAGAGTACTATTGTTTGTAAAGTTAATGTGTTAAAACCACACTATGGTGGGAACTAGCTAAGAAACAACATCAGAAGTTTGGTGGACAATAAATGCTGTCCATATAGAGGAAGATAATCGGTATATTGCTCTCAAAATTGTAAAAAAAATTCTAAGGGGCAAGACATGTCTTATACCTCATTCACACCAACGGTGTTTCAGGGCCGGTTCGGAGCTGGAGCTTGAAAAGCACCGGGTTTTCCTGTTCACACCGCAGCGGAGCAGCCTCTTAGCTCCGGAATCCGGTTCGTTTCAAGCACCAAAAAATTGTCCGGACAGAGCAAAAGCACCAAAATACATCACGCTTACGTCGAGGCGGGGGCAGGGGCCGGATCAACTCCTGAACAACAACAAAAAGCCGACGTTTTATCCAGTTTGTACACAACGATGGAGAAACTTAACAAGAGTTTCAGAGTTTCAGTGTTTCTGCCATAGACTGTATAAATAAAGGTTTCTGCTCATGGTGAAGCAACGTGTCTGCATGTTAAGGTGGAACCTGAGCATTCACGTTGATCACCTCATTATAACTCATTATAAATCTATAAAACTATAAATATTAAACTTTACTTCACGTGTTCATTTGAGAACAGCTGTTATATACCTGGGTGAAGGTTAAAGTTCATTTAAATGAAAGATACAACGTTACTCCACACTCATGGTTCAGTCCACCTTAAGAAATAAGACCGACCTCGGAAGCAGTTGTGTTTAAAAAAAAAAACTTTATTGACACGAGTTCACTTTTTTACAAGAATATAATCTAAACCACAGAAATGACTCCGGAAAAGCTGCAGATAGAGCCATAAGAAATGAATGCAACTGATTTCATCCGCGCGGTTTGGCTTTATGAAGCAGGCACGCAAACGGTTACTTCATGACGCAAACGATAACGCAATGACGGCCAAGGCTCTCAAGTTTTGAACAGAGTTCAGAGTGAGATTTTGGCAGCGGTGTTTGGTACTCCAACTTCTGGCTCCCCTCAAAGTTCCCATGAAGCCCTCTGTATCGCGAATGTCAACGGGGGGTGCTAGTGGAGTATGAAGCCCTATGTATCGCGAATGTCAACGGGGGGGGGGTGCTAGTGGAGTGCACGCGTCTCAAACAAGCGTAGTTTGTTTACAAAATTGCGGCGCAACTTGGTGGGCGGTACCCTGGAAAGAAAACTCTGCGTGAGAAATACAAGGTGTGGCGTGTGAGCGTGTGTATGGAGTGGACTTGAGAGCTCTGATGATGCAGTACCAGTCAGACTCTGGGCGGTGTGAAAAGAGCCAGAGCTAAACCGAAGAACCGGTTCTGAACCTGAAAAGCTCTAGCACGGAGCTTGAACCAGAGTTGCGTTGGTGTGAATGAGGTATTAAAGAGGCCCAGTTGTTAACGCTTTTCTTCATGTAAATGGTCTGCAAAGACTTTAATCCAAAAGCTCCCTATAGGGACTTTCTCTCCCACACACAACAGCTGCAGGGGATATTTGTGTGTTGAATAACTAGAATAGTACTCAAGTAATTGTTTTCATCTTTACTGCATCATCATAAAGTATTTCTGTGGTGTATGAAAAGCCATTTGTGACAAGAAAGCTATATATTCCATCAGGATTAATACAAAATCATGATGAAATACTGTACATACTCACTGCAGGGGCAATATGGATGTGCAATTGACATCCATTTCTTTGTAAGATTCGTGGGATGCAGTGCACAGCAGGAGTAGAAGAAGCAGGCAAAGTGTCAGGACTTAGTGTTTGCGTTTTCCCTCCCTCCCTTCCCTCTTCCTGTCAGCAAAGCTCTGCCACCTCATGCCAATGAGTTACATCACACATATTAGTCTGCTTTTATCACAATGCACATCCACTCATGTTTTGCTCACGTTTGAATGCATCTCATGTGCTAATGCTATTAGTTACTGTTGTGAGAAAAAGTCACACATGCAAAGAAACGGGCTCTTACTCATTTGTTATCTTGCACACACATATTAACAAACACACACGAGGGTTTATGGGCAGGCTTGGTACAATAAGTGGCAAAGTGCAGTAGCCTCCTCAGGCTCCAGCGATTTATCGACCCCTTGCAGAAACAAAGCCGTGTCCTGGGACGTGAAACTGCTTCCAACGCCGACCATTTCAGCTGCGTTCACACCTAACAGCTACACTGTTATTCTGCTGATTCGACAATAGTGGATCAATGGGACCAGCCTGGACCACACTTTCCATCCATGCATGCACTAGCTGTAAGGAAGTAGGAAAAAGAGATCAGATATGATACAATGAAACCACCAAAGAAAGGCAGGACAATAAGAGGGGCGTTGGTAGAAGACTAAATGTGGGTTTTTTTGTAATGCCCTGAGAGGTCTTTTCATTGGTTTACCTTCCAAGACATGCTACAACATTTCTTACATTTTTCAACTTTTCTTTTATGGTTGAAAAACATGAACTAACTTGCAAATCCAATACATCATTTTCCTTTTGAAGCCATTTGCTGAATGAAAAACAGGCAATGCTTTTTGGTAAGGGTCCATGATTTCCTTATGACTTCCTATGAGCTTCCTTTAAAATAACATTTTCATTTGGTATAACTTATATAAAAAAAATGGATTGGGTTATTATTTATATTTTCCAATGCTAAACCCTTACACCATGTGTTGTGCCACTATAGTGCTTCTGTGATCCTTATGAAAAACAGACACCCAGACCAAAGAAATCACGTCCTTGTGGGACGTAATGAAAAAGACATGCAATTAAACTAACAAAACACGAAAGCTATGAAAATGGAGAAATCATCCGAAAGAAGAAAGATTGCAAAAAAAGTAGTTTTACAGGATTCTTTAAATAATGTATCAGCTGTTTGGACCAAATAAATATACCTTACTTAAACTCACCTTCCTAATACCTTAAATACTCAATTTGTCTCAAAACATTTGGATAAAAGCCCATGAATAAGCCAATTCAAAGGGGCTTATGAATACCATTAGTGCTTGATAATCAGAGGTGTAAAAGATAACTAAAAACACTTTGTACTTTGTGAATAGACAACAGATTACATAGAAAAACAACCACAGCTTCCACTCTGGTATACCACCCAGCGAACAGGCCTGAACAACACACGTGGAAGACAATAGAGCGTTATTGAAAAGCCAAGAGACGGCTCATCATCTGATTCCTGATCAAATTATAAACACGGTTCAATTGCACCTGGTGGTACCATTTAGGCGAAATGAAAACGGCAGCATTGGGAAACGCTCGGCTCCGCAAAACAACACCGAGGTGATGCATACGAGCTCACATCTCCGCAAACTACTATGTAATTAAATTTAGCCCTGCAGGACTCCATTAATATCTTATAATATAATGCACATTTCATTGGAGGGGGTCATCAACGCGGCTGTGTTATTGCACTCCAGAGAAAGCCCCCCCTCTACGCTCTGTGTTTCTGCTCATACCTGTGAGTGAGAAAGTAACAAATCAGACGAGGCAGTTTTTCTATTATTATTCCTTCATATTAATACTTGTAATTAGCTCGTGGACGAACATAAGTTTTAATGAAGTCAGCCACTTAGATATGGTAAAGTTAGCAAAGTTAATGAATCAGAGAAAAGTGTTGAGTTTGCAGGATTCTGTGTGTGTGTGTGTGTGTGTGTGTGTGTGTGTGTGTGTGTGTGTGTGTGTGTGTGTGTGTGTGTGTGTGTGTGTGTGTGTGTGTGTGTGTGTGTGTGTGTGTGTGTGTGTGTGTGTGTGTGTGTGTGTGTGTGTGTGTGTGTGTGTGTGTGTGTGTGTGTGTGTGTGTGTGTGTGTGTGTGTGTGTGTGTGTGTGTGTTTGACCTTTTGACTATATAGCTGAGCATTCATTAACTTGATGGCTGACACACTCTTTTCAGTGTGACCACAGCTTTCATTACACAAAGGGTAATTGCTGGTGTCACACAGATACACTCAGGTCGACACACACTTACACATATGCACATTTCAAATGAGAAGCTGGAGTACTGTTTCGATTCTTGTTTTACCCACACACTGTAAATGTCACTTTGTACGATATTGGGCCTTCACACACCAACAGGCAAGCGCCATTGGATCTTTACAAGGACGGGGAACCACAATAAAAGCGTCACTCATCTGATCGTATCTCAGATCAAACACAGTCAAAGGACTTCAAAGCTGAGTGCTTATAAAGAGGGGACGGCTTTTATGAGAGCTTTGAACGTCTGGACCCTGACACTGAACTGTCCAATTCTCTCCACTAACTTCACGGTCAGCTGCAACACAAATGTAGATTTAGTTTCTATATCTTCCTAGAACTGTTTCACATCCATAGATGTATACAATAGATGTGTATTATGCCAATCACCAGGCCATTTCTGGCTATGAGGCTATTCTTAAGACACAAGCCACCTTCTTTCTTTCGAAGTAAACATACATGCAACTCTAACAACCACTACTTACATTACGTTTCATCTAGCTAAAGCATATATCCAAAGCGACTTGAGATTAAGATAAAAATGCAAAACAACAAGAAGAGTACAGTTATATTTGATTCAAATGAGCCAAACCATTGAAGAGGTGGTGCATTACTTTCAACTTGGCTAAACTCTTTGATTTGTTTTTATTAATTGGCCAAGGTACAGGCAGAACAGGTGGGTTTTTAGTTTGCGATGGAAGATATGTAGACTTTCTGCTGTACAGATGTCAATAGGGAGCTCGTTCCACCATTTTGGAGCAAGGATAGCAAACAGGCATGTTTTTGTTGAGGGGTACCTGGGTCCAATCCACATTCAGGAACGAGCAAGCTGATTGGCTGATACAGAGAGTAAACACTATAAGCCATTTAAAAGACCTGAGTACCTCATCTCAAATTGTTTGAAATTGTATTGTCAGGATACAGTCATTATTATGTTTAGCCAATTAGATGGGACATTATGGAAGAGCACTTTGGTGGCATTTCTTGTAAAAAGTGTAATCTCCCTAATTTTCATGTATGTAGGTTCAAGCAATATGGGTCAAAATCATTGTCTTATGGCCTTGCAGGACAACTCTTTTATAAATATTTCTAGCGTCAATGATGATGTCACATAATGTCTTTATGTACCTCAAATACTGTTGTCATTACCAATGTCTAAAAGTGCAAAAACCATTGCTTCAAACCCCCAGAAGATGTTGTGAAGGGACTCATTGTGCTGCTGAGAATAAAACATGTATATCAAAATTCACAGTCCAGTAATTGCTTTGTTTTTTACCGATTATGTGTCAAACATGTAGGCGTATCTCGCTCTTCACTTTCCCCATGAGCCTGAAACCCTCCCTGCCCCCTTTCATCCTTTTCTCCATCTCTTTCTTGAATAATGGTAGAACCCTTCGTGTGTGTGTGTGTGTGTGTGTGTGTGTGTGTGTGTGTGTGTGTGTGTGTGTGTGTGTGTGTGTGTGTGTGTGTGTGTGTGTGTGTGTGTGTGTGTGTGTGTGTGTGTGTGTGTGTGTGTGTGTGTGTGTGTGTGTGTGTGTGTGTGTGTGTGTGTGTCCAGTGGCTCTTTGAAAGAAAGAAAACAAATCATATGTTCAGTAGTTACATTACTCAGACGGGAGTCAAGGTCAACCTTACAGGGCTGTTTACCGTAACAGGGATCCCTGTTGGATGCTGCTGTGCGTGGGATGTATTGCTTGAGGAGAGGATGGTAACAACAGTATGCTGCTATAATGATGAAAACAAAACAACAGGCCTAAAGAAACTCTTAAACTGAAATAATGTGTTTGCATTGTCGCATTTGGGTACTTTGAAAGCTGCTAATGAGTGCATTTTTAAAACATTTCACCATCCCCAATTAGTTTAGCGCTTGATAGAAATAGCCTGTGTCATTAAAAATAATTGTTATTATCTCTTATAAACATGAGGGATTAGTTTAATAATACGCAACATTTCCGTTTCAGTAACTTAAGCTTGTTTGACGATTAGTGCTTATCATTACTTCACTGACTTTGATGCGCTTCAATTGTGCACGACATTAAGCTAATAGGCTATAATTTGTAGCAGCAAAAGGAGAAAAAAAAAACACATCATAAAGCATGTCGGCCAATCCAGATCTAAACATGCACTTCACAATAATGTTAGCGGAAAGCAGATATATCTTCACAAAGATTAGAAATAAATCCACCCCGCTTAATGAGCTAATCGATGAGTCATCCATTTATACTTCCCAGAAGTATTGTGATTGTTGATGTGGCGTGGGCGGGAATGATACATTCAAGAAGGGGATCGTGAGGAGTCGTTCAGATTATTAATGGGATGGGCGGACATTTATGCTAATGTAGCCTTCTCTGCATGTCTTATATTGAAAAGTTGTGTGTACCGTAAGATGACAAGCTCATTTTTGCTGGAAAGACAGCTTAAAACTGTCATTTTCAATATGTTGAATTGCTCTGCAATGCCCCCGAGGGTCCTTGAAAGCTGCTCAAGCCCCCTGAGAGGATTTATTAGGCATCTGCCCATCCATCAGGTGGGGACAAAAAGGCAGTTTTTCTCCCTGAATTCCTGAGAAAGTTGGCCGTGTGAAGAGGTTTTTTACCTGTCAGCAGCAATGTGTTGATGTGTTTTGACCATGTTGTTTGTGACTGATGGGGTCGTCTGGTAAAATACATCCTGCTGTTGTGCTGCCCAAGTGATGGAGCGAAGAGTGACAAGCTGGCAGAGAGAAAACGCTGGTTATTTTCTACCTGGGACACTGCTGTGTGTGTCTCACAGCTTGCATTCCCTCTCATTATTTGTGTCTCCGTGTGTATTTGTGTGTTCCAGGCCTTTTCCATCGGAGGACACAGCTCTGAATGAGGATGATGTGTACCGGAGCCTTGAAGAGCTGGCAGAGTAAGTTTTGGGTTTACACACACACACACACACACGCACGCACGCACGCACACACACACACACACGTTTGAGTCACTAAGGATTACATTTTGATTAACTCAATATGAGATTTCCTTGACCGTAATCTTAAAAATGGCATGCCTACCCAAGCCCGAACCTTTACCTAACCCAGATCATAAACAAACTGTATGTCCCAAGCCTAAAATGAAATGGGTTACCTTTTGGGGGCATGCTTTTTTTCTTCAAATATGATGCGTGTCCCCACTTTGTGATAGTGAAAAGGTTTTTGTATTCACACAAATTGAATAAATAATAGGCCCTATTATGCATTTTTGGGGCTTTTCCGTATCTGAAGTGTGTTATGTATCATTTTTAACTATTTTAATGGGGGATTTTAACACTTAGATCCCTGAAAATGAACTTTGATTTGGATTTGATGTTATTGATAATATTAAATATTATTGTTTCCTTCCACAAAAGGTCATTGCAAATTGCATTTTAGCTCCAAAAATACTGTAAACATGATGATAACTTGACCCTACCCACTTTATTCATACTGGATATTTAATAACTGTTTTTTATAGTCAAAATAAATACACATGAACTGCTGTCAAGATCAGAATATCTTGATACATAACAACTCTCCACCCACCATGCATACAACACGCATCTTGGGATGTGTCAAAGTGAAGTGTGATTGCCACTTCTTCCAATTTCCTCTAACTGCCTAATTATATAAGCGTAGAGCCATGTGTCAATCTGCCTGTTGCCATGGTGACAACCGCCTCGCTCTGACTTCTGCTGCGGCTGCCTCCCCGCCTGTTTCAGGGTTAGTTGGTGTGAAAAAGAGTCGTAGGGTCTCGGCGTTGGCAGCGGTGAACAGAATGACAGCAGCCGACTCAGATTAATGAAGAATCATTTCTTAACCGCTCTGTGATGGGTGTCATTCATCACAGAATGATAGGAGGTAGGAGAGCGGGAGATGAGCATGCGGACTATAGATATATGCCTGCTGAATACATGAGTGTAGTGTTCTGTAGGGGATGAGGAATGTGCGCTCGCTAGAGGAGAGGAGTGCAAACCAAGCAGGCTAATGCTGGATTATATCAGCTTAGCCAAACATGAAGCCCGGCAAGCATGCAACATGGGCCCTTACCTTGGAAACTGAACGAAACCATGCTCAAAAAGTGGTCCTCAAGAGAGTAGAGGACATAAATGACTCATGATGTTTTTAAGATATAATTTAGTAAAAAAGGGATGAAGAATGTGCTAAAAGAACAGTAATGAACATGTAATTTAAATATGTACTTTGCTCTTAATTCAAATTCACGCCCAAATGTAATTGGCCCATGCTACACCCTTCTACCCAGTTTCATTAATGACATGTCACATTATTTCCATAATCCTTAATAGCTCATTAATACCAAACTGAAAACAAAAGTTATTGGCGGATGCAATAAATCCCAACCCCATAGAATCAAATTGCTAATTTGCTAAAGAGAGATTTGGTGGCTTGGGCGAGTGCATGGTATCCATAGCAACAAGTGTCATGAAAGTAAGCTGTTGTTACTCGCTACAATATATACCAAACAACTCCAACAGAATGGAGGTTATCCGTTAAATTTGCTTCAAACACGCAAAAACAATTGTTCATTAATGGGTTTTGCCCCTGTAACCATGGCAGCAGCTTCAATGAGGCTGAGCTTGAGTTTTCTTTTCTGAAAGTGAGTTTTTCTGGAGTCAGTGGTGTTGTAACACGGTGCTCTTGATGTAACCTGTAGGTGCAGAGGGCTGGCTCTCATTGAATTAATCATTCTGCTGGGCAGCGCGGCTGCTCTTGACCTTTTACAAAAGAACATGCATGCATTTCCGTTTCATCAACGGACCGACACATAATTGATTCATCAGCAGGTCCCGCACCTAATACAGTTTGACACACTTAGCACATAGGCCACACAAGCAATAACCCTCCTCTCAAAGACTTATTAATTAGCCTGGAATATTGATGCATGCATAATGTAAAATGGCTGCATGACTGAACTGCAAGAGTGAAGGAAAGGACAATGATGATCTTACCAAAGTAATCATTTTTTAAATGGATGGAGTGCTTTTTAAGAGCATCTCAGAGTATACAATGACCGTGCGTATGAAACCATAAAAATAACAGCATGTAAGGAATAGAAGAGCAATTTTTCCACTCAGTGTGAGAAAATAAAACAGCATGGAAGAGCAATATAATGGCAAACAATAAAAAATCGATATAAGTGGCGTCATTAAGTTCAGTGATAAAACGACAAGTGCGACAGAAAGCGTTCTATAAAAATTGATTTTTAGGTGAGATTTAAAAACAGAGATCATGCCGGCGGACCAAATGTTAAATGGCAGCAGCAAAAAAAATCGATCAATCTGGAGCGGCCAAAATACTTGAACTGTTGGACCCTTTGACGTCTCTGAGGATAGCTGGGAGCTCACTAATGTAATGATGGTGCATTGTGTATTAACATGTAACTCATTTATTAGATACTTAAGGCTCTTGTATGTGGCTTTTCTTCAATAACTTGGCCTAAAATATACCCAAGGGCGTTATTTGACTTTCGAGGTTAAGTAGAGGTCACTTACTTTGCTGGTGGATTTCCATATTTACGACATCATGTCAGAAGAACTCATGTCAGCTGAGGTAGGTTGAGGTTTGACGCCGTCAGAATGAGCTCACCTGTAAATGACAGCTGTTCATCGAGATGTTATGATGAGTTCAGGTATATAAGAATTCCTCTGCACCTTATCTGTTAGAGGCCGGTTTTATACCTAATCGAGGTCTCCTGGGTTAATGTGGTAAACCTTTTTCCGTACTTCCTCCCCCTCTGGCTTTGTGATGTTGAGTCTTCATGTCGCTTAACTTCCTCCCTGTCTGGAATGACTCCATCCCGGAGTTGAAAAAGCATGAAATGGGGGTGGATCGGGCCCAGTCGCCGAGGGACTTTCCCTCGGTGAAAGGCACACATAGATTTCCATTCCGAAGCAAACAGTGTCACAAGCCCTTTGTGTCACTTTTTTCACAGTTTATTTTGCTCCATTAATCCCTTGGGCGGGTTGGCTTGAAATGTCAATAGCTTGGAAATGGATGGGACTCAGGTATCATTAACTGCCAGGTATTACTGTAGGTCACTTATTTTAATTTGAACTTTAACTAACACTCTAAGGATTATCTATTTTGTAAATAGAGATGGGCTTTAATAAAGTATGGACCTCATTTTAATGGAACATTCTCTAAATACCTAGGAAAGTTAAAAACTAGCACAGAATTAATGTCTTTTTACAACATCAGCTTTGATGCCAAATAAATAACGATGCCAACAATTAAGTAAATACTCATAATGCAGTTAGTATACGTTAAAATCAACTATGTACAGCACATGAAACATATTCAGTATTTCATAAAAATGAGTTTAAGAGGATAACAGATCTTAACACATAACACAATACATTACACAAATTGAGGCTCAGAAAAAAATTCTATAATAAAAAAAATAGCAATCACATCAGTCTAAATCTTATGTTATGGCAGCTGAGTTGAATGGTAAATAACATTGTTAATGATGCTATTTGACGAAATGATCACCTAATTGCTTCTCCATGTTGCCTTTGTTGATTAAAAAAAAAAAAAATGTCATCTGTTATCCCCAGCCAGATAGCTTCACAGTTTAGCCTCACTGATAACAAGCCATCTCATCCACCATGTTCACCCTGGTGTGTGTGTTTTTCAGTTCTTTATTCTATTATCTCTAAAGATGCACCTTAACAGCATCAGCCTGCTGTTTAGGTGCAATGCTCAAGCTCCCCTCCCAATACATCATAGCTCTACAGTAACAACATAAATAATATTATTATAAACCTGTAAGGCAGCCCAGCCTTAGGGGACCTGTGCTCTGTGGCTCTGATATGTTGAGTCATACTCCCCCACCCCCTCTCTAGTGATTAACTTACTAACTCTATGTCATTGAGATAGAGGCTAGCGGGCCCATTGCGTGCAAACACACTGGACCCCCTGTGGCCCGTCGTGGTGTAATCAGGCAGAAAATCAGACCTACATGTAATTCATGAATCCTCAGGACTGTGCTCCCACTTTCAATCTCAGTGATACATTGCTATACATGCACGAGCTCACACACAGTCACACATTAAGTGCATTTGAATGATTTATTAATGTCCACTAGACTAGACAAAGGCACATAAATAGTAAAGGTGTGGTGTGACAGATTTACACAGCCAAGACGTATGTCCCTCTATTTCCCCCGCTTTGTTTTTCTTTGGTGACATACACACATACAAAACACACACATATACACACATGTCACTTGTAGGACTCAAGCAAGCCTTGACAGCTTAAAACATTAACCTTAAGCATCAATTATACATGTCTAAAAACCATCCATATTCCTACATCAATCTGAAACAAAAGCCACATCAATGTTATGCCTAACAGTAATTGTCCATTTACTGGCAATCTCCCAAACAAATCAGTAATACGTTTTACAGAACATGAAAAGGATTGACCTAACCACTTTATAACCAAGTCCTTCTAACAGCACATTGAAAAATGAGAAGAAAGTAAATCACATTACTCTTGAGGTTAATGCTCAAATTTGTCCTCACAAATACTGAAGGCCAACCTCCACTTACAAAACACCCGTCATTTTTCCTTAGCCGCAGCTTTTTCGGTTCTACCAAACCCAGTGCAATATGTACATTATGGAATATAAATGACTAATATAAGATCTTTATATGGGGTTAATTCCAGTGTTTTGACTTTAAACATCAATGCATGTTGAGACTAAAAACAGAAAGCAAGTTAAGAAGTTCATTAGTGACAGCAGTAATAAAAAATCTGATAGGAAACAATCAGTGGAAGTGGATGTACACACACTGTCATTTAAATATTGATTCCTCTGGCTTTTGTTTTGAAAAATCAATATGAAATGTATAAGTAAAAAAATAACGTGAAATCAGTGCTTGTAAAATGCTTAATTGGGATCAACGGATATCAGTTAGTCTTGGCGATATGGATAAATGCCAATCCAAATAAAGGCAATGACAAAGGGAACATCTTTATAGAAATGGGCCAGTCCATATAAAGATTTCCTCCCAAAACAACCACTCAAACCTGAAATTGACTGACTGAAACAAAGAAGAGTTGGTCAATATGAAATGTAATTGACTGGAGAAAAGAAATTGCCTAAATGTCATTTTTAATCAATAGACAATTTCCCCTGGATAAGTAAGGGTCAATAGATATAGATGATTCAATCAATGGTAATTCCCTAAATGTTTCATTCTTGTAATAGTTACATTATTTATAAAATAGACCTCACTCAGACCTCCCCCCCCCACTGGAGATCCCGCTCCTCTTAGATCTCTCCATAGCTCATATTTAAATCACCGCACTAGACCTCCGTCGTATAATACAGTCTCTGAAGGGATTAGAGCAAAATGAAGTAAAACATCTTCTTCTCAAAAACTTCCCGTCGCGCAACACATCAGTCTCAGAGTTCAGAGGAGACACTGATGGGATTGTGCGGACCTCCCACTCCGCCTCCTCCCAATTCAACATGAGCCACTTTAAGTTAATGAAGAGAGAAGAAGCACGGCGCCCAGAGTGAACCAAGCCACCTCAATTAAAACTTCAAACAACCCCCGCACGAGCGTGACGACAAAGCTTAATATATGATTGAGTACAGTTCTGCCTCCTCTGATTTGTATCCAACATTCACACAAGAAGAAATATTTAAGCAAAGATAGCACATTTCGAAGGTCATATCAAGCCATAAAGAAAATCCAATGACCTTTAACCTGTGCCACATTTTAAATATTCATGATTTAATATAGTCAAATCCCTACAAAAATATTCAATTTCCGGGGATGTTAAAGTGAAATTACATTTCCTGTCTGTTTCTGGGGCCGGGACAGCCAGGTTACGGCCCCCATTAGACGAAGGATGAAGGATCTTCCTCAAGAATACTCAAACAGGTAGTTGGATGAGGATCTTTTGAACCGAGAAGAGACATGGCCTTTTGGCTTTCCCCAACTCGGATCACAAAACGGCATCCCCTATTCTGGAAGGCATTAAGTGTCATGCTCAAGGACATTTTAGTAAAGCGTTCACATGCCACCCTGGTCCTCCTTTTCTGAGCATGTGGAGGCAGTCCAGATGGAATTTAAACATGTATTTAACTTATTTAGAAAAAGGTGGGGGTAACGGGACAGGCGCAAAGCAGTGTTAACAAAAAGGATACATGTCAGAGAAATTAGGATACTTTAAAAAGTTGTGTCTACAGTAAAAGCACACTTGTTGTCAGAGCCATAACTTGATTGTTTCACAGAGATTTACACATTCATTTTGACTTACGTTTTATTTATGTATCTTTCTATTTCCATGGAATAAATGTATAAGTCAAAGATAAAGGACGACTAAAATACTTGTAACTTTCCTCACCTATCAAAGTGCTTCAGGCCTATTTCTCTACTTATCAATGGGTTAATTGCATATAGCAACAGGGACTGCTAATAGCTAATTCAGCACATTTTGAATCGGGCCTGTATGCCAACATATTATAGCCCAAAGCCTAACTTACTGAATATTTGGCAGCATTATACTGCCTTCACCTTAGTACGTTTGAGGTGGATGTAATTGTATTTTAGCAAGACAGTAGTCGCCAAGCTATAAGCCTGGTCTTCCATTATTTAGCAGGCGACTCCTGCAACATTTATTTATTTACACTACTTAATCATTTATTTCCCTTTTTAGCGAACCTACAGTAAAGCTCCCTGGTTATTGACTACATCGATGTGGGCTCATCGCCAAAGCGTATTCGTGCCGAGGCTCCTCCACTGCCTCGATAAGTTCCCCAAACAATAATTGCTTTTACAGGACAGAGGGAGATGCAGTGTGCACTCGCTTAGCATGAGGGACTTTCCCCAGAAGACACTCCTCTCCACAGCCACTGTCTGTGCTCTGCTGGCTGCTCGCCTAATTAAAGGTCAGTTAGCTAGCTGGGTGCCAAAGCAGCGTAAACACATTTTAAGAGAAATGCCACTCAATGGCGCAACTCATTGGAAGTTTGTGAACATCGAATGCTCGTCCCTTCGACTCAAAATCGAATATCACTCTACAGTATAGGTGAGGCTTGTGAGAGGTAATGAGCTGGTGCTGCTGTGACTGCTCCGTGCCTCTCAGCTGTCAGAGCAGTTTAAAGTTGAGATATGAGCCTTTTTGGCAGGGTAAAAGGATTTAAGCCTGGAGTGAAGGTTGTTTGAGGATACAGTCGTTCATCTAACTTGTGTTTTCTTTCCCCCAGTGAGCATGACTTGGGTGAGGATGACATCTACGACTGTGTGCCATGTGATGACGATGGGGACGACATCTATGAGGACATCATTAAGGTGGAAGTACGACAACCCATGGTGAGAATAGTTTCGCAATCCCTGCCATGCCCTGTCATTACTTTAAAAAAGTAAAATAGTAATGATTATATTTTCCTCAAATTTGGAATATGATGCTTGCTAATGTGTGTGAATAAAGGGTTGTATTTCTTAGTCACCTTATGATGGTCTACCTGGTGACCTCCAGTCAAATGACTCAAGTCAGATTTGAATTTTCGACGTCAAATCCATCACTTTAGGCCTGACTGAAAAGAAATCAGAAATGACTCACCTAAAACGAACATACTTGCAAATACCTTCGCTCATATCCAAACATGAATACATTAGGTGTGTAGAAAGTGTGCCACAGGACATTTAATTCCCCTTCATTTCCTGAATCAACTATCAATATTGCTGTTCAATCATTCTCGTAGACACATCATTAGTTTGAACCATCCAATGGCATCCAAGGAAGTTGCAGGAGCACACCAGAAGGACTCAAGTGAAAATACTGAGAGCCATTTGAAAAATAATAATACCAAAGATCATTTCATTTTGGTACAAAAACCACACCTAACAACTTAGTCTTGATTTTAGACCAAATTTTGAATTGCAAATGAATAATTTGGTATCAACTCTGTCTGTTAGACAACCCTTATTACCAGGAATGATTCAATGAAAAAGTAGTGCTTGGAAAAGGAAACACACTTCCTCCCACTCACCATAGCATTTGCATGATGTGATATCTCTTGACGCGCTCTGATCTTTTAACACAACCGGTGATGAATGTGACCTCTGACATGCGCTGCTTTGCCTTTCCCCATGCTGCAGATCAGATACATGCAGGTGAGTGCCGCTGTGCTTGTGACTCACCCCACCCTGTCAGTTACCTCCCTCTAACACTTCATTTCAAACAAACTCATGGCCTCCCAAGAGAATGACCAGTTAGATTATTGACCCGTGCCCCATCTGGTTTGAAGTCTGACTCGGGGCCCAGTGGAGAGACTTGTGACTTCAGCTCGGTGACGGCAGTGTTAAATGAGGTCACCGAGGACCACCAGCTGATGAAATCCAACCTCAGAGCACCAGAGAAATAAACATATATCTGCTGGCTTTCAGCCCTGATTTGGAATGGTTGATAACAAAGTGGAATAAGGCTTACATCGCTACAGTGTTAGCCCCAGATGTTTCTATTATCTGCACTGATTATCTGTCAAATGTGTTCCAGATGGCCTAGCTTGTTATTCCACAGTTGGGTTGCTCATGTCACTCCCACAACATTTTGAAATCTGCATAGAAATGGAGCTGAAATCTATACGTTTTGGATATGCATTCCAGTATGTTTTCCTTTCAAAGAAACACATGTTTATGCATATGTACATATCTTCCTACATGGAGGCTGACTCAGACGTCAGGTCTATTGAGAAATGCTAAATGTATATACGTTTGTATCTTTTCCGCTTCTTCCACCTCCCCCTCACAATGTGTCTGCCTGCATGGCTATGACTTAAAAACCCTTTATTCATCTACATATTCATAAATATAACTTATGTATAGCCCAGGCATTCAGTGAGAACAAATGCTAACACACTTCCCTTTCCCTCCAAAGTCTTCACCAATTCACTTTACTCTAGCCAGACATATATCAGTCACTATGGGTAACATTTTTACTAGGCTCAAGTTGATTTGGAGATCATATCGTCTTCATTTTAACACACTTTCTTTCTTACTGTTTTCTTTTGTTTGTAAAGCTCAGTCAAACCTTAACGACAGCACTTTATTTGGACTTATCTGTTCATGCACAGATGACTTTTGAATGGATTTTCCCAATGCTTCCCATTAATTTCTAGACAGTAAGAGTACCATTTAGCAAATCTTATCAATTGTATGCCAATGCCTCCCTGGAAGGCGTTATTGATTCATAGATTATCCCGTTGAAATAAAGCAGAACAGACTCTTGAAACCAGCTCGGGTCTGGTAATCCATCACTTTCAACATTAGGTCCGCATTCATTTTTGTCAATGTTACATTATGACTTCATGGTGAATTGATTGGAAAAAAGTCTGCACTGCACTATCTCGTACAAATAATAGCCTTTGATGGATTACACAACTCAAGCCATTTTCAAGAGAGTGCTAATAGACTCAATAACGTTTGGAAAGAAATTGGAACCAATGGCCGACTGGTAAAGCAGATGAAAAAATTGCAACAGCACAGTTTTAACAATGTGAAGCTTTCATAGTATGTGAGACTGAAAACATAAGATGAAACAATTATGATCCTTTTTTGAAAAACATGTCACACATTTAGACAGACATTCAATCAGAAACTGCCTAGCTTGAACTCAATTTTGCAAAAATCACAAAAAAAACAAGAAATACAATCATTAAAGTTGGAAAAATGTAGGACTTACAATAGTAGGCAAAATAAATACAATTGTATTAATTATTGGAGATAATTCATTATCCAAAAGCATGCAGTGTACTTGTCCTGATACATTATGCTTAATTGTCTCCGATAGAAGATGGGAATGACAGAAGAAGACAAAAGAAATTGCTGCTTAGTAGAGATCCAGGAGACTGAATCAAAGTACTACAAGACTTTAGAGGACGTTGAGAAGGTGAGTCTCACAAAATGAATGTCGATATGTGCACATACATCCGAGTGTTTTCATAAATGTTCATTTGTATTCTGGCACATGCAAGGTGGCATGAGAGTTTCCTTTTTGTCACTTCTTCTTTGTTGGTGTCTCGGGGCCATGGGCCGGGTCACAGCATGGAAATGGATTCATTGGGGAGCAGAAATGTCACAGGAGCTGATCGATAGGGTTATTATTGGCTCGGGAGACACTGATCCCTGGGGCTTTAAGTATAGACCTGCACATCACTGGAGCAAGGACATACAAAACACACACATGCACAGATACACACACACACACACACACACACACACACACACACACACACACACACACACACACACACACACACACACACACACACACACACACACACACACACACACACACACGTACTTGCAACCAGTATTGGGAAAGTTCCACAAAAAAAAAATCCACTACTCACACTTGACCAGGTTGGGGTGTAATGGGATACCTGGAATTACGTTTTTTGTAATCAGGATACAAAAAAAGGTAACTGTATTACTTTACAGTTACAAAAAAAAATCATTACAATTTTTAAATACATTTCTAACTCAACAATTGTACAATCTGATTCACACACTGCAATATGCACATTTTTACATATCTTTGTTATACTGTATATTGTAGAATATACACATTTTTACTATAATCCCTGATATTTACACAAAAACATTCATATTTAATTTGTGTTGGATTATTCTTTGGACACTTTTTTACTTGACCTTCTTATGTTTGTATACATGTTTTTAATTTAATCTAAAATAGCTGAGATTAAACTGTCACAAAACCCAATCTCCCTTAAACAAATCAAGTTCTCTGGTTGTGATTCCCACTATGTATGCACAAAAAAGTACCTGTAAACGTTTTAACTGGTTGGAAATGTGGGCATTTTTTTGTATATAATGCAGAAAGAAATCTACACAATACAATGCAAGTAATCGCAAAGCACCATCGTCTGCACACTTTCCAGTCCATCCAATTTATTCTAGCGCTTCAAATATCTGGTCCAGCAAACATAATATGGATCATACCACAAAATGTGTATGCAGGTTGATTTAATTGACTTTGTATGGGTGCTGCTGCTGCTGCTGCTGCTGCTTCTCTAGGTTCTAAATCTAACGACACTAATGTGCCAAATGATTCGAGTGGGTGGATGATGAAAGCATTTTCACAGCTGGATGGCAGAACCTGCAGAATGCTCTGATGTTGTTCCTCTTTCACTGATTTATGTGCAAAATAATACGGGAAATGTGTGCATTATTATGTTCTCTTGACTTTGTTTACATATTTGATATCGACTTGAATATCACTAAGTATTCAAATAGCGCTCCGTTCATTTAGTGATACTTGCATTTGGGTACTGAATACAGTTTTTAGCAGATAATTGTATCATAATACATTTCAGCCCTGCACATTACATATTCTTATAAAACGGACAAGTCAAATCAAGCAATCTGATTGGTTCTTAGCCGTGATATACTGAGCGTATACCACGGGTAGAATTGTAAGTTACTTTTCACAACAAGTCAGTATCCCTCCGCGTCTGAGAAAAACAGTATACCAGGGTATACCAGTATACCAGGGTTGTCGACCCTCAGCTTCGCGTCGGGCCGAACCACGCCCCTTAGCTGTGATATAATGAGCATATACCACGGCCTGTCGTGAGCTATTGCTTAAATATACAACCCCTAACATTTCAATGAGATGCTAACCTTGCATACTTCTCAAAAAGTCATGCATATATTTGCCTCGCTAGTATGTTGTTTACCTACCCATCACATTCTCTTTGTTTCTTACTGTGTAACAATAAATAATACGGGTATATTGTAGGGCTGCTCAATTTATCGTATTTTAATCGCAATTACGATGTTGGCTTGCAACGATTACGAAAACAACGTAATCGAAATAAAACGATTTTTTTTTTTTTTTTTTGTATTGGTATTTCTGTTGAATTAAACTTAAAGTTCAGGGTAATCAACTGTTAAACACATACTGTTCAAACATTTTTTTTAAATAAAAGGATGTTTTCAAAGTAAATGGATAATCGTTTTTAATGATCGTGATATCAATTATTGGACCAAATAATCGAGATTATGATTTTTGCCATAATCGATCAGCCCTAGTATATTGTAGTTACACTTCATGTAAAAACCGAAGAATAAGTCTAACCCTAACCCTACAGTTCTATTTGTAAAGTACAGAGAAAAGACGACTAAAATGTCCATCCCTGTAAAACAGCGCGCTCTCAGTCATAAACTCTCCCACTTACAACATCTCTCTGTGCTAATGTTCCTTTGTTGGCATCGGTGCTGCTAACACATCACTTTCCGCGTTGACAGATTGCATCCTCGAATTTGATGGAGCGCCACAAATCATGCGCTCCACTAATTTCATTAAACTAAATGTGCATCCTGTGTATCCCGCCTCGGACCAACGCGAGACTAAATGAGAATAAACAACCCTCTTGTGATCGGAGGACTCGTCAAGCTTAATTGGGTTGGGGTTAATAAAGGCTCATTCCTTCATTGCTTCTTAGTTGATCTATTTGTTATTGTTATGATGATGGAAAGTGACAACCATGAAACGACTTGGGAGAAATAATAAGCAGGTTCCTCTTGTTGAAGCATTCGTGCAGCAGGGGGAAGAACTTTATCCTGATATTAAACACATACATTTTTTACAGTGTAGCTTGGTATTGATTTTGTTGTTGCTGCAGTTAACTTTAAGGTTGTCCTGGCCTTCAAAATAATCTTTACATGTCTGCTAAAAGCTTTGCCAGAAGTTGATGACATTTTACCAATACAGTTTTTAACATAAAAAACTGAAACAGAAGTTTTTGAAAGAGTGACTTCACTTATATTTGTTCTTTTGTATTTCTCTTTAGAACTACATGATCCCGTTGAAGCAAGTGTTCACCCCACAGGAAATGGAGGCTATCTTTGTCAATCTTGAGGTAAGAAACCGCCGAAGCAGAACAAAGTGGTGTCTAAACATCACGCCTGGATGTGTCTCAAATCAAGTGAATAATTCAATGTGTGTACAGATGGCTGAATGAATGGCAGGATGTGATGTATATACAGTATGTATATTAAGGGATAACAGTTTGCAAAATGCATGCTCTGATGTCACAGTTTCATGTTGCCACCGCAGTGGGGGAAACAAAATATTCACTCTTTTCTCATTTGTTTTGAAACGCTTGTCAGTTGCTCACTGGTTATTGCTGTACAACCTGGTCAATAATCAACTTACTACACAAACAAATGTTTAGTATTGTGAATTATCTTAAATTCGTAAAGGAACTTTAACTGAATTTAACCAGATGCTTGAATTGTTAAACAATCGGAAAAACTAATCACAAATGTTATAATTGTTAAATAAAGCCAGCAGTATCTTTCAACTACCTGTGTTTAGCGGATAACAATTGATGAACCAACAGCAGTTTAAAAAGAAAATTCTTAATTTAACTTCGACACTTGCCAAGACATACATTAGACCCTAACAAAGATGAGTTGACTATCGTAGCATTAGAAACAAAATAGCAGCAAATATTACAAAAACACAAATGTATCCATCTCTTAACTTGAGTTACTCTACTGTATCAAAATGAATCAGGAATGGAATTAATCTGCAGATGTTCAAAACGAGAACGAAAACACTTTTTGTGCCGCAGCAAAAGTCAAACTGTAGCCTGGAACAGACTCGCTAAGGTTTGTCTTAGACCAGCCGATTGCAGGACTTCACTGCCTGGCTGAGAGGAGTAGGAGTAAGCAGTCCAATCTGTATTAAAGAGTCCATAAAATAGGTCTTTCCAAAATTGTAAATCACAAGAGCATACAGTCAGCCCAAAAAATATTAGGCTGATGTGTCCAGTGGTTTGTAGGATTAACTGCAGACAGACACACACACACACACACACGCACGACCAACCAACCACAGTGTCTCCCCACAGGCTTACGTATGGCGAAGATAATTAGACTGCATTGGACTAGGACGACTGCAATCATTTGAATCATAGGGCATACCAAGGCAATATGCAAGGAACGTGCTGTAGCCTGCTGAACCTTTAAGGATGAATACATGAATGCATACCTAATGTTTTTAAAAGGTTTTTTTAAGCTTCTTCTTGCCCCTGTTGAACATGAGAGATTTTTTTTTTTTTACTTATATAATTATTATTATAAGAAAGAATATTTAAATATATATATAAATATTATTATTGTTGTATGTTTTGTTTCTGACGTGTTCAATAAATTGACTAAAACATGTTTTTTTTAAATCCGTACATCCTAGGCCATTTACAGTGTGTATATCTATACGTAGAATTATTGTCTTGGTGAACTTAACCTCACATTTTAGCTGATGGCATTGCCAACGGTTGTTACTTTTATGTGCTTCTAGGGGTTACAAAGACTTTTAAAAAGCTATATTAATGCAGTTCTTTCACCCTTAGAATGGGTAAATTCTAATATTGTGTCTGTTGCTCACTCAGGATGTAATCAAAGTCCACTCCGCCCTCCTACGAGCCATAGACCTGAACATGTTGAGCGGAGGAAGCGGACTGGGGAAGATCTTCCTCGAATTCAAAGAAAGGTAAGTGTCCTGAAATGTGTCAGGTTTTAGACATATGCAAAAGCTGCTCTTTTTTGGGTTCATTGTGTTAAAAAACAACCTTGGTTGGGAGCAAGCGGCAAGAGGCCGCAACATGTTACGTATCATGATGAGTATCCACAGATCTGTCGGGGGATTGCTGGGATTAGTGTTCAAAGAAGAAGTCGATTAAAACAAAACACGTAGAGCTGAAAAGCTGAGGGAGCATGTAACCAATTGTTCCCCATTCAACCATAACAGCCAAAGTAAATCCACTCAAGACTGCGTCCCCTATCACAGTTATATTCCTTTACAGTGTTGTCTCCACTTTCACTGCCACATTATTAGCCAAAGTTTCATGTTCCTCAAACACATGACACAATCTCAAAATGCATTAGGAATAACCGGGAAATCAACTGACTTCAAGTGTTTGTTGAAATCAGGTTTTCAAGTGCAGCCACCTGCTTTATCTGCTCTGTATCCAGATTGGAACAAATCATTTTCATTGGAAAGAAGTTTAAATTATACTGCACAAACTTTTGTATCTATTTATTTGGTATTATTATTGCATTTTGTTCTGGAACAGCATTTGTATCCTCCATGCTCCACAAACCTTAAAAGAACAAACTCATACCACAGTACTCTAAAATGGCAAATCAGCTTTATAGGTATAAGATTGTTCGTTGTTGAGCAGAATTGATCTAATCTATTTTAAAAGCCATCCACCCATGTGAAGGACACAGGTTCAAATCCGACATGTGACCATTTTCCGCGAGTCATCCCCTTTGCATCCACCTTTCAAAACTGTAGCTCCCATCAAGGCACTGCTTGTCCCCCCCCAAACCAAAACAAGAAAAAGTATATACATGAAAAAAAGAAAACATTTGTGGGAGTAAAGTATTCCCTCTTAAATCGTACATATTGCTCATAAAGTGGATGACAGGCTTATAAAACAGTTCCACTTCTTTTACAAAGTTATATTAAAGGACTTTATTGGAGACACAAAAATGTTATAGGAAGGATATTTCTGTGCTGCGGAGATTAGAAAACTCAGGGAACCGTGTAAGCCGAGGTTTATTGGTGAGCAGGGCTTTCTCTCAGATGGATCTTCATCTGGCCCAGCTGCTGAGCAGCGTGTGGATAATTTGCATCCCTGAGGGGAGCAGTGATTTGCCTTCCTGCTGGTGCGAGTGAGGCTGCTTCATAGGTAATGGTAATGATGGCGATGATAGGCTCTGGCCCTGGGCACGAATCCACACACAGCCATGGATATGCCACTCTCCTCCAATGACACACCCATTACTGCAAGAGTGAGTCACACGTGTGTGTGTGTGTGTGTGTGTGTGTGTGTGTGTGTGTGTGTGTGTGTGTGTGTGTGTGTGTGTGTGTGTGTGTGTGTGTGTGTGTGTGTGTGTGTGTGTGTGTGTGTGTGTGTGTGTGTGTGTGTGTGTGTGTGTGTGTGTGTGTGTGTGTGTGTGTGTGTGTGTGTGTGTGTGTGTGTGTGTGTGTGTGTGTGTGTGTGTGTGTGTGTGTGTGACACATATTTTTTCCCTCCTCTTTCCAAGCGGAGACAGGCAGTCGGCGTATTTCTCTGGTCGGCGTCAGTTTGCATAGGTAATACTCTCGTCCCACGCCTCTACCCTTAAGCCTAGAGGGCCGTGTAACGCAGAGTTAGTGTGACACTACAGACTCCATTCCTACTAATCGACAGAGGCAGGCGCATACTCTCTCCCTCTATCTTACACACGCATGCACACACTCCTTCTGCATCTCCTTCCTTGTTGTAGCTCATCTGACTCTCTCATCTGATGGAGCCTTTGGTTGGAAATGTTCATTTGCACGCAATCCCAGATAAGGTCCAGTAAGCCAAAGGTCCCTGTAAAGGACTGGGCGGATGCCTCATACAAGCTGAAAGGATGCACATGAAGAGAGGGAAACTGGGGAAATCCTGAAAGAGATTTAAGGAGAAATAGTAGGTTTTGCAATTATATCACCTTTACTTTAGGGGTTTTTAGGCCTTTTTGTTATGGTCCTTAATAAAAACTAATCCGGCCCAACATCTTTTGTTTTTTAATTCAGTACTTGCAAAGTATTTCTACTATAACTCCACTTTTTGACATGAAGTACATTGAACCTGAACCTTACATCCACATGGGATTATTGAACATCAAAACAAATTACCTGAATCTTCGTCAATAACCTCCCCCATTCCTCTGGGGAGACTTCCCACGAGATTTTGACACTGCTGGGGATTTGCCCCCATTCATCCAGAAGAGCATTTGTCCTGTTGTGACTGATAAGGCGATGAGGCCTGGCTTACAGTTGGCGTTATAATGCATCCCTAAAGTGTTGGACAGGGTGGATGTTGGGGCTCAGTGCCAGTAAAATTCTTCCACTCTAACCTGGGAAAATCCATGTCTTCATCGACCCAGCTTTGTGCTTGGAGACAGAGCCATGATGAAGGAAACAGTTGGCATAAAGACTGAAGTAAATTACCATTAATATTTCTAGTCATTTGAACTAAGAGGACCAAAGCTTTTAAAAGAGCCCAAGACCAAATAAAGACCTGTAGTCAATGGGGTTATTTGGTAATGAGCTCAACCTCCTATCTCTGACAGAAATATGTAACATTTCCCTTCTATTCCTTCACTGATGACATATCGCTCATTGTTAATATTTACCTCTAGCGACATTCTCAGGAATGGGAAGCTGGGTTATTTTAAGACCGACGGTTCATTAGATTTGCAGATTCTGTGCGTCACAGGCTTTGACTCTGCGTGTGATTGACATGTACGCCGGCCTCATTATGAGCCACCGCAGTGTCTTGCGATAAGCAACAGTTACCAGGGGATTTGGACCTTCGCAGCGCCGCTCTCATCAGGCATCTGGGCGATTTTCCTGAGGACCTGGCTTGGCATAATTAACTCTGTTATCTATGCTTGTAAGTAGCTCTGACCTTTACAACAATGTGCTTGTTTCGCCTTCTTTCTCACGTTGGTGGGAAAGATGAAAAGCTTTTCCCTTTTTTATTCTATTTGTCGTCAAACTAAATGCCACGCTGAAAATGTCACGGGTTTATCTCAACTACTTCTCAATTCTTAAACAGCCCAGCTGAATGGAAAAGTGTGCTCAGGAGCAGCTCTAGAAAACTGAATGGGCATCTGAGTGCCCTCTTGTTGATATCCTCATTTGCGACATTCCCCAACTCATTTCCGGAGTAATCTGGCTTCCTGATATCCCCGCTCTGCCTAATCATGGCTGCACTTTGAGCCTCTTTATCGGAGGTCTTTGCTTCATGTTCTCCTCCATTTGCTGTGTGCTGGATACGTTGAGTGGAGGTGAGGGGGTTCCCAATGCCATGTGTCAGAGAATATTAGGCGGCTCCACAGTCTGTCACTTCTGGTTTGCTTGGAGATTGGCTCGGCTCGCAGGACTTTACGAGGACGGGGGTTGAAGTTCCCAGAGCGCCGTTTCTCAAAATGGCATTTTCTGTGAAATAACATGCACCACAGCGTCCTTATTATGAAATAGACCTGCCAGCACAGCAGGGCCATATCACTGCTGCTGAAGAGAATACAAGCACGTTTATTAATGCACCAGCAAACTCTCTAACCCAACGGGGAACTGTCTGAAACAACTACGCCGTTTAGAGGCTACTGGGCAGCTTCTGATTTTCCTTATAACCACGCCTGTTTGCACACATTCTTTTTCAAATACAGACTTCTGCAGGTTTTATAGTGTCATAAGAGAAAACTTGCCAATCTGGTCTACTTGGGGAAAAAGTCAAGGTTCCCTGGGGATTAAAGCTACTCTTTATGAACGGGTCCCAGTTGTGTTTGTGTGGTGCTAACAAAACTAGCAAAAGCACGAAAGAGGTAGGTAGAGATGCAAGGCAAGGCAAGGCAAATGTATTTATATAGCACTTTTCAACACAAGGCAATTCAAAGTGCTTTACAAAAAATGAAAGACATTAAGAATCAAGTAAGTGAACATGAATGTTATTCAATTTCTAAAAAAACTGGCCCTTTGCAACTATTTTACGAGGAAGGAAGTCATTCAACACTTTTGTTGGACCACTGTCCACCAAATATATTATGATAAGTAACACTCTGAAAGACGGACTAACTAGAGACAACTGGGAAAAGAGTGGGGAGATAAATAAGTCTTTCTTATTAAGTCCACACACTGATGAATATATACGAACAATATTAGAGGTAGCCTTCGTAAACTATACTAAAGTTCTTTTAGAAGAACATTCCTTAAGCTTTATTTTGTTCTCGCTTATTTCCTTTAATGTTCCCTTTTATATATTTCTAGGATGTGTTCATGCCTGTAATACCTTGCTTCCCTTTTACTGCTACCATGGTTCCCCCAATGACAACAGAAGCTTGAGTTCTTTGCATTGGTTTCCTGATAACTTACTGTGTGACGAGTGTCTCTTAAATATGACCTTGGATCTTCCCTACGCTTCATATTCCACCCGCTGCCTTATAATGGATCAAGGCCCCCATTCATCTCAATCACTTTGTCGTCCTGGATGGACAGGAGCTGATGGGAGCTGTCTCTCTGTGTGTGGATCAAGTCTTAATCAGGAGCTTATTAGCCCAGGGCCAGTTTAACCAGGCTGAGAGCCCCGCTACAAGAGGGCTGTAGTCAGAGCTCAGCGGGGGCTCCAGGGACGCTCCAGGGATCATCGCTGTGGTTCTCTGTAGAGAAGACGATGATCAAGACATGATGGGTCCTTCAAGAGGAAGATTTTCTTTCATTGTTGAGAATTCCACCTCTGGTGAAACATGCGATGATTGACACTCTTAACATTGACCATAAAGACATTCCTCACAGGTGCCATATTGTGTTTTTTTAGCAGTTGAGTTTAAGATGCAAACATTTAAAAATCTATATACGACTGGAATAGCACAATGCCGTTTCAAGTTGTGAAAAGCATTGCATATATCTGCCCTATGAGTCAGATCTGCTTCATAATAGAATGGGTTCTTCCTTGGCCCATACTACACCCTCCTACCAAGTCTCATGAAACTCAGGCGTGTAGTTTTTCTTTATTATTGCTGACAAGCGGAGAAACCAACAGCCAATTGTTTTTATTTTTCCTTGGTGTGGGTAGCCATACATCAGTTATGCTTCTTTAAAAATCTTAAATTAAACTTAAAATTCACCACATAAATGTAGCAGGGAGAGGATGAATTGATATGAAGTTGTACTCCCACTGCTTCATCAGAGCCGTTTGCAGTCCTCTTGTCTGCCTCACAGATCTATCAGAGGCCTGATTAGACTTCAGGGTGCCAGCTCTCTGCACCGCTCGAGACTCAGATTAAGAGACCGGAGTGCCAACTCCACCGGAGGGGGGGGTGTTGGGTTTAGCACTTCACCAGCCGTGCCAATGCCCTACTTTGACTCAGCGAGTGAGCAGGAGGAATGTGTGCCTCTTTGCAGTGGCATCCTCCAGGCAGGATGACTTTGAACCCCTTCCCAACTGAACCCACAGATCTGTGTCAGCGTCCCATTGTAGTGTCGAATGAATACAGCTCTCATTTCCACACTGCTCCAAATTAAGATTTTTTTTTTCCCGCCTCACACGCTGATAAGAGGAACTCTGCAAAGCAGCTGATATTAGACAACGCCTTTCATTAGCAATCTGAGATTACAACAAGAGGAGGCCGCCCCTCCAAATATTGCCCTGGGATCAGAATCTGGTCATTACTTATTCATGGTATTCACGTATACTCCTAATCACACCACATTTATTAGCATATTCATTTAGCCTTTCCTCTACAGTGCCAAATGACTCTCAGGCTGACCTCTGAAATTGTGTTTATTAATCTTTACATTAATGTGCCGTACATTGCCGAAAGGCTGATTGTGGACTCAAACACTAATCAAATGTTCCTCAATGTTTTTACAAAGATATGATTTATATTCCAACCTTTTGAAAAGAGCCTCATTAGTCCTTATTAAGCCTCATTTGTAGATTTTTAGCCATATGCTCGGCTGGAGATGCTTTTATGAGCTGACGTGTCTTCATTAGTTCCCGTACTCGCAGAGAACAAGCTGAAAATATCTGAATCATAATCCCAGCAGTGGATTTCTCTTTACGGACATGAATGTTTCATCTTTTGGAGTGCGAATATACGGTTGCAGAGGGGCCGTCTGGGAGTAAAAGTAGTTAACGGCTTAAAAATGTATTAATCAGCAAGCCAGAGAGACTGTGAAAAATACTTTGAATTGTTGATAGTTAGATCATATTGCTTATACAACTTTCTGTACTTGTGAAACACCGTCTAGTGTGCCCACCTTGGCAAACACATTCCTAAGGTAGTGCACAATTCACCAGTTTTCTTCTTATTTCTGTGTGTTTTCAAATGTTCCTCTGTGGCAGGAGGTCTTTTTGGGTTTAGATCTTGATATGCTTTTATTTGGACACAAAAGAATACTTCAAAATACATAACAATTGCTTGAAGCAGCTGAAAAAGCTTTCAGAGCGAGCTTCAGGTCTTTAACCCGGTCCCTCTTGCTCAATTCATGTTGATGTAAACTAGAAAGTGGGTTCCTAATTGGTCACTGTACATTTCTCATGTTTTTAAAAATGCTGTGCTATTGCTTTTATTTAACTCATGCTGTGTGAGTAGGGAACTATGTTAAAAGCTCTCTCCACTAACAAAAACAACATGAGTGTTCAGTCGATATGCACAGTATACTATAAAAAGGTACTGCAAAAAAAAACAATGAAATCAGGGAGGATGTGGACGACGACATTACAACATAGTTTCACTTGTATTTATAAAACTACATTATTTTTTCCTAAGATTATATTTATGAAATAAGAAGAAACCGATCATATACCTTTAGTTTTGTTTGGCTTTTTTGCTGAAGATTTATGAAAATATGATTTTGGTGTGCCCACCTCACTGTCCAATCTTGTTTTGGAAACACAATGATCGACCAAATTGTGATTTATGGCACATAATAAACAGTCCTGGCATAATGAACCACTTTCATGCATGACTTTTATTTGTAGTGTTCCCTCCCTACAGTACGTCCCATGAAGGGCGATGAGATGTGACAGTGTATTTAGAGTAACGGTGTATTTAGATTAACGGTGTATTTAGAGTAACGGCTGTTTTTGACTTGTGTCCTTCCCCAGGTTGTTGATCTACGGTCTTTACTGCAGCCACATGGAGAACGCACAGAAGACACTGGACGAGCAAATAGCGACACGAGAGGACGTCAAGATTAAAGTGGAGGTAACGCCCTTCACCTGTGACATCCCACTGATTGAGTGCATTGCTGTGAAAATGATAGATCACAGTGTGAACACAGGCTTCTATTTCAGACTGAATACTGATTCGTGAGCAGCTAGGATTAGCATCTTGCAAACGGACCTAAAACCTGGCTTAATGTGGAATGGGACAGGGGCTTTAATGACAAATAACACCTTACAAAAACATTATAAGCCACAAGACAATAGGTGACAATAAAAATGTTCTTCCACCTCCAATATAATTAAACCTATGTAGGTTATTTCCTTCTTTTTTTTTTTTAAACATTAGGTTCCTATATTTACTAAATGGCCAATAAATCCTTTAACTAAGGACAGTTAGGAAGTGTATGCAATTTATGCAACCATTTACATGTTTGCACTTTACAAATGGCTACAGAAAATGACATATCTTACAACATCAAGTATGAAATTCTAATTTGCTGTTGAATAAATTAAGACATTGAATAATTAAGGACATAAATAAATGTATAAATGTGATCCAAGTGGTCCGTGGTCATGCACAAATTGAGATAAAATCAGAGAGGCAAATAATCTCATTTGCAAATATTCCCTTAAGGACTGTTTAATTCATAATATTCTGATGTACTGAACTCAACATAACCCCAGTTTGGCGAGTGTACTGTGGGCAGAGTGGTGGATTTGTGGTGACGGCCTTCAAGATGTCTTGCTTAATACTCACCAATTCTTACATGGGAAAAGTTGTATCACATGTATGGGTCTATTGAAACTCCTTCTTTGTATAACATCTGATGTGATAATAGAAGAAATGCTAACACACTGCTGTAATAATGGTGTTAAGGCACATCAGCACTTAGCATGTTTAGAGAAATTGCTGTTGTCAAAGACTCTGAGATACACTCTCTCTTAATAGAAGATCTTTGTACCGGGATATATAAGCTTCTTTGTCCACAAAACCCTTATTTGTAGAGGGATAAGCTGTCCTTGTTGCTGCATGGTGATAGAAAGTGAATAAAGAAACGCCTACACAAGCCACTGTGATGAAGCCTCATAGTGTGACACATACAAAAGGCAGTTTCTAACGGAGCCTGTGCAGAGTTTATAAAAACATATTCATTAGTCAGAGGAATTTCCCAGTCAGCATTCGGGCCTACTGCATCACAAAGCTTTTGTTTCCCCTCAGAATAATAAACTGGGCTCGTTGTAGCTGATGGAATGCCGAATGAATGTGTGGAAGCGGTCACAGCAATACAACAATACCCCATGAATTATTAAACAATGAATGAATGCTTGTTAGTAGGAAGGAAATGTGTTTTGTGGCCTTATGCAATGTGTAATAACTGCCCTGCTGCTTGTGTTGTTGTTCTTCCTCAGGAGTGTACTATGAAAGTGCAGGAAGGGAAGTTCAAGCTGCAGGATCTGCTGGTGGTTCCCATGCAGAGGGTGCTGAAGTACCACCTACTACTGAAGGTAGGAGGCATCTCACAGCATTATTTCTCTGGATGCTCCATGTGTTTGGAACGCAAAATGCTTATTACACTCCATCTTTTAAATATCAACACTCATCCCTGCTTGAAGCACAACATGTGTATTTGAAAGGTTTGAGGCTTGCTTCTTTGAATTATGAGACGAGGGGCCCCTGGTCACAAACACACGCCCTGACACCTTACATAGAAGAAAGACACACAGACTTTGTGGTGGCTTTGTCTCTTTTGTATTGTTTTGTGTTGCTGAGTTTTGAACCTGTTTTTGTTTTTGTCCGTCCCCTTTCTAGTCATTTTATACCTTTTTTAAATTAATTGTGTAGTTGTTTAACGAAGGTGACAAGTATTACATGTTAAAAGCATAGGTCAGATGTCTCAGAGTGTACAAGTTAATTCATTATTTTTTCATTTTGGCTATTACTTAATAACCAGTCTGAGTCTGTCTTTATTCCCGACTATGAGCTTCAACTGGGGACCATCCTGTCATCATTTTCTTGACCTTTAGCTACGCCACAAATTCTGTTTCTGTACTTCTATTTTGCCCTTTTGGAACATGCTGCATGTTTGCCTGTGTTTTTTATTTTAGACTTTTCATTTATGAATTATGTCCATTATTTTGGTCCTGACGTATGGTATTTAGCATGTTGTGTATATGTTATGTAAATAATTAAATAATGTTAGTTTCTAGTTACCTGAAATTTAAAATTATGATTTAATCAATTTGATTACCTAATTAATCCTATAAAGTAATTCATGACATTAGATTAGATTTCTGCTTCTCAGGCAGTTTAGCTCGTGTCATAAACTGATTCCCCTGGGTTACCTGGTAGCTATAATCATTATGTAGCCGTGCATCGACGCCCTAATATGAAAATATATTTAAGCCCAATGACTAGCCACACACTTCCTCTCCATTATTCCTCCCTGGAGCTCTCCTCCTGGCGATGAAACAAGACGGCCACTGTAATATCGCCCATGATTAATTGACTTTGCATCTCAATTATGGATGAGCGTATGAGTTTATGAAGCGGTGCATAATGGAGGCGAGCGTTGGCTTCAGGTGATTGTGGGGCTTCACGGAGAGCGACTTGTCTATTAGTCTGTATCGAACCCCTGCAGGAGCCTCAGCCGGGCACTGAGGTCAAATCAAGCGCACTCTAATCCAATTAAGCGCACCCCATTTCACTGCATCCAACCGCTTTGCAGGGAAACACCGCTGCACGGCCCGGGGGCGCGTCACACTGACAAGTCCTGTTTACTTGTCCACTCATGCACGTCTTCAGTAGATGTTGTATAGATATCACCATGGTAGCCGGTCCCTCTATCCGGTCATGGTGCGAACACTTTCATCTTTTATGGCTGCACTCTAAATAAAGTGAATTCAGCACAGCCATCTCAGAAGTGATTCTCCTCCAGCAGGGTTTGAATAGTTGATGAATTTGCAGTGTTTTTATGAACCTGTGTGAAAGCTGAGTTTATGGGCTGGCGCTGTGAGTCGTCGGGGCGGTCTCGCTTGAGGAAAAGTAACACCACGGTATTAAAGAGATCTGCTGAGTCGTTAGATCATTTATATAAAATGAAAGTTAATTAAGGTGAAATTAAGCCTAATAGGAGAACTCTCGTCCTTGCTGTGCGGCTGCTGGTGGGAAGCCTTTGAGAGATAATGCTCGTGTCGCCACACTAATGGCTCGTACTGGTTCTTCAGCATGGCTGCACAGTGGGGGTTAGACCGGGGGGGATATCTGAAGGTCATGCCCTCTTATAGCTAGCAGGTGGAAGAGAGTTGTCATAGCGGGAAAAGGTAAATGTAATGCATTGAAAATACATCTATCAACGGGCCCTGTTATGCTTTTTGGGGTTTTCCCTTTCCTGTAGTGTGTCATATACTGTAGGTGAATGTGATTGGTCTGCAAAGGCTAAAATCTTCCCGTTGTATTAACTTTAGTTCGTCTATCAATGTCAACAACGACAAGGCAACATTTGGTTCAGTAGTGTGTTTATTTCTTCGTTTTTTTAGGACACTGCTGATGGATCTGCCAACTGGTTAAACATATGGCACAGTTTCAGTTGTATTTATAAAACTATAAAAGCTTTAATGGGATTTTCATTTCTCACAAAACACATGGCTCTATAGCGTTTTATAAATCCTTCCAAAAAGCTAATGGAGGAGACATGCCATCCCATTTCAAAAACAATGCTGTCATTGACTGACTCTGTGGAGGAATTGTCCTTTAGCTTATTAGCATAAAGCTTAAAGATGCCTGGAGGCTAGTTAGCAAACGTTTCATTGGATGTATGTTTCTATCTGACTCAGATGTGTGTCAGTGTCAAACACATCAGCTATACATCTGTTACAACATCCCCTCTCATTACCATAGGCTTTGAGTCAGTGTGTTAACTGAATATGAATAATGATCTCCCTCCACAGGAGCTGTTGACTCACTCGGCGGACCGACCGGAGAGACAACAACTGAAGGAGTCTCTGGAGGCGATGCAGGTCAGTGTGCTCATGAGTGAGCTTTAAGACACGTTACATAATGGCTCAACAGCGCTCAGAGCCAAAAGCTGTATCAAATGTTTCATACAGCTACTGCGCCTCAAAGGGCCGTACATCTACAGTGATATGACAGATGTCAAAAGGGATTCCAGGCTGAAAGAATGTTTGCCTTGCTCTCCCAGGACCTTGCCATGTACATCAACGAAGTCAAGAGGGATAACGAGACGCTGAAGAAAATCAGCGAGTTCCAAAGTTCAATCGAGAATCTTGTAAGTATCGTCAACGCCTTTTATTTTTCAAGTTTCTTAGGGCTTGATTCATGTTCTTACTGTAGGTGAAGCCACATGAACACGCTTTTACCTGACCTAAGTTTCTAAGTAGTCATTTCAATTGAGAGACTTTTGTATATATATTTTTTTTTGGTGTTTTATTAACTGGTTTGAAGTGGGTTGGTTAAAGCCAATGTCATGTTTCTCCACAATAAATCACAATAATACTACAACCACTGTTCATCAAATGTAATCAAACCACACACATACACACGCAGTCTGTTTTTTTAACTGTTACCAGCATTTGAATGAAGAAGTGTTTTCTTACTTTACGTTCTTTGCTTCTTTAGAAACATATGTACACTTTTGTTCGTCTGGCTGTAACTTCAAATTTAACAGAGATACCAGAGTGGTATTTGTTTCACATCTTTTGCCAAAATGTCACCCACAGCAGCACCGTTTAACTCTGTCACATTAAAGTAAATAGTATAACGATCACCTTGTGTCATGAATCTATTGTTCCTGCTTCTGTTTTATTTTACAAAGCTAGATTGGATGTCTTTGCAGAAGACATTTTGAATATAAAAAGTAATACACTGTCTAACGTTATCACCAGGATGGGATTCAATGTTTGTGGGAGTGATTATTCAGTGAGCATTAACCCAGAAACAATAACCTTACCTTGCTTCCTCAACGAATGATTTCGTGTTTACCTTCCAGGCTGATGTTCATCTTCCGTTATATTTCCAAATATATCTAAAGGGACTGTCTCTTTCTCTGTTATCACTTCCTATCTTCATGTATTGTTCCTACAGAGGTGCAACTAGTCACTGGGTCCTTATAAATATGCCCCAGATACAGTAAACAACTTGTGGATGTGGATTACCAGGATGGAAAAGAAATAGGGACTGAATATTTTTCCGAGATGTATCATTTAGTAGAAATCTATTAGGATTCCGTCTAAAGTGCAAATGTAGATGAATTAATCATGGTTTCTCATTAAATATAGAAGTTATACTAGTCAGTGGATTGACATGCTGTGTGTCCTTTTGACCGAAGCAGCAGGTGAAACTGGAGGAGTACGGGAGGCCAAAGATAGACGGAGAGCTGAAGGTGTGCTCCATCGTCAACCGAACGAAACAGGACCGGTGAGAACCATCTCTCCAGAATAAAATACCTCCAGGAATCACATATTCTTACAGTTGGAAAAACAATTAATACGTGTGTTTGTCTTCAGGTATATATTCCTGTTTGATAAAGTGGTCATTGTCTGCAAGAGGAAAGGCTACAGCTATGAGCTCAAAGAGATTATCGAACTGCAGTCATATAAAATGTCCGACGACCCCATGAACAACAGAGACATGAAAAAGGTAAGAATCTTTTACTTTGAAAGGACCAAGCTAAACAATATGTATGCAGATGTTGCAACATCCCGCGTAATCATTACAAATGTTGCCCTTGAGCTGAAGGACTTTGTTGATGGTAATTTGCAGATGTAGATCTTATGAGTAATGCGTTGACGTTTCACATTATGCATTGTGCTCGCCCATGCTTGAGAAACCATGTCAATGCAACGAAGGGCATTTAGGATTCATGAAATCGTACCGCGGTGCATTTTGCCACAGGTCTAACATGGCTTTTTTGTTTTGAATCTGCATGTGTCTGTTCATGTTTTGCATGTGTAACTGGCTCTTTCTCTGGTGTCTTTCTTTTTGCATGCTTACCAGTCCAGTGGAAAAATGGTAAGCTCAAGTTGACCCTTTTTTATTTGACTCATCTTCTCATCATGGCCTATTTATTGGCAGTGGAGTTTTATGGGTGTCATGCTGTGAATGCACGTGCACTCTCCAGATTTTTGGAAATATGCATCGCTAAAGCATGTGGAGTATCTTATAGTTCAGAGTAAAAGGGATAGTTGGGATGTTTTTAGAAGTGGAGTTTTATGAGGTACTAATCTATAGTCGGCGTTAACTATAGTGGATGGTTGTAGGTGAACCCCCAGTTTGGAGAAACAGACAGGAGTACGGGCACAGAAGCTAAGCAATGTTCTGTGTGGATGGGGGGCTAACGAATCATAGCCCAAAATTACAAATATAAATTAATATATATGTTGAATATTTTCACCACTTACCATTTTGTAAAAGAGCTATAAAGTCGGAAGGCGTTTTCAACACCATCTTTAAAGCCACCAGACTCCTATGTTAAAAAAAAAAAAAAAAAAGAGTATTTTTTTCTTGTAAAACTAAATTTGCTGTGTGCATCTAATAATAATAATAATAATGATAAATAAATACAAAAACATTTTTTATTATTAGAGTGCTTTTACAGGTGCTCAAAGCGCTTTACAATTACACATGACACATATTAGACATGTACTGTAAGAGTCATTACTGTCTAGTCGTCTGCCTAGTTTGTTTGTGTTATTGTTTGACTTTGGGTTGTCCCTATTCCCCTGAATAACACAGTTACACAGATTAACTAACAGATCAAGGCAGCAGTAGACCAGCAACCTCTGTGTTCTGTGAGTCAAAATTACAGTTATTTTTCAATAGAGTCTGGTGGCTTTGCCAAGAGCATAGATAAAAGCTACAGTGCCCCATGGAAAACCGAAATGTTTTACATTAGCTCATGGTTAGCCCTCACAGCCAGCTACTGTATAGCAGTGAACATATGTAACCTTAATCAGCAGCTGTTCTCCCGCACGCTTTCTCCAAATTGTGATTGTCTGCAGTCTGACATGGGATAAGCACTTCATACAACCTCACTTTAAAACATGCAAACTATCCCTTTAGATGTGCTGATATTTATTTCGTTTTTTTGTATGTTTTTTATAAAAGTGCAGAAATCACTAAGTTATTGGCCTGTTTTTGTCATTGCCATCCACATATGTCTCCGCCATCTGTTCCTCACTCACTTCTTCTCCCCAGTGGTCATACGGTTTCTACCTGATCCACCTGCAAGGGAAGCAGGGCTTCCAGTTCTTCTGTAAAACAGAGGAGACAAAGAGGAAGTGGATGGAGCAGTTTGAAATGGCCATGTGAGTACCATTACACAAAAGGGTTGGTAACTTTCCTGGAAATTCACTTGAGAAATCGTCTTTAAAAAAGATAACCAGATGGAAAGTGTCTTTTTACGCTCTGTTAATTAAACACTGGAGAAATCAAACGAATCTCATTCATTATTGTTTACTTCCAGGTCCAACATCAAGCCAGAGAGAGCCACAGCCAATCAGCATAACTTTCAGATGCACACATTCGATAAGAACACCAACTGTCGAGCCTGCAAGATGCTCCTGAGGTAACTCCCTGATAACTCCAGTGCTGATCTGCAGAATAGCACATTCATATTCTACTATAAATAATGAATGCATGTGCTTCTAGACTTTCCGGGGACTATCTTGTATCCAGCTTTATTCAGCAGGAACACAGATCTATTTAACTCAGTTGTCTCTACACTCTGCGCAGACACTTGCTAGAAGAAATACTTTTATATACGCTCAGACATGTTACAGCATGCAACATTCATACGAAAATACTGTATAGCCATGATTTATGCAGGGGTGAAATAAGAAGCCAGGTGATTGTACCTGATAAGGGGCAGGACTTTTCTGACACGTCTTTAAGCAGTTGACCAATCACAACAGAGCTGCCCAGCTAACCAATCAGAGCAGACTGGGCTCTGGTTTCAGACAGAAAAGAGGTGCTGCAGCACAGGCAGGATGAGAAGAATAAAGAGCTTTTTGGCATTAAAGCATGGAAACATGTCACAGTAGAGGCACAAAACATGAATAAGAAATAATCAATAACAGTTCAGTCAAAATAAAACAAACATAATTATGTAGGACAAGTGATAATCATGTACAAAAGTAAAAGTAGTGTTAGACTTCAATGTGTTTGATGAACAAAGGGAGTGAAGTGCTAAAATGAGAGGATATTCTGCCTCATTTGGTGAGAGACAGATAAACACACTTAAATTACAGAGGGAATATGTTTTTGGCTAGCGTAGCCTCTTACTAGTGTAAAAGCAATCCTTGGAAGAAATGTTTCTTACTCAATCTGATATTTTTAAACCTTCCCCTTCCCAGCACCACCCGCTGTGTCCCTGAGCGCTCCCCCCTCCCCTGTGAGAGTGCTGCTCCTCTGCAGCAGGGACAGCCCGAGTCACTGAATCACCACTTTCCCCTCTATTACAGTCAGCCGGCTGAACTCCACTCTGTGTATTGACCCACACGTTTCCTGGATGCGCTGACCTAAATTCACAGAGCCAGTGGTAGCAGGGACCGGCGTCCCAGCTCCCTGCTAGATGCTAATTACTGCTGCAGCCCCAACGGATCCCCATCCTGATTTATGGCACTTACTATTCAACATGGCAGTGTGCAACACATGCGGCGTTACAGTAACTGCAACCAATCTCAGTACTGCTCTTAAATGGAGCGAGTCGATTCTGTGATTTTAAAGGATCACAAAGTGGAAATGATGGAGCATGTGTAACCGCAATCACAGGCGTATAGTTCCAAGCGGCCGATTCCCTTGTGGGTTGTACGTACAAGAAGTTAATTTGTGTCTGAGACACTTCCTGTTTGCATTACTGATGTGAGCGTGTGTGTGTGTGTGTGTCCTCTAGGGGAATCTTCTACCAGGGCTACTACTGCTCTCGCTGTGGAACAGGAGCACACAAAGAGTGTCTGGAAGTCATCACCATCTGTAAAATAAGTAGGTGTTCATTTCATCTGCTTGCAGAAACCCTTTTTAAAATTATTTTATTAAATAAATGTCTATTTTGGGGGCTCAATGTCAGGTATACGGAAGCCTTGGATGTCAAGTGAATAAACAAAGGTATTCTGTTAATCCATTAATTCAGTCTGATCTAAATAATTTTCTCTCTTGTGTATGTGAATTACAAATGGGCGGGAGAAAATGTTCTGCCAGAATAGTCTTTCTAAATTCCTTAATTAAAAAGAAACCTTGTGTCTGTTGTTGTAGTACTTGTTTCGGCCACAAGAGGCTATAGTGCACCACTACTCAATGTTCTGAATGGACTAAATGTATATACACCTGCCAAAAATACAAATGTAATTCATAAACAATTAGGATCAGGGTTCCAGTAAAGATGTGTTTTCCTCACTTGTCTCTCAGGGCTTCCGTACAGGGCTTGGCAATGTTTGGATTAAATCGCAAATCAATGTTGTGTGACAGACTTCATTGATGTTATTATGATATGATTATTTCAGTTTTTTTTTTACCTCATTAAAAACGATCCGTGAAATATCATTACGTTCACAAGCATAAACTTACTGTTCCTGAACCGTGAACTGCTTGCAGGCCTCTGGGGGTTTCTATGGATCAGTGTGGGACTATTTCACATCCTTTCAACAGAGATGACTCTCTTACACACGTTTTTGAAATGTTTTGGGGGGGTGTAACTATTTTAAATAAAGCACTTGAATTGTGCGTTCATTGATTCAAACTCCTCACTGTCACGGTTTTATTTCTCTTGTTTCAGATCCTCTTGACTTGGTGAGTAGTTCATCAATATATCAGTAAAATGTTCCTTAATTGTCCCTTTCCTTCTTATATCTTTAACATTAAATCATACAAGTAGGATGTTAGTTTGTAATAAATGAACTGAAAAACAATGTTCTTCTCTCCAGGAACCTGGATTATCATCAGGTAAGATCCAGTCACTTAAACATGACACACAGCACACTTCCATATGAAGCTGCATATTCTGTCAGCTGTCATGTTATGAGTTTATTATGGATCCAGCACTGCTCTCTCCTGCCATCTAGTGGATATACCCACCACACATGAACAAAAAAAAAACACATTATCAACGTGTACAGTGGGTGGCAGTGCATGCATAAATATAGATACTATGTGCTCGTGATATTACTTGCCATTCAAAAACCCTGAAGACATTTGAGATTAAAATAAATCAGAACATGATAATCAGTCTCAAAAGGGTGAGACACAGTTTGAAATGACAAAGTTCTTGTTAATAAGATTTTCTTTGAAATATCTGGTGTTTTTGCCATATTGAAAGCAGACAGACAAAAGGATGCTTAACCAGATTTGAACCCAGGGAGTTGTGGTTAAATTGTTTGTATCTTAGAACACTGCATCACTTAAAGAGGCCCTATTGTTCTTTCAGGGGGTTTTCCCTTTCCTGTATGAAAACATGTCACAGTAGAGGCAAACACTACAAATATGAATCTGAAAATGACCACAATATGTCCCCTTCAAAATATCAGATGTCTAATCACTAACAGGCCTGTCTTTATCAGCCTGATTCACAATGTGTTACTTCTAAATTACAGGAAGCAGCACGGGTTCAGATTCAAATGTTTCACTTCAACCCCTTTTATACATGTGACTGTTACTCCAGCTACATCCATCAATCCTCATAGCGATCACTTGATTGTGTCTCCAGGCCCCAAGATGGTGGCAGTGAGGAACTACCACGGCACGCCTGCTCCACCGGGGAAGACGCCGCTGTGTTTTCAAACAGGAGAGTTTATCGAGCTGCTGAAGGGAGATCCTGACACCACGTGGTGGGAGGTACGGCTGTCAATCACTCTTATCTGACACAGACTTTAACATATCTTGTTAAAGGCATATTAAGCTGCTTCTGACCTCCAGCATGTTGAGAAATTGTGATATTGGACTTTAAATGAATCAATTAGTACTAGCTTTTAGTGTTTAAAAGTTGAGGGTGATCACATAAGGATAAATCATAGCCCTTTTGGCTCTCTGGGATAAATCCCTACACTCTAGCCTGGCTTTGTCCAAAGGTAACACAGTTTGGACCCCCAGCACCCGTAAAGACAGTTCATATCTTGTTTGTTTAATCCATACAAAAACAATTATGTGTCTTGGCCCGGGTGCAGTGACTTCCACTTTTTATCACTGTGAGGTTGCTGGGCAGCTGGCACAGACTCCAGGTAGTTCGTGGCAGGGCCAATGCACACTTTATTTTACACCTTAGTCTTTACATAGTTAAAACAAACAAGTTGTACTGTGTTAAAAATTGAGCTTCAGGGAGCTGGTATTTGGTAACCTTGAAACAGTCAGGCTGGCTGTTTCCTGCTATTTCAACATTTATGCTAGGCTGGCTTTAGCCTTGTATGAGAGCGATAAATCTTCACATCTCAGAAATGTCAAACTTTTGCTTGAAAGCAATGTAAGAGGAGAGCCAGGAATGTGGAAACACATTTCACACACTGACTGCTCTATAAATAAAGCTTCATCACCTGGGTCTGTAATGTAACAGGTAATCCAATATCAATTTACTCAAGATAATTGCAAACCTTAGAAATAAATACACATTTGGTAAAGTTTAGACACATCTTGACAGGTAAAATAACTAATCTTCTTTAGGGGAGTGATGCTTTTGCAGTGTTATTATGCAGGGTAAATCTATGAATATTTATGAGTGAAAATGTAGGAAACAAGATTTAAGTAAGTGAATGGCTGGGAGTTACAAACGTGATATGATTGTAAACTGTTTCTAATCCAGGAATATGACTTCTCGATTGTGTTTAACATCCTGTTTTACCTAAGCACCTTTATACTGAAGAACAACAATTAGCTTTTTTGTTTGCCTTCTTTAAAGATGCAACACACATTCTGATACTTTTCCTTAGGTAGAGTTCCAGACAGACAATATGGGAAATTAAGAAACCAATTTGAATCAAGGATGTTGAAGGTTATCATCCTTTAGAATTTGAATCTTTTTAATTGGCGGCATATTTAGGCAATAAACTTTGATCCTGACATTGAATAAATATTGAATCTTACTTACCCAAGGTAGTTTGATGTTATTCAAGTTATCCAGCCTTCTGTTGGACCTTTAACACTTTTTGTATGCAGAGAGTTCTAATCTGATATTATCAGACCATACTGAGAAAATCAATCCCCTGATGTATTCTGCTGCCTTCTATGCATCTTCAACAACAGCATTGACCCTCTCTTGGTTAGAAATCAATGGAGCTGTACCTGCAGAGCTGCAGAGCTGCGACAGTGAATCAGGCTGAACGACAGCGGCTGTGACACTGCTGTCACTTCCTGAGGCCATTCATTTAAAGGGGCCTCTATTCTGTTTTCAGGGTTGTCCCTTGCCTGTAGTGTTTTGGTTTTGTGTAAAGGCTAAAATACCAAAGTTGCCTCCCCACACACTCACGCTTCTATTGGCTAGCGCTCAAACAGATTGTATGTGATTTGACAACTCTCTATTCAGTCGACCAATCACAATCAGAGCAGACTGGGCTCTGGTTTCAGACAGAGGGTGAAAAGAGGTGCTGCAGCACAGACAGTATGAGACAAATAAAGAGCTTTTTGAACATTAAATCATGGAGACATAAAAGGCACAAAAAATACAGATATTAACCTGAAAATTAGCGTATGTCCTCTTGAAACTCACCCAGTGGTTAACCCTTTACGGAACAGTTTAATCCTGCCATGTGATATTTTTGAGTGCTGAGCTTTAAATATAAAGTTGGTTCATTCAGTTTAATCCAGTACTGTATGCGATTGTAGGATTTTTCTTCTTAAAGGTGACCTATCATGCAAAATGCACTTTTGTACGTCTTTGATACATGAATATGTGTCCCCGGTGTTCCAGGGAACTCACCAAGTGTCAGAAAACACAACCCTCTCTATTTTCCTCCATACCCAAATCTCTTAAAAAGGAGCTGTAACGGATCTGATACAGACTGATCCAGATTTGAACACTTCTATGACGTCACAGAAGTGGCGCTACGACTATTGGGCCAACTCCACCAATCAGGAGGAGACAGCCACGGACATTGCCGTTCCAAAGCGCTGGAGACGCTGTAGTACATATGTCAGGCCTGTAGATGGTGCTGTCCTCACAGAATCAGCCCATGATGCAAAGACAGTGTTAAATTGAGCGAAATGAGGAATGGCTAAAATGCATGATCTGTTTGGTATTTTGAAAAATAAAAAGTATAATTATGCCTTATATAGGTATGGTCCTACACTATATTATTCAAATATAGCCTGATAGGTCCACTTTAAATAATTGATCTAAAGTACTTTCCATTATTAGAGTTTTTTAAATACCTTACGATGAAACTCGCCCTGCCTTTTTTTCTTGCAGGGAAAACTGATACAAACACTAAAGAGCGGCTTCTTTCCCAGTTCTTGTGTAAAACCATGTTTGGATCCAAAGGTAAGCCACCTACATGCAGTACATGTACAGCATGTATACATTATTCAAGAATCACAACAGTGTCTTGAGGGCTTTCTTCTTTCTCTTTAGTGTACACTTCAACCACCTATGTGGGACATACGTATACGTGATCTACTTCTGCTCCATGTCATTGTTATGTTTACACACGCGGTTTTTATTTATTCCAGCCGTTCCAGTCATTATCTACCCGGCAGTGCTCCAGGGAATCAGACTACTATGGATATCCTTGGTAAGACCCTTAATGTGTGAAGAGTGTGGATCTATCACGATGTACACTATACAAATAGCCCAAGGTCACTATTTCTAATTACGCCAGATATGTTCACGCTAACACTTGTAATGTTTTTGCACTTTTTCAAATTAAAGCAAAGTGACCCCAAACATGACCGCAATCAAAAGATGAATTGCTGAACCGTTGTTTGATGTCAAGGATTTGCTAAGCCTTCAGTATGTGGTTTGATTGTATATAACTTTGTGTTTGAGGTGACAGCATTTATCCTCTGCTCCTCTGTAGGTTCGCGGGGAACATGGAGCGCCAGCAGGCCGATAACCTTTTGAAATCCCACAGCAGCGGGACCTACCTTATCAGAGAGAGGACGGCGGAGGCAGAGAGGTTCGCCATCAGCATCAAGTGAGTGTTCAACATGGCGACAGGAGAGCGAGAAACTCAGGGGAAGTGGTTTTATTCACATCTCACGGGGAATACAAATTCTCACGGGATGCCCCAGTCAGCTTTTTCCCGAGCAGCTAATTACCGCTCGGTAATTGCTTCTTTTTTTTTTTTTTATCCTGTTTGTTTGTGTTTATTTCCTCTGAGAAAATGCATCAGGAAGAGAAATGCATGAGCTCTGACTGGAGCTGTCATACAATGATGTACTGGGAGGAATGCTTTAGCACATTTGTCTCTAAGACAGGTGCGAATGGGCTGGGGAGAGCAGCCTTGAGACGGATAATGAAATCAGTTTGTGAAAATTACTTGTAAAGTCTGTCAGTCCTTCAGGTAAACAAAACTGAATTTCATGTTGACAGCAGCACCCAAGGTCCATGAGAGAGGAAGAACAATATTACGAATCAGAATCACACCGAGTGTTTTCAGATAGTGAAGACACAAAGGGCCAACTCAAGACCCAATCTTTTAATTTGGCTTTTAATTGAATTGTATTCATGATTTTTTAATTGTATTCTTATTTCTTTCCTTATTTCTTTCTTATTTTATAATAATGTGTATTCTTATTTTTATTATTTTTATTGTATTCTTATGTTTTTGTTATGCTGGTTTTATTGAATTCTGTTGGTTTTAAGTGTTATTATCAATCACATTATGATCAGTCATGTGTCATATATTAACTGTGAAGGGGGTGGTTGTTTTGTATTGATCTTTGGTTTATAAAGCACTTTGCGTTACATTAGTGAAAGAAAAGTGCTATATAAATAAAGTATGATTTGGTTTGAGTATCGAGCTGAATCCAATGATTAAAATGTAAAAATGATTTCTTCTTTTACAGATTCAACGACGAAGTAAAACACATCAAAGTCATTGAAAAAGACAGCTGGATTCACATCACTGAGGCCAAGAAGTTTGAGAGTCTTTTGGTTAGTCACATGTTTCACTAGAAACCCAAATACCTACAGTAGCTTCATATCAGTGTGAGATAATAACAACATTTCTTCTGTGCTGTTTGTTATAACAGGAGCTGGTGGAGTACTATCAGGCACATTCACTGAAAGAGAGCTTTAAGTTGTTAGACACCACCCTGCGATACCCGTACAAGTCGAGAGAACGCTCGCTAACACGGGCCAGCACACGCTCACCAGGTAAGCCCTCTGAGCGCTCCTGCTCTCCAGAAGCTAGCCTGAGCCACTATCAGAAAATACCTTTTTCAACATGATTAGTTTGGACCGATTTCATTTTGAAAGTTTAGAAGAGCCTGGGGTGTGCACATTCTGCAAGAGACCCCCTGCAGTCAGGCACTCGGGTGGTATTACTTGACATGCCCCAAGCATTGCAGAGCAGGGCATACTGCCTATTTTTTCCCAATTTGTATACATAGTGAGATTTTTTATATCATAACAATTTTGATTGGTAACAGTTTTTTTTGTTTTGTTGCTAACTCAAATGTCAAAGTCAAGTCAAAGTCATCTTTATTGTCAAGAATTCTACATGTTGTACATCCAGAAATATCGTTTCTCGCAGTCCTACAGTGTGACATATATACATCAAACAAAAAAACAAAAAGGGCCTAGATAAACGTGGTATACATTAAACAAAATAAGGTGCCTAGATAACCGGGGTATACAGTTAAAATGTTAATAATAAATTAAATGTATGTTTTCTTTACCCAGAATTTAGTAGAATAGCATTTTAATTCTAACATTGTTTATATCCCTGTATAGATGTACCCATACAGATGAACGCTCAAATATCTGGATCAGGTATTGTTTACAATCAGTAGTCGGATACCCTTATTTATGTATGTATTGTTTTGTTGCATTGCTTTACAAAGTTTGAAAAGCAAAGTTGAGGTCATGTCTTACACGTCACTTACACAAATACAGATTTAAATGTAACACTGGAATTAGATTGGTAGATCCATGTTAGATGTGGTCATCGTCCTTTCTGTCTTTGCTAACACATTGCAGCATATCGTAGCATGTTACCAGCAGCTAGGGGATCGTGTGGCACCATGTGCAGGAATGTGTTTCATGAGAACCCTCCTCTATGGTCATGAGCTTTAGGCAAGGCTCAAACCAGATCAGAGATAGCAGTGTTTGAGCTCTTCTCTAAAGACAGGGTGAGGTTCCAGACATCTGGTTTGGACATCTCATGCAGATGGCTCCTGGACACATCCCTTTGGCACTATGCAAAACACATGGAGCTAGGAGAAGGCCATTCGGCAGGCTCATATCCCCTTTCATGTCTGACCTGGGAACACCTTGGATACATCAGGAACAGCTGAAGGGCATGGCTAACAAACTTCTTTGGATAAATGGACATTTGGGGTAGCGACATGTATACCTCCCTGCTTCTATGAATGATTATGAGAACTGATTTGACTGTCCATTTTACAGATGTATTCCCTTGCCATCTTTGCTGTGGGTACAGCTAGCTAGGGAGGCTAGAATAAATGAGACACACTGGCCAGTGACTCACAGAGAGGATTGGAGGGAGCCCCTAGGGGAATAGGGCCGAAAGAGAGACCAGCAGTGTGAAATAGATAAAAAGCGGGAAACAAAGAGGAAGTGGCCTGTGGCTGCGAGTTGGCAGCCATTAGGCCGTATCAATACTGGCTTCTGTCCTGCAGCTCTCTGATCCACTAGAGGAACTGGCCACCACAGACAGATTGTCTCCCTCCAGTTCTTGCCTGCATTTGGAAATGAGACAATTGAGTCTTCCCAGCTGCTAATGTGCTCTCAAGCACACATTTTTGTGTATTGTCGTGGTGGCAGGTGTGCATGGCAACGGTGGGATTGGGATGCTTCTCTTATTACCTTTTAAAAGCTGTGCTCTCCACACCCTTATGCACTGACAATCTGGTAATGGAGTCCAGACGAGTGTTGTCTGGGAGCCTGTACGAGTTGTGTGAAAGTTCAGCAGCAGAAATGTGCTACAAAGAGCAGATGGTGTCACATTGTAATTCCTGTTTCACATATTAAAAGTCACACAGTCTTGTTGTCTGTTGGTAACGTTGCCAGATTCTGAACAATAATAGGTAAAGTAGAAAGGAACGTGTTTGTTTACCCATTCAGTCTGACTGTATGTCACAGGAAAGTCCCTTACATCAGTGCATGGGAAACCACTAAAGTATTCAAATCATGACAAGATTAAAGAATGATTACCCTATTTTCCAGGCAGACAACTTCAATGTGCTTCTTTTTAGTTTGGCTTCTCTGACTCCTGCTCTGCATTTCCAGCTTTATTTCCTCCTCTGTGTTTCTTCTTCTTCTCCCAGCAGCCACCTGCGCCTCCTACAACTTCTCCTTCCTCAGTCCGCAGGGCCTCAACTTCTCCTCTCAGAGCTCAGCTCCCTTTTGGTCAGGTACTCATATTTCTCTTCTTTCTTTTCATGCTCCTTCCGCTTATCCCCCTGCACCTCACCCACTGTTATTTCATAATAAGTGTCCGTGCTGTCGAGCTCATTACTTGTTCTCCGTGGCACTCTTTTCATCACCAAGAATCTTATCGTGATCACACTCCCTCATTAAATCACGAGAAGAAAAGCAATTTCCTCTCCAGTGATGAAACAACTTGTCCTTTCCCATGGAGCTCATTTGTCTTTGTGTGGCTGCGTTGTGTCACGCTGAACACAGAAACGACCATCATCCTTCACAACTAATGATAACCACTACGTCTAGTTTCACCTTTCACACTTGTCAATTACTAACAATGTGAGAAGACTGAGCCCCCCCGTTGTTTCCTCTTGCAGTGTTCACTCCTCGGGTGGTCAGCTCAGCGGTGGCCAGGTATAATTTTGCAGCGAGAGACATGAGAGAGCTTTCTCTGCGGGAAGGAGACATCGTAAAAATCTACAGCAAGATCGGAGGAGACCAGGGCTGGTGGAAGGGAGAGGCCAACGGACGAGTGAGTACAACAAGCGTCTGTTCATTTAGGGCTGGTTAACGATAACAGAATCCAAACTGAGCCTAGAAACAAAAAAGAAAGTTCCGTGTGCTGATTAGAACAAGATCCATGTGCACTGATGTGGATCCACTGAATTTAACCAATTATACCTCTTATATTTAAAGGGCTCCTAACAGGTGTTTCAAAACTAAAACCTGCCTACTGGGAAATGTGTCTGTTTAAACGGGTAGCAGTCCAACTGGATGTAATGTCAATGTTTTATTCTAAAGACAATAATGTGTTGCCTTGGATATAGATTCTAGTGCATGTTGCTTAGAGACCTTAAAAGAAATGGGACACACTGTTGTATCAATTGGGCACTTATGATAACACATATAGGATTTATTTGTATTTAAAAGAAAAATAACATATCAGTAAAGGCTACATGGTCAGATGTAGAATCGCATCTTTTGTAAACACATGTACGTCACTGATGACGCAGCATTGGTACAAAACATTGTTTAGGTTGTGTGTTCTTTTCTTATACCTGCACGAATCAGTTTGCATTATCCCCATTTGACTGCTTGCAAGTGATACAATTACATGTTCACTGCTTTATGCACTATGTAACAACGTTCAATATTGTCTTTCCAACAAGTAGGAACAGTTGTCTAGCAACAGCTGTAGAAACAGAAGAAGAGTTTTTTTTTTTAGAAGACTGGGACATCTAAGCTCTCTAAAAATCATGTGGCTAATTAAAGCAGAGAGATCAGAGTGGTCTGATACATTCAGACTCACAGTGTTAGAAGTGTTATCTCACTGCATGTACTGCTAAGGCACTGTGTCCACATAGTGTTTCTTTCTGGCAGAAAGGTGCTCTGCAGAGCCTTTTCCCAGCTTTTCATTAAAAAAACATTCACTTTCCACGACAAGGATATCTTGACAACGTATCACCACTTTTGTAAAAAAAACAGACTATCCTCGCCCCCTTCCCTTCATCCATCTATTTGAGCAATTATATAATTGTTGGACATTGATTTTCGCCAACCGAAAAACGATTTCTCTCAAACTTTAAATGAATGAGTTTGTCACCGCTCAGTCTGACAGCTGAAGGACGAGTAAGACGATCCGTGTTCTTTGATAAAAGTAAAACTCACCGGCAGATACATGCAGAACAGGCTTCTACTCCAATTTGTACTGTCACCAGCTGTTCTTTGAAGAATTTAGATATTCAACTAGAATGGTTTAGGAACTCAGAGACACAATTATTGGTGCAGTGCATACAACCACATATCCTCATTGGAAACATTTGAAAAAGACACTGGGTGCTCAGAATGGGCACACGTGGACACATGCCCTAATGATGTGATGTATACATCTCAATGAACATTGTCTTGTTTACATTTACACACTGATACTTACTGTTTTATGCCTCAGATTGGATGGTTTCCCTCAACGTACGTGGACGAAGAAGGCGTTCAGTAATGCTGGAAGGATTACTGGCCTCGCGCTCTAAAATCAGGAACCATCATCTATCTACTGTTCTCAGAGAAATCACTCACTCTCTCCAGGAAATAACACAAGAAAAAAAAACGTTTGCTGTTGTTTTTTTTGCTGGATACCCGATCCTTTTACGAGTGTTTCTACCCCATTTCTCAATCTTCAATTATGCATCTGCTTTGCTTATGTTTGTACATTTTTCCTTCTTTATTTTAGCAGGATGTCCTGTTTAATCTCTGTACAGGAAAGAAGAAGAAAGTGGCTTGTTGTCTGTCAGTGTGTTCTGCAGAGGATCTATGAACTGAGGACACGGCAGAAACTGTGGATAGCTTCTTGGTTGCAGGTCTATGCCAGGTGAAATAATTGTACAGTATAGATAATTTATTGAATAGAGATTATTATCATTACTAATGATTATTGTGGGGGATTTTAGCTGAAGCAATGAATCAGAAACTAAAATAAGGGGGGGGGGGGGGGGAAGACAGATGCTCTGTTTTCATGTGGAGAGATTTTTGCCTTAGTTGTCATGGTGATGCCTTGTGGGCTGACACCAGTGGAGGGAATAGACTTTGTTGACTGGTTTTACTTCTCCATGTATGCATGTGCCCATGCGCGGCCCACACACACACACACACACACGCACACGCGCACACACACACACACACACACACACTCTGACCAATGTACAGTACGGTGCCTTTGAAGAATAGTCCATGCTTACTGAACCACAGCAGCCCAAACAGAGGACTCTACTGAGGGGGGGGGGGGGGGGGGCACTGACTGGGGACGCCCCCCCCTCCGAGCCCCGGGACACAAGATGGTGAAGCATTTAACTTATCCTAACCGTGACTGGATAGACTCAGAAAGAGGGTTTTTATAGCCATCAATACATACACTGTTCAATGGGTGAAACCAACTGGATGCAAAAGGGAAACATCAAGACATTCCACTGGACAACCACTTCACACTTTGATTTGTTTTTTGTGCATAGAATCAAGACTATTTTTTAACTGGACCGTTTATTATTTGAAGCCAAATTCAGCCATGTTTTAATGTCTGCATGGAGTTTGTTATGATTTTTGTACTTTGCCTTATTTTTACAGATGTTCAGGTGTTGGGTTTTTCTTTTTGTTCCCGCCTCCCCCTTCTTAATGTAAATCATTTTTCATGCGTGAAATTTGGTGCTGTGCAGACAGCACTGTCAGAAAATTAAAAACTGTCAGAAGATTTTTTATCTGAAGGGAAATGTATGTGCTAATTAACCTGAATCTACAGAAGACATTTTGTGTTTTTCCAAAGGGGCAGTGCTCAGTGTTTCCATTTACTTCCAGTAATTAACAGCCATATACTGCAGTTTGTCAATATTAAACTTTCATCAGTTTCCTATTGACAGAAGGCCAGTTTCTAATTCTAGTTATGCTGACGTTCAGATGTTTATTGGCTCTGTTAGCTTATAATAGTTCAAATTTGTTTACATTAAATTTCATATACAGAATATTGACTAACTCTGTTTGACCTTCATATCTCCCACCTCCACATTGTGATATGGTATTGATGAATTGAAATGTCTCAGCCTTAATTTGAAAATGTCACGTATCTTAAAAGTAACTCATCTTGTCTTCTTGCTAAAACTAATACGAAGGAAGCTAAGTACAAACACTGAGCACGTCCGCTCTGGCTGGTTCTCCAACACTAACGGAGAAAAGGTGCTGATATGTTTAGTTTCTAAACTTTTGACTGTCTATGATGTGTGTCATTACAAAGGCCCACCCCCCCCAAAAAAACACAAAGTTCTACCACTGTGTGAGGGGGGGACACAGGAAGCCTCCATGTCGTCTAAATAAAGAAAGGGGGGGGGGGGGTCTAGTCGCTGTGTATGTGGTGGACAAATCCCATTGCATGTGGCTATTGATATTTCAACTCCTGTCAATACGTCCTCGAAAAAAAATAAGTACTTAATCGTGTACATTTTTTTTGAATGGTTGAGTATTTCCAAATGAGGTCTATTATGAAATAAATATTTCTCTTTGGTTTAAATTTGACACTGTATCATTTTTGAAAGTTATATTACAAATGGTAAAAAAAAAAAAACTCGAAAAAACACTTGTCTGAACTTCTACAGGGTATCTTCTATGTGTCCCTGTTATGCTTATTTCAGGTTCATATGTGTATGTGTTGCCTCTACTGTGACATGTTTACATGCTTTAATGTTCAAAAAGCTCTTTATTTTTCTCATGCAGCACCTCTTTTCACCCTCTGTCTGAAACCAGAGCCCAATCTGCTCTGATTGGCTAGCTAGCCGGCTGTGTTGTGATTGGTCAACTGCTTAGAGATGTTCCGCCCAATAGCCTATTCTATCCTACAAACGAGTGCCACAGTGACGCGTCCTAAAACCTGGAAGTAAGTTAGCATTTTACCACTTCCGGTTCCTTCGACAACATTTTTTTTTTGCAGTTTTATAGGATTTTGGAAAATAGCTCGAAATAAGGTTGACACACATTGAAGAGACAGATCACGTTTTGTTCAGCCGGATAAAATATCCACATGTTTACCCTACTTTTATAATTTTCTAATCGATAGATTTATGATCGATTGATTTATGATTAGAAAATTGCGTCACTGTGTCACTCTATGTGTTGGAGCTCGAGCCAGCTAGAATCACAATTGTAACATAGTGATGTCACTATGTTAAGGAAGTAAACAAAAGACTCCATTGGAGGCGTTTCAGGTAGGGGGGCGGTGTATGGGAGGGAACTTTTATTTAGCCTTTATATAACACACTACAGGTAAGGGAAAAAGCACAAAGGGCCCTTTTAACATGTTATTTTTAGTTCATTTACAAACAGTGATATTAACCTACATGTTATAGTAATGAAATGACTCGTCCTACTTCAGTACGATTATCCTTAAGTACACAATGTTACACAAATTTTATCACAAAGCAAATCTAATAATTTATTCAGAATCTATGCAAGACTCCTGCTGCTCCAGATTTTCATTTTCAAGAGTCTAGCTGTGTTGAGTTGCTATTGAAACATTATAATGAAGCTCTGCTGCTCAGCTCTGTTGACTGTCACACTGCGAATCCGTGCATGCTGTCACATTCTGGTGTGTGTTTGTCCGGTGTGTGTCCCTGGCTAGAGGGAGAGTGTGTGTGTCCGTCGTTGGGAGAGCCCACCTGGCGGTAAGCGGGGGTGGGCTGGCTGGAGCTCCTGTTGGTACGACGGCTGACCGGGCGACTCTCAGGAGGCGGGGCGTCCTCCCTGACATCAGAGCGGAACAGAGGCAGGGAGTCAAAGGTATTCCACAGAATTAACGCTAGACTTATTTCATTTTAAAAGGCTTTTGTGGCATGAAATCAGAACCGTGAAGCTTGTTTGTGGAGCTTTGGGGTAGCGCTGCATGCACTGTAAAGTACACAATTTAAATTGAAATAGGCTTATTATGAATTAGATAGAGAAAAACATGGTTTTCCCATCGTCACACTGTTTAGTCTGTATAATTTCACAAAGATTTAGATTTCTAAGCCGAAAGCACGATTTGTACTTTCACTGCAAACGTTGCTGATTTGTAATTGATAAATAACAAAAACAACTGTGTCCATATTCTACACCACAATGGAGGCGCAATAGACATATACAACATGATATTGATATAGTGATTTTCACTCGAAGACTATTTACAAGCAAATAAGGAAAATAACAGCCAAATAAGAGTCCAGAGCCAAGCGGAAGAAGGTGTGGGGGGTTAGAGGAGTTAAAGGTTGACAGGAAGAGTGACAGGGTGAGTTTTGAGAGCTTCTTTTTAAAGAGTGTTGGCAACATTTACTGTGCAGCATGTTAGCCTTTCTGGAGGCTGTTCTCACTGAAAGTGTGCTTCTCTTCTCCAGTCACTCTAGTGCTTCAAGCAGCAAACCTGCACAATGGATAGACTTTCTCCTGGTAAAGGAAATAATATATTGTTGAGAAGAAATTGGGAATATTACGATTCAAGTCCAGATTTGCGTTGTTTTAATTGTGTTTTTATGAACCGGAAATGGCTTTGAGTTTCAAGAAAAGCGCTCTGTTTTTATAAAATGTATTATTAAGATTTAGTATGTCTAAGGATGTACTTAAAATGCAAACGTGGGTTTTTAATAGGTCATAGTTGAAATACTGTAGGTCATAATTGGAAAGAATGCCATAGTGTTTGTTATATTATTGCATATAGAAATAAATGGGTCATTCCAGAATTGGAGGATATTTCATGTCCCCCATATAAAAAAATCTAATAATACATGCCCAAAATGCTAAAACATGCACTTGTTGTGTTAAACATACTTGTCTTGAGACAAAATGTGTATAAAATTGTAGAAAAAGTGGTTTCAAAATATTATTTAAATTATCAAATAGCTCTCGAACACCCCCTAAAATGGCATTGCTTCTTGGTGACCAACTTGCATGTCAAATATAACATTTAAAATAGGGATTTTATTTACTTTTTTAGGTATTATTCTATTGATATATGTCTCTTGTAATGGTAAAATCTATTTGTTAAATCATAAACATATTTTAAATAACAGTAATTTTGCACAGAAGGTGTGTCCCTCAACATGCGTTCAACCCTGTTACCCAAACCTTTTTAGATTGGCACAGGAAGTGAAAAAACTGTAAATCAGATGACACAGTGGAAGTGACATCAGCAAGCCATGTGCTAGTGCCATGGGTAGACCTAAACTAAGTCCTCTCTTTTATTTTTCATATTTTTACAATCTTTTCAGTCGTAAAAGAGTGTGGCACTCTGACCCACTCAACCCTGTTACTGATATTACCAGAATAAAGCATATTAATTTCAAAGTTATCTTTCTTGCATTAGATATCCAAGTTTGTCCTTGCCTTGGAAAGTAGCATTACATGCTACATCTAGCAATAATTCCTGAGGTTAAAGGCTCAAATTAGCATTGATTTTCAACCCTGTTACTTTCAACCCTGTTACTATAATTAGAGTAACAGGGGTAATTCTTCATTGGAAAATATACATTTGATGCCAAGCTGGGCAAATCACTTTTTTTGATGGTTTATTATCTGTTTTTCCTAAATACATAAAAAAACATTATAAAATAAAAGGTTCATTTTTTGAAAAAAAAGGTGTCTAAATTGTCCTCCAATTCTGGAATGACCCAAATACAGTGCGTAATAAATGTGGTTAAAAAACTAAATAAAATGTCATTAAATATTATATATAATTACAGCTTCATTATCCCTCCTCACGGTTTCTGTTTGTTTTAAGTAAAGGAGAAACAGTACTTGAACTGGTTTGATACCATTCATAACTTCTTTCTGAACTTTCTTTCCCCTTTCAACTCAGAGCCGCCACATGTGAGAGGAGCTTTTGTTGTCGTGGCTGAAATAATGATTGATCTCCCTTCCCTCTCATCTGAGTCACAGATATGGAGAAGGGATGTGGCTTGAAGTGTCTCTCTGTCTCTCTGTCCTCCCACGCTGACTCTGCTCCCATCGGCTTCGAAAGCTCGTGGACTGTCTCAACTTCATGTGAACCATATCTCCAAATATTTGGGCGAGACACTGTTTATATGGAAAAGGAGAAATCCTGTCTGAGACGTCAGGGTGGGAGTTCAGCTGCTGAGCATCGGCCTGGAGCTGCTCTGCATTTCGCTCACAGAGGAGCAACATTATACTAAACACAGACCTTTTGTTTAAGAGAGTTTAAATAGTTACACTTAAATAATATCGGCTGTAAAATGTACGAGAGGACACCCGTACATTTTACACTTGCACATGTGGATGCTGGAGTTTTGCCCTAATAAATAATTGCCTAACATTTGTGTAATTATTCCTACATATTGATTTCAGGTTAAAAACAAGAACTATGGACCATCTAGTTCCATGAACGACAGAATACTCAAGGCTCTGTTTTTCCACTTACAGCAACTTCATATAATAATAGTACATTAAATTTAGAGGCGCCCAAGCACACCTTACCATTCCGAAAATATTCTTTAAAATGGTACAAAAGGACAGTAACAGGGGACGTGTTGCACTCTGATCTGTACAGCATTGAGTTGTGGCATGGCTCTATACACCTGAGCTAACGTAATTGCAGTTTGCTAACATTATACTTAACACTAGTTCACTGTGCATCTGTATTTTGTCTTTAAGTAATTTTGCTGGACATTGAAATCATAAACACATGTAGATTTTGGCTTATGTATTACATTAATGTCATTACTTTAATCTATGTATTTTTTAATGCATTTTTTCATTTTCTTTTCACATTAAAATGACCTTAACCAATCTAATCTGCTAAACAAATGAACAGCAAACGTTCTGTACGACATGAGACGCTGGAGTTGGCCTCGTCTGACATTGATATGCATTTAGATGGTTTCTTCCCTCCTGTTACATTCAGGGTCAAATTGACCCGTTTGAAAGTTTGAAAATCTACGAAAAATACTTTTAAGTATTTTTTTTGTATGAAACTTCTTCTACTTACCTTAATTAGTGTAATAAACAAGTAAAATGAAAATGGTTCATGTCATGCATTTGGAACCCCCCCCCCCCCCCCCTACATCCTAAATGTCTATATCACAGAGATGGTATTCGGGTAAATCTGACCCGGCAGTGAAAGTGGAGGCTAAAAGGGGTCAGAAATACACACACACACACACACACACACACACACACACACACACACACACACACACACACACACACACACACACACACACACACACACAGTGAAAGTGGAGGCTAGAAGGGGTCAGAGGGTTCAAATGCGATATACAGTATATATATATCGTAATTTTCCACACACAAAAAGACAGACAGACAGATATACACAAACAAATACACACTGCACCTGTTAGTGAAAGTGGGGGTCAGAGGGTTCAAGTCTCAAATGTGTAAGCTCCTCCCACACTGGGATACATTATACTCTACACTTAACGTACAGTATACTCAAAATACTATCAGACAAAATGAGCAACGCAAGTGAAGAGAGGACAGCCCTGGGCTATATCCTTGAGGAGGATCACGACAGCGAGATAGAGGAGAACGTTTCCGAGGATGAAGACTACCTTGAGGTAAACGATGAAGATTATGATCAATCAGATGAGGAAACTGATATTTGCCCAGATGAGACATTCATGTCCAAAAATTGTGAAATTCAGTGGTCCTCGTCCCCTAATGGACGCCAGGCAACACTATTGGCAGCAAACATAATGAAGGCAGTGCCAGGGCCCACCAGGATGGCAGTCTCTCGTGTCACAGACATCAAGTCTGCTTTTGAGTTGGTAATTTCGAACACAGTGCTGAAGATCGTTCTGGATAGGACCAATCTGGAAGGGAGACGTGTATATGGGGAGGAGTGGAAGGAGCTGGAGGAAATGCACTTACATGCGTATTTGGGTCTCCTCATCCTGGCTGGGGTCTACAAATCCAAGGATGAATCGACAGCCAGCCTGTGGGACGCAGACATAGGCAGGAATATATTTTGAGCCACAATGTCCCTGGGGACTTTCCACATTTTCTCAAGAGTGATCCGATTTGATAATCGTGACACAAGAGCTGGCAGACATGAGAGAGACAAGCTGGCAGCTAAGGACAGTGTGGGACAAGTGGGTAGAGCGGCTTCTACTTCTCTACAACCCAGGACCTAATGTCACAGTGGATGAAAGGCTGGTGGCATTCAGAGGTCGTTGCCCGTTCAAGCAATACACCTTCGAAACCGGCAAAATATGGCTTGAAAATATGGGCAGCATGTGATGCAAACTCCATATATGCACTAAACCTGCAGGTTTACACTGGAGAGCCAGTTGGAGGAGCCCCAGAGAGGAATCAGGGCATGAGGGTTGTGCTCGACATGGCACAGGGTCTTTGAGGTCACAACATAACTTGTGACAATTTCTTCACGTCCTACAACCTGAACCTGAAGCTCCTGAAGAGAAAGCTAACAATGGTTGGAACTGTACGAAAGAACAGAACGGAACTCCCTGCCGAAATGCTGGTGATCAAGAACAGGGTCCCTCAATCCTCCAAGTTTGTGTTCACAGACACCACAACCCTAAAGCACTCTTAATTGCTGTTACAATAAAATACTTTCAATACAAATCCTTATGACTCATTTGGCTTGATTCTAAGTGAACGGGTCAATTTGACCCTGAACAGAAGAGGTGTCTATTTATCAACATCAACCAATTGTAAAACAAGTTGGAACATTTAATTTAAAACATGTTATGTTATGCTAAACTAATGTATTTTATATCAACGTTTTTCCAATGTAAAAAAGAAAATACAAAAATGTGTTTGAATGTATATGTTTTGAGAAAAATGAGTGACTTATTCTAATGGAATCATGATCTGTGAGGGGCAGTGTTGGGTGTAACGCGTTACAAAAGTAACGGCGTTACAGTAATATATTACTTTTTGCTGTAACGAAGTAATGTAACGCATTACTAATGAAATTTGGGTAATATATTACCCGTTACAATGCTCAGTAACGCAGTTACAACACATTTTAACCCGAAATTAAATGGTGTTTTGTTTTTTAAGAATGTACTAACATAGCGAGACATTCCGACACCGGACAAATTATGCGGGTAGATTAGTAAACCTGGTGTTTACCCTTCAGGCTTCGCATCGAGATCTTCGGGGAAGTTGAACGTTATGCAACCATTCAAAAAAGAGAACGTAGCCAAAAATACTAACAACAAATTGTGTCAGGTGCGCGTGACCTGCTCCGCTGCGCGTGCATCATTTCCAAAGTGCTTCCACAGCAGTGACACACATCTGATCTGTGGATAATCATTTATACGAAAATGGTTAAAGCAACCATCACTAAACGCCAGCAACACTACATCTACTGCAGACAGTAGCAACAGGTCAGATGCGGACATCACGTTACCCTCCGTTGTGGACACTAGCTTACTCCCGCCTGACTCGCCGGCTCCGGAGCAGCAGTCTTCGTCGCCCGAAACTACGCCGCCCCTCTGCGGCCCGCAGGTGCCAGGTATATCTAAACAACTACCCGCCTGTACAGTGGGGTAAGGCGGTCATTTTGCAGCTCGTGGTATAAAAATAGACAATGGCTAGAATATTCATGTGAAAATAGTACCATATTCTGACATGCCTGTAGAAATGTTGGGTCAAAAATAATGCATACAATAGCACAGATGCCTTCACCACGAATGGCTACAAAAATATCTCATATCCCAAGCTTATTATCAACGAGCTGATGTTGAGGCTGAAATGTTCTCCAGGTCACAAAGTCAACCTCACATGATGATGTGATACCAGTTTTCAAGCACAGTAAATATTCTCTTCCCAGCGTATATGATGGGACCAAGGTGATGAGGCTACATGGTTTTAATAATAATTGCCTTTCAATGTTTGCCATTTCAAACCATGAGCATGGTTTAAATAATATTTGCCTTGATTTACAATATGTTAACCTTCATTATAGTCCTTGACAGCGGTCTGTACTGCTGTATTAACAACGTGTCACATGTTAAGAATTTACAATCAGAATCGAGTATTCAACTAAGCCGTGTAATACAAGTTGTTAGTAGCCTTAAGGGCCTACACAGTTGTTATGCTATACCACATTGCCCTTCACTGGATGCATAATGAGCTGCACTAAACTACATTTTAGCATTTAAAATACCTAGCTATTCTTTTGCGGTTATTTTGGTGAAAGTAACTAAAAAGTAACTAAAGTAGTGTAACTCATTACATTTCAGAGACAGTAATATTGTAATGTAACTTATTACTTTCAAAAGAGAGTAATAAGTAATATGTAATATATTACATTTTGGAAGTAACTTGCCCAACACTGGTGAGGGGTGAATAACACAATTGCACTAAATATTGATTTAATTGATAGTAATAAAAAGGTACAAACTAGGTAAAAAAAAAATCTGGATTTTGGGGCTTCTGACCATTTTTGGATAATTAAACATGCACTGGGTCAAATTGACCCACGAATATTATTGCTGTTCCAAAAAACGAATATAACAGGAGGGTAAAAGCTTTTATATATTCACGGGGTAGAGGGCAAGCTGTGCTGCCTGCTTCAAATGAAAGATAAATTGGACAAAATAAAGGATCACACTACAGAAGGGGAAACTGTTCCAACGCATTCATGTAACTGAGCTAGGATTTAATCTTGCCATACAGGGACGAAGAACTCTTTTTGCTATCTCACATGGTTCATTTTGAACTGCTGCAACAGTAGCTTTGTAAGCTAACGATTATAATGTGTTCACATATAATATTTGAAGGTCAGATGGCAGTCATTTTGTTCTGCTGATTCCATCCCGAGGAACTTACAACGTGTGGCCTGTTATTAATAAAAGCATCTCTCTATTTAAACACCTTTTATGCCACCTATGTATTCACATGTATGTCTATGGTCGTACAGGGGAGGAGGTCAGGAGGATTAAAGCCAGAGGGAAGAAGCTGCTCTCTAGGTCTAGTGATTGACATTAGCTGATGCTTTGATCCAGTAGATGAGCCTATTGGAGCAGTTTGCAGTCAAGTGTCTCGCCCAAGGACACTTTGACAGGCTGAACCTGTGATTGGTCATAATCCCTCCTGTCCTCGGTTTTGCAAACACGATTTTATACACATCAATTTAAAGTCTAGACATAGTCAGAGACAGTGTTGGGGTTAACAGGCGTGTTACTGTAATCAGATTACATGTATCTGTTAAACGCTACTGTGGATAACAGCAGTAAACACATGACAGATACTAAACACGACACACACTTGAAGGTCTTCTGCATAAAGGGAGGACAGGAAAAATAAATCAAACGTCCCTTTTCACTGGAGCAAACATGGCAGAGAGAAACAGACGGGAGTATTTTACAAAACGCAATTTTTACTTCAAGTTCCAGCTTTGCTTGCTCATTATTTCTGTTCCTTCCATATCATTTAAAGCTGTATATTTGGTAGATGTATTTACTGAGCACTATGTATACAATCTAATTCAATAGACATACAGTAGCCGACAAAGGGAGGTCTTATTAAAGCCAAAAAGAGGAATTTTGAAATGTAGTTTCCGTGTTGTAATAAAAAGCGTACATGACTGCTGCGAGTCTCAGTCGGGAACACTCAGCAGAGCTTGTTGACAGGGTCTCATGTTTGAACTCTCAGGAACGATGGAGAAGATCAAGAACATGTTGGTAACTTTTAATGACTTCTACTCCGGCTTTCAGGTGAAGCAAACAGCGACTGATGCTATTTATAGTGTCAGCCATTATATCTGCATCAGTTTACCTGAAGAAAACTCAGTACACTTGATTCTGCAAAGTGTGAGGCTTCCTGTGAGAACGAGACATTGGGAAATGAAATCCTAACTTTTGGAAGAACCCTACATAACCCGGTGTTGTTTCAGAGACATGTCTATCACCGTCTGTATCGACATGTTTCTTTTCTTTTTTCTTATTTCTATTCAACTCTGTAGTGTTGATTCTATTTCTATCTGGAAGCTTTTGAGTGTGTTGTCCCACATCTCGTAAGAAGCATTTTTAATTGCCTCTGTCTTTTTATGTGTGGTTGTTGATGCCTTTTCATGTGTTTCCTTAACTGTGTCGTAAACCAAAACCCATATTATGCTAAATAATGCAAATGTGAAAATGTGTGTGCACAATAATGTGAAACCCATATGTCCAAGCCCTCTAACAAACGGCCAGGCTGCTGAAACCACTCCACACTGAGAACTTTCCTACTCATTGGACTTGTTGGTGATAAATGAACAGCAGAAACTCGCCAGACACTTGAAGGTCAGTTATCTGACCGCCCTGCTGCTCTACAGTACCTGATGTCGTTGGAGAACTCCTTCTCAAAGCCCCGTCTGCTGCTCAGCTTCCAGAATATGAGCCCGATGAAGACCAGTAGGATGAAGATGAGGAGCAGAGAGCCCACGATGCTGCCGACGATCACCGCTGCTCTGTTTGGAGCTGTGAAATCAAGGAATCAATACAGTGGGAATCATCCATTATTGTGTTATTTTAACTGTTTTGTTGTGCAGTGGTGACTGACCTCTCCAGGGAAATAATGTCTTCTCACAAATCATAGATACAGATTGTATTTTCATTTTCCAATAAATATGTGTTTGTCTTGTCAAAGTGTTCAAGACAATAGGAAATTGGGAACAACGCTTATTTGTTGATTCCTTGCCGAGAGTTAGATTAGTATAAGAGTGACCAGGGGCGTCGTAAGGGGGTGAAAAGTTAGGACGATTCTGACTAACTATTTTAGAACATTAAGAAAAAAATGTTTAAGTAACCAATGTGATTATCTTTTCATGGGGCCCAAAATCCCTGGCGGCGCCCCTGAGAGTGACCATCATCTGTAGGCTAGATCTACGGCAGCTATAGGTACCTTAGTTTAGTACAAAGACTAGAAAAAGTGAAAACTAAAAATGGCATTTTGAAGAACGCAGGCTCCCGCCAAGGTCTAGATGTTGATCTGACTAAAGGTCAAGGAGGGTACATTTTCCAATAGCCTTCTCTCGTAATGTTATTCAACATGGAACTAAAATGAGATTAAAATGGAATCAGTTCTTTCTTTGCTAATGCTACACACTACCATCTTATACATTTCATTAAACAAGGTCATTAATGAACAAAGAAACACCCTCCAAGGCTCGCTCATCCCTGACATAACTATCTATCAGTATATATATTTAAATATATTCAAACATTCGGATTCATACATATCTTGATATTACAAGGGATCATTAAAGTGTGTCTTCCCTCACAGACAGCAGATCACGACATCATTCAAATGTTAGATCTGGTTTGTTTTATTTATCCAAAGATGTGTTTTTACGAGGGGTTACATGGAGAACTATTCTTTGCACGCACACACTTACTTCCCCAAGTCTCTGTAGGTTGCATGGCAACCTCACGGCGATGACAGGACTTTAGAAAATGTGACTATTTCTTGATATTTCTCTAACTCTTGGTGAAACCTAATAAGCCAGCAGGCTCCTTTCATTTCCCTCGTCCTTTAAGGCTTTGTAACAGGCTTAATATAATTCAATTACCTTTCCAAGGATTTCTCTAGACTAAGCTATATATTAATTGTCTGAACAAACTCAAAGTATGGAGATAAATAGCTTTCAGCATGTTTATAAGCTTCAGACGAAAAAGAGGTGTCTTTTCATCTCAGAATGAAAGGGCTAAATTGGTAAAAACATCCACTACAGAGCAAGAAATTGGAGAAAAGCCTGAAACGTTAGAGGAATTTTTAGCAGAAGCCTTCATGTGATTCTGTAATATATTGTAAATCATCTTGCAACACCTCTAGAGGGGGGGCCTAAGCCTAAGGGTTGGAACCTATGATCTAGCACAGCACCCTGCATATGAAATGAAAGTGAGTGATGCCCTGCCTGGAGCTGAACGTCTGAGCACTGTGACTGGAATCTATGGATCCTGCTGGATGTAATATAAGGGTCTGCTCCACTGATCAGGAGGCACACAAAGACACAAATGTGTTATGAATCTTCTTTCCTGTAACGTCAGAGTCTCGGTGTCGTGTAGCCATACCCGCATCTCTGGTCCTACGGCTGGCCTCCGAGGGTGGTCTATATAAAGGGCAGGTGGTTATTATATGTTCGGCAGTCTGTTCAGGGTCACCGCACTCGCATGCAGAACTGTCTGCCAGGCCCCACTTCTCCATTGATGTTTTGAAGCGACCGACCCCATTTCGTAAACGGTTCAGTGTGGTCCATTTCCTGCGTGATAGGTCGTGTCCTCCTATGGCGCCATCTCCTGGGTCCCAGATGTAGCGATGGATGCGGGAGGGCCCGGCTAGCTCCCACTCCTGCCTCCAAGCAGCCGCCAACCATGCATCTCTGGAGACGTCCTCAGAGGTGGCATTGATAATCTCTTGTGCTGCCTTGTTGAAGGGGAAGCGGGACTTGAGCCTAGAAGCGCTGCTCTCGTTGTTGTGTTATGCAGGACGTGCCAGTCATGCTTTTGGGCTTTCCTGGCCAGGGCGAGTGTGGCAGCTTCCCGTGGTGTTATGAATCCACAGAATGGAGAGTCTTTTGTTTCTCTGAAGAATCACAGACTGAGGTTCCTCCTGGTGAAGCTCTGCCATGTCTCTGTCTTCTTCTCTTCTTTCTTGTTTAGAAGTGATACTGCACATCAGATATGCCGTCAAAACGGAATGTCCTCTTGCCTTTCACAGTGTGCCAACTTAACTAATATGAACAGGTGCCTATATGAGTGCACTTGTTGGCTGCTGCTGCCCTTTTTCTTGAGAATTTCTCAAGCTAATAGGAGGCTGTCGCCGACATCACTCATGTTAGACTCAGCGACTCAGCAGCAGGAAGTCAGAGCTGATGGGATAAACGCTTTGTCTTCTGTGAATATAGCAATTCTTCGCAATTGACTGTGACCTTATTCCGTCACCATTAGACAACTTAATGGGGAGCACACATTAATGTTACAGTGGTTAGACCCAGTGTGAGAGATCGTGGCAGAACTACAAAGAGAGGAGACTAAAGGGAAGGGAATGTGGGTCTTTCATGTTCACATGTGTGCGTCACGCTGTGTGTGTGAACAGGGACTTACTGTGTGGGTGTGGGGGGGGGGGGGGGGGGGGTGGGTGTTAGTGGCCTTACGTTTGTTGGCTTTCAGGTTGATCCGGCAGTGTGCGGCTCCTACAGCATTGTTCACTTCACAAAGGTAGAATCCTTCGGAGCTCTGAGAGTGGTTTCTGATTCTCAGCTCCCCACTCACGCCGTCTGAGAACACATGAACGCCCACCATCACGGATTAAGCAACCTGTACATGAGCTGCACATACATGGGGATACAATGCATGAGCCCTTAGGCTTTCTGATTTGACACATACAGTATGAAGATGTTTGAAGAGGAGGAGAGCTGTTGAAGGGCTATGATGCTTATTTTCAGGTTAATATGGATATTTGTCTGCCTCTACCGTGACATGTCTCCGTGCTTTAATGTTCAAAAAGCTCTTTAATTTTGTCATACTGCCTGTGCTGCTGCTCTAACCAATAGTAGCATGAGTGTTACAGAGTGATGTCACAATGTTACAGAAGTAAATAAAGAAGTGAGAGAAATAACCTTCCTTGGAGGGAACATTAAGATTCGACTTATTGTCACATAGTACAGGTATTATGTAACAAAACAGTTTCTCTGCTTTTGACCCATCCTAGTGTTAGGAGCAGTGGGCTGCCATTATGTAGAGCGCCCAGGGAGCAGTGTAGTGAATGGTGCCTTGCTCAGGGACACCTCGGTAGCACTTGGTATTTCCGGGACTTGAACTGGTGACCTTCCAGTTGCCAAGCAAAGTCCCCATGGCCTTAGCAGACCATTTACATGCACAGGAAATGTATAACCACAAAAAGCATATTAGGGTTCATTTAACACACATGTTTGTTACCAATGTGGACACGGTGCAATGCAATTTACACTCAAACTAGATTTTATGTATATTTATATTATAAAGAGTGAGGGGGATAAAATGCGTCCTAAGTTGATTATTACCAGTTTGACTGTAGATGTCTGTGTTGCGTATCAGTATTTCCTATTTCCTAGTTTTTTTAACCTGACTTTCTATTATTTTCATAGAATTTGAAACATCTGAATAAATAATGAGTTCGGACATTCGTTAATCTTGTAAAGCCCACACCGTACATTCAACAAGAAAATGTGTTTTCATTGAGTTCTTAAACAGCTGTCCCCTGTCCTAACACACACTCTTTGATCTGCAGTAGCACCATGACATCAGCAGAGGTCACACTCACCCTGTGTGGCTGCAGTGGGGAGGGGGCCGGTGCTTTCTCTCCTCCAGCTGTACAGTAACGGAGTGGAGCCTCCTGCAGACTGGCAGTGTAGAGAGACAGCCCCCCCGATCAGCTCCCCCCCCTCCATCCAGCACTGAGGCACTGACGGCTTGGCTGGAAATCATACAACAAATGGATCATTTCACTTCCATTTCTATTCCTTTTTCTGGAAAAAACAGTACAGCTTTTTAGCCTTAAGATGAAATTGGAGGAACCATTTAAAACCACCCACATGTTAGATGGTTGGCACCGACATTTATGCATTTTTATCTCTCAAATATCAGCGTGCACATAAATAAAGTATACATTTGTAAATCGATAGGCTAGATGGGTTAGAGAAGGCAGAAACATGAAGTACAGTCCAGTTTTGGGAGATGAAAGAAGACAGCGATTGGTGGTGATTAGAGTGAGATGTATTGCGATACTCACTGACAAAAGAGCTTTAAATCACAACATTTCACACATTGGACTAAGTTGTTCCCTATTTACATTATAAAAGACGGAATCCTAGCTATCTACTTTCAATCGCTGCATTCTTTGAAGCACTTATCCTGCTCAGGTTCATACAAAAACCCAGATCTATAAAATGATTTGTTTGCTGTTATGCTGAAAACAGCTTCAGGCTGTCTGTTGATATGGGAGCCTTTGAAGCAGATATTTATTCAACCATCTGCTAGTTTTTATCAAGCGAAAGGTGATATGATTTGATCGGCTTTGATACGGAGCAAGAGTGTTAAGAGAAAAGTCCTGAGAAAGACTTTGGGTAAGACACCACAGGGTCAGCTAAAGTTCAACAATGGTTTATGCTAAATAAATCGTCCAAATGTTTCTTCCATAAAAATGACAAGTTTAAAATGTTCGGAACTCTAAGCGTCAAACAGGGCGACATTTGACTGATTCTTGTAAATGATACTGAACTCACTCAGGCTAAAGAACATGGAGGGCTTTGGTTTGACGGTTTGATTTTGGATTTGAGTTTTGAACCCTTAATTTAAAGTCTTTACAATCTTGTCCTATGGAAAGAATAAATCAGATCTGATGGGGAACGTCACATTTCTGTGAGACAATTGTGGGTTTTTTTGTGCCATATTGTAAACCTTGTTCCTTTCAATAACCCTCCCCCCTTTTGAGACCGTTTCTGACACGACTTGTTATTCTAGTTGAAGTCTAAGTGGGCAGATAATGAAAGAGAACTTTGTGAAGATGAAAGAAAAGATGTTCAAGGCTGGGCAGTTTGGTAGTGAATTGTGAAGCTTTTAAAAAGTGAAATTAAAAAGCTCTTAAGGTTTTATGTTTAAAGTAGTTCATGTTTGAAAGTTGTAATGGGAAATAGATTTAAAAAATAATCTTCCAATTAAATCTTATTCTGAGGAACATTGTGTCCCATGCTTCTGATTTGGGACGTAATCATGAAACATCTTTGAAAGGGTTATTTATTAATGAGATCATTCATAATACATATGTCTGTTAATAGCTGAACCCCCGATCCACCCGAGTTACTGCTCAAGCTCTTCAGGTCATATTAGCTGGGATAGAATTACTAACAAAGAATTGCTAACAAAGCACTTATATACTAATGAAGGACAGGCTTATCTAAAGCCAGTTGAGTAGCACTTTAAATGTTTTGGCTCTATGAAACCTGATGTACATATATGATTTTGTTTTCTTCAAGGGTATACTTGTACTTTTACTAATCCTTTATTAGAGATGTGTCTGTTGTCTGTGTTTGTTTTTAGTGTCAGGATGGAAGCCGTGTCTTTTTCTCTGCAAACAGAATCTATCTACGGGTACAAATAAATAACCTGAACCTGAACCTAAACCTGATCTTCAAATTTGTATCTTCCTGGTCGAATGCACTTATTGTAAGTCGCTTTGGATAAAAGTGTCAGCTAAATGCAATGTAATGTGATGGAATCAAGTAAATATTCAAATGTCAAGATGAATACACTGATAAATGGATTTATGAAGTACATTTCAAATGACTATTGACCTCTATTCTCTAAACAACAGCTCAATCTGTATCTATTGATTTCAGAAAAAACAGCCCTTTCCAGAGTTAGTTAGATTGATTTAAACACAATGGTCGAAAACTGTGTACATTTTGACCATAAAACAGGTGAATGGTGTGAAAATCAAGTTATATTTTTGTTTTTGCAAAGGAGTAAACGCTGTGTTCTCTAGGATAGCATTCTGTTTTTTTTTTTTGCATTTTATTAATAATAATCACGAGAGAGAATTTGACCTGAATTTAGGGAGCAGCCTGTCATTAAATACACATTTTTTGTATTTTATAGAACAAAGCCTGACTTGAGAAAGCCTTTAATCTCAACCGACACTGAGAGAGCAATTCAATTAATTCTCCTTGACATTCGTGTGACCTTGAACAAAACTGACCCCCACAAACCACTAATGGATGCACATCAGTTTGGTAATGCAGTAGAAGTCTTAAAAGATTGAAGTGGGCATGATAGCAGGAACCACCAGATCATGTTTGTAGTAAATGGCAAGTTTAATGGATACTGGCATGTGACAAGGAAACGTAACCTTCATGGAAATAGGCAACCCCAAAATGATTGTGGCTTCCTTCTCCTTTAAAGGTCACCTATTGTGCAAAATCCACTTCTTCATGTCTCTTCTACATCAACATGTGTCCCCTCTGCGTAAAGAGATTCTGAAAGTTTCAGGAAAAAAGATTCTCTCTCTTTTTGTCCTGATCCATTTCTATAAAAACCTGTCTGAAAATGAGCTGATCAGATTTTGGCCACTTTATGATGTCATAAAGAATTTTTGGTTTGTGTAACCATAAGCCAATCACCAACCAAGGTAACCCCCCCCCCCCCCCCCACCTTATCACCTGAATCTCCTCTAATACCTCATTCACACCACCGGTGTTTCAGGGCCGGTTCGGAGTTGGAGCTTGAAAAGCACCGGATTTTCCTCTTCACACCGCAGCGGAGCAGCCTCTTAGCTCCGGAATCCGGTTCATTCCAAGCACCAAAAAATGGTCCGGCCAGAGCAAAAGCACCACATACGTCACGCTTACTTCGAGGCGGGCGCAGGGGCAGGGGCAGGGGCAGGGGCAGTGGCAGGGGCAGGGGCAGTGGCAGGGGCAGGGGCAGGGGCAGGGGCGGGATCAACTCCTGAACAACAACAAAAAGCCGGCGTTTTATCCAGTTTGTACACAACGATGGAGAAACTTAACAAGCAGCAGTGGTCCACTGAAGAGACTAGCTACCTACTGGGAATCTGGTCTTCCGAAGAGGTACAGAGGAAGCTGGAGCACAATCGGCCATTGTTGTTGTTGTCGGTGTCAGCTGTGAGGGGTTTCCGCGCGCTTTGGCTTTATGAAGCAGGCACGCAAACGGTTAAGTCATGACGCAAACGATGACGCAGCACCAGTCGGACTCTGGGCAGTGTGAAAAGAGCCAGAGCTAAATCGAAGAACCGGTTCTGAACCTGAAAAGCTCTAGCACGGAGCTTGAACCGGAGTTGCGTTGGTGTGAATGAGGTACTAGAGCACCATTGTGTTCTTTTTAACCAAATGTCTCTCAGAGGGGCGTGGGGAGGGGCTCCTTATTTTCATCTAAAGTAACAGACAAAGAATCAGCACTTTAGAAACAGGGCTGAAACAGAGGGGATTATGGGTAATGCTGCAATGATATGTTTGGTATTTGGAGCCAAACACTTCAGAGACATGTTTTGTATATATCTGAGACCTATAATATATTGATGAAAAACAGTAAAATAGGGGACCTTTAAACCAATAATGTAACGTGTGCCAGGCCCAATGCCCCTTCTTACCCATGACCACCAGGGACACCTTCCTGGCGTCCACTCCAGGGGACTTCTTCACTTTACACTGGTAGGTAGCACTGTGGGCAGGGGACAGCGGAGAGATAGACATGGAGGCGTCCCCCATGGAGGGGTCCGGAGCAGCAAATCTGAACCCTTTCCCCAAAGTGCTGTCCCCATGGATGTATGTGGTGCCGCTGGTGAAGGACAGGAGCTGGTGGAAGACAAAAGAAAGATTGCACAACAAGATTAAACGTGCTGAACATTGTGTGTGTGTGTCCCTCCCCCTCTGTGTGTAGTGGAGTGACATTGATCAGCAGGACAGAAACACAGCCCCCAAATGAATGCTAATGTTGCTCTATCTCTTATTGGGAAGATAATATTATTTCCTGTCTGCCGGATGATGAATGAGCCATTGTTTCCCAAAGCATTAGCATATCACTTTATAACTTTATGTGACGATTGTTTAAAGGCTGTGTGGTTGTTTTTGAGTCCCTCTGCTTCCTAGTGGACAAAGTTCTACAAAGAGGATTTCTAAAATGCAGAGGAAAAGAATTCTCTGACAGAAATTACTCATTTAATAAAAAAGGCAACGGGATAAATGACTAATTTGTGTGAAATTAAAAAGGTGCTAGGGGCTCATGCACACACCAGCCTCCTGAACTTGATTTTAATTAACAAACATTGTACATTATGGGGAATAGAATTTTATAAATGTGAAAAGTAGTGTGATATCCAGATAAATGAGATGTTTTAAAGATGTAATTTCCATTATGGGATAGGTCACAAGAGTTTCCAATCATAGTTTGGCTCAACTCGACTCACTTTTGGTCACAGGTCCTTTCCTTTAATTGGTTTTCCTCTGCGGATTTTACCCCCAAATGATGTGGGTGGCTCTGCTGATAGCCTAAGCAACAGCACATGAAATTGCCATGAACATCAAACATATAGATTGTCTGCACTCAATAAATTGTACGCCTCTATGTATGGCATAGTGTACGCTGATACCGTACATATAAATACTTTATATATGCCAAGTGAGCCACGATTGTTTTTGACCATCATTTACAGAGTTTCGAATACTTCTCGAGTCAGCTCACAATGATTGGATCCTTGATCTAGGTGGATCCAACTGAAAAGAACCAAAGAAGTGTTGAGCTGAGCCATCTTGTAACCAGGGTTGGGAAGGTTACCGTAGCTCAAAAATGTGATCTGTAAAACATAATCGGTAGTCTCATCTGAGTATGAGAATATGAAAGTATAATATGTATGGGGCTAAGTGGATAGAGTGCTGGACTTCGAATTAGGGGGTAGCAAGTTCGAAAGCAAGACACTTCACCCCAAATTGCTCCTGTGGGGATTGTCTAAGGTACAGTAAGTTGCTTTGGATAAAAGCGTCTACCAAAAAAATGACATGTAATGTAATGTAACCTGATTGAAAACTTGTTTTTAACAAATCTTAGTTGATAAAGATTTCACTGATTTTGCTAATTTATAACTTAATTTATGAGGCAATATACCTCACCTCTAGGGGCCCAGCCCTTCGTATATCTATATTACAAAGAGTGTCCTAATACTTCATTAAAAAAACGTATTTTAAAAAGAAGAATAAAAGCAGCCTAAATGAAAACCAAAACTGAAATTCCAGGCAGTACTATATATATTGACCTTATTGACACATTGTAATCCTTCCAGTAATACCTGTTTTTTATGTAACAATAATGTGATTACGTCTGTTCTTAATGTAACAGTTGGACTATACAGTTACTTTCATTTGTATCCTGATTGCGTTATCACGGTTGATGTGATCCGTTACTCCCAAAGCGTGCCTCTCACCATGTGGTCTTTCTGCGTAGTGTCTGGACTGACCACGGACCATTCGATGTCGAGCTCTCCGGTGTCTGAGGGGCTCGGAGTGTAACGGCAGCCCAAAGTCAGCCTCTCTCCCTTGGCCTTCTGAAGGGTCTGCGGCCCCGTGGACGTCACCAGCATCCCCCCCGCACACTTCAAATCTTAAGAAAAGTTAGACAGGTGATAAAAAATGTATCTAAAATACGTTAATATATATAACATACTCTTACCATACACTTTTCTATGTATACTTTTAGATTTGAATAATGATTGAAATTAGTTTTGCAGAGCAGACCTGGTAATAAGTTAAAAAACACAAACATAATCGTTGCTGACAAGAAATACATGACTAATAAGAGCAGGACAAATTACATATATTATATGCAATAACAAAGAGCTCCAATAGCAGCACTTTATATATAGTATACTTCAATTTACGTCCGGCAAAACAAGCTCTACACAGCTTTTAGTTTACAGTGTCCTTCACCATATGTTCAACCACATGTTTTGTTATGATGTGGTTTCATGAGATGAAAGCGCAAGGAAAAGAGCCATTAGCCAGATTATGATAGAGACATTATAATTATTAAGAACATTTTCCATTAGTGGTTTCATTCGATGTCTTCAACAATATATAAGCAGGGGTGCACATAACTTTCTCAGTGAGGTACTCAGATGAGTACCTGAGGCCTGTACTACGAAGCTGGATTTTCGCTTAGCTCGGGCTTTCCGGTCCTACGACGCTGGTTCTCTTTTTAGCAGGCTAGATCTCCATGGTAACTTATGCTGTAAGGCTAACCTGCCCCGTAGCAGGTTAGGTTGTAGGCTAAGAGCTCAACTCAGTGAAAGCACTGCCTGCTGACCAATCAGAGCTCAGTGTGCGGAGTTTAAAGCGATGAAGTCATATTACAGGAGAAAGGAAATACAGAAAATCTGCCGTTGCAGGAAAGACGGCCGGCAAAAATCACAGACTGTGTGAACGTGAACATTAATAGAATATCACCTCCCATCTTCAGAGCAATCTGACTATTATAACATTAGCGTTAAGAAAGCTTACTTAAATATCTGCCACAACATAAGTAACCGGATCAAAGTAACATTAAGTACAGGGGGGGGGTGCTAGCGGAGTACTTCAGGAAAGTCGACGGGGGGGGGGGGGGGGGGGGTTTATTGGAGTACTTCGTGACCACCAGAGCCGGCCCGACCCATTAAGCGACATAAGCGGCCGCTTAGGGCCCCGCAGCCACTAAGGGCCCCCTAGCAAAAAAAAATTAAAAAATGGCCTTCTCTCAAAGTCATGTATTATATTATTGAGTCACTCATATAATACATTAACCGTGCTTTACCTGAACCTCATCATGACACTAGAGAGGACGGCAGGATTGTAATTTCCCGTGTTCAGTGAATGCAACAGAGGCAAGGCACCAGACCAACCAGAGAGTTGAATGGAAATAAACATCTGTCTTATTGGCTGACAGGTACCTATCCTGTGAGCTGTGACAATATTTAAAATAAACTGTCAGTCTCAGACTCAGAGTTTTTGAAGATGGACATAAGAAAATGTGTTCTTAAAAAAGACGACAATTCTCAAGTGGTGGTTCACACAACAACCCCAGAGCCAGCACTTGAGAAATTACAGCTTACACTGAAATATATGGACTATTTCTGAGAAAAAGTCAACTGAAATGGTGGCATAGTTGCCACTGTTTTACGTATCGACAGCATGTTTGAACGTATTTCAGCAGTAAATGTGGCTGTTTGGCCACTGACGTTGCCATAACAACACCTGAATGTCAATGTGCAACCTCTTTTTGTGACAGATTTTTGCATGAAATTATAATTCTTCTGAATGATATTCCTATTGACAGCTAGTTTTTATGTGAACATTATGAGATGGAAAGCCAGAGAGAATAAATGAAAAACAGTTATGAAATACTTGACAAAACTAGAATACAGTTTGAAAGGGGAGTGATTTGTAAAATATCCATAAAGAAAAATCTGTTTACAGTTCTGTTTCATATGGGCGTTGAGAGATGTATCCATAGATCTCTTATTTTTGCTCTCAAAGTGCACCAGATTGATGCTTTTAACTTCAATATTTAAAAAAAAATCTTCCCGGAGGAGCATGCCCCTGGACCCCCCTAGGTGAGGACCCCCCTAGAGGATGTTAGGTCCATGCTGTTTACATGCTTATGTATACAATATGTGTGCTTATGCTAACATCATAAGACAAAAGTTGGTTCCGTGTTGTGTGAAGTGAGAACGCGCTAGAGTGAGGGGGGGCCCCCAAGCCAAAGCTCGCTTAGGGCCACCAAAAGTCTAGGGCCGGCCCTGGTGACCACAGAGCGTGAACGTTGTGATCAGCTGTTTTAGTGCAGTTCTCCAGTGAAGGGGGGGGAGTCTCCCTCCGCAGCCGGTTGGCGTAGTTTTGGCACAATTCCGTTGTACAGACCGACGTTAACAGCAGCCCCGTCTGTGCACACGGAGACCGACTGTCGTCCGGTGATCTAACCGCCTTCTGGAAAAGCTTCACAAGTACGTCGGTACGCAAATGCGCTTTGTGACACAAGTGACGGTACGCATTTCAGATTGTTGCCGCGCATACCTGCGTACCAGTTATGTGCACCCGTGTATATAAGTGCACACATATTTAGAAAAGTTGGAAATGGACTTGTTTTGATGTTTTCAAGGGGATTGCGTCTTGGAGGAAAAGCACTGAAGTGTTCACTGTTCAGAGATTCAAGCGTTCTGTTTTACTCCGACGGTTACCCTTTTTGTATTATTTTTCAAATCATGGTGATATTGAACTGATTTTTTGTTTTATATTAGATTTCTTGTTTTGTATATTTTATGTATGCACCATGACATCAAGTCAAATTCCTATTGTGCGAACCTACCTGCAATAAACCTGTTTCTGATTCTGATTCTGAAAAGCAACCCTTTGCAGTCATTATCTTTTCAAACTAAAAAGGTGCATTTGAGCCCAGACCCCGGAGAAAAAACAAATCCCTGGAACATTAGAGTGTCATCAGGAGGCATAATCTCAAAGCATGATTGGACAGTCAGTGAGCGCCATGGTAACACATGTTGAAGCACACCACTGAGGGCCTTCAGCTCTTTAGTGTTGAACAGAGACGAGGCTATATCAGGCTGATAAACCTCTCAAGAAAGGGGCTTCGGTCAAGGCCATGCAAAGTAATATACAATATAGGAGAGTCATTGTGTCCGTATGTGCGTGTGCGTGTGCGTGTTCTTACCTGTGCTCAAGAGACTTGCGCTGAATAACAAGTAGACGGACGACCAGGATAGGCAAATATCATTGAAGGTTTTTCTAATCATAGTGTTGCTGTATGAGATCAAATCATGAAGATGGTCAAAACGACTAAGATTAGAGCAAACATATATAAATCTTTACATATGACATATGATAGGCTACTAATCTTAAGATATGAAGCAGCATATTAATGTGTTGTTTCTATAGATATCACCTGAATGCAGATCCAAACGTCTGACAGTGGAATACAAAGGGTGTAGCAGCAGCTCTCGCTTTACAGAGAACTCCTTGTTTACTTCCCCCCTCATTCCCATAACACCTCCTGATTGGACGGCGGCTCCACCTGTTTCACCTGTTTACAAGTCGGTTCCCTTGGTGTTGGGATCCAGCTGTTGATATTGCCTCTCAAACCCTTCAATGTTCCCAAGTGTGTGCTCTTTATAATCCTCCCAACTGCCACAACTAGTAAATTATGTTAAATAAGAGTGTAATCAAGTTAGGTTAAACCAATGGGAACGAGCACGAGGAAATCACTGCTCAGGCATAGCAGCTGAAGAACAATAGAGAGCAATCCATTGTGAAACTGGAGGAGGGACCCTGCAATTAAATAGGGTTTCTGATGATGCATCTGATGAGAACTGCTACTGAAAGCATTACATCTGCAACACAATCGTCTCTACACTGACTGATATTTGTCTGACTGCGTTACTACATCCACCTTCAGCTTCATTTATTTGTATAAAAACATAGTGGCCGTACATTCCTTATTTGTTGCACGCACAATACACCACTTTAGAACCTTTCATTTGTCCGATGTCCGTGGTTTCAAATAATCACGACGACAAAGGGAGCACATGAGGTCTCAAGTGACGAGAAACTGGTTGTGCGGCCACAGCCACGAGCCAGCAAGGTTTCTGCACAAAAGCAAGAGGAATACAAAAAAGGGATAGAGCTTATCTCTGTGCCAGATCTACAGGGAAACAGCCTTTTTAGATGAGAAACGGCGGGGTGTCCTTCAGTAGATAAAATGCAGAAAATGGATTAGTTGTAAAAGATAAAAGGCTCTATCTCCTGTGGAATAAAATATATTAAAAAAATTCAGGTGACCCTTTTTTTTTTTTCACAAGCTTTGGGCATTTTTTTCTTTAGATTAGATTTTTTACATCCAGTTTTCAGAAACATATACATACAGTATATAAATCCTGCTAATTTCCTCAATGACACCCACTTCAGAATGTTGTCTAGTTATGCATTGTACTTCGCTTGAGGAAAATTATGTGCTTTGAGAGCATTGGAACTGAATTCCATAATGTGAAAAAAATTACCATTTGAACCTTTTCAGGACATCATTGTGTACTGTATGCTACCACCAGGCGCCAACCAGCAGAAACACAACGTTAGATTCAACTGTACTGTCAATGCACAAAGAACCGGAATAATAAAAACATAGGTTATGTAACAAGTGTGATGTGTATGCCCTTCGTAGGTATCCTTATCTGTAATGTTTTCTTTCTGCAGTTTGCTACACTGTTATACTTTTGTTGAGATTCAGTGGTGCAGCAGTCAAATCTACATGAATCCTTAGAAAAGGGTGAACAGGGAATACAAATGGACACCCAAAAACCTTAAGTGGAATCCACAAATATATATATAGTTAATTTTCACAATAGTCCTAAAATAACTGTGACAAGAATCTATTTAGGGTTGAAGTGTGATGAACAGCAGGGCAATGGCAGGCTCTGCTCCTATTGGTTTGCTGGCAGGCTCTGTTGTTATTGGTCAACCGCCTAGATGTCTTGCTCCTTAATCACGTACAATGTGTCGGAGCGCTAGACAATAGAACTTTGAGTGTTACTTAGTGATGTCACTATGTTACTGAAGTACACAAATAAATCCAATTGAGGCGTATCAGGGAGGGAGACAAATCTTGGGATCGTTGCATTTGCAGACTATTTACAGGTTATATATATTGTATTTCTATTCTGATTCATCATCTAGGTAAAATCTTGATTTGCCAACCACAACTTTTATGTGTGAGAAAGCTTTTTTCTTATTTTCTGTTTTTTTTTTTTTTACAATAATACATAAGAGAGTTGGAGAGTTTGCCCGTCAGCAAGAAACTCTTTTGACATTCCTATTTGTCTTCATTGTGAGGCCATCACCATATGATGTTGGGGATAATGTTACAGGACCAATACAAAAGACAAATGGCTCTGCCACTGTTTGGGGGTATTTCAGCAAGCTTAAGAAACAATACTCCTAAACGTGTATAATGAACGACTAAAAAGAGACTTAGTCATTTGGGTCTGTGTAACCATTATGCAACACAAGATGTTGGCCTAAGTATTTTTACATAACTTGCCAAGTTTGGCTTCCATGGGATTAATGTTTCTTGAGCTAGAAAATAAACAAAGACAGAAGAAAAACAGGCAATCCAAGTGAGGTCTAAAGGGACTTTCACTTCTTGGAGTAATACACAAGTCCTAGAAAATAAACATGACTACTTGTTCCACAAAACCTTTGTTGGCTTGCGTTTTATGCAAATGTATTACACTATTTTATTATCCATTTTTAGAAGATAGCAGAGACAGTAAACCAGTCGAATGACACCCAAGGTGGTAGTTCTTCTTTCCAATGATATGCCAAAGAATTGCAAGTAAATGCTTCCATTATACGCCTTTGTTTACTCCCATAACATAGTGACATCACCATGTAACATACTGGCGCTTCTAGTGGTTCGCGGTTCAACACATTTTACGTTATAGGCTAGGAGACGGGACATCTCTAAGCAGTTGACTAATCACAATAGAGCTGACCAGCTAACCAATCAGAGCAGACTCGGCTCTGGTTTCAGACAGAGGGTGAAAGGAGGTGCTGCAGCAACACCACAGGCAGTATGTGGAAAATAAAGAGCTTCTTGAACATTAAAGCATGGAGACATGTCACAGTAGAGGCACTAAATACAATTATGAAACCCGACAATTAGCATAATCGGCCTCCTTTAAAACAACAACCACTTGCACTTCACACCTTTAATATATTCTATGTCCATAGGCATATTTTTATGTTTTCTTTTTTTTACATATTTATTTCTTTTAATTTCAATCAAACACAGATGGCAAAAAGCACAAAAGGTGGAAAAGGCTAATTATAATGTAAAAATAGTTTTTAACACAAATTAATCAAATAAAGTAAATTAAAGGTGAGTTAATAACAGTAGGTGATTTCATACTTTAAACTTTCTCACACTTCCTCTTGCATGGTTGTTAGTTTCATTTTTTTTTTGTATCTCTCTGTTGAGTCAAAACATGTTTCAGAGATTTCTTCCCATGTTTTATTTTCAATATGTTCTCAAAGCTAAGAGTCTTTTTTCACAGCTCTGCTCTCTGGTGCCATTCTGGCAACAGCTTGATATCATTTGCTGCTGATTTTCTAGTAATTACTCCAATCTGTGTACGGGTTACTAAAGGGAGATGATTGTTTTTTAAGTAAGTCCCAGTTGTTGTTGGGTTATCAATTAATAAATATCCTAATTTTATACAGTGACAGAATTTGTTCCTCTTTTCAAAACAGTGGAATCTGATGATTGGGAACATCAGACTTGTCTCGGGGCTCAAGTTGTTCAAAAAGATCCAGATTAGCCATTCAGAAAATTCAATACAACAACCATATTCTGCTAATACATATATATTTCTTGTTAACAGAATAACTGAATTACAATCAGTGGTAAATATATTTTTGACGTATTTTTATTTAGTTGACATTTGAGGCTACTTCATACTTCTAATCCACTTCAAATTGAAAGAAAATGGTGTACTTTGCTGGCAGTATAAAAAGTGTTTGAAGCTATCGCTTAAAATTGTGATTATTAGTAGATCAGTTAAAATCAAGCTTTATGATAAATAGTATTCCAAAAAGGCCATTCTGAATAATGATTACCATTAGTTTTTGATTAATTTCGAAGCTAATACTTTTCTACTTTTACTTACCTAACATTTTGAATGCAATATTTATTCTACTAACAGAGTATTTAAACAATGTGGTTTTATTACTTTCATTTAAGTAAGGCCTGTAAAGACCTAAGTACTTCTTTCACCTCTGCTTTTATCAAAACAGTACTTGCTGACTGCAGGGGGTGTGATCAAAACGCTGACCCTCTTATTGGTAGAAGTTTATTCATCCCCTGTGCCAGAGTTGCCAAAAACGCACAAGACCTCCCATCTGACAGAGCCTTTCCTGTTCAAATAACAAAAGCCTGTTTCTTATTACTGGAGTTTACACTGCCGATTCTCTAAAGTAGGTCAAAAGCCCATTTGTTCACAGTTCCAAAGGGCACTTTTTATGAGAGCAGCCCAGGCTTTGCAAGATAACCTAATCGATACGGAGAAAAAAGGGAATACATGTTAGATTTCTGTTTCTGACTCCACAGTTTAATAACACACGTTTAGGTTGGCACTCCAGCTCGACTATGACTGCGGACATTTGGGACGTTATTATTGTTGGCGCCGGGCTATCAGGGCTGAGTGCAGCTCATTTGCTCAGAAAAAGGAATGCCAAGTTCAGAATACTGGTACTGGAAGGAAAAGGTTTGTGGAATTGAAAGCAAATTGATGACCTGAAATGCGAGTCATTTTATACTGGATTCTTTCAGCTGTGAAATTGTTGAAAAGAGGTATGCCTCTTACAAAATCATCATCATGGTATTCCATGCAGATCGGGTGGGAGGTCGCACAGTGTCCACTGAAATACCGGCAGCTAGTGGAGTCGATCGCTGGGACTTTGGAGGGCAGTGGGTAGGAAGGTAAGGAAGAAAAACTACTGGAATAACAAACATAGGAGACATAGACATGTTAGCATGCTAGGCTAATGTAACTTTTTAAGAGTCACTTCAAGGATATCTTTTATTTGTAAAACTATGTATTACAAGGATTTTTTTAATTGACTAGAGAAATTTGCTTATAATAAGACTTTGGTTTATTAGCACTTGAGATGGTGCAGAGGTCCACTGAATATGGCACACATGTAAAATCATAGATTCTGGAGTGAGTTGATAGAATCAAATGGAAATAGATGTCATACTTGTTACCCTTTTTATCATATAAATAAGTGCATAGGAACTTTGAGGAAATCATTAGGGTGGGCCTAATCTACAATACATGATGTAACATGTACTTAATGACTCGGCCAAGTGGTGCAGCAGACAGCATTATCACTGGACAATGGGGCTGCGTTGGAACCAGTCAAAGATAAATGGCTAAAAACGTATGATGGTCACTTACTGTATACCATAATTGCCCAGTTATGAGAATTTCTTAAGTAGGGTTACTTGTGAAAAAAAAATTAAAAGCTGGAAATATTTGAAAATGAGTCATAAATAGATTTAAGGGCACAGTGACGAATACATGGTTTATACAATTAACTGTGAAACAAATATAATGGGGATTTGTATTGTTCAATGCTTGGAAGTTGCCATTGTAGTTTCAAGGCTTTGGACGGGCAAGTGCTGCTTATTGTATTACAAACTCTTACCGGAATGAACTTTTTCTATTTGGAAGTATTCATAAATGGATGACATGGATATGTAAGTAAGTAGTAAGATTTACACAATGATAGGTAAACAAATGATGGCTAAAGGCAGCGGTGGATTAAGTACTCATACTAATACTCTTGGAGTAAAAGTACAAAAGTATCAGCATCAAAATGTATTCAAAGAACAATAAGAAAAATTACTAATTTTGCACAATGGCCCCTTTCAGTAACATAAAGTGTCAAAGTACTATATAAGCCAAAGGTATTCAAAGTATCAGAAATACATGTACTAAGTATGCAGAATCGCTCATTCAAAGTATTTTATTATTAAATAATGTTATATCATCCTGTTTTATGTACACGCTTTTTGATCCTGTTATTTGTACAGCCAATGTTAGAGACTTTATCACACATTCAATTGATAAGTATACAAATACTGAATTGTTTCATATGAGCATATAATGTGTTTTAGATGTAAAAAGTAAGTAGTGATAAATACATAGTGATAAAAGTACGATATTGCCTCTGAATTGCAGTGGAGTAGAAGTATAAGGTAGCATAAAGTGGAAATACTCAAGTAAAGTTTAAGTGTACCGTACTAAGTTTCTTCCCACCACTGTCTACAGGTAATGGAGATCCACTATATAAGCTATTAAGCACTACAGAGTCTGTCAATCATGGAAGGTTTGCTAACACGGCAAACTTGCTTCTCTCTAATGGTTCTTGCGTACTTCAGCTGAACCTGTCTATTTTCATTATCTCATGAAACATTGTCTCCTCGCTGTTCCAGCCTGAGAAACTGATGTAAAAACACTTTTATAGCAACTACCTCTACCAGTTCATCTCACAACAGTTACATCTCTCATAAGTTTTCATAGAACAATTTATTGAACGGTTACTTGTCTAAAGTCTTGTTTGAAAGAAGGAGGTTTTAGTCACGACTCAGAAATGTTCTGAAAGTAACAAGCCATCAAACCTTTTTATCTAGGAGGCGTCTCGCTGGTACGATAAAACATGCAGTCAGCTCTTGGCAACCCAAATAGAAGAACATTGTTCAAGAGCACTTTGAAGACGTTTTAATGGAAGGGGAAAGAGCATCTCTCAGTTGCTTCATGTCAACATGTTGGCAGGTTTTTTTTCGTTGCGCAAAGGCTCACTCAAGCAGTGTTGTGCACACTCTACGATCAGAATAGATGGATACATGTTCACATAACACTCTTAATTCATGGCAAAAAAATAGCATGATAACTACTTACTCTCTCTTTCAGCACTCAAACGCACATCCTGGAGCTCATAAAGGAGCTGGGCTTAGAGACCTATCCGCAATTCAGTATTGGCAAGAAGGTGCACCACATGGGGGGTCCAGGCGCCAAAGTTCGCACCTACAGCACCAGTATCCCTGCTCTGTCCCCACTGGTGCTGATGGACCTGACCCAGCTCCTGTGGAAGGTGAGCAGACGTCTGACTAGAGAGCTATCCTTTGAAAACCTAGAAATGACTGATAGGTATCAATACAATACCACAACATAGTTTATAAGTGGTTAAAGTATCTATGTTGATATTATTACACTGCTTTGTTGAATACTCAGTTCTGATTGGTCAGTTTAGACATTTCAGAGGTTGTACATTCTCGCAAACAGACCACTGCTAAGGAGAAAAGAGCAGTCAAATCAGCATGCAGAAAAAAGTCAGGCTATTTAATGTAAGCTATATAAGACAAACATTATTTTTCGCCATCAGAAAAGCCGACAGGGAGATCAGGATCCTGATGTGAAGCGGAGGATCTGAACATATCCCTAGCTTAAAAAACGACCATGCATACAAATCCATTGATCTAAAAAACAAAAGAGATTATAAAAACATTACACTAACATTACATAGTCTCTATTACAACAACAACAACAACAACAACAACAACAACAACAACAACAACAACAACAACTATACAGACAGATCAAAGTACAGATGGATAACATGTGAATACCAGCACATTTATCGGTACAACTATACAAGTAATTTCAACTAACGATTCAAATTTCGGTCAATGTAATGTTAACTAGACTGTTCGGTCACTATCCTTTTTTGGCACCATAACCATTTTGCAGCATTATTATTAATGAATAAGTTGTATTGTATTGTAAATGTATAGGTATACAATAATATATAGTATATAACGTAGTTTATACATCTCTCTTGTACGGCCACTCCCCGAGTATGGGAATGTCGCTTGGTCCCCCATCTACAAAAAGGATGCTGAGCTCATCGAGGAAATACAGAGAAGGGCAACGAAGCTGGTTCCAGAACTAAAGGACCTACCATATCAAGAACGACTGCAAAGTCTTAAAATCCCGAGTATGTATTATAGAAGGGCGAGGGGAGATATGATCGAAGTTTTCAAATATCTCCTCAACATCTACAAAGCATCATGCCCACTACAACGGGATTATAACACCAGGACTCGTGGACACTGCCTCAAGTTGAAGAAACAGTACTCAAGACTGGCTACCCGCCGCAACTTTTTCAGCCTGCGTGTGGTTGACTTGTGGAATGATCTGCCGGGAAGCGTTGTTACATCCAAGACGATTAACTGTCTCAAATCCCGCCTCGACCACTACTGGTCAAACATCACCTTCACTTTGGACTATGTGACTGTTGCCAGCATTCATAGTAAATAAAGAATCAGTGATCTACTTATTTATTTATTAGCGACTAAAAGGCCTTATTGATTGATTGAATATACATCAGCAGGTATACCATATTACTTTTGAAGCTAATTGTTACAACACTTTATTTTTAGAATCAGCTCAATTGACATTAAAAATGGACGTTGTAGTGGTATTTAACATTTATAATACTGGGTGCTGTGTGAACGAGGACACATGTATATTCATAGCATGACAAGTACTACAAAATGTTCTGCTTAGGATCAGTGTTGAGAGGAGCAGTGGGAGGTAGAGAATGTGGGGCACGGAGCCCTGTCAGAACCATGTTTGGCAGTCTCCGACTACTCTTGTTTTGATCAATGAGATCATTTTGCTTCACAGTGGTAAAGCATTGTGCGTGAGTGTGTTGTGTTGACTCTATTTTTTACTCAGTTTGACAGATTGCTTGCCACAGTGTGCGTGCAGGATCCTTCAATGACTCCCGGTGCTGTGGAACTGGACAGTATGACTCTGCAATCGTACATTGACAAACAAGCCTGGACTACAGGTTAGGTTTAAGAGTACTTTCAAACAAAAATTACTCCATTTTGCTCTTGTGACAATGTTTCCAAGGTTGGAGAATCATGGTGAGTAACAAAGACTTTCAATTTAGTGATCACAAGCATTCACCACCTGGAAACTTTTAAAAGTTTCATTCATTATTTGTTGACATATTCAAGAGTGGATTAAAGTTCTCATGCCATTCTTCGAGCCACGCTGGTTAGTCCATGCAATTAAAGTAACAATACGAGTGTTAGTGCAAATTGATTCACCAACACATTTTACCCACTATAATAATAAAAAATAAAGTACATTTACCATGATACAGAACAGTACCAAAGTACTAACAATACAAATTTGATAGGCTTAACTAGTTAGTTTCATGTGATGAATGACATAAATAATTGTGGATAGCAATTTTCTGTTGATTAACTAATTGTTTCTTCTCAACCTTAGAGTAATTCAGTATTTAAATTAGTATTATTTAAGCCTAATCCATTTAAGACATCAAATTGGGATAATATATTGAGACTGTAATTACATATTGTTTAGATGAAATGAATGAATCCTTTCAGGTGTCTTTATGCAATGTCTTTGGTTCATTCACAGGTCAATGACAGGATACATTAGTTTGGACACAATGCATTGGTTACAGTAACTAAGGTGACACTCTCATTTTGTCGGAACACTTCATTAATGCATGTGTGAATCATTCATTCCTTCCTGTCAGAACTAAAAGAGGAGATGGGACTGTGCAGCAGGTCCCTCTTTGGCATGGAGCCGTCCCAGATGTCCTTCCTCTTCTTCCTCATGTTTGCTGCAGCAGCGGGGGGGCTACTGGCTCTGTTGGAGAGCACTCCAGGTTGTGCACAAGAGCTAAAGATAAAGGTATGCAGCTTCTATCCTTCCCAAAGTGCATGTTGTTGAGTCGAGGGCTGTTGTGAGACAGGAGTTATGTTCTAGACTATCACTTCAGCCTCTCTATATATCTCGTTCAAACACTGTCCCACCATTTCTTTGTTGTCCTAGATGCACCATCGATTGGAAAAGTTTAAACACTTGGTGCTGTGGACTTGTATTGGATTTCCTATTTTCTATGAGCTCCCTCAGCATGGAAGTGATGGTTCCATATTGTTTTTGTTTTTTTTAAGCTATTGCTTCTGAACTTTCTCTCTCAGACTGTTGGAGTGTAAGAAAGGCTCCAGGCCATAAAGGGAAGGAAAAGATAATTGCAACAATCTATAACTGCTTTTTAGAACGGTTCTGCTACTTTTTTTTTATCTTCAGGTATGTTCTTATTAGGACATTTAGCCAATATACTGAAGGAAATATTAGCAGTCAGTGTACTGCAAGCATGAATGGTAATGACACAGATGTGGTATATTATTATAATAATAATAATAATAATAATAATAATAATAATAACAATATGATCATAATAATAATAATAATATGATCATAATAATAATGAGGCGTGTGGCGCAGTGGATAGAGCGTTGGTGTTCGGATCAGGGGAGCACAGGTTCAAACCCCACTGCAGTCAGCATGAGACACTTCACCCCAAATTGCTCCTGCGGGGATTGCCCACAGTATTGAGTATGTAAGTCGCTTTGGATAAAAGTATCTAACAAGTGACATGACATGTAATGTAATAATAAGCCACAGCCAAGGTCTATTTACAATTCATATAATATTCCAAAAAAGGTTAAAAACAGTATAAACGGACTTAAACACATAAGGGGCCCTGTTATGCTTTTTTTGGGGGGGGGGGGTTCCCTTTCCTCTAATGTTTAATAGGTTTGTGTGCATGTAAATGGTCTGTAAAGGCTAAAATCTCATAGTTACCCTCCCATTGGACTCCTTTGTTTACTGCCGTGGCATAGTGACATCACTAACACCCTCCTCTAGTTGCTAGCGCTCCAAAAACATTGTAAATGATAGTCTAAGCTGGCCAGCTAACTAATCAGAGCAGACTGGGCTCTGGTTTCAGACAGAGGGTGAAAATAGGTGCTGGAGCACAGGCAGTATGAGAATAATAAAGACCTTTTTGAACATTCAAGCATGGAGACATGTCACATGCAGTCGAGGGAAAAAAAATTGTAACCTGAAGATAAGAATAATAGGGCCCGTGTGAAGCCGCATCAGATGTGAGGAGTCTTATCAATTAACAAATCAAGGCTAATGAAGGAACAAGTCACTGACAAATCCTCTTAGAAGCCAGTTCTGAGGTCGGCAGATGTCTGAGGTGAAGATGCATTAAAATGTGTACATATATAACTGGATTATCTGCATAGCTCTCTAGTCCCCATCATGGGTTTGTGGTTTAATTAAAGAGTTTAATAAATAATTATTCTTCAGGCATTTTGCCCATTGGAGGTATCAATTGATTTTAATTTGCAGTGTCTGTGTCTCCACAGGGAGGCACCCAGCAGCTTTCTCAGTGTCTGGCAGAACGCGTCGGGTTCAAGAACGTCCGGCTGGGCTCTGCTGTGACGGCCATATGGCAGGTAGAGCACAGTAACAGCTCACTCAGGGACTGATGAGGCCCGACGCAGAGATAACAGCTTCCTCACTGAGGAACAGGCGGTCTGCTGTGAAGGCACTGGCTGTTCTGCCTCAATGTCCGCCTCATCCTCAGCTGAGAGACCGAGTGCTCCATGCATCCTAAAGTCAAGGGCTTTAACCCATTTTTAATAACCAATGTTTAAGTTTGTGTCATTAATCAAGCAAAGACGCAGAGAATTAACTGACTGCGGGCTCTTAATTGATTATTTGTGGTATGTTTACTGGTTTATATCACAGTAAAGCAATTCTTTTTTAGTTCTGGTCATTTATTGTCATCCTAAGTTTTGGGGAATTGTGAGGCAAATATTTTCTGAAATGTAATTAGTGCTAAAAAAGCGTGTTGATTAACACTTAGAATGTCACAATATCTACTTTTAGTTTTGTTTTTTGAGTGAGTGATCAAATAATAACTTTATATTTTACACTGTTAGTTGGATAAATAAGCTATTAAAAGAAGTCACCATGTTTTTGGAAAACTATTCATCAATACAATTATTTGCAGTTGAATCACCTATATTAAACATAGTTAGTTGCACACGTCTATATGCAATAATATTTAGGGTAACAGGAGGCTGTAGTGTGTCCGGACATGCACTGGATGACAGCAGTGACACCCTTCACACTTTGACAGTCTATCACAGGGCTAACACATATTGTGTGACAAGCTAACTCACATTTTGTTCCTTGAGACTTTGAGGAAAGCTCAAGCAAATGTCAGTAGCTTCGCCATCTCTACAATTAGCAAACATTGTCTGCTTTAAAGAGCAGTTACAATTACAGTGGTGGGACGACATGAACTCCTGAAGGGTTACAGAAGGGTTTCACTGGTCTAATGTCTTCTGAATACATTTTCCTGGATTCGAGTCAAAAGAGATACAAATAAAATCTTTTAAACTCATAATTATCAGCATCCAAAATTATCTAGCCGTCTATAAAGATAATAGCTTTGAATGTTGCACAGCGACGTTCTGTTGTGAGTTTTAATTACCACCAGAGGCTTATGTTTGGTGATGATAAACTCCAGTGAAATAAAGTAGAACATCTTTCCAACACAATGTCATTAACCCGCCTCTATTTTTGTTATGTTTTCATAAAATATATCTCTTTTGCTTAGCATAATGTAACATATTCAAATACTAAACGTTGTAGAACTATGTTGAATGTATAAATAGCTCAAGCCATTTTCCTTCATTTTCAGTAAATGATGAATTAACACAGTAGCTGGATTGGTGCTGTAAGGTATTTTGGCATGTCAGGAATTAATTCATAAGAAGCTCAAGTTTGAAACGTCCAAAATCCACTTTGTCATGTCTTTTATACATCAACATGTGTCCCCTCTGTGTAAAGAGATTCTGAAAGTTTCAGGAAAAAAGATTCTCTCTCTTTTTGTCCTGATCCATTTCTATAAAAACCTGTCTGAAAATGAGCTGATCAGATTTTGACCACTTTATATTGTCATAACGATGTTTTGGCTTGGGCAACCATTAGCCAATCACCAACCAAGGTAACCCCCCCCCCCCCCCCCCCCCCAGCTTATCACCTGAATCTCCTCCTAGAACACCATTGTGTTGTTTTTAATAGTAACAGACAGAGAATCAACACATTAGAAACAGGGCTGAAACAGAGGGGATTATGGGATGCTACAATGATCTGTTTAGTGTTTGGAGCCAAACACTTCAGAGACATGTTTTGTATATATCTGAGACCTATAATATGTTGATGAAAAACAGCATAATAGGGGACCTTTAATGAAAAGTATGCAGACATGCTGATTTTGTTTGCCCTAAAGTGGAACAATTTAGCCAATGCAATTTAAAATATGGACAATTATGATTCTTATATATCGGGTCAGCTACTCGAAAAAGTGTACTAATTAAGTTAAATACAATCTGTGCATACCATATTAGAATAAATGTGTCCAAAATCAGTCACTCAATCACACTTACGGCCCGTCTACACTACAGGCATGAAAAAATCTTGGAGCTGGGCGTGTCTGAAGCTTGGCGATTTTTTTGCGAGCAACCAATCACATGAATCTCCCGCCCCCGACATACAAAGCAATAGCAATGTTAAAACGAAGTAAACTGGATATAAACTCTCCAAACAGGCAAAAAAACTATCAGTTTCACCCACTGTCTCTGCCACCTCCCTCCATGCCTGGTTCCTCCGGTTTGTATCCCGGTAAATAGTTCCGGTCGTAAAGAACCGGGTGATTTGCTACCGTAATATCTCGTTTGGAATATGAGGAAATGAACTGCGGTCTGTCTCTCCCAGCTTGCACGCGGTTTGATTGGTTGCGCTTGCACTGGCGGGATTTGCATAAACGGGATTTCATTGGCTGATGCCAAGCATCGAGCCTCAAAAGTTGAACATTGTTCAACTTTTGATGCCGATAGATGCTCGTGATGCTTGCAAAGCCATGCCATGCTCCCCACAATGCAGTTCGGCGAAGATTCAAAATCTTCTACGTCACCCCATTCAAGTGAATGGGCGAAGCGTTGAAAGCATTTTTTGATGCCTGTAGTGTAGACGTACCGTGATGCTTGCAAAGCCATGCCATGCTCCCCACAATGCAGTTCGGCGAAGATTCAAAGTCTTCTACGTCACCCCATTCAAGTGAATGGGCGAAGCGTTGAAAGCATTTTTTGATGCCTGTAGTGTAGACGTACCGTTACAGCTCCACCCCAGCAGAGGGGATGTGATGTATTAACACATTCATGCAACTTGCTTATTAAACAAAAATGTATTTGTGTGTGTTCAAACAGGATGCAGAGTGGGCCCGGGTTAGTACCACCATCAACACTTTCCTGTGCAGGACCGTGATCGTCACCTGCCCCCCTCACTTGGCAGGTCAGCTTGCGTCTCCCACCTCTGTCCACTGGCTAAATGAAATTCTCACTGATGCAGAAGGCAAATAGCCTCCTCTGGCACTAGGTCAGTCAAACGTGGGAAACTGTGCACTCATGCAGATATATCTTTGATTTTGCTAAATCTTTTGGGGCTCTGGGGTGTGGCAGTCAATTCGTTGGAATTAAATCCATCCGAGGTCGGGCTATGGCTGGGGAATTGCCTGGATTGAATTTTTAACCAGAGCAAAACTTTAACTTCGGGGGCTAATGTGAAATTATCGCTATGGTTGGCGGTTGAAAGTGTAAAACACGTCATTATGTCGGCAGCAGAGGGGGGGGGGGGGGGGGGGGGGGGGGGGGATTGGACCCTGTGGTAGAGTGTAACTGTTAGGAAGAACCGGAAAGTGTAATTGAACAAACTAATGTAGCATTTCAAAACATGCCATGTTGGAACTTGGGTGTCATTAGGAAAAAAAAAATGTGTTCACTCATGATGCCGTGTGCATACGACATCATGCGTATCAGTGAGTTGGAGAAAACTTTTCCTACCCACCGAGAAAAGACAACTTTTTTCCAGGTCAGAAAACAAATCCTACCTTTCCGACTTGCTATCATCTGGAGGGCAAAACACTGGTGACTTGGAGTTGAGTTCATGTTTGCTGTTTGGCTGTTGCTTGTCACACTGGAGTCTTGCTTTTGCCAGGTTTGGAAGGGGACGAAGCGGGATCTTCGTGGGGTTTACACTGGGCCTGTGCCTGTTTGTACTGAGCTGGCAACAGATCTGTCACTGAAAGCCTCATACACAGAGGCATGGACCATAGCCAGGATCTTTAATGAGACAGGCTTGGGAGCAGTGCTGAATAATGTAGCATGGGTTGCTCGGGCTCAGATGCCACTCTTTGGCCTTAAATCAGTGCAGGGAGATTGACAGGGACTTTTTTATAAAGCCAAAGTCAGGCCAGTGATTGAGACGTCACCTTTCCCAAAAGGATCCGTGGTGAATAAAAGAGAGGATTTCTGCTTGAAGTCATCGGTGTAAACCGGAGTACTTTCCATTTAGTACGGGAGCCAAAGGGAGGCAGATTCAATTCTCAAGTCTCTTACTTTTGAGTCAATGATTGGGTAGATGGATGAATGAACAAAGAAATACTGTCTGGGCTCCAATAGGTGCTTGGCATCAAAAGAACATCCACCATTGCACATTGGAGGTATCAATGGATATGAGCTGTGTGTTCCCCAACATATCACGTTCGTCCTGTTCTTGGCTCCTGGATTTATCTCCCCTTTCATCCATCCATCTTTTATAATGAGCTCCGTCAGTTTGTTTTTTCCCCTTTTTTGTAACCAATTCTCTCACTCACCTCAATGATTTATGAACTGTTTGGTTTCACTGCAGAGATTGTTATGCATGAAACAGATTAGCTTGGAAATATGAATTTTGGCCATGTTTTGAATGTTGAAGATGTGCTTGAAGTATGGGCATATTTTAGTCGGTTCCCATGTAGATTATTTCCGGGACTGCACAGTAAGACGAAAATAATTAAGCTTTTGGCAGCGTGCAGTTGGAATAAAATACAATTAGGCGTTCAGTCTAATATTCAGCAGTAGTTACAGAGACAGCCCTGCAGTTACTAAATGAACATTTGGTTTCAAAGTGGTTTTTTTCACTCTCTCTTTATCCTGACAAGTGCCTGACAGAGCATGCCAACTGTCTGGCTGCGAGTGCACATACTGTATGCGTGGGATATCTAAGGATATTTATGGCAGATGAAGCAAAGTTCTTGATGTTGCTCACAAACCTGACTAAAAGAGGGCATTTCGTCTGATTGCGAGTGAACTCGACAGGCAGCCAAACAACACTTTATCACATGTCGCTATGTGTCTTCCCGTGGAGGAGGAGCTGCGTAATGACAGTGGGCTCCGGCAGTGATGAGGAAACTATTATATCTGCCACTCACCGTTTAGTCCAGAGGCTTGTTTACACTGGAGAAAAACAGGTTAGGCGAGTGACGCTGTGAGCCAGCATTCTAGGCCAGTATCTGCTGTGCTGTGAGTGAAACTAATGAATGAATGAATGAATCCCATTTAGGGATTAAATGTGAAGTGGGAGCGAGAGTGATTGTGAAGATAACCGACGCAATGGGATTGTTATCTTGCTGCAGTTCAACTCTTTAGAAAGGAATAAGCTTACCGTGTGTTTTCCGCATGTCTTCTGATTAGAAATAGGCTAGGATGGAACAGACTACTTTTATAAAGCGCTTTACCAGTCTTTGCAAACCCTCAAAGCAGTTTTTAAATATACAAACAGAGGCGGAGGCTGCCATACCAAACATTCACACACTGATGATCCATCGGGAGACATGTGGGGTTAAATATCTTGCCCATAAACACATCAGGGTCTGGGGATCTAACCACTCTCTCCTAAAGGTCCCCTATTATACTGTTTTTCACCTTTATATTATAGGTCTCAGATATATATAAAACATGTCTCTGAAGTGGTTGGCTTGAAATACCAAACAGATGCATCATAGCATCCCATAAACCCCTCTTTTTCAGCCCTGTTTCAAAAGTGCTGATTCTCTGTCTGTTACTTTGAGGCCTGAACACACCGGGCCGATTTCGGCCGTCGATAGATGTCTGGCCGTCGATGAGCGTCCTGTCGCCCTACTCAGATTGGTTTGTCCAGCACCGTCGTGTCTTTCCGACCGTACCGACACCTTCCACTGAATCGGGAGGCTGTCGGCAAAAGGCTGTCAGCAAAATAAATCACTCTGATTGGCTGTTCAGCTTATCGAATCAGTGCATGAGAAGCGAAACGGAAGTGAAGAAGGCACTGACAGACGGCTATTATTTTAAATTTTTAAATTTCGAGGACCGCACTGAACATGTTTTCGACAAGTGGTTATGTGAAACAGTCTGTGAAACAGTCTTCGATGGACGAGAGTGAAAATGGAACGCACGCTATTTGTTGTTTGTATATTTCACGTACTCTGTCTTCCGGTTGCCTCTTTTGAATTAAAGGTCCCATGTCATGCTTTTCCGGTTATTACCCGTCCCCTTGTGTGTTGTGAAGCTTTGCATGCATGTGAACGGTCTGCAGAGTCACAAATCCTCAAAGTACACCCTGTAGCGAGTAAAACTCTAACACAGAAAAGACCTGACTATGCTGCCCCAAAACGCCTCGTTGGAGATTTCTCTTTCCCCATTGTTTGCTTCAGGAGCTCCAACAAGCCGTTTAGGACAGAGATTGAATACACATACTATACAGAGATGCTGTATGAGAAACCAATGTGAGTTTGGAAAATTGCAGAATATAAATCTATTCTAGTAGACCTCAACAATGGAATTATGAGAAGTAGAAATGGCCATGACAGTTATTGCCACTCACGGATGCGCAGTGCATACGTACGTGCTACTTGGCCGTCGGCTAAAGTCTTTGCGGAGTGTTCCAGTGCGACTTTTTGTCCAAGACGCCAGAGATGTGAGGTGACGCAACAATCGGGTCCTTCGGGATGTGTTCTTTGGTGTCAGTTTGGTGTGTCAGGGCCTTTAGAGGAAAATAAGGAGCCACTCCCCACGCCCCTCTGAGAGGAATTTGGTTGAAAAGAACACAATGGTGGTCTAGGAGGAGATTCAGGTGATAAGGAGGGGGGGGGTTACACAAGCCAAAAAAACCTTATGACATCACAAAGTGGCCAAAATCTGATCAGCTCATTTTCAAACAGGTTTTGTTATATAAATGGATCAGGACAAAAAGAGAGCGAATCTTTTTTTCCTGAAACTTTCAGAATCTCTTCACACAGAGGGGACACATGTTGATGTATAAAATATATGAAAAGGTGGATTTTGCATAATAGGTGACCTTTAATGGTGGCAGCTGCAGCTCTACCTCCTGAGCCACAGTGTCACCGTACATTAGTACATTTTGCTTGTTAATACTTTGTTTGTCAGGGAACATTTTTCCAATCTCAAAAGGGCATGCCATGCTCATTAGTCTCTTCAAACGCTCTCAGCATTTCAATAATGCTATTGATATTTGAGGATTTTTCCAAAAAGAAAATATTTGCTTTGTACAGCACATCCTTGACACAAAATAATTGTGTCATCGTGTCGTTCTTGACACAAACAAATTGTGTCAAGGATACTTTTATTCGAAGAGTTGTAACCAGAGCTGGGACTAAAAACAGTTTGTACTGGATCCTAGTTATCCAATTGCTCATGCATCACTGATTATCAAATCTTCTTCTCAATGCAGTCGGACATGCATGTTCCAGTTTTTCTTAAACATGCAGAGGAAAAACCTGTGCTAGCTCTTTTTCCACCCAACTATTTATCAGAAATTGCAACAAAAAATATATCGAATCGTATTGATTGTGTCCAAATAGCAACCATTAAAAAGGGTATAAATGAACAGTATATACCTCAAACACGATTGATCAGCTCCTAAGGGACCTCGTTTGGTGTGGTTTGATCAGATTTGATTCGCAGCAGTGTTGCTTTTGTAACATATTAAGAAATAAAATGTGTTCAGCGCCTATAAGTTTTCAAAATAAAATGCATTTTGATCTTTGTGCTCTACCAGTGACAGTACGTTTAGTTGGCCATGTATTCATAGGAGAGGAAAGCCATTCAATATTAAACTAGAGTTCAATGAATTCCTGAACTAATAAGAGAACTTTTAGCCAAAAGGGTCATCCTCCTCGAGTCTATTTTGGTCCAGAACCAAGAGCAAGAATGATTAGATTACGTCAGAGCTGCAGAGTGAGTGTGTGTGTGTGTGTGTGTGTGTGTGTGTGTGTGTGTGTGTGTGTGTGTGTGTGTGTGTGTGTGTGTGTATCTGCTGCACCTACCTAGCAATAGTATTCAATTTCAATAAGTGTCAAGGGTCTACGCACATAATTCAATAAAAGATCGGTGATGTAACATGCCCATAGATACAGGAATCCATCGTTGCCGTGGATTAAGTGGATGGTGAATATTGCTGCTGCTTCCTGATGGCTTTACAGATGAAGTCTATTTCCTTTTATTATTCATCCCTTTGGTATTCATCTGTGGTTACAGCTTTTGTATCCTTGCTAAGAGTTATGCCATACTGTAAATGGTTCTCATATCATTGTTTGGATCAAAACGTTGACACTTTGAAGTCTAACGTGAAGGCTTTTCACTTTTCACATGACCATTATCCCCGGCGAACTCCTACTGTAGCGGGAGGCTGCGCATGTAATTGCCTCTTTGTCTATGCTTTCACAACAAGCTGTTACTTCGTGTGCTGTGCTCTGCTTGATTCGTTTTTATTTTAGGATGAAAGAGGCAAACCAATTTCACAGTCTACACAGGAAAGGCCACGAAGCAAACTTCCGCTCTGGCTAACTTTAGTTATTGTCATACCATTAAAGTCTTGTTTTTTTGCGCTGCTCTTTGTAAATTGCAATCTGGAAGCAGCATCTCTGGATCGTCATCCCTTTGATGTTATGTCTTGATTTGAGTGGCTTTTCATGTTTTTTACTTTCCTCATCCTTCTGACAGTCAAAGACGCTGAAAGTGCCTGTGTGCTACGGTGAAAGTTCTGAGTGAGAACGTATTGGACATTTAGAAAGCCCCTCGCTAAAAGGCCCAGATGTAACTCGCGGGTCGGTGACAAGAAATTGAAAAAGCAATGTCAGCGATATCCTGTAGGGCATTAACAAGAAGGGGAGTGAGGGAGCATGGAAATGTCACTGGATGCCAAAAGGAGAAAGTGAGATTGAGACGGACAGAAAGATGGTGAAACAACTCGAGGAAACCACTATAGGGACGGGGATGTGTCGAGGGTCAGGAACCAGTAGTTGTACAGATTGCTCTGGAGGCATTAGATGTGCTTGAACTTGCAGCCACTTTCCAAAGATGACACAGCGATGCTCAACGCTGCCTGATGAAATGTCAAATAAGAGTACTTCAATTCAGGCTAGTGCAGATGAGGCGTGTGTCACATGTTTAAACCAATGTCCTGTACTTTTATTACATTTCATGCACTATAGTCAAATTATACTTATTGCTCAAATGATTTAGGTTACTGATGATATCCAAGAGATAAATCAAATCATTATAAATAAAATGGCTGATTAAATACCTAGAGGTAGTAATTCAAGCAAAATGTTTCTAACTCTGCATAGTAAAAATGTCCAAGTGAAGTAAGATGCATCACATAACAACAACCGTCCATTTAGTTCTTGCAGCATTAGTCTGCATATCCAAAGACCTGTCCATCGATCTGGGAGTGATAGCAGGTTCTGATCGTGTGTGTTCAAATGTGGTTCTGCGGAGAAGTGGTGGATTGAGCTAATTACCAACATCAACACCTCCATGTTTAATTATATTAAGCATTTTAGCACGCTTGATCTGACAATGATAGGAATGATTTGCAGGTAATAAAAAAAAGCGCAATGTATTTCATATATTTCACAAATATACATTTTTAGACGATTTGCCCTGGAGGTTTAGTCAGGGGGTGACTAAAGTAATTTCAATTTATCCTGAAGGAGACATGGTTGGCATATCAAATGTCCTGTAAATCTCTCCCACAGTTGGTTCAGATATTTTAACAACACTATTTTCGGCATTATAATAATAATAATAATAATAATAATAATAATACATTTCATTTATAAATTATATTCACACTAGTATAAATTCAAATAGATTAATAAAGTTAGCAGGATTGTCAACTCGGCACCATGGACCCTAACCCTATAACCCAGCAAAACATATCCGTCAAACTTTTTTCACTCAAAGACAAACACGAAGAGTCAGGGGAGCAGCAGGAATTCATATTTCAGTCTGGATCAAAGCGTTTGATCAACTTCTGAATCACTACCATGGCTTACATTTAATATGCTTCTCCTCAACCTTTTCCAAGTTAGATTTTTGGAGAATTCTGACATTTTGTCTGTTGCCAGCATCAAACAAAGTGTGTATCCTTTTTTATGTTTTGTGTGCTCGGTTCGAATGAATGCCGACATAACAACAAACTCTGGACTGATGTTGATGATTTTGTCATTTTTTAAAGTGCTAAACTTCTATTGAGAGAATAAATCCTCAGTATTTATCCTGTGGCTGCTTCGAGAGCAAAGTCAAACTCTGTAGAAACTGCTAGATGCCAGAAAGAACGCATGACAATAGTCCGCCTTGTCACTGATGTCTGTTACCAGGCACTGATGTGTCACTTTTTTATCATAAAGCCGCCTTTGGAGCTCAGGGTATCAGACTGATATGCTTGATCGTATTTATACAAACTGCCATTATGTTGAACCTGTTTATTCTTGTCATCTCCTTTTAACTGTGGTGCTGAGTTCCACAAAAGTGTCACAGCAGATGTGTGCACGTTAGAGTGGAGGACAGTGTATTGCACTCTAGCTTTCAGATGAGTAAGATGCTAGAAAACGTCTAATTTAGCCATCAACACATTTAGCAAATAATGAGGTGGAAGGCATTTCCTGCTTTCAGCTTTGGTGTGAAAACAAGTCGCTTTATGGTTATGACACCACTCGACAGGTCTTAAGTCATGTGTACACTGCTGTCATTCAGACGTCTAAGCGACCGTGTCAAATGAGTTTGGAGCCACTTATCATGTCAGTGATTTTCAATGTTATGGCTCTGGGCTCATCAATTTTGTTTAGCATTAAGGGCATTATTTTTGAGGTTGCTGACGGGCCCTTGACAGTTTCTAAATGATGTTTCACATCTTCCACTCGGTCATTTGTTAAAAGCCTGGCTTCTGGCCAGATGTCGTCGCTCCACTTGCCAGAGCGAGAAACGGTTTGGCTCCTTTGCATGCACGACTTACAGTACCTCTAACGGCACTGATGAAGACACTTGACTGCTCTCCCATCAGTCAGATAGAGCTTTTACAGATGTGTGACACGCGATTAGTTCCCTGCAGCCGAGCCAGAGTAGCATTAAGTCATGGGGATTTTTTTGCCATTAATGCATTACATTAAATTACATTCGACCAGGAAGATACAACCGTGAAGAAAACAGAATCATATAAGTACATCAGGTTTCATAGAGCCACACATTTCAAGTGCTACTCAAGTGGCTTTAGACAAGCCAGCCCTTTATTAGTATAATATATAAGTGCTTTGTTAGCAATTCTTTGTTAGTAATTCTATCGCTCGAGGTGGAGTCAATGTCAAGTCAATGTTTCAGGATAAAACCATCCTGATCAATAGAGGGGTTAGCTCAAGTGTTCCATCGTTCTTCACTTATTTCAATTTCCCTCTTTTATTAGGTCTCTAAAAATAAAGCATCGATTTGTCTGGAATGTAAAGTGTAAAGTTAACCAGGTGAGAATGCATTAAAGGAGACTGAAAGGAGCTTTTTCTTTTTGAGATTCAAAGTGTACTCTTGTTTTTCCCTTTTTACAGCAAAGATCCACTACCAGCCAGCCCTGCCCAGCCAGAGAGAATTCCTTACCCAGAACATGCCGGTGGGCCACATGATAAAATTCATATTAACATACCAGACGGTGAGTAACAGAAGACGAATCTAAATGTGAACCTACATTTGCATAACGTTATGAGGATGCAAATTACACATTCATTTTTAAACAACGACTTTGTTTCTCTTGACAGTTGTTGCAGCTTTTTACATATTTTCACATGTCTTTCATCCCCAAAGGGTTTTCCTCTGAACAACATGTTTCATACTTCACATCCATAAAGAGTAACATCGATTTTGATTGTTATGGTGGATTATTAAATTAGTCACACTGACACATGGGCTGTTAAATATGTTTACATAGAAAACAGCATTTGTGAGGGGATAGAGTGCACTGGAATCAGTCAATACAATTTTTATAATAATAACAATATGCTTGTCAATTGTAACATTTCACAACGGCTAATAGGGGCCCATTTCACCAAAGCAATTTGCAAGCAGTACTTACAAGCGAGTGCTGGGTGTGTCACGTTTCACAATTGATTTCTGCTTGCAAATTGCAGATAAGTGTGATTCCTGCAAGGCGTATGCATGGGTTGAAACTATTGGATGTTAATAATAATCGAAATTACCTCATTGTGCAGATTTAGCTAAATGGGTCCCTGAATTTCAATAACCCCCACATAAACTCTTAAGTCATATGTTTCAGCAAATTAGGACCTTAAAAAACACTTGAAAGTCTATCAATATCAACATTGTCTTTCGTGTGGAATTGAAAAATGCCTCCCAACAGCAGAAGTGAGTGAAAATGGTTATAAAATATGGATTTTTTTCCACCTGGTTAATAAAATATAAAGCCTATGGAGACAGCTCTCATCTCATTTGGCACACACTATTTACGGATCTACAGTACAAAGACCTTCTTGCATTATTTTTTTCCCATCCTGTAATTTACAACCACAAAATTAATAAACAAAATGTGTGTTTAACTTGTTATTGGAATCAATGTGTCTAATGTAATTAACACAAAGTAATTAATGCTTAGATCTCTGCCTTGGTTTCTTGCCAAGACACATTATGGATTCTAAACAAACAAACACATTCGTCACTGATCTAGAATATTGTTTATTTCAGTCATTATTGGAGAGCTGCCTTAACTGCAGTTATAAATATGACATGTTTTTTTTCTGCCAGAAGCGTGGCTCTTGTGTTTGGAACATGCAGTTATTTCCTATTAAAATAGCAAGGTGAAAATTAAGGGTGTGATTAATAATCAGAATAACACACTTTACAAGCCTGTTTACAATAAAGTGCCAGAATACACTTCACTGTTCACCTCTAATCTGATTGCAGACTTCCCCAATATGAAGGATTACCCATGTTATTATCCAAAAGTTTGACATGTACAGTATATGATACGTAGCACTAATATTTATCAAAACGTATCAGTTCAACACAAATTGCCAAAAGTTAACTATTTGACACCGCTATAGAATAGCTATAGAGGCAATTTGACAACAAAAGCATGGATTCAATTCAATGTGTCATTAATTGAATTCCTTTCGTACATATTCAACATAACGAGATGACGGTAAGGCAAGGCAAGTGTATTTATGCAGCACCTTTCAACACAAGGCAATTCAAAGTGCTTTTCAAAAATGAAAGACATTAAGAGGATTAAGAAACATATTATTAACCTGTTAAGCCCCGAGCCTGTTTTTCAGGCCTCAGGCTTGAAAATGACATTCCCAGAACAAATGACCATATCTTCACTTCTAAAAAGGAGTAAATTAATCATCTTTTTTCTCAAAGCAATGATATACCTGTGAGTTGGATGTAGAAAAGTCAGAACCAATATATATATATGATTATATTATTTTTAAAGTAAATGCAGATTGAACATAGTAAAAAATGTAAATTATAGTGTCCGTCCAAAAAGAAAAAAAACATTACTTATAGTGAAAAACACCCTTGAATGATTGGATCGAAGACTAAAAGCTTTAGGAATCCAAACTATAACACATAATAAGTAATAATAATAAGTACCCTGTATCAAGATTGATGCAAAACAAGTGACATTTGACCCACTTCTGGGGTCATTTGGGTGGATTTACTCTTTGGGTGGATATCTCTGGCCCCCCTTGGTCGATTTTGATGATTGACACCTCTTTTGGACCATTAGAGCCAATAGAATCAAGGAGAAGTTCCTAAAATCCATCTAAACATTATCATTGGTGAATGCATGCCAGCACGCCCAAAACCGGAAGCTGGGTTGCCGGCGGGGGCTGTGGGGCTTAACAGGTTAAATGGCATTTAAAAACACTAATTTAAAATCAAATATACAATGGCATTTAAAAACACTCATTTAAAAGCAAAGATAATAAAACATGAAAAACAAAGGTACATGAATTGAAGTTACAGTGCAGTGTGAGACACATCTGAAATGTTTAGGTCTGACTTAATCGTTGCTAACTTTTTAGCAGAAATAGTTTTCTATGACCTCACTTTCTTTCTACTTCCTTTGTTTACTTATCCTTTAGTTATTTTAAGTGTTTCATGCTAAACGAACCCCACTTTTAAAAATGTTAATCTGCAACCCAATATTCAGGAAATTCAACGGATCCTGGCCATATTTGTGTAGCATATACAATTAACTTGCTCCCAGACACTCATGTAGTTTGCTAGTTTTGGACCCCATCTGTAACCCCAATAGACGCTAACGTGTCACCGTATTTGAACGCAAGGAGCCTTAAAATCAACCTTGAACTGTGAGTGCACCTGTCTCTATGGGGGCCTCACAACTGCTCTTGTGTTGTTTTTATTCTGAGAGTTGCACTTCAAAGTGTTTTACCGCTCTAATATGCATGTCACAAAAGCTCTTTAATGACTCAGAGGAAAACACAAGGAAGTTGTGTCTCTCTGATACTCCTCCTGGAAGTGAGATCCTTTCCATCGTTGAGATATCCCAGCCATCACCTTTTGATTTCCGTGTGTTATTTTAAGATTGATGAAATTTAGCCTCACAATCTTTTAGTCGTTGTAGGCTCTCATTTGTTGCAAAACCTTTTTACACATGCATCTTAAGGTGAGAAAAAAAGCAGCCTAATCCCTCTTCAACTCAACACAGTTCGACATAATTAGGGCTGTTTGAATACATTGATTTAACAATGAGATCAAGTCCTCCCAAAGGTATACCTTACAATCCTTTGCCCTTACGAATAATTGTAAGTATCAGTATTCTGGGTAAAGAAGGCCTTGGTATGAAGCTACTTGAAAAAGGGTTATTGAGCAGAACAAGATCCTCTGATCTGCAGGCCTGTCATCTAGGCCAAGTCCTTAAAGCCCGCGTCACACTGTCCCGAAATTGACACCCGATGGACACACGATAAAGGAAATGTTCAAATTCGGCTCTGATCGTAACAACATCGGGGCATTCGTGAGGGCATCTTAAGCCATCGCATGACCGCAGGTGGAGTTTCTCAGGCTCCGGCAGCAACTTTGGGAGCGGTGGCAACATCTTTGGCATTGCAAAGCATTGCCGAAGGACCTTGCGAATGTTCATTTTCGTGTTGACTTCGTGTGTCCATTGGGAGTCAATTTCGGGACAGTGTGACAGGGGCTTTAGGGTGTACTTTCAGGATCTGAAAAAAAAGTGTTCATGGTTGAAAACCCAAAAATGTTATTGACTGGAAGCAGGTCTCACATGGAAGAACAGGCCAAATACCTTTGTGTGGAGACTCAGTTTCTACAGGAAACAAATTATTTATATAACTTGTGGCAATAATGAAAAAGCAAAATGGGATGACGTGATGTGTCTGTTTATATATTTATGTTCTGAGCATTTTGGTTATTAATTAGCACCCTATCCGTTTTGTTATTTGTAAAGGCTATAAGAAAAAAATTCAAATGTCTAAGATTGAGCCCCCACTTAAAGTCAGAATTTGAACCAGACAAACCATCATCCAGTGATCAAAGGTTTAACATTTTTAGAATCTCCCAGGCTCTTATTTGCTCTCCACCAAACACTAACAAAACTTTCATTTGAAATAACTTTCCATAACTATCTCCTATTTCTATGTTTGTTCATCACAATATGTTGGGGTTGCAGGCGTCTCAAATGTCCTTCAATGAGATGAATCCAGATTTGAATGGCCTCTTCTTTAATTAAGACTATGACATCATGTAGAAAATAAACTCTTTGAAATGAAGCTCGGAGCGTTATATCACTTAGTCCCTACTATAGTTGAAATGGCATGCAATTGGCTCATCCTTTTAGCTGAGATTAAAGCTAGCAGCCTCTTTGTTTAGATTGGAAACAGCTTGAGAGGTATATGCATAATGCATAAACAAAGCTTCTGTTGAAAGGATATCATGAACCAACAGCAATGCCCACAAAAGGAAGAGTGAGCGCAGGACATGGCTCTCTCACTCCCTGTAAGAGGAGAGCGGCTAAAAACCAACCTCTCGCTAAAAACCCATGACCACGGGAAATCCCTGAAACACTTTGATAGCAGATGGCAGCAGACACCTCTCTAAAAGGAGATATAATACAAGTGAACAGTGAGCTGAGTGAGCAGAACGCTAGCCACATCGCTTGTGCAATCCCAAGGAATTTACATTTTCAGCCTAAAAAGTCGAGTCTGCATTCCCGCCTTGGATTATCTTCTCCACGGTGGAGGCCAATCCCAGAAGCACACAGCTTGTCCCTCACAGGATGCAAGTCCTTGAAGGCGGCCTCAGGGTGGGCATCACATCTGTCACTTCATTTACCTCTGCCAACGCTCCCCAATGTTCGGTAATTTGTCACAGCTAACGCCTACAGCAGCTGTATCTCAGAATCATATGGAGCTTGCGGATGTAAAAGACCCAACATCAGCAAATTGAATATCCTGAAGGAGCCTGTGTGTGCATGGTGTGACTGCAAAGCCATTGGGTTAGGCTAAAGATGGCAGCAAGTGTATTGTCCATGCCTTCTTCAACAACATGCTACAAATACAGCTGAGGGAGGTCGTTCGGACAGAAGAGACTACTATCCAACACTGTAACGGGTGAGGAAGGCAGTAGGACTCAAAACTAAGAGACAAAAAGGGAGGCAGGTATATATTACTTAAGTGAGCTTTAATTAAAAGAGCCTCTACTGTTATTCTCCTCATACTGCAGCACCTCTTGTCACCCTCTGTCTAAAACCAGAGCCCAGTCTGCTCCTTAGCAAACCATGTACAATGTGTCGGAGCGCTAGTGTATTACAGTGATGCCACTATGTGATGTGAACTTTTGGGATTTAGCCTTTGCACTTTGCAGACCATTTGCATGAGCAACAAGGCTATTTAACACACCACAGGAATGAAACAACTCCAAAAAGCATAATAGGGTTCGTTTTTAGTAAAGCCAATACAAACAAGAGGTTAAATATGAAGGTAGTACATCTCAAAGGCAAAGTAGCAAAACTAAACAAGAAACACAGGACTACTCACATTGACAAGCCACAGCTGAAAAGGGTTGGGTACAAAACACAAGGGCAGCAGGATGCAGGTAGACCGAATCAGGGCGGGGTATACACCTATTGTTAACACTCACAGAAAGGCGGGTAAACACAGCAAGAAGTCCAGAATGATGTGCACCTGTTCTGCAAGAAAGTGACTCTCCTCCTCCTTCTTGAGGTGTATAGAAGGCTGGAAATTTGACTCATACTTCAAGCTTGTTGATTACTCAAATTATCCTCTCTGAGCTCTTAGGACTGATGTGCTATACAGAGAGTGGATTGGTGTGGCTTTAAAGAAATAGCTTGAATGAAATAAAAAGGATGCAATGTTAGTTTTGATGTAGAGTGTGTTTGCCAGTTTTTTTCATTATGGAATAAAATGATATTGCAAAAATGTTGTGCCTTCATTATTTTAAAAGCCCTATTTTGGAAAGTGCAAGCATAGTGCAACTGAAATTCACATTTGTTTTCAGCCTCGTCTTCTAACTAATGAGTAGACAAGATGAATGAAGAGTCAGTAGATTTTAAAAGGGGCGGGACATCTGTAAGCGGTTGACCAATCGCAACAGGGCTGGCCAGCTAACCAATCAGAGCAGACTGGGATCTCATTTCAGACAGAAGGTGAAAAGAGGCTCTGCAGAACAGGCAGTATGAGAAAAATAAACATGTCACAGTGGAGGACGAGAATATGTAATAGGGCCCCTTTAAAATAAAAACAATTTAACAATCAGAAGTTTCATACTCACAATGAACTCAAAAGAAACACACAGGTTAGGAGGAGTGAAACAAAGGTTGTCATTGTAATTATCTTTGTATTGTAACAGCCAAGCACGAAAAGAATGCATGTATGAATAAGAAATGTGGAAGTGTCCCTGCCTTAGTTTAACGTTCTTTACAGTGACATGTTACGGTAGGCAAAAAGGTTGCCAGCAGATTACAAACAGTGTGCAAGAGATCTAAATACTAAATAAAGAATGAGACATGTGTTATATATTATATATTCATAGGTCTTGTGCCAACCTAGGAAGTACAGTATTGTCTCAACATTTAAGAATGACATTTGAAATTCTGCCCACATTGAATGTATTCTTATAAACTATTATAACAAAATACAAAACACTTAGTATACATGATTGTTGCCTTTCATAAACAACTCATACGAGAATATACATACTTCTGTTTTTATACTTTCTGTTTTGTATACGGTAGCTTAGATGAGTAGTACAGAGTTTATTTTGTAAATGGCATCCTTGCCTCACACAGAACAATCTGATGCTGTGACTTTGTTTCTTTTTTCTTCAACACGGTCCACAGCGTTCAATACTGCCTCTGTTGCATATGCACTGACTGCATATCAATGATAGGGCCAATAGACTGCACAGAGTTCAGTTTGTAGGATGCTCCTTCACACTCACTGTTTAGGTACAAGCATTGGGGGTTTATATTCAGTTATAATGGTGAATGGACCCATCTACAACTGAGCCGAGTAATAAAATGTAACACCGAAAAGTGAATTGTGTAATTGAAAAAAGCTATTTTTAGGCTCATAATTGTATGTTTTTATGCTTTCATATTCAAAAAGGTCTTTATTTTTCTCATATTTTCTTGACTGCAGCACCTCTTTTCACACTGTCTGAAACCAGAGCCCAGTCTGCTCTGATTGGTTAGCTGGCAGATAGCTTTGCACTCACATTTGTATGTATAATAAAGGTCAATGTCAAGACAGAGTCTTTTGAATACTGTACAATGTAGGCCTACAGTATTCAGGTGGCTTTGCCCATGTCATAGCGAGCATATCAATTGAGTGAAATGTATTTTGCAGGTATAGGTAATGGGTCCAGTTGTGAAAGCTGTTGAATGTTGTACTTGAGTGGCTCCATTTAGCTTTCTATACAGCTGTTCATTCACTCCAGTCAGCACTGAAAGACATGGAACACGATGTAGCTTATGTGCAAGTATTTTTTCAGATTGGGTTATGTGCTGCTGCTATTGTTGATAAAGGTTGATGGTGTAAACTTCCGCTTTGTCTTTACAGGCTTTTTGGAGGGAGAAAGGCTTCTCAGGGGAAATAGTGGCAGGATCCTCCACAGAGTGCCCATTCTGTGTCACTTTTGACGCCACCAGCCCCAGCGGTAATGCTGCCTTGGTGGGCTTCATTGCCGGCCAGCAGGCTTCACAATGGAGCTCCAAGGAGGTAATGTCTTATCAATGTGGCAAGCAGATACACTCATTAGTATACTCTCATTAGTATTTATCTATAATGTAAACAACATTTCTAATCACAGCTGTGCCATTGGTTTGAATTCCCATTGTGATTCATTATAAATCTCATGTTAATCCATCCCACAGAAATTGGGGAATAATAGGTTTTTTTCGATTATTGGTGTTCTTATATTTAAGTCGATAAAAGATAGAAACTGGTCGCACAAAATTAAAGGCAGGAAGGCTAGGATTATCCAACAGAGTTATAGATGAGATAAGCGCTATGTCACACACGATGAAGACGCTGCTCACTTTCAGGAGAAAACTAAGGATCGCCTCCAAGAGGAAGAATATCGTTTCTTCATATCTAAAGCTGCTGTGTAGTGTATTTCACGTTAAACAACAAAAAGGATCCATAATTGGGTTTTCTTTTACTCAGAAAAAAGGGAAGTGAAAGAAAAGTGATGTGGCTTCAGGCCTTCCACTGAGAGAAAGGAGAGCGTAATTGCTTATTACTAAGTTGAATTGCTACTACAAATCTCTCTTAGCCATGGTTGTGTACTTATTTGTCTTATTACTAATGTCTGCTTTTTAAAAATTATTATTACGAAGCCTTCGAAGTTGTAATTTCACAAGTCAGGCTAATTGTAGAAGCTGCATTCAAATATAAAAACATTGACAAGCCAAGAAAAGTCTCAGATTTAGTGCTCGTCCAACTTTAGAATGAAAGGAAATCGATCCCATGTAGCTTTTAATGTTGTCATATATTAATGCTAATCATCAATCTCCAATGACATTGTGTAATTGGGCCTTCTGTAAATAAAAAAATGTAAATGCATGTTTTCCTTAATCTTTGGTAAAAAATTGGTTTTCAAAACGTAACTATCTAATGTCTGGTAGATTCATTAAACATACGTTGTATGGTACATCTATGTGTTCACATTTAAATGAACTCTACATTTATATTTGAACACAAAGATCTACTTATTTTTGCATCTCGATCTCTACCATCAAATACAGCTTAAATCCTTGTTCATGCATGTTAAGGGTTAAGCCTGGTTAACCTGCTGTGTGGACAAAAAGGGAACATAATGTGCATTTTCTAAAATTATGTATTAAAAAAAATGAAAATGTTATTCAAAAACAGCAGCGCATCTATTTTAGACTGAGGGGAACATTAGATGGGTAAATAATATATACAACGCAAACATATTGATGCAACTCATAAAGGTCACATTTCACATAATCTGCTTCTAATTCAGTAAACAAAACACACTTTTTGCACTTTTCGCCCAAATCCTCACATGTTCCTTCCTTTCTTTCAGTGTTGACATTTTAACTTGGCTTCAGTACTTTCCCCTTACCCGGAAAGATATCTCAGTTGCTGTTGTTTTGGTCTTTCAGTCATTAGACATGCTACATAGCTCAAGGGTAGTCATCACCCTGCTGTTCCACACTGCACAGAGTGCTAAATAATTAACCTCTGCTTGTTACGTCACTGCTAAATAAAGGTTTATGATGTCCATTTGTGTGAGCCAAATGGACATCAGTGTGTCAGTTATACAAGGATTTAGCTTTATAGTTAAGATCTAGCTGTATTTCATTGTAATTATGATTTGTTTCCCTCATTTGGCTTTCATAGGTGTCTTATGGTTAGGGCTGACGTTTTGATTTGCACAGGTGCAGCCACTTATTAAAGAGCCTCTTCTCAAGAGTAATTTCTAAGGGTAAGCAGATGGCAAAACAGTGCTGAAGCAAAACAACATTTAGTTCTTTATTTATACATTTCTAATTGGAAGCAACTTGGCTCCATGCTTGATTTCAATGTCTGTTCTTCTGCAGAGAGTGCATTATGAGAGTTTGAGCTATGAATTGTTGTTCAAGGGTATGCTGAGAGCAAAGGTAAAGTGACATGCAGATGAGGAATGCGAGACAGTTTTGCAACATCTGTCAGCATGTTTCATGGTGATCCGTCCCTTTGATCCGCAGGACTCTCAGCTGCTGTGTACATAACTCACAATGTGAACTAATCCGAACAGGAGCATGTGCTGACAGCGCCTGAGTTATTCAAATGGACTGCTGCTTGCTTTGTCCAGCTGGATTACTTTCTTAAATATGCATTCATATTTTTCGCAGCCTGCTGTTACAGTGATGTGTAAATGCACGTGCATGTCCTTCTGTTTGCAGAGTGGCGAGAGGAGAGAAGCCGTGCTTTCCAGCCTGGTCAAATACCTGGGACCTGAGGCCAGGTCTTTCATCCACTACGAAGAGAAAGTAAGTGACAGATGACGTAATTGTCATTTCTTTCCTGCATTCCAGACGGCTGGGACATTTTGGTTATTTTGTTTGTTTGAGTATTTATAGCTCAATAGTGTCGTTTTATCTATACTTGGCAAATAAGTTGGGAAGGAAAAAAAAGTAAATGAGAAAAATATACTTTTTTTATTCTGTATTAGAAGCAGCTTAGAGCCAGTGTTAGGCAGTTAAATCATTCATAGGGTCATAATTCCCTCCCTCATATCCATGTTATATTGTTGTAAAAATAAATCCTTCATTTTATATTGTTGTGAAAAAAAATCCTCCAAAACAACTGTATTTCTTTAAGTGTCCCGCCAAGAACTACGTTTTACAAGCAACATTCATTTTGCAATATATTAGGTGCTTTCCAGTCTTGTCGAATACAGAAGCCACATCTTTCTTCCACTATAAAGAGAAAGGAAGTAGTTCAGTGAGAGATGTCCAACATAAAAAAAGAATAATGCTATTTAAGTTTGAGGCAGAATTGTAATTCACGACTTTCTGCATTCTTAAAATGGGAAAGCTATTTTGTGTAGCAAAAGATTGAAAACCTGTCAGAGTATTTATAGACCTTAAGTGTAGTGTTATGTATACGTAGCGAACCAAAAACAAAAATAAACCCAACTTTAATTATGTATTGAAAGCTACTGAGAACCAGCATTAGGAAGTTGAATAATTCATAGGGTCATAATTCCTTTATAATATCCATATTATATTGCAGTATAAAATTAACCCTTCAAACAACTGTATTTATTGAATTTTCTCATCCAACACTTAAAATAATTCACTTTACATTCAACATTATTTATCTTTGCCAAGTACTAATTATTACCAGATGGAGATTTAATGCATTATAATGTTAAGTACCATCACCAAATGTTGGCATAGTCTTGATACCGAGATATTGGTAGCACCCCTAGCACAGACCTGAGTTAATCACAAAACCATTGCTTCTCATTTTTAACCCTTCCCTTGCGTTAGGTCCATCAAGTTCAGCACTCACTGTGTGTGTGTGTGTGTGTGTGTGTGTGTGTGTGTGTGTGTGTGTGTGTGTGTGTGTGTGTGTGTGTGTGTGTGTGTGTGTGTGTGTGTGTGTGTGTGTGTGTGTGTGTGTGTGTGTGTGTGTGTGTGTGTGTGTGTGTGTGTGTGTGTGTGTGTGTGTGTAACATCATGGGTGTTTCACTGTTGAATAAATCACTCAAAATGCAATGCGAGTGGTGATCATCAAGTGTATATGTTCGGAGGCCTGGTGTGGGGGATAACATAAGGTATTGAGGCAATTGGATGAAAAACACAATATTTATGATTAAAACAAAAGTCATTCGGTCACTTTTGACCCAAAACGCAAGAGACGAGTTAAATGCCGCAATGCAAGCTTTAATCCACCTTCATCTACAAGATCCACGAAAAAAGGCTCCATTGAAATGTCAAAAATGGTTATTACAACAACTGGGTACACCAGATTATAAAAGTCGCCATACTAAATAGTTTTGATAGTAAGGTAGCATGGGTTCAAAAATCGTATATTTGGGAATTGCTCAGGGAGACAACAGAAGGCAATTTATGTCCTACGACGGTTGTGAAAGCAAAGCCATAGAGCACAGTGTGGGAAACAAACAATAGATCTACTTTCCTTCTAGTAGCACAGCAACCCCTCAAAAGTGGAGGCTCATTAAACCGTTTATACCAAATAATAAAACAAATAGAATACCAAAAGACGAGAAAGTTGGCGTGGCAAATCTGCGATAGAGAAGCAGAACTCGTGTTAAAATAACATATATATTCATGATGCGCGACACACACACACACTGAATACAGAAGTGCTACTTTGACCCATTAAACGATGCCGAGCACACATTGGTAGATTGTGAAACAGGACACTAGTCATGCAGACATATGATTTCAGTCCCCGGACACTTCATCGCTGAAAGGCAAATTGCCCTGTGGAAATTATAGGCATGGATGTTAAGGGAGACATCACGATTCCACTTAGTAGAGATTCAACAGGAACCTGCATATGAAGAATACAATAAGAACCACTCAGAGCTTCGCGAAGAGAAAGAAGAAAAGCCCCTGTAGAATTGACAGTATAGTGTTGAGGGACACAAGTGGCCTGATTTAACGTTATTCAAAGTGAGTGTTTTAATATTTCATACTAATTATGTTTGTACAGTTTCAACTATTTATAATAAAGTACATATCTGAGAAGTCACAAACATCATTTTAATTCATGTTGTGTATTATGCTGTGGTTATTTCCATATGAGAAGCTCTGGGTTCCTCAGAGCAACATCGGGTGTACTGCAGTCGCTGTAAACGTTATATTCACAGCCGGTGTGTGTTGTGCTGCCAACTAAACCGTGTGAGACTGTAAAATTAGACTGGATGCATTTGATTTGGTACTCTGGGGCATGCAATGTTCTCCGACATTACTTTAGCATACATTATATCGGCTGACAAGGTCAACTTATCTAATGTGCATTTATAAAAAAGAGGAATAGTTTTGCTTTTAAAGTAGTGTTTTTAAACGCCATTTTATAATATGTTTCTTAATGCTCTTAATGTCTTGCACTTTGAATTGCCTTATGTTGAAAGGTGCTGTATAAATAAACTTGCCTTGCCTTACATTTAAGAAGCTACCAATTGATTTCTCCAACTAGTACAGTAATAATGAATTAGGGTCGAATCCAAGCAGCAGGTTCGGAATCTGAGCCGAAGGAGTTTTTGGCGTATTCAACCAAATAAGCAAATTCAGAAATAGCCACTTTCCTCACTGATGTCTACATTCCTTATGTAGGTCATACAGAGGCATCATCATTACAGTTTCATAACCATGTTAAGGTCCACAGAGTGACTTTACCATTGTCTGACCTTTAAGGTGTACCCACTTTTGTCTTTGCAGTGACAAGCCGCTGCTCTGGGTTTAGCATGTATTCCCCTAACAACTTGTCCGGCAGATAAAAGGCTTCATTCCACTCGTGTGTATCTACGTTCTATAGTTTTAGAATCAACATGGACAAATACATGTATGGGATAATGTGCGGAGACACGGGGATGTTTGTTGTCCACAGCTAAAAGATACATTTACCAGATTTCTTTCTGTCCGTTGATGTATTGGTTTGATAGTGAGAATGAACAACCTCTGAAATGTCCAAAATGATAAATCAGAAGTATTCAAATAAGCCGTGGATGAAATACAATAATGGCTATTTTACACACTATATAATTGTACTGACATCTTACTAAAGATAACGAATCACAAGACGTTGGGAGGGGGGCAGATGTCAGTCGTGTCTAACAGAGGCCCTGCAGTATGGTGTGTTTTCATGAGCTGTGCTATCTTATAATAACAAACTAGATTTGAAGAGTGTGTTTCAACAAGCCGTGCCTTTGTGCCGTGTTGTGAAATGGGGAGGCGTGTGGTGCAGTGGGTTGTGCGTTGGTGTTCAGGTCAGGGGGTCACAGGTTCAAACCTCACTGCAGTCAGCATGCCGTTGTGTCCCTGAGACACTACACCCCAAATTGCTCCTGTGGGGATTGCCCACAGTATTGAGTATGTAAGTCGCTTTGGATAAAAGCGTCTAACAAGCAACATGTGATGTAAAAATGGTCCAATGTTAACGTCATTGAACTTTTCTGCTGTACAGGACTGGGCTAAGGAGGACTACAGCGGTGGCTGCCCTGTTAATGTCATGGCGCCAGGGCTGCTAACATATTACCACCCCAGCCTGAGGAAGCCCTGTGGCAGGTAATCACCCCCTACAGCATCACACCTTTCCTCCACGAGTCACCTTTCCTCCAGGCTCTCAATGCTGTGAGTAAGAGTGGTTAAGTAGTGGAGTAAACCAGCAGGCCGATCTTTTCAAGAGCTACATTTTTATAGGTCAGTAATTGTGAACTACATGACATAATGAGGTAATTACTGTGGTTGCTGCAGACTCAAGCTATTTTCATACCTTAGAAAAAGGTAATCGGATCATTTAAAAAGGTAAAAGTACAAATACCACAATATTGTAAGTAAAACTACATTCTTTTTTTTATGTATGAGTAAAATACAAAAGGATTAGCATCAATACTTTAATATTATATAAGAACTATGTATAAGCTTAAGATCCCACAGGAGGAATTCTGCTTTTGACTTATTTTGCAATTACACACATAGGCCCAGATACACACACATGCACAACAGGACCAATACAAAGGGCTAGTGTTCTGGTGCTGGGGAGCAGTTTGGGAGTTGGTGCCTTGCTCAAGGACACCTCAGCAGTGCCCAGGAGGTGAACTGGCACCACTGTGAATACCAGTCCAACTCTGTACTTTTGGTCCGATTTGGCCTCGAACTGGAGTCCCTTCGGTTGCCCATGCCCCTACACCGCCCCAAAGATATATTAAAGTACCAAAACTAAAAGTTCTCATTATGCAGAATGGCAAATGTTGTTATAATGTATACGTATTCTGTTATATAATATAATTATTGATCCATTATAGTGAACATTATTTTAATGTTGCAGCTGGTAAAGGTGGAGCTACAGTAACTTTATTGAATTCAATTTATTTTTGTAAAATAATCTACAATTATATATGATAATGCATTAGTTGCTTTATATTTTTTCATCAATAAAATTAATCTGTAAGTAGCTAGTAACCTATGAAGTAAAAACCGCAATACTTTCTTCAAGATTGTAGAGGATTAGAATTATGAATTATCATACAATGGAAATACAAAATTAAAAAGTACCTCACATTTGTACTAGATTAAATGTATTTACAACACTGCAACCAGGTATTACAGTGTGGGGTGTCCAAACTTTTTTCACCGAGGGCTACATACAGAAAAATATACGAAGGGGCTGGGCCACTCACTCAGTGGCGGCGCCAGAGTATTTTTGTTGGATAATCTATGGTAGGGCTAACCCATACAGTGGTGGGGCTCAAGTCAGTATTTGCAATGTAATTACATACACGCTATATCGCCCCCCTTGACAGTGAAACGCCACGCGTGAGGTTTAGATTATTTCAGTCTCAATCAAAATGGAACTGTATGAAATAAAATGGCACATTTGTGTTTTAGTAAATAAAAAGGGATCTCTGTGAACGTGAAGTATGATAGTACACGTTGAAGATCCAATGGAGATACTGAATGGCGGTTCCGATTGATCTCAATCAGTAATGCATGACGCAGACCCAACGTTTCGTTGCTCTGAGCGGCTGTAGGTCTGACTCTATTCAAATTGCATTCGGAGGCATTTTTGTTTGACCACGGCCGCGCTGATATTAACGCCAGAGAATTTTCCACACCTTTAGTTTATAAAACTCCCCCACTACTATTCCTCTCCCTCTTCTAGCATAAGCCCGAATGGTCTCCATATTGCATCAGTAACGTGCACTTGTTGTAACAACAGGATCAGTTTGTGTGCTGTGGACACGACCCGTATATTTTCGCAACCCGTGTTCTCAAAATGTAGCATTTTGCTTATTATTTTATTTAATTAGCTTACTTTAACATTATTTTTCATGGTGGGGCTAGGGTGGGGCTAAGCCATTTCTTGGTATGGCTGTAGCCTACCCCAGCCATACCCCTGCGCCGCCACTGCACTCACTAGAGCTGAGGTATATTGCCTCATAAGTTCAGTTCTAAGTTAGCAAAATCAATCAAATGTAGGTCAATGAGGCTTGTGAGTGTTGACAGCTCATCCCTTAAAACAGAAGCCTCAGATTGATTATAATAAGGAGAAATAGGAAAGGTAGATTTCAAGCTTGTTATGTAAATAAGTCATTGGGCTTTTTTCTTATCAATTCCAACTTGAATTGACTGAATTTATGTGAAAAGTGTTCTTATTAACACATGAATACTACTGTGTAATATATTTTTACATATATATTTAAGAAGTACAACATAAGACAAACACAAGTTTTATTTGTGGGCCATATTCCATTATACTTTTTTAATTTGCTGAGGGCCGATTCAAAATGGTCCACGGGCCGCATTTGGGCCCCGGGCCGTAGTTTGGACACCCCTGTCTTCGACCATGCAGTCATGGGAGTGAACCTGCCTTCACTGTACACTTTAATATTTAAAGAAGTAGCACAAGGTGGTCAGCAGTGGTGTCCTCATAGAAAAGTGTCCAGTAATCAATTTCTAATGGGCTTTTCTGGGAAGCACACGGCTGAGGGGAGGAGAGAGAGGTGGGGGACGGGGGGAGGGGGGGGGGATCCAGGTAATGTATTTCAGTAATGACATTATGTCCACGGGGAGCAGAGGAAGCTCATTACATAACGTTACTCAAACAGCAGCATTAGGCCCACGCTCCTACCCCATATAGAAAATGGATCCTCAAGGACACGTTGTGACCTTGACACGATTCCAGCACGTGAAATGAAGGCAAGCTAAAACGCTGCTGGTGTTTCAAACGAGTTGTATTTAACAGCAAGGGAGAGTCCGGTGAATGATGGGATTTTGTGAGGGGTATGAATCTCAATGCTGACCCACTGTCGTTAAATATAATTAGAGTAATTCTCCGAGGTAGATACCATGCCCGAGTGCTCAGTATGTGAGACCTTTACAAAGACGAGCTCCCAACTGAATTGTGGGTGTGGTTATTAAAGAGAGTAGAAAGGAGAATGAAAGCAAAGCTGCCAAGAATATATTGACCCTCGTGGGTTCATGCTTTACTTAGTTTGAAGTTAGAAAATGCTGTTGGAATAAACTCTTCACAATTGCAAGAGTTTTGTTTTTTAGGATGCTGTAATAAATAACTACAACACAATATTTGGATTCTACTACGAAGAGAAAAGGATTAGCTCATTCAACCCATGATACACAGGCTCCTACAGAGTACATGTTGAATGTTATAAAAACTGTGTGCTGGGTAAATCCAGCATTGTTATTTTATGTGCTACATATCAGGTTTATTTTTTCATTAATTTGTTTCATTAAAACGCTGTTCCATAAGTCTAGTTATGCACCTTACTCTAACAAGGGGGGATCTCGGAGGGGCTTAGGGTTGTTGATCCCTGTGTCAACACGGTCAGGTTTGCATCCACCCAGCTATTTCAGGATTAGTCCTTCTCTGCTCTCTTTTAAAAAGGGCAGCAGCAGCTCTGCACCTCACCAGAATGATTCCTCACTGAGCCCCTTGTTATTAAAACCGTAGATTTGCAATATGTTCAAATCATTCTTTAAACCAGGGCGCCTGCTTCTTTAAAGGGCAATGACTGATGGTTACTTCCCCATTGCGTGAATCAAAAGGATTGTAAACCAACAAACAACAGCTCAGCATGAGTTGATCAACACCAACACATCTATCCCAAACAAAAAGGTCACAGCACTAAAGTCTTGGTACTAAAAACATGTGCAGATCTTTGTGGTTCATCTATAAATGGCATGTTTAAAGTCGATAAGGTTCTTCTTAGGTTTCTGAGCTGCACTGTTTACATCATTTACGGTATAAATATTAACTTTTGTTTACTTATGATTAACATAATGTAAACAACCAATAACCTGTTTAAAGGCGGCTTTAATGGGTGTCTATATTAATGTATCAGGTATACCAAATCTGCTGCTCCATTTGGCTTTATGGACCTTTAGAATTGAGTTTCACTTCATTGTTTAGCTCGCTTTAAAGCAACTTTACTGTTATTCTCTTTGCAAGTTCACAGCTCTCATAGTTTCCAGACATAACTTTTAGCTGTTTTCTGCAAAACAGCTCTAAAAACCACCGTACTTAACAGCAGAGAGACAAAATTAGTGACTAGCTGGTGAACAAAGTGGAGCATAAAGCAGCTCTCGAGCCAGATAGGTCCTCCGGGAGATGGTAAAAGCAAAAAATTTAGATAAAGTTAGTTAATATTTGATCTACATGTACAAATGGGGTCTATAGTGCTGAATAAGCAATGGGTTCATAACAAGTTGGTCAATAAATTATAAAAAAAGGAGATTATTTCTGTTTTTTTATTTCAACTTGTTCCTGTTGTCCCCTGGTTGCCCAAAAAAGTTATTTCAGGTTCTTGGTCAAGTCAGGGATGAAGTAAGGTCAATATCTAAATGGATCCAAGTTCAATGAGGTTCCAACTATGGCTGGTGAAACTTCCACCATCTACTATCCTGATAAAGGTTATGTCATATCTCCCATTGCCATATAGACCACGATATAGAGTTCAATTAAAACACAGACTACAGGAAATACCCGCATGGTAAGCCTCTTTTTGTAAACACCTGTGTCCAATCTGATAAATGAAGATGACTGCATTATTTATCATGTTATTAAGAACATCAATGCATCATTCAGCTTCAACTGAAAATAAGGATAACAAGTGAAGTTTATATTTCAAGGATTGGTTTTGTAGAAACAATCCAAAAAAGATATTTCCTAGAAATACTTTGCATTAACTTTTCTTGGAATTTGTAAACAAGAGTAGTACGTGCTTCATTTAACACCAATGTAGATGACATCATTCTGTATTAAAATGTGTAAATCTACACTTTTATTTGGATATTATTCCAATAAAAGATCAATTATTGTATTGCATTATCGCCTAGCCCTAATTTTTGAGCAGCACTGAGCAGCAGTGAGTTGCTCTCACAACACATTTGCCTCAAGGTATAACCTCAAAGCAACAGGGATGAACACAGGCCACACAGAGAAGCTTCGCACACATCTCCTCCTCCTGTCTGCCAACACATTCAATATGATTGTGAAATGCCAGCACAGAGGCTGGAATAAACACATTTGTTAATTCAAGGACATAAATACAAATAAAAACAAGTGCCTCGTTGATTTTCTTTTCCAAGGGCGACAAAGTGAAGAAAAAGTCAACAAGAAGTGGTTGGATGCTTCTGCAGCCACCAGACAAGTGTTCTTATCTTTCAATACAACCCACGCCTGCTGAACCTTCTGACACAGTATACCAACAACGAGTTAAAATATGCAAGATCCCACCAGGAATAACAACAACTAAATTACTCATTTATTTCAATTATAAGGAAGGCATAAAGATGTGAACCGCTGTACCACCGCCCATATCCTAGGGAATAACGAAGCTTTCTAAAACACACAAAGGTTAGGCAGTGTGTGGGGCTGTGAATTAATTTGGTTAAACATCTCAGAATATCTACTTATAATCATGACACTAAGACACTACCACACAGAAGCATCATGGGACTTTAGAAAGTACATCAAATAGAGAACATGTCTCATATGGGATACTACTGACAAGACTGTGCAGTAAAGGCAACCAAAAGGAACATTTGAGCAGAATCAGAACATCTTTTAAAGAGGTCCTATTAGGGCTGTGCAATTAATCATATTTGAAATCGCAATTACGATTTTGGCCTGCCACAATTACGAAAAAAACATAATCGAAAAAAACGATTATTTAGCTTTGCTAGGTTGTGACAGTGCACTAGAACCTATTTGATCTAATTTATTTTTATTTATCATATATATGTTTAGTAGCTTGTGGAAGTGCGCTCCAAAATATTTGTTGATCTTGTTTATTGGTATTTATTATTTTGATATTATTTATTTAATGTATTTTTGTATTGGTTTTTCAGTTTAATTATACGTTCAGGGTAATCAACAGTTAAAAAGATACCGTTCAAATGACTATTTGTTTTAAAGTTCAATAAATGGATGTTTTCAAAGTCAATGAATAAACATATTTAATAAACGTTATATCAATTATTGACAAAAATAATCGTTATTATGATTTTTGCCATAATCGAGCAGCCCTAGGCCCTATTATGTGTAATGAAGTCATCCATTAGGTATACTGGGCTTTGTTTGCAGATTTAGGCAACTACAATTCCAGTCAGTCAGGCCGTTTACACAAAGCTTTGTATTTCCAGATACAGCACAGCCAAGAAAAGGGCAGGTTATTCCAGACAACGCTTCACTCACTGTGATCAAATGCTTGAGAAGGTTTATGACAGAAAAGAAAGAAAGCTTTCATCTTCCTACAGTCTTTATTTGCACTTAAGGACAACATGCAGCGGTTTCCTTCTAAATGCATTGTGTCCATCTGCTGTTATAATATCTGACTCAGCCCACTGGGAAATGAGATTAAATTGAACACAGCAGAACCGTTTGTATACAGTACAGCGGAGGTCAAAATGATATTCGACGACCTCAGAGGGATTGTTTTATCTTTATTCGCCCGTTTTAGAGAAGGGATTAATCCTTTTATTTGTGCAGTTTTTGGATATCCTCCAAAGTGGAGAGCAACATATTCATGTGCCAAAGCAACGTATAAAAAAAAACATTATTTCGACAGAGAACTAAAGCCGTTTCACTTTTAAGAGTGGTGCAGGAATGAGTCCTAACACTTGGGACTGGGTTAGCATTTTGGCATTTCCGGTTTGCTTGTTTGGAAATCATATTGCATTGCAGTTCCTAGAGCAGCCTTGTTGAATCTGGTCATCTCTCCCTCCTCTCAGTATAACGCTGCTGCTCATTATCCTGCCTCCTGATATGCGGGTTGCTGTAATGTTTGGGCTGATTGATTTCTCCCTGCATCACTCCTGCCTGTTGTTTTGATTTCATACTTTATATCTAAGTAAATATTGGGTCTCTCTTAGCTGCTGTGTAAGTATGGCACCATCCATGTGTTGAATACAGATCCTACTCACATCAGGCAACTTTAACAATCTCTACTTTTTGAAAGTTTCAGTTTGAGGAGATCAATCAGGCTTAAGACCCTCAGTGGATCGGAAGGAAACTCAGAGCTTGTTGACATGTTACTAAAAGGCCTTTCAGTCTGGGGTCATCTTCTGGGATATTCTGCTGATGAAGTCTCAAGTGGCATCCTTTCGCAGGCTGGTCTGGACACCCAACATACATTGACTGCATTTGTCAGAGCATTTGTCATCGCAGCTTTGGCCCAACTCTGCACTTCTGAGCGCTCATCCATTTCTTGCTAGGACCCTTACTGCATAGTAAGGGGTCCCTTTGTGAAATCCGCTGTCATATCCCGCCTTACAGCATGAGAGAAGTGTGTGAACTCGGTACTCGGGGAAACTTGTTTGCTGCTGAGGAATCTGCTGTTCAGATAACAAAAATGAATCATCAAGGATGCCTGCCAGATTAAAGGTGCTAAGGGAGAGCCCTTCCTCTGATGGATGGTCAGGGGTGATAGAGGGGGGGGGGGGGGGGGCGTGGTATAGCAGAGGAGTCTTGAAGTAAGAGTGATGGGTTAGTGAGTACATGAGCTGTAATCCACATGTACATTGACTGCATTTATAAAGTGCTTTTCTGTTCTTTGCAACCATTCAAAGCGCGTCTACACAAGTATCCTTCACCCATTGACACTCGTTCATACACTGTTCACCCTGACATCAAGTATAGATAGTAAAAATGGGCAGTGGGCAGTGGGCAGTGGAGGCTGGGGATCGAAACACAGACTGGACAATGTCTCTGAGCCTCAGCTGCTCCCTGGATATACTGTATACTATCCCTCGGATGATAAGTGAGTGGAACATCATGGAGCTTTGGTTTCCCTCACATTAAAAAAGAGATTAGATTTTTGCTCACTGCAACGTAGGGCGCAGAGCCTTGCTGTGAAGACAGCTAGTTAGCTTTGTTTCCATGGTTACCTTGCCTGGTTTCCCTTTTCGCTTCTTACAACATATCTATCTCGGTCGTTGCGCTTTGAAAGGACAGTGCCTTCGGGGTCCCTGTTTACATCATTTGAACATTGAAGTGAAGCACAGAGGGTCAAGTCACAGATGATGTAAAGGCAGCTTTAGTGGAATATAGAAATAGTTGCTGTGAACCTGACGCTTACATTAGGTAGCCGTGTTCGTTTAGCTTCCTATAGTAAGGCGAGGATTATGGTTCTCCCGGGACACATGTACCACATACTGTGTGATTACACTCAACACAGCAGTCATGAGTAATCGGAAGTCGCAGGGGCTCACAGGGGAGCCAGCACGCACGGTAGAATACTCAAACCCCCTTTCTTTCTTTAGAGGCTGTTAGCGACCCCTTTTCTCTCACATGAAATGACACGTTCAAAGTGTCCCTCGGCTCCATAAGACCATGCCATTACATATGATCATATCCATCAGAGGCTGCAGGGTGGTCGGATGAGGCGCAGAAGCTTTGACTATCTCATATTCGCCTTTTTGTTCTGCTTCTCTGTCCGTTAAAAGGTAGAGTAGCCGCCCAAGGGGGGATAAAGTTGAATGGCATTATTCATGTGGCGCTGTGTCTCGGCTCCGCCTCACCAATAAGTTATGGGTCATAGAAACGAGCCAGAAGATCGGCCCACCTCTTACCTCTTGCCTCTGTGGCCATTGAAGTGGGTACCATGCTGCTAAGCTGCCCTTAGATGGTAGTGATGTGTTTTCACAATGTGACTGGTGTGAACTAATTCATCATCTTCAGTTTTTCAGCCATTGACTTGAACCTTCTGGGGGGGCTGGCAGATGGCAGCAGCAACATCCACTCCCATATTCTCCCTCCGAAGCTTCAACTCCTATCCCTTTTTCTTCTGTCTGTTACACAATCAAACTCAGAATTGCAGCTTCTTGCCAAGAACAAAGCCCTGTGGACTGACGACAAATGCTGTTACCATGGGCAGAGATGTATTAGGTTTCTAAAGACGCCCTTGAATTCAATGTCATGACAGGGCGCAGAATACATGTGAATAGGAAGCATTGTGGCTTTTCTGCTTTTTCTAGCGAGCTTGTTATATCAGAGTTTTGTGAACAAAGACATGGAGCATCTAGACGAATAGAAAAGGGTAAAAACAGTTACTAAAAAAAAAGCTTCATATGTGAACACTGGTAACTGGTCATGTAAATGGCTCTAAAAAGGGAAGTGAACACTCCAATAGAGAATACAACCAAAGCCTTTTCAAACAGCAAGACAAAGCCATGTGTTTAGTAAATCTCTCATTTGTATTGGTCTCCAGGATCCACTGGGCAGGCACGGAGACGGCCACCCTGTGGTGCGGCTACATGAGCGGGGCGGTGCAGGCGGGTCAACGGGCAGCTCTGGAGGTTCTGGCTGAGCTCTTCCCGACGAGCCTGACTCAGGAGGAGCAGGCAGCTGTGCAGAACAAACACTCTGATGAAGGTGCAGCCAAGCAAACACCAACGTCCAAACTCCGCTACCTGTGCACCAGCAAGGCTGTGGTCATAGCAACACTGGCTATAAGTGCAGCTGTCTTGTTGGCACGGAATCAGAATGCAGTGCTAAATACCAAAGCTTATTTTACAAATGTATTTACAACAGCAAGGCATAAGATATTTGTATTGTAACGCAGACCTGAAACACAGGTTTGCTTCCCACCTGTACGGATTTAACATGGAACAAACTACTCTAGTTTTTTTAAAGGGTTTCAAAGAAAAATGTTCTCTCTAAGGATGTGTTTCATCTTATGGTCTATCCTCTTTTATTCCACACAAAAACTGTATATTTAATAACAAAGTTCAAATCAATTACAAATATTTTCGTTATATTGTATCAGATCAAATCATATTGTAATATTTCTATCCAAGGGTGCCATGGCTGTATGTCATTTAAAAACTGTTTTCATTAAAGTGCATTTTCTTTGCCATATTGCTTTTGCTAATACAGTATATTTATACCGCGATCTAGCATGTATTGCATCATCAATTGTTGATCTAATAACATTTCAGTTTCCTTTTTATAGATTATTATAGTCTGAAAGAACATTTCTTGAAGACTCCAAGACCCTCATTGTATCTGTTGCTCATTACAAATGAAACACTTTTTGAACGTTTCAAATGTAGGTTGTGTTTTGCAGGCTTAGAGCTTCAGAGCGATCATGCCGTGTTTAAACCACTTTAAACCACAGTGAGCTTTCATTCGGCATGCCTTGCATTGTTTCCCGGAAAGCCATAAAAGCTGCCTGTGAGGCTTGGAGCGGGGCCACACGCGCGTTTGTGCGCCCACAAAACCACCAGCAGACGTTGGAATGAGCATAAGATGGATGAACTGGTCCCACAATGATAACGTCCCAGAGAAAGTGATTTCATCGTTATCACTTGATTGCACGGTTGATTGAAAGGATTTGTGTCAGTCCCTGCAGTCTCTCGGAGAGTATCTCAAATGCCCACTGATCATTGGACGGTAGTCTGCGACTCCATTGGCGCCACGGCTTGCCATTTGTCTTTGTTATCAGTAGCATGCACTGGTTCAGCTGCCTGTTGTCCCCAGGTTTCAACCCAGCTGAATCTAGACCAACAGCACAACATCTCCTAACTTGTGTGAGTGTCTAACAACATCTGACCCCTGATGTTCTCATCTTTTGTTCAGTCAGAGAGTAATGATGTAGATTTGAGTTTGAACAATCATGTAAAAATACAAAAGATAGTGTTTACCTTTCGACCCCTCATTTAATGCAATCCAGTTTACTAGACTATTGTGTGGATGACTAATTCTACTTCATTAACTATAGAATCACACATTGCTCACCTATGTAAGGCCTACTGTCAAAGTTTAACAGTGCAAGTAAAGGACAACATTGCCGCTTGAAATCTCAGAGAAATGTAAATAAATAATAATAATTTGGAGATGAAAACATGTTCACATTTCACCATCGTCACCTTGATTTTACTGACAGGAAATGTGAAGGAAAGCACAGCGACACATCGTTCTATACAATCCTATAATAACAGATCCCAGCGTCCTTCACAGTAGAAGGACATCTTCACAGTTTGACTAAATGATTAGCCAAAAAAACGCATTCATAATTGCACTGATTGCACAGACAGGGACATTCTCATTAAACAGGGTCCTCCAGAAAACCTTGGAAATCACCGGTGGCAGAAACATAATGATTGCAAGTAAGTAAAGCAAAGTCCACTGAGACTACTCAAATGTCTATCGATGCTTTTAGAGCGCAGAGATAATATATAGATAATTCATTAAATCAATGATTAACCTCACAATGAGTTTGTCAAATGTAGGTGTAGTGCTTATTAGCTGAAAACCTGTTTACTTGCCGTTTTTCTTCCCGTGAAATATGAATTTGACAGCCACAGTCGCTTAATTGAGCAACTTTTTCAAAGTAAATTGATGAAAATAGCTCTTTTATAATGTAACTGACGATCACAGATATGCAGAGCTGAATAAATGTCATTTAGTCTTTTAACCCTTAGATGCACGAGTGACTGGGCCCTACACTCTTCCATAAGTGGGTCAAAAAGGACCCGTATTAGAATAATATGTGTTTTTATGCCATTTTTGTCATTTTGGTAAAGAAAAATCACTTGTATAATATATTATATTTTGGTTCACAAGAAATATTTTATATTTAATTTTCGAATTTTTTTTAACATTTTCAAAAAAAACGTTTTCAACATATTGATGCAAAGATCTCCGCTATTCTGAGACCCTCACTGTTTTCCAATCCCTTTTCAAAACTCATCTCTTCTCCTCTTGTCTACTCATAGCCCACTCCCCGTCAATCCATGCCGGTTGATAGTCCTACACCCCCACCTTAACCTTCCCTTATATTGTAAAGCAATTTTGAGTCCTTGAAAAGCCCTATAAAAATATAATGTATTATTATTATTATTATTATTATTATACTGACAGGTATCAGATCTTGCTGTGTAAAATAATCTTCCTGAGAGGTGTCAATTGTGATTTAATCTGTGTGGTCTACAGTGAATGTATTCCTGACAGCCAAAGGTGATAAGAATCAAAGGTTTCCATAGGATAGGATTCCATAGAAAATGCATGCGGGTCATTTTTGACCCACTTATGGAAGCTTGGGGTAGAAATACAAAAACTTTAAAATGTGAATGGCATGATATCCAAAACATGTTTTTGGAGGAATAGCTGGAATATGCAATGATAAAAAAATGTATTTACAAAGATAATTCAAGAAAACCACCTCACCGGGTCAAAAAAGACCCACTTATGCATCTACGGGTTAATATTAATTTGCCAATGGATTCATAAATATGTCATATCACTTGAACATTATTTAGATAGGGACAATGACGTTCTCTTTGTTCATCCATGACGCAGTCGTGCGGAGCTACATCCATGTGGAAAAGGGCGTGGTTGAATCTAAACTGGGTTGGAAAAGCAATAGAACAACTGAACAACCTTTACTGGCTACTTTTTTTCTTTGCAGAAAGCCCTAGAATGCAGTGTTTCACATCAAATCAGGATGATGACGGATGCTCGATATGTTGATGCTCCCAAGATAAGCATGAGTGCAATTATAAATGTTTCAGCGCCTGAAAATATGAAAGCTTTTCAACATGGCACAAATAAAAAACAGAATAGCGGCCTCAGCATATTTCCCCCTATATCACCCTCTGCTCTGAACGCTGGACTCTATTTGTGTTTGGATAAGGGATGAGGCTGTAATTACCGTAGCCTCGACCTGTCAGAGCGCTCGCCTTGGTGTTTGCTTTCAGGCCATAGCATCAACTTTAAAAATTCACACATTGCTGCAGAGTAATCAATATCTGTGACCATGAACAGCTATTTTCCCAGTGAAAAACCAACCCTATTCGTTTAAGTTGATGTGGCGATCATGCTATACAGGTCATGCTGACAAGTACAAGAGTCCTATAATGCAATTCAGCAACAACGGAATAAATACAGCCTTTGTGAAGCTTATAATGTTTATTTTAAATGATGTCTGCACCGGGTTGATTTTACTCAGGCAATTGTGATTTTAGCCTGCATTTCGTAGCATTGTTATGCTAATGTTCTATCAAGGGCCTTTCAGTTAATATGTTGGCATGGGTTTACGTATGGCCGCTACTTCTCTTTGCCAGAGAAGCTTTCCTACATTTAACACGCATCGTGCATCCTTAGGGCTATTGTGCGAATGAATGATTTGTTTGTGTTGCTGTGATTGTTTACTTCAACATTTAAAAACAGGTTTTTGTTTGTTTTCGTGCAAACTGCATAGTTCCACAGCACTAATTGGCTTCCTTTTATAACAATATTCTTAAATTGTGTGATTCGGAATGGTACTCTAACAAGAATGGTGGTCTGAAATTATACAGTTTAAATGATTCACTTTCTAATTGTCATTCATTTAAAAGGAAACGTCAACATATCATCTTCTTTAGATACAACTATTTTTTATAATCAATACACCTTATCCGTCCAAGTTCCTTTGTTCTTCAGAGCCAAGTATTCAAATTGTCAAATTCTATTTTAATTGCTTCTTCAGAGCTGATATAAAGCCAACTCATTAGGTCAAACGAGCATATGATATTGTCAAAAATTGACTGAAAAATGTATAAATATCTCAGAATCTTGTGGCACAATGTGCTATCAGCCAATATTGAAACACGTTGTAATGAAACTTTTGATTTAGAACTCTTTTTCTGTAACCTTTTGTCTAGAAATCAACATTCTGTTAGAAAAGTAGAGAAAGGTTAATCATTTTTATATCATAGTGTTTTCAAGGGAATATTACACAAATCCCAGGGGACGAAGATCAGGTAGTCAGGATTGTAGACTGATATAACAGCATGATCCAATAATACATAAAGACATCCCAGAGAAAGTGAGTTTCAGCGTTATCACTCGAGTGCACAGCTGATGGAAAGGATTTCTGTCTGCCCCCATTTCTCTCCTAGGGAGGATCTCACACGCCCACTGATCACTGAACAGTAGTCTGGCAGTATGGCTTCCTATTTGTCTTTGTTACCACCAGCTTGCACTGGATCAACTGCTGCCTGGTTTCATTTAAGCTGTTCCAGGCTGTGTCCAGGCCAACAACCCAAAATCTTTATATACAGTAAAGAACAAATCTGATTTCCATTCAGATGTACACATGCTGGATACGCATAAGACAACTGCATGGCAACACTGTGAATATATGGCTTTAAACAAATAGAAATGACCAAAAGGGCATCCAGAACCTAACTACAACTCACATTCATGAATACACAACAAGTGGTGGAAGGCAACTATGCCTATTTACTCAAGTACTGTACTTAAGTGCACTTTTGAAGTACTTGCGCTTCAGTTATAAGAGGGCCTATTATGCTTTCCTTTCCTGTAGTGTGTAGTATAGTTTTTTTTTGCATGAAAATGGTCTGCAAAGGCCAACATAAACTCTAAAATACTACTTTACACCTCTGCTTCAAAAACATTTGAGAAGGTTAATCATATATTTTACACCACTACATTTATTATAAGGCTTAAATCACATTTTAGATTAAGATATAGCCTTAAACACATGGGATATTACATAATGCATTTCTAAAGATGAAACAAGGGGAATAAGTGTTTGAGGCACAAAAATGTTCAATTTTCTATTATACAAACTTCTAAAAGTCCTAAACATAAATACATTGGGGTGAGTCTACACCAGTGACATTGTTCTTGATGCAACAATTAACATTCTAATATTGTCCAATACTATATGTTAATATATCACATATGGAGGCATTTTTCCTGCAGAATTAGTACTCTGACTTTGTATACTTTAAGAACATGTTGTTTCTGAACTACTGTGAGATTTTTTTAGAATGTAGGACTTCTTACGCAGTATTTTGACGTTAATATACTTGTATTGTTAAAGGACCCTGAATACTTATTCTACCTCAGACAATAAACACACAGCTCCATCCAGCACCAAGGACAGCGACAGTAATCAAAAGGTAAGCAAAGGAAAGCATATGCATGAGTACAAATTCAACGACAGCAAAAGAACAAAAGCCCAGTGATGCCAGTGGTTTATAAAAAGCAGCACTCACCATTAAAAGAGCTGGAGGCGGCGAGGTGTCGGTGCTCTGTGGAGAGAACATCTTCAAACTCATTATTGTTCTTCTAGAACTTTCAGGTAGACAGTACAATTACCTACCTGAATTAAACGGGACTCCATGGTGCGAATAGAAGCTTGTTCTCAGTAAAGAAAAGAGAAAGTTTGAATGCAGCAGCAGTCCAGGTTTAAGGCGAGAGTTAACGAGCTGCATGCACCTGTTAAATGCTAGCAGGTAAGGGCTAGCTTCTTGCTAACTTCGCTGGGACTAAAGAAGCGATTTTATTCACTTTCATTTTCTCAAGTGTTCCAACATGTGCTGCAATGTCTGACCATATGCAGCTGTTGTATACATTGGCAATAGATAACATGTAACACGTCTATTATCAGCGATAAACTGCTAGCAACCTCAACTTAACAAGTGGGCGTTACACATTAGTTAACACCATGTTTATCACCTGTGTGGACAACATTGCACGTTCCACTATGAAGCTCCGCCCCCAACTGCACAAACAGGACCTGTTGTTATGTATCATAATAATCAAGCCCCCCCCCCACCCCAAGCAATACACAATAGAATATATAAAGAATAAATGAAAAATCTCTACAAAAGACCAATACAATACAAAAACTGAAACATATTGGTTATATTATTGTGATTGTAGTAATGTGTTTTTATTAGATGTACAGCACTTTGGCCCGACCAAAAATCGCTTAGAACTAAATGTGCTATCTAAATAAAACGCATTTTATTTTAGTTGTTAATTTATATCTTATTTTACCAGTTAACATGTATTTATTCATGCATTTATTTTTTTATATCTCCAGTTTTAAACGATATTTTTGGTTTACTGTCCTATAGTATACATTGGAATGATTTCAAACCTGTTTTTATTTATCCTAATCATTATAAAGGAGTGCCTTGGAAATATGTTTTTACATGAATTGTGATCAAAACATTTGAGACCCACTGAGATAACTTAGACAAAAGTGAACTATCTAAACACTCAGAGTCCTTTACCTCACTGAGCTGTAGTTATCAGCCTCAATCCAACAACAATCCGCGGTACCGTTGCGCGCCCTCTCTCTTTCTCTCTCTCTCTTGCTCGCTCAGAGGCTCGCTCGCACTTTGGCTGTGAGCTGCGGGCGCCTGATAAGTCAACATCCCCCACTTTCATCACTTACAGCGCCCATCTTACAGGGCAAATGAAAAGTGTAACCGGGGTGAAAAGGGTGTTACCTTGACTTAATTGTGAATGTTGTTACATCAAGGCTGAAAATTAGGATGAGCCAAACAGTCCAAAAAGTATTTTTCCCTCCAAGAACTACCAGCGCCCCCCCAGATCTGCCGCCCTCGGCGACCGCCTATGCCTATGACAAAGACCGGCCCTCATAACGATCATACGTTTTTTCTAGAATCAGGCTATTTATCAGTGTTGGTCAGTGGGGAAGTACACATTTTTAAAGCAAGAAGTTAAAATACATGTTGCAGTATCTTACTGGTAGTTCAATTACCTATGAAGTGATTAAAGTAGTTCAATAAGGGCCTTGTCGTGCCATAAAAACGACCGAAACGTTGGCCATGGATACAAATAATTATTTATACCACGGCGATGTATTTTTTAAAATGTATAATTATGTGAGGAGTATATTCTTGTTAATTGAGGATGACATGTTAAACAAATAATGACTGTTTTATGATCTGATGGTCTCATATGTCAAGGCAGCTAAGCAAAGCCCACATTAGCAGTATGTGCTTGCTTTGAAAGAAGCCTGGTAATCTTTTTCATCAATAACATTTCAAGGCTACACAACACAACAAGCAGGGTTGGACAAGAGTAGAAATGATGGTACTTAATTCAAACATCATAACATTTAATATGTGTAGTGTTGTCAGAGGAATACTCGAAAAACATCATGAAACATTCCAAACACAATCATTTGGTTAAAAAAAAGGAGTTGTGAAACTTTATAAACATCATCATGGTCACCAAAAAACGATTTATCTTTTCAGAAACCGCAGCTTCAGGTATTCCTTTCAGCTTAATGTTTCAATAGGAGACAAGGTAATGTTCATGAAGGCTAATTAGAAGACCAATAAAATGGGACAAAATGAAGAGAAAGAAATCCTCATTTGCACATGGAGGATTTGGAGATTTTTTACCAATTTAGGTGTCACCAAACGGACACCCTATCCGTTTTTAAGAGTGCGCTTAAGACCTTCCTTTTGGATAAAGCTTATAGTTAGGGCTGATTCGTGGCTGTGCCTGTTGCTGTGGTCCTGGATCATAAGTCCTGGATGGATATCCTCGTGGATTCATCTTCTTATTATAGACACATGCATTTCCAAACATTTAGTCTTTCCAAACATTTGGTCTACCTACGCTGTAAAATGTATTATCTTTTCAATGTACACACGGCATCTATTGCATGTCTGTCCGTCCTGGGAGAGGGATCCCTCCTCTGTTGCTCTCCCTGAGGTTTCTCCCATGTTCCCCTTTAAACTGTGGGTTTTTTCCGGAAGTTTTTCCTTGTACGATGTGAGGGTCTAAGGACAGAGGGTGTCGTATTGTCATACTGATATTCTGTACAAACTGTGAAGTCCACTGAGACAAATGTAACATTTGTGATATTGGGCTATATAAATAAACATTGATTGATTGAAATGCCCGCAGAAGAATACTATTCATATTAAGCCAGGAGAACGTGACTACGTATTTTAACTATAGAGGTTGCTCTGCGCACACCCCCTGAAATTGTGAGATTGATACGTCTTTCCCCCTTTTCCTTTCTATTGAACTAGTATGTTATATATGAACCTTAATAAAACATTCCCTCATAAATGCTGGTTTGATTTCAAAGAAAATGAGCAAGTAAGTGGAACAGTTTCCTAAAGTGCAGACCCTGCTTTGGAAGAACCGCTAGGGAATGAGTTTAAACATATTTTAAACAATGTGTTTATTCATTTTTTTTTTTTTTTATTAAGTGCAATTTCTATGTACATAACATAATTATTTCCATTAAAAAAAGCCACACCAATGCTTACTGGACCTTACATGCATTTCCAACACTCCTTTGTAGTTTTTTTTAGCATTGAAGTTTATTCCTGACCCTGTCAACAGAATGAGGGACAAAATCATTTCAACTTAAAAGGATTTCAATTCCACAGAAGAATTGTCTCCAGACAACACTGAACATGGCCACAGCTGAGCCGCATGCTAACAAAGTAACAACAACAAGACTGCAAACCAGGACAGCTTCAACACCGTGGGTCTCACATGCACTAACGTGCACGCACCGACGACCCGGCTGGGTGAAGGAAGCAAAGACTCAAATAACAACACACACATATTTGCAAAAATACATTTTTTTATTTTTTTATAATGCTCTTCTAGATATAATATAAACAACCTTTAAAGCTCAACTGAGCTTTTTCAGAGCTCCAAGCCACGTCACAGGGGTCCTCTTTAGATAAAGGATGAGAAGTGTTCATATATGGGGGTGAGATGGAGATAATAACAACTGTCAGGGAACTTTCTGTGGTTAGTTGTGACATGTTTTTGACTGATGGAGGTCACAGTTGCTTCAGTCTTTTGCCTATAGGATCCTGAGTAACTAAATACATCCGGACAGTTCTCAGCTTAAAGAGGCCCTATTGTGGTTTTGGGGGGTTTCCCCTTTCCTGTCATTTTTTATATAGTTCTTTTGTGCATGTAAATGGTCTGCAAAGGCTATAATCCCAAAGTCCCAATCCCAAGTTTCTCTCCCACATGCTCCCCCCCGCCTGCCTGAAACACTTTGATTGGACTCCTTTGATAACTTCTGTAACTTAATGACATCACTACGTCACTATGAAATAACTATTTAATATGCTAGCTCCCTCTTTAAAATGTTTGTCCATTCTTCTTTACTGCTGTAAATGTTGCGGCTGCAGGAATAATGAAGGATTTCTGATTCTTATTCCGTCCAATGAAACCACAAAACAGCCCCCTTCTTCTGCTCTGTGACGATGCATTTGACATTTTAGTTCATTGAGCTTAAAAGGAAGTAGGACAGTTGCGTAACACTTTGTGTGCAAAAATAAATAAAAACATGTTGTTTTCACTGGAGAGGATAGGTATGACAAATTCTACTCTAAAATATATATTAATATCAAGAACTTGAGCAAATGCACTTTGTTACAGCTCGCCTCAGAGTAAATCCATCTTTGAAACTATTAGTTCCCTGCCTATGTCTATCCTACAGCTGAGCTCTCTCTGCTCGTGGAGAGGACATGACCTCTTTGGTACTTTGAATCCTGCTGCTTGTTTTCTGAAGGCTTTAAATGGGCTGGATGGCACAGACCTTCAGCATACTTCATAGAAAACTGTAAGTGATTCCAGAGAAAGTTCAGGCTTTTAAGGATACAAAGTCTCGACCGCGGAAGAGCCTTTTTAATTTAAATCTGCAACATGCTTTTTATTCTCAATTTTTCTTATGCCTGGCCATGAAAGTCCTAATGTTGGTGCTGCGCATGTTGAATCAGATGTTTTGGATTATCAACTATTTTCATTTGCGCACAGCATTCAGTTTCATCGGATGCCCATGGATGTTTTCAGCCTTGATTTACTGATGAACTTGACAGCATTTGAACTTAGCTACCTGATTTATTCTTTTGTTTTCAAGTATGTGGAATACGTCCTTTTTTATAATGAGTTAGGTTTCAGTGTGTTTTCAAGCACATAATAATAATGATTAGTTTTTAATAATTCAAGGCTCAAACATCCCAGTCCATCTAAAGAATTTCAGTTAATTTAGCTAACATCGAGGATTTCTCAAGACGGCCTTTTTATTGGGAAAGGAAAATAAGGATACAAACAGTGCCTGTACAAGCTTCTCTGTCAAGAGGCACACAAACAACATGTGCACACTATTCTCAAGCACACATGTCCATGGTAACTGCAGCAAACACTCCTGGACTTCAGCTATAACAAGAGAGATGATGGACATTAGGTCAAAGCTCTCCAACCCTGTGAACACCACAGTCTATGAATCTGAACAATGTGGTCTGGAAAACCCCTTCAGTTTTTCTCCTTTTACTGTTGATGTTGTTCATGAAGCCTTAACCAAGTTAGATCCTAAGAAACCGGCTGGGCCGGACAACGTAGAACCTTTTTTTTTTAAAGATAGCTGCTGATTTTATTGCACCACCCCTTACTTCTCTTTTCAACCTCTCGCTCAGCACGAAGACAATTCCAAAAATATGGAAGTCAGCTTATGTCCTGCTTTTACTAAAAGGAGGGGAGGCCACCTTATTAAATAATTATAGGCCCATCTCTAAATTGTCAGTTTTGGCCAAGGTTCTTGAACGCCTAGTGAGTGAACAGGTAAAGGAGTTTTTATGTAAAAATGACATCCTGTCTAAACATCAGTCAGGCTTCAGAAAGCAATATAGCACCATCACTGAGACAATGAAAGTGGTGAATGATATTGCGGGTATTTTAGATAATAAGCAGAGTTGTGCAGCTCTATTTATTGACCTTTCCAAAGCGTTCAATACCGTTGATCATCGCAACTTGAAGCAGAGGCTGGCCAGTATTGGCATATGCAGTGGGGTGGTTTGTGAACTACCTCTCTGAAAGGTCCCAATGTGTTCAGTTCTGAGTGGTTAAACATTACAAATGGTGTACCACAAGGTTCTGTTTTAGGTCCACTATTATTCTCAATCTATATCAACAGTTTAGGTCAAAATGTGGATGGAGCAACTTTAAAATTGTATGCGGACGATACCGTGATGTATTGTGCAGGTCCCTCAATTAAGAAGGCTGTTGTTAAATTGCAGGCTATTTTTAATATTATCTACGCAGCTCTCTGAACTAAAGCTCCTTTAAAATCTTGATAAAACTAAGGTAATGCTTTTTTCAAAAGCCAAAAAGACACCGGAGACCACTTTGGATATTGCCTCTCTTTTAAACTTCAGGTCAATAATCTGCTTAGAAAGCTGAGGTTGAAGCTAGGTTTCTTTTTCAGAAACAAGTCCTGTTTCTCACTTGAGGCCAGGAAAAGGCTATTCACTGTGACCTTTTTATCTGTGCTATGTTACTATGGTGATTTGTTGAATGCACCTGCCCATTACCTGAACAAGTTAGATTTGGCCTATCACAGTGCACTGAGATTTGTTACAAATTGTAAAGCACTTACTCATCACTGTACCCTGTATGCCAGGGCAGGTTGGCCTTCACTAACTGTACGGGGGCTCAGTCATTGGTACATGTTCATCTACAAAGCCATGTTGGGTATACTACCATCTTATATCTGCTCTCTGATCACACAGAGAGTTGCAGGTAGCTATTGCCTGAGATCTCATGATGTGGTTTTGTTACATGTGCCAAGTGCAAGGACAGGGCTTTTATGTGTGCAGCTCCTCTTGCTTGGAACAGTCTTCAAAAAGATTTGAAACTGAGCAAATTGGTTCCACTGCCTGTTTTTAAAGCTCGGATAGATGCAATGATACTTGTCAATGTCTCTAGGTATGTAAATGTAGCCCTTTAAATATGATGTCCTTTTGTGTTATCTGTTGTTTTATGTTTAAGTTGTTACCTAGTTGCTGCCATGTTGGACAGGTCTCCCTTGAAAAAGAGATCGATGATCTCAATGGGACCATCTGATAAAGGTTTGAATGAATAGCTATTCAAGTAAATGTTCTTTCTCTCCAACACACTCTCCCCCCCCTCTCTCTCTGATGGTTACATACTTTATTGTAGTCCAGTAACATAATGAAATCACTACGTAAGACTTACATTATATTGGATAGCGATACACTTTGTAAGTGATAGGGCTAAGGGGTCAGACATTTCTAAGAGGTTGACAAATCACAACAGAGCCAGCCAGCTAACCAATCAGAGCAGACTGGTTTCAGACAGAGGGTGAAAAGAGGTGCTGAAAGACCTTTTTGAACACTAAAGCATGCAAACATGTCACAATAGAGACACAAAATACAAATATGAAAGAAGTATTCACTTTGGACAGCCTCTCCTTTTTCTAAATATGACGCACTGAGTCAAAGACTGGCAGGAACGTACAGTTCTGAGTCATGAGTGGAAAAGTGTAAGTGCTCCTTAGTGCAGGACTTTTGAGGTGAAGGGTGATTCATCTGCATCATTTTTAGGCTATGGTGTCTGAAGTTTGGCAAGTATGCTGAACAGCCACACTTATTAATCATTGATCGGGAGTATGGGCTTGGATTTTAATCTATTAATGCTTGAAAATTGTGAATTTGGTCGCTGAACTTTTATAACAAAATGTTGCTTGGCAGAGGACCCTGGGCTTTGTGTTGGGTAATATCACTGAACGCCTTCCCAAATGCATTGACCTTACCAACACTGAAATGTCACTCCAAATTACATGAAAAACTTGTCAGCCCTGAAAACCATGACAGGAATGTCATCCTCAGCTAAACCTATTGTGACGAACAATGAATTTTGTTTTGCTAACGAACTAAACACGTTCTTTACCCGTTTTGAGTCACTGGATAATTCTGCAAAGTGCACTGAAATGCTCGAAACTATAATACCTGCTTCCTCTGACAAAATTACCATCAGTATCGAAGAGGTCAGAAAAACATTTCAGTGCACCAACACCAAGACAGCGGCTGGGCCAGATGGGTGCAGCGGTTTTCTGCTGAAGAACTTTGCTACTGAGCTGGCTCCAGTATGGCAACCCATCTTTCAGGCTTCTATTGACACGCACACCATCCCTCTGTCATGGAAAACTTCACACATCAAACCGCTGCCCAAAATGCCATGCCCAAAATAACATAAGGACTACAGACCAATAGCCCTCACCTCAGTGATTATGAAATCACTAGAAAGAATTCTGCTCTGATTTCTTATCAGTACAACACAAGACAAACTGGATCCATACCAATTTGCCGATAAACAAGGGTGCGGTACGGAAGATGCTGTGGCCACTCTGGTTCACATCATCACTAAACATTTAGATAAACGCAACACCTATGCAAGAGCCCTCTTCCTAGACTTCTCATCAGCATTCAACACAATACAAGCAGACATCTTGGTGTCAAAAATTGCCAAAATGGAAGTAAATCCATACCTGATTTACTGGTATGCTGCTTTCCTCACTAGTAGAGAGCAACTTATGAAGGTTAACAAAACCATATCATCTGCCATCACAACCAATAGGGGCATTCACACCGCAGTACTTTCCCCACAAAGGTTCATGACAACTTAGTTCATCAGAACTCTTTAGTTCTGATGAACTCGGAACACAGATCGCGTTCACACCGGAATAAGTCCCTGGGGGTGGATTAGGCAAATGAAGTCGCTGATGTCACTTCTTCTTCTTCTGCTTTGGGTTTACTGGCAGGCCGCAAACAACTTCACGGCGTATACTGCCGCCCAAAATCCCCGGCCGGAAGTCCCCGGAGTTGGGGACTGGCTTCAGTAGAAGCTGCTGAGTAAATCGCCAGAACGCCGACACCTCCTCATCTCCACCGCTCCCATGTTTTATTTTGTGTTGCCATAAGTTAGTCTCTCTGCGTTTGTGCGCTGGGCTAATGCTAATGCTAATAATGCTAATGCAAGGATAAGAAAAGGGTGGCTTCACAACACTTTTTCTGAGTTTTACGGGGCGTGGTTTGCAATCCGCCCAGCCAATCAGAAATATAGCTCTTTTCTCACAAGAGAGCCACATGAGAGTCCCTGATCTCTAGCAGGGACAGAAAAGGGGGTAAAAAGGTTCTCATGAACTAATTTTAGTTCCGGCTCTTTTTGGTGTGAACGCGACATTTCGGAACTATATCGGTACTAAAATGGGAAAAGTACTCCGGTGTGAACGCGGCTAATGTAGGTGCCCCCCAGGGCTGCGTGAGTTCAGCTGTGCTCTTTACTCTCTACACTGATGATTGTCGTACCAACACACCAAATCAAGTCATCATTAAGTACTCTGATGACACTGCAATAATATCTCTAATCAGTAACACAGACGACCCTGAGCTGCACCAACAGGCTGTAAATCCGGTGGTGGAGTGGACTGATAACAATGCTCTTGAGATCAACACCAAGAAAACTGAGGAAATCCTTTTTGGCTCACCATCTGACTCCCATAAAGTCCCCATTGTTATCCATTCAGATGAAATCAAGCAGGGAGTTTCATACAAATACTTGGGTGTAATGATTGACCATCTGCTGTCATGGAAGGATCACATTGAATATCTGTGCAAAAGGACAAAACACATAATTTATTTTCTCCGCTGTGTTAGGTCTTTTGGGGCGAGCAGAGAAATTCTTCTGTTGTTCTTTACATCTGTGATCTTGTCTATTCTGCAGTACTGCAACACTACCTGGTACAAATGTTTGTCAGCAGCTTTAAAATCAAAACTGCTCCACTTGTTAAAAATCTGCTCAAAGATTGTTGGTCAGCCCTGTCAGAGACTCTATGACTCAGCCTATCATAACAACCTAGTGAGGCTGTCCAACAACATCATCTCTGACCCAAACCATGTTCTGAACAGTGAATATGAACTGCTACCATCGAATCGGAGATACAGGGTCCCACGTTTCAATAAAGTCAGACTGAAGCACTCCTTTGTGCATCAGTCAATCCTCACAGTAAACACAGAGCTAAATCCCAGATCAAATGCACGCTGAAGGCTCTTGAGCATGTTTTCTCTCACTGATTGTGCTGTTATGTTAAATGTCTGGATACTTGTCTGTTGATGTTGGACATGGAGCTGCTGTGACGCAAGTCAAATTTCAGACTTGATCTGACAAATAAAGTATTATCGTATCGTATATGGCAATCATGGATAGAACCGGCAGTGTAAAATAACTGTAATTGGACCCGATGCAAATTATTTCTTAGTGCCTTGCCTCAAACACAAGCACATACGCACGGTACGGACACATCCTCTCCAGACAATTGCTATGTCATTACGGACAAACCCATAATGTAAGTCCCTTCCTCAGACCAGCCTGTAATCAGCGCCACAGACAGCAGCCAGAGAGCATATATCAATGTTAATATAACAGCCTGCCCTGAACTCAGCAGCCATTTGATATTCCAGACACAGATTACAGTGAGTGCACATTTTGAAACATATGAGAGGTACAATGAGGCTACTTTGCTAAATATTTAAATCGTTGATCCCCTACTCATGCTATAGAAGTTTATAATATGGGCCTTTTGCTTACGTAGCAAAGCCTTAAAGGGGCCCTATTTTTAGTTGTTTTTTTTCCTTTCCTGCAGTGTATTTTATAGGTTTATGTGGATATAAATCAGGGGCGTCCAACACTTTTTTCACGAGGGCCACATACAGAATACGCTCACTAGAGGTATATTGCCTCATAAGTTCAGTTATAAGTCAATCAAATCAATCAATCAAATGTAGGTAAATGATGCTCGTGAGTATTGGCAGCTCAAAGCTTAAAACAGAAGCCTCAGATTGATTATAATAAGGAGAAATAGGAAGGGTGTATGTCAAGCTTGTTATGTAAATAAATCATTGCTCTTTTTTCTAAGCAGCTATGTTAGAAAATGTTTCCAACTTTAGCTGACTGAAGGTATTTGAAAAGTGGTCTTATTAACACATGAATACTACTGTGTAATATATTTGTACATGTATATTTAAGAAGTACCATATAAGATAAGCAAAAGTTTCATTTGTCGGCCATAATCCATTATACTTTTTGAACTATAGCTGAGGGCTGATTCAAAATGGGCCGCGGGCCGCATTTGGTCCCCGGGCCATAGTTTGGACCCTGATGTAAATGGTCAGCAAAGGCTAAAATCCCAAAGTTCCCACTAGAGTTATTAAATAAAGTGACAAAAATGAACATACTGTAACCAACTAAGTTGTGTCAGTAACCATGTTTTTAAACTGCATTAGTTTTACTTCTACTTTCACAATGCAGGTTGGTATTTCTGCCCCATCACATTGTTAGTGTTAACAACTAATTTGGGCGATTTAATGGGCTTAAATCCTCAAAATAGGAGCAAAAACTGACCTTCCTGTAAATGCCCCTAACATCCACCATCAATATTCACACCACTGGATGTAAGCCTGTAATTTATTGATTGTGCAGGTAGACCTTTTACTTGACCTTGACTTTTTAGGGTTAAGATTGGTTGTTGGCTATATTGTAACCCTAAAGAGATAAATAGGGTAAGGATAGAGCAAATATTTTTCTGGAGGAAATAACAGGCTTTTGGTTTTGGCTCTTCAAAGGGCAGGGGATTAAATCAGCGGAGTTGACTCAAATGCCACTTCAACCCAAAAGCCAAGTCTTTTTCGAGCCCTGCTGTCAGCACCTAGAATTTCCCAGAGTGGGGGTTATCATCAGCTAGGCCAGGGATCACTCACTGTTTCACTTGAATAGAGTAAGTGGTGCTTCTGCTAACATGTGTATCCTTTGCCTGGGCTGTGTCTAATCAGTGTGTGTTAACTGCTACGCTTGTGTTCTGTGCGATAGTCACAAATTCAGATTTTGAGTTAATCCCTTGGTGTGACAGAGCTCATGTTTCTTTTGTAGGTTATTGTTCGTCAGCAGGAGTATTGTGATGATTGTATGCCACATTTGTGAGTTTTATTTATAAGTACTTGTGTTTGATTGTTATGGGCTGGTTGTTGTTGGAAATTGCTGGTACACAATAATGTATGTTGGCTTTCAGAGCATACATACATTATGTCTTCTGTTCTGCTCACAGCCCATTCACGTAATTATTCCTCACAAATGGCTCCAAGGCAAAATCAATGCCTCATATAGGAGAAGTATTCAAGTCCTTTCCACACACTTTATATTCAGCTAACATTATAAAGCCATTTCCTATTGATGGTTTACTCTGCCGCTCCACTCAGCCTCATCCATAGTTCATGTTATGTTTATACTCATACAGTATATAGCATCTGTCAACACTAAATGCCTTTCTTATAGTCTGCCCCACGGAATGAATTTCTGATTCTAATATCCGTACATTGATCATCATCTGCTGCCGACATCATTTCCCCTATTTTTTCTTCACTCCACTGGCTGCCCGTTCATTCGAGGATTCATTTTAAAACTCTTTTATTTACTTTTAACGCCCTCAATGGCCTGGCCCCGCCCTACCTCTCTGAGCTGTTACACGCGCCAACTCGCACTCTCAGGTCAGCTGATCAGTTGCTCCTGAGGGTGCCAAAAACAAAGTCTAAGCGCAGAGGGGACGGTGCTTTCTCTGCTGCCGCCGCCCCTAAACTGTGGAACGACCTGCCCTTGTTAATCAGACAGGCTCCCACACTGTCTGTTTTTTAAATCCCGTCTTAAAACCCACCTCTTCTCCTTAGCATTCTTAAACAACTAGATTGTTGCTTTTATTTGCTTTTAGTGGTCTATTGTTTTCATTATGTTTTTTTATTTTTTTTATTATTATTACATTTATTCTGGTTTGTTTTGTGTTTGTATCTTTTATTTTAAATGTATTTATTTTATGTTTTGTGAGCTTATCTCTCTGTACTGCACTTTGGTCTGAAGATTTTAAAGTACTATAAATAAAGTTGGATTGGATTGGATTGGACATCAGGTGGATTATTCCAAATAAATTGAACCATTTCACTTCAGGGTAGTGTATATTTTCCTGCAGTGGCTGGAGATGCTTTGTTGTGGCTACTCTCTGCAGCAGATGGTAATGGTATCATACCATACAGTAGCTTTATATAACTGTATCATATGCATTTTATTAGGAAGGAAGTTTACCGTCACACTGCTGCACTGAGTTTGGTGTGTTCTTGTGGGGCGTGACATGATCAAAGGTATCATATCTGCACACTTTAGTCAATAAATCCAGTTGTTATAAGTTATCTAATTGAAATACTATGAAGATGTATCAGGGCCATGGTATACAGAAGAATACAAAATAAATAAATATGGGGCCGTGGAGTGAGATATTCAAGTCCACGTCATAGATTTAAGAGACTAAAATGTATAGAAAAATCCTCAAATATGATCTTTGGCACATGTCTAAAAATACTCCATACACCCTATGCTGTATTTTGCCCAACGCGTCCATAACTCTCCCGTTTGTTTTATGAAATAAATTGTATTTCTCGGATTAATTGATCCCTTCCCTTGGCTCTGTATTTTGTATTTGTATGTACAGTATAATGGCCCTTATTTGGCACCGGTAAATAAAGCTATTTTTGACTAACTTTCTAAAATGTCTCCCAAGATACCTGGTATGTTTAAATCAGCCGTTAAACCATTGGAGGTTCACTCACAGTTGTAGCTTTAGAGAGTGCACACTAGGAATCAATGACACACGGGTTAAGAGCAACGCCATCCTTAGTTTCCATGGCACTGTTTGCTCACCATGATTCAAGGTTAAGGAAGGCGGCTGAAACAGGAGGAAGCACCAGACCAGCAGTTGGCCGATGATGGCAGCAGAGATGATCTCCATGAGAACCCTGTGGTCCCCCGCACTCAGGAGCAGATGGCTGGAGCACATGATCTGTCCAACGCCCCTCCTGGGGTGGGTTGCAAAGGCAGTGACTGCGTTTGGAAAAAGATGGAGCTTACATGAAGGGTTGACATTCAGTCTGATGATGGAGTATGGCATTTTAGTTGAGCTCTCCTTCTCAAGCGGTCACTGACTAATTGCCCCAACAAGTCATAATTAAACTGAACACCACCCACTGAACTTTGCGTCAAGTTGGAGATTTCATAAGGTTACGAGTGATTCCTGCAGTCGGACATTTTGCTGCTAAATAGAAACGCACCTGAAGAAATCTGTGCATTGAAGTGTCAAATCAAATGAGCATGCCCAACATGAAAAACATTATTCATCTTTGAGTCAGTCGTCAACAGTTATTAGTGGAACATGTGTTTGAAGCACAGTAATCAAAGGGCGTTGTTTTTCTGCTTCCTTCCACATTTTTGCCAATCAAAATAACTTATGGTTCAAAAGGTGTGCTGAAAATGCTTGCTAGCTTTTTGACCTTCTTGAAGCTGGCCCTTTTGTATTAGGTGTCCTTTGCTTTATTGTTACCTACAGAGGCCGACAGGGGAAAATGCGATACAGAAAGTGACACACACAGCCGGGACCGGAGTGCTCATTCGGGGATTATAAAGTTGACCAAGTGGCACTGTCGGAGATTTAGTCAGTCAGTGTTTTAGTCAGTATATTTGAAATGACTAGGTAAGCTACTTTAGCTAGCTAGTTTACAGCAGATCTGCAATTATATCGGAAGGAATTATTTGATCATTTGTTAAATTAAGATAAAACTTAAATGTTAAGTTTCCAGTGACAGTTGGCCAACTTTATTATCCCCAAACGTCAACAAGCGCTCTGGTCGCAGCTGTGTGAATCACTTTTAGCATCCCAGTTTCCGTTGTGTTTTGAGCTTCTTGTAGCGCTTTGTTTAGGCAGCGGTTTAAAAAAAAAATGTGCATAGTTTCTGAAATGGCCGTTGCAGCGCTTTTCCCCATGACATCATCAGCATAAAATGAGATGCTCTTTCTTATCATATGTTGAACTTTCTTAAGGTCTCAAAATTGTAACCCATTGTCTTGCCTGGCTTGTCTTTGCTTCACAGAGTACAATCTCATCTGATATGGCGTATAGAGACAAAGCAGTGTCTTACATTAGTATTTTGATTATGGTTTTTCTTTCCAGGGGCCCGTGGAAGCCTTCTGCGGAAGTATTACAGACTGCAAACTGTTAGGAGTCGGGTCAGGAGGGAGCCCATGCCACATGAATAATGCATAGTGTCTGCTCACAGGCATACAGCCCTGTCTGTGCTGGAGACTGAGTTACGGAGATCATAGTGAACATCGGCAGAGAAGACACAGACACAGTGAGGAGAGAAGGGGAACAGAGAAACAGGAGCAAAGAGATGTGCAATGCTCTTGACAGTGAAATAAAACGACAAGATACTTGAAGGGTCAGTTGACTCAAATTAAAAATATTCACGAATCACTGCAACTACTGATTTGTTTTCAGAAAATGGGACAATTACACAGAGCCGAGCCTAGGTGGTGTCTACAAATAAATTACTTTCCCCCGCATTAAACAGCCCAAAAAGACAAAGACGTACAGGTTGATGGGTTTCGGTCTGTTTGTCAGTCAAAACAACGTCTTAAAAGTGTCACCTTGGGCTGGAAATTAGGATGACAATTTTCTAAACTATTGGTTAGCATAATCGTTTGTTAAAATAATGGCAAATACACTTTGGTGCATGTGGCTTTCCTAACTCTTAATGCTTCCTGTCCGTCAATAATGAAGTAAAAGGTTTGAAACCAGAGCCCAGTCTGCTCTGATTGGTAAACCGCTTCGATAAATCTGGCCCCTTAGCCTATCACGTACTGTACAATGTGTTGGAGCACTAGCTGATACGGATACAATGTAGGCTACTTAACTTTAGTAATAAAAGTAGTAGCCGAAACCCGCAATTTCCTCAAAATGATCAGATAGTTTTGTTTGATATCTCAGCGTTGACCACCTGTTTACCAAAAGGGTAATGGAGGATCATCATTCGGCCCTTTATCAGCTAGGGAGGGTGTTTAAAAAGCGAAGCTAAGGGGACTTAAACAAGCTTCCGTAAGTTGTCTAAAACGTATATATCAGCCCTGCAATTATTCCAATAAGGAGTGTAAAACAGTCACCATCTGCAAGGCTCTACCCCCGCAGTTAAGAGGATACATCTCTTTAATTTGGGTAAACTGATAGTTTGAAAAAGGAATAAATTGACATAAAAGATGCAGAAAACTGACAATAAACCAAAAGCTTAATTGGGCAACCGGAAAACAAGACGAGCGAGGGGGGAGAGTATGGAACGGGGAGATAGGTAGAGAGGAGGATGAGAAAACACCAGAGGGAGGGCCGGGCAGATTGGCCATCTGGACCTCCGAGCTGACAGCTTGACATGTTCCAAGTGCAGCGAACGTGGAGCAAATTCACCGAGCAGGGCCCCCTCTTGAGATATACAACACATAGCACAAAAGGCGTAATTAGAGGGCTGGTAAGGGCCCGCAGTGAGCGTCACTGAGCAGAACGGTCGAACAGAGATCAATGTTCTGCTCTCTAAATTAATGAGGCTAATGTTGATGTGACCGCCTTGTCACCGGCGGTCTGCGGGGAATAGGAAGGATTTCAATAGGCATCAGTGGAGACACGGAGGAGTGTTATTAAATCACTGTGGCCAGGGAGCGCACACTCAATAAGAAATTGCTTCATACACACAGAGCTGGAACACCAGGAAATGATTAATGAACATTTTTAATCAATTCATATTGCTCACCAACAAAGTCGTTATTTTCATTAAAAAACATACTGTTGAAAGTGAACCAAGAATACAGCAGCTTACTAAATATTAACAACGGGTGGGGGGGCAGACATTTATAATAGAAAAATTATCATTTTCTGGTGTAGAAAGATGTCTGAGGGTTGAAACAATTCACAACGCGGTTCAAATGTAATCAAGAACTCATAATGGATGGAACACTAGCACACGTGGAGCCGCGCAGCAACATCTGCATTTTCTTTGAGGGGGTTATTCAAAGGAAAGTGAAGCATGTTTTCAACGCAAGTCGTAAAATGCAAGCAGTGCCAAAGTAATCTTTCAAGACAAGATCATCCTAGTGACCGTGGTTGCAAGACCCTTTGTTCAGAAAGACGTACAAATTACACACGTAGAAAAAAAAAAAAGCCAATCGGGTAATGGAGCACTACTGGACATGATACGAGTTGAGGCTTCTTTTAGATTTTTCGTAGATCAAATCCTGGATCTGTTACGACCCAATTGGGAGAGCCAAAAGTGCTCCATTTGGCTCTTTGGTATTTGGTGTTGAAAATGGCAGAAACACATATTCATAAAGTACAACATTAACAACATTATAATTGCAGAAAATTACATTGTATACCCTTGATAGGGGCTTTTTACTTTCCCCTTGCTTCGAATTGACTCCTCAGGTCTTCCAAATCAAACGATATAGTCAAGGTTTGATTGCAATTAGAAACAACTTAGAAAAATGTTCTTAAAAAAAAAGCAAACAAACCACAAAGACTTCACCAAAGGTGGCTGGGGGATAGTTTGCTTTTCCTCTCAGGCTTCGAAAGCAATCTTCCAGCTGCTGCTCGATTTCCACCTGATGGAGCGGAGTCCTCTTTCCTGACAGGTGCACCGAAGCTCCTTTTCAATAATGTTTCTGCTCCAGTGAGGCACATTTACACCATCCTCGCCTTTAATCGGGCTTTCTTACGAAAAAAAAAAAGGTTGAAAGGTGATAACGTGGGGGAAGTCAAAGTATGGAAACACACTTTAAATTATACATAGCTGCATTAGCAGAGTGCTCAGCTCCAGCTGCTCAATGCATTTTTTGTTAACAACTCCTTGCTGGGTTTTACTTTTTTTTTTTAAAGCCTCTTGAATTTGTACAGTCTCTTTCGTTGGTTTAAAACAATGCCATGTTGTCCTCAGGGAGACAATAGGCTATTAGAGTCTATACAATAATCTCTCGTGTTGGATATAACCATCCATCAGTGCTCATTAGTCTTCCTCCAAGGCTCCGCTATTTACCATAGGACTGCGTTTCCACAACCATTTATTCATTTAGTGATGGAGCATGATGGGATGCAGCAAAGCCTATGAGCGGAAAAAAAAATAAGAGAATGTAAAATCTTAAGAAAAAGACCGTTTTATCTCCTCTTTGTCTTTGTCAGTGGTTGCCCTTGTTAGCGTGGAGGACCGTTTTAAATGTATCCTTTGAATAATGTGAGTAAGATCCTGATAGGTTCTCTGCATATGTCTCTTTCCTTTTTCCTTCAAAGCAGTTCCTTTTAGCGGTTAATGGATCGTAGGCACATCTCCCAGCCAAGCACCAGGTAGCGGGCGTGGGCACGTATACTCATTCTGCAAGGAAAGAAGAACAGAAAGACAATAAAGTTAAAACCATTTAACAGCTGGGCTGCGGCAGATACAGAGGTGGTGGTTACAATGTAAAGTTAATTACGGTGTCCAGTGATTTGATAACGGTACAATGGGGCTGTGACAGTGCCAGCAAAGCAAATTAGGGTGAGCAATTAAGCAGGTGATGAAATCCTGTTCTGTACTGAGAAAGCTTAGAAAAGGCTGAGGTGGAGAAACTTCCCCAGTGTCTTTCAGAGATTAAATGAAAGCTCAACACTCCAACATGTTCAACATTTCAATTAAAACTGAAATAATTACGTTTAAATAAAGCCGTTCCATTGAAGCTGCTCAAATAAAAAAAGATTCACCCGTGTCAGGTTGTTTGCAACAGTAGAGATTCCAATTCTCGTCTAGTCAGCATTGGTTGTCATTGGAACAAAAGCTGGATGCAAACTATAATTATTTCAGTGTATGTAAGTTAATAATATGACAGCCAGTACGTTTTTTATATTTTTCAAGAATTAGGTTATCAATTGTATTCCCGCTCTAAATATATCAGAGAGCAGCAGGTTAGAAAATAAAATGTTTGCATTTTTTTTGCATTTCTGATTAACAAAGCCAATGGAGTCTTTGAATGTTATTTTGTTTAAATGCCTGAAAAAAGGTCTATCTTAAAACTTGTTTTGTTAAAATAAAATATGCCATTAGATAATACAAAAAAAAAAGGTTTATTGCTAACAATTGGCAAAATTAGTCAATTAAGTGTCATCATGCCAAACACGAGCCCACCTTTAGCTCGGTGAAGGTGACATGAAGTCACATACGTTTATAGTTAGCATTTTACCTATTGCAATAGCATTTATGCTTTAAAGAGGCACTTATTTTCATTTTCAGGTTGCCATTTGTATTTGGTTTCACCACTGTGACATGTTTCCATGTTTTAATGTTCAAAAAGGTCTTTATTTTTCTCATACTGCCTGTGCTGCTGCACCTCTTTTCACCCTCTGTCTGAAACCAGAGCCCAGTCTGCTCTGATTGGTTAGCTGGCCAGCTCTGTTGTGATGGGTCAACCGCTAAGAGATGTTTTGCCCATGAGCCTACCCCAATCCTTTGAAGACCATTAACATGCACACAAATCTATATAATACAAGACAGTTAAGGGAAAACCCTAAAAAGCATAACAGGGGCTCCTTAAGAATCTGAAAAATGGTTTTCATTTGTGAAATAGATATTGCTGAATTTATGAAATGTTTTGTCGGCCTACAACAATATGTCATTTCTGCACCAATCTATAGAACTGTATTGCATCTTTAGAACGGCAATGAATGTACTTTCTCTATAATTGTATATCCTGAGAAATGCACCTTCAGTCGGTAGACTACAAAGTAACTCACAAACCAAGAGATCTGGGTGTAGTGATGGACTCAGTCACATTACAACAGGTATTAGGTCTGCATACTGCCACCAGAAGAATATATCTAGGATTAAAAAACTAATGTCGCAACAGGATTTAGAAAAACTTGTCCATGCTTTTATTTTCAGTACACTGGACTACTGCAATGGTGTCTTTACAGGGCTCACTAAAAAATCTATCAGAAAGCTGCAGCTGATTCAGAACGCTGCTGCTCGAGTTCTCACTGACACTAGAAAAGTGGATCACATCACTCCGGTCCTGAGATCATTACACTGGCTTCCAGTCTGCCAAAGAATTGATTTTAAAATACTACTGCTAGTTTTTAAAACACTAAATGGCTTAGGACCGAGGTATATAGACGACCTCCTCCATCACTATGAAGCATCCAGGAGTCTCAGGTCTTCCGGGTCGGGTCTGCTCTCTGTTCCGAGAATAACCACTAAACATGGAAAAGCAGCTTTTATTTATTATGCCCCAACAATCTGGAACAAACTGCCCAAATCGCGCACGAAACAATTCCTATTTTTAAATCCCGACTAAAAACGCACCTATTTGCCGCTGCTGTTGATTGAGCTGCCCATACTCACACTACAGTATGCCTTTTCAGTCATGTATTCTGTACCTGCTGTGTTTATTTATTTTTATTTATTTCATTACCTTTGCTTATTATGCCTGTTTTTAAATGCCTTTTTAAGAATGTATTTTTGCTGTATTTGTTCTTAAATGTCTTTTGCTTTTAATCTGTAAAGCACTTTGAATCGCCACGTGCTGAAAAGTGCTGTATAAATAAAATCGCCTTGCCTTGTAGTGACTAATGTAGAGCATTAAATCGTAAGCATTTAATGTGCATTTTCAATCATACATAAATAGAGTGCCTGAACATTGGTTAATATATTTTAAATGTATTCCTGATGCTATGTGTGGAAACATTCCTGCAGTTGTTATAACATACTGTGGATTTATTTATTTAAAAAAAAAGACAGGCTCATTCCTATCATAAAGAATATTCTTATCACTAGCAATAGAAACTTAGAAAGTGAATCATTTGGGACCTTTAAATGTCAGTGCTGGTCAACTCAAACTTTTTGAGATGTGGTTGCAAATTCTCGAGGGATTTTGACATTTTATTCTCACTTAAGAGCCAAAAGCCTTGAATTCATTTTTAAGCAGACAGAGACACACACACACACACACACACACACACACACACACACACACACACACACACACACACACACACACACACACACACACACACACACACACACACACACACACACACACACACACACACACACACACACACACACACACACACACACACACACACACACACACACACACACACACACACACACACACACACACACACACACACCTTTTTTACCTCTGAGCCTTTGTGCTTTGAAACCCTACGCTTTGCAACTTAACCTTTTTAAAAGAGTCTGGCTACAGGTAAATCCGCATCGCCTTAAGTGCGGTGAGTTTTTCCAGGCTAAGCAATTTCTAAAGCCTTTAGGATTTTCTCAAAATTATCCCAGCTCAATTTTTCGCTGCTCTAGCTCAGATGCTGTTGGTGTGAAGCAGATCTGTGTAACACGTGCTCAGACGAGAATGCCCTGAGCACAACCTTTATTTAAAAACGTTATCAAACAGGCTGACCTGTCTTCCATCAACTCTTTGTGGAGCTCTCAGGTGGAAGTGAAAATAGCTGTACAAATTGTTGTAGACAATATACCACCAGAGCATATACATGGAAACAATTTGCAGCTCAGGCTGTGCTGTGAACACATGCGTGGTAATCTGAACTTCAAGCAACGATGCAGACACAAAAGCACACGCTCAAAGAGAGACAGGAACACATCGCCCTTTGATGAGGGTCGTTGGATAAAGGATGCAATAAATGATGTAATAAGGCGATCATCTACCCGTCTAGATGTTGTCATTACTCTGGATTTCATATTAAAATGTTGGCCCCACTGAAACTGGTAATGGAGCATGCGCTGGTGTTGACAGCCTTGTTTAACTGGTACAACTAAGCAAATAAGATATACTGGAAACACATGATTATGTAAGCAAAAACATGGCAGGCTGCACACATAATAATATGCATTGTTATAATCCAATTTTACATTAAAGGGTAAAGAAAGTAAAGAAAAAAGTAAATAAGAAGCAAATGGTTGGACGCTTCCTCAGCCGACAGACGAGTAGACAAGAACAAGAGTCTAAGGGGTATAAAGACATTGTAGCCCTTCGTTTACTTCCGAACATAGTGACATCACTACATAACACTCGTGCTTCTATTGGCTAGCGCCTGAACACATTGTACGTAGGCTAAGGGGCGGGACATCTCCAAGAAGTTGACCAATCACAACAGAGCCAGACAGCTAACCAATCAGAGCAGACTGGGCTCTGGTTTCAGACAGAGGGTGAAAAGAGGTGAAGCGGCAACGGCAGTAAGAGAAAAATACAGAGCTTTTTAAAAACATGTAGCCTACAACGTCTCGCAGCACAAAATACAAATATGACCCTGAAAATGAGCATAATAGGGCCTCGTTGAGTGTACATCTCTGACAAGTGGACAGAAAGGTTTGTAACTAACGGTCCTTTTGGTGATAACAAACGAAAATACATTCAGTGCTTTGTAGATGCACTGACATAGCAGCAAGTAATTGCAGTCGCATCTCTTACATGTGAATCCAAGAGATGTTCCTGACTCCCTTTTTCTTTTGTTTGGTTAAGTGCATTGCTTGTTAGATTGAGGTCACAGGATGAGCTGTTGTGCGGCTCATTATGCTTTGTTTGATGGTAGGAGCACACACTGTTTACAACCTGACCAAACATTTTACTTTACCGTTTAGTTTTTCTTGCTGTCACGATGAGTAGCAATTTTTTTCTTTAGTTCATGGACACAGCTGAGCTTTTATTTGCAGAAACTCATTATGCTCATCCAACATGATTTCTCTAAGTGCTTAGTTAATTAGAGGAACTGTAATTCACTCTGCTGCTCACACCTCTTCAAAACATGCATTGCAAACAGCCAGTAACTGTTCCATGGCTTTCCGCTATAGAAGCTATAAGATAAAAAAAAAAGTCATACTTAAAAAGTACTGAGTTTTCATAACAATATTCACGGCCTTACACACTAAAGAATATTTAAAAAAAATTGAAAAAAACACAAAAATATCATAAAATGAGGTTTATCTAACTCGTCTTGTACAGTAATACAAATCTGCATTGAATTGAAGTCAAAATGTCATAAAAGCTATTGAAGACTTTTCAAATTTTTTTTTAACAATGATAGATACAAATATATAAATCACCTATTAGTTGCACATGGGCGTCTGTGGTAAGGACTAAGACTAAGTACATGGGATGTGCGATCTACCAGGTAAGCTAACAGGAAGTAACAAGACAGGTCTTTTTACATCAGTTTGCTTAGAAGGACTGGATGACTTTGAAATGTTTCTGTCCCCAGACTCCACTAATTCACATCTCTTTTGCTGCAAGCATTGAATGACTGCTCACTTTCTTTATTGTGACAATAAAGAAGTGCTGATGCTTCTATGAGGAGGCTTTGTCTCTGTCAACAGGGACATGTTCTTCCCTTCTTTACTCTTTCAGAAGTCAAACTTTGCAGTGGCAGAAGAAAAACACTTTTTGCTGCCAACATCTCTAAAATTGGGACAGCTAGATAAACGAAGTATCCTTTCACATCAGATCAACTCTCTTAATGTATCTGAAGTAGCAATTGTCAACAGCAATTACGCCTTTCACTTTACAGAAGAAAGCCCAACAGTAGAAGAGTTTGTCATCTCTATTACGGTCCTTTCCACCAATGCAGCGCGTGGTAGAAGTGTAACTGTTGGCTAATTGTACCCTCTGAGATCTCAGATAATCAATGTCGCTGTGCCAAGAGGACTCACATATGCCTAAGAGACAAGCCAATAGCTGACCAACTTTAAGTTTGATTTAGAATTTTGGAAAGAGAAAGAATGTGTGTTTGGACCTCAGGTCACCTAATGACAATCTACCCTTGAGAGGATCGTGTTTCCACACTTTATGACTTGCTTCCCCCGCATGAGCTGCTAGTTGTTGGAACAAGTTGAACTTTTGATTGGAAGAAGGGTTTTTCTGCTGGTGTTTCACTAGAATTGATCTTTGGGAAACCTGGATAGAAAGAGTGGCCTTTCTAACAGAGCAACTTTGTTAATATGTCTGAAGGAGCAATTGTCTTTTTTCACCAACGTAACATCTTCAACTTACCAAAGACAGCACAAAAGTAGGAGTTTGTCATCTCTGGAAGCGAGGCAAAAGTAGATTCCTCTCCGTTAGCCAAAGTGATACGACAAGCTGGCAATGGCCCAGAACAAACTTGGCAAACAACATGGTCAGGGGTTCTTCCTTCCCACCAATGCATCATGGCAGCGTGTGGTAGAAAGGTAGCTGTTGGCTATTTACACTCTTTGAGATCTCAGAGATCCTATGTTGCTAGGCCAAGAGGAATCTCTTATGCCCAAGAGATAGGCCAATAGCTGACAAGATACAATCATGTTTCATCAATTTTGGAAAGAGAAAGAACACGTTGACTAACGGACAAAAAGCCAAAGCCCTTTGTGGATATCAGGCCATCCAATGACATCTACCCTGGAGAAGATTGTGTTAGCATAAATGAAGAAAGGTTTTTCATCTCTGAAAGCAGGGCCACAGTAGCTTTCTCTCTTTAAGCCAAAGTAAGCATTATACCAAGATGGCAAAGGCCCAGAACAAACTTGGCAAATACTATGGTCAGAGTTCCTTCTTTTCCAACAATGCATCATGGCAGCGCGTGGCAGAAGTGTAGTTGTCTGCTATTTACACTGTTTGAGATCTCAGAAAACCTTTGTTGCTTGGCCAGGAGGAATCACCTAAAAGACAAGCCAATAACTGACAGGATACATCCTGCAATTCAACGCTTATTAAGAATTTTGGAAAGAGAAATAATGTCTGTTTCGCCGAAGGACAGAAAACCACTGCCCTTTGTGGCTCTCAAGCCACCCAATGACATATACCCTGGAGAGGATTTTGTTTTCATACTTTAGGACTTTCTTCCCCCGCATGAGCTGCTAGTTGTTTGAAAACAAGACAAGAGAAGCTGGCGGGGATCCTGGTGGTTACAGATTGGACAACTTTCGCTCGATAGGCGAAGATTACTTGGCATATGTAGGCATCATGCTGTTGAGCCCCGAACACATTGTCACAATGGATAAATGGCATGCACAGCGTCCAACCTTGGGGGGGACTGACCCATTATTTCTAAAACTTGATATAGTGAAGAGACAATGTTGAAGTTTGAATGATTCCTGATTCTTTATGATGGACTTAAGGTATGTACGTACATGCAAGGCTCTCATACATCCAATGAATCTAATGGATCAAAGTATTAACTCGTGCTTAAACAGACATATTAAAATGTTTTATTCAATCACAATTTGTCATGGCTAAATAGAGCAAAGTCAAAGACTGAACAAATAGGACAATTTGGGCAGTGCTACTCTGATTTTATAATTTAGCCTATAAATTAGTTTATCATACCTCCGTTTACAGCAAACAAACCTCTGTTCCCAAAACATTAGCCTAGTGACAGATGTTCCTTTCTCTGTTAGTAACATGATATGAACCTCGCCCTGCATGTCTCAGCAATCTGTTCTACAGCGAAAAACCTTAGCTGTGTCCATCTGTCCACCTTTAGGCAAGAATGTTTGTGCAAAGCCAACATACAGTACAGGTACAAAAACTGTCATGAAAGCCGGAGCCCTGTGAGTTAGAAATACAGAGTTAGAAAATAAATGTACAGTATAATTAACTGCCTGGACATAAAATGTGCAAGCATTGCTTCTGATTTATATAATTTTAGAGGCAACAGTCAAACAAAAAACCCACTTACTTTGATTGTGACATGGGACAAAATACCAAAAGGCATTCTGTGCTAAATTAGAATGTCACATAAGGTAACAGATACAGAAATCCAAGCTTTAAACATCATGAGAAGACCATGTTTGTCATGGCAAGAAACCAATATTTGGGTGTTTATGGGGAGATCAAATCTGGCATAAAGTCCGCATGAATCTATCCAACTATGAGTATCTGAATGTAATTATTACTCAGTTGCGTTGTTCTGTCCACAATGTTTTGAAATAATTGCATGGACAACAAAACAACACCAACAACCATAATTGAAAGGTGCATAATTAAAAGTGTTGTTCCCCTGCCTAAGTCGGAATTCCAAAATTAAACGGACCACGTCTGAGAAGTAAGTTGCGGTCTTTGCAAGAACACAGGTTACACGTCTGAGGCCATCGCTACTTTAATCCACCCCCACTGACGCCTTTATGTTCTTTTAATTAGAATACTAATTATCGGGCATGATGTAATTAGCTTGCTTTCAGTCAGGACAGCTGTAGGTAACAGACGTATAGAAGCCACACTCAAAGGGATCACAAGGCTGTTATTCCTCTCGGAGCTCCAATTACCCTGTTCTACCCCCCACCCCCACCCCCTTGCCTGTGTGATAGTGTGACTTTTCATGTTTCCCTCATTTCCCTGAAGCCCAAGCGAGAAGAGGCAGGCACGTCAAGCATGTTTTCATGCGTGATCAAAGCTGCTCATTTATGATCATGTACAGTATGTGCATATGTAGAGTGTGAATTGTTATGTCTATTTTGGACTCACACAACCTGTCCAATGAATTAACTTGGGATGCGGCCAAATTGTCAAAAAAATCTGCTATGTCTTTTTCTTACCACTATTCCTGAACTTCAGGGGAAAACATCATGGGGTTAAAAGAACGATTAATTCATCAGGACTAAGATCAACAGCGGTGCTTAGAGAATCTGACTCCACTAACATTGGGAAACGTAATTATGATGCGCCAGCGGATTTTAGTGATGTGCGTCAGCCGTGGAGAAACTAAAATGTTCCATACAGCTCACTATTCTAAGCACATCTAGATAGGCCTACTGTGCCCCGTTTGCTCTTATGGTTATGCTTTGTAAACTAAACAACAGGGATTTTCTTCCTTTACATAGTTGGAATTGAAATAGAAATTTAGCAATAAAATGTACCTTGGTAAAGGATGATCCAGTGTATCCTAAACTAAAGAAGATTATAAGGGAAGTATTGAACAGCTCTTATCATGGCTAGGGCTGTGCAATTAATCATATTTTAATCTCGATAATAAAAAGATTATTTTGCTGCGTGCGCTTTCGCCCCTCCCTAAAAGCCCTCTCGGTCAAGTTGTCAGTGACATTAGTTGTGAGTTCAGCGGGAGCGAAGATGGCAGAACAAGAGCAACTCGTGAACAAGAAAGGTAAAACGAATTCCGCTGTTTGGAAATACTTTGGGTTTAAGGAGTCCGACGTGGAACAAAGAAAAGTAAAGTGCAGCAGGGGCGGACTGGCCATCTGTGAGTTCTGGAGAATCAGAGACGGCCGGGTCGCTGACGGCCGGGCCGGCCCGCTTTTTTTAAACGTCATCAGTTCAGTTGCACTGACAGGCGATAGAGGTCCAGAGTTTCCCCGCAGCGAGGCTCCCCCCGCCCCCCCGTTGACAGTTCACGAGCGTGCCCCCTCGACTTCATCCACCACATCACAGTCATCAATTAAGGACGCGCTTTACAGTGCAATGGCCTACTCAACCAGCTCACAAAGACACAGAGATAGAACAGATGCCATCACATTCTACATTGCTAAAGACATGTGCCCAGTTAGCACGGTAAGCAACCAGGGGTTTAAGCAACTGGTTAACACAATGGACAACTGATTAACACTATGGACAACTGGTTAAAACTGTGGCCAACCGGTTAACACTATGGACAACCGATTAACAACACTATGGACAAGCGTTATGCGATGCCATCTCGGCATAATTTCACCAAAACTGCACTACCTGCCCTATATGACAAATGCCGTGGGGAAGTTGAAAAAGATGTGGCTTCAGCTGAATACTTTGCAGTTAGGGGTGTAACGGTTCACAAATATTTCGGTTCGGTACGTACCTCGGTTTTTAGGTCACGGTTCGGTACGTTTTCGGTACAGCAGAAAAAATTATCACAAAACATGACATTTTTTTGGGGGGTTTTTAATTATTATTAAACTGTGAGTAATGTATTCACTCAAATAAATACAAAATATAATAAAATAAACATTAAGGTGCAGCATTTCGATGAACTGAAATAATCTGTATTTGAACTGTACTGTACTAGCTAAGCAGCCAGTTTGACATTATGACTTGCTTGTCATTGTATTTTCATGTTTTTTTAAGAAAAATGAACTTGTCCACATTGCTTGCCGAAAGGGCAGATCTGCTGGCACTAACAATGTCTCCTGCTGTGGAGAACACCCTCTCGCTAGGGACAGAGGTAGCAGATACAGCCAGGTAGCGCTTCGCTAACATGGCAACATAAGGATATTTGGCGTTTGTAACAGCTTTGGCTCGGTCTGAACTTTTTGCGAGTGGTGGAGGCTTAAATGCTAGCGGGAGTTGGGTTTGCACTTCAGTCTTTTTTCTTTTGGTACCGGTGATATTCACGTTCGGGTGATGCCTTTTCAAATGAGTGTGCAAGTTTGATGTATTGCCAGCCGCGTAACCAATTTTAGTTGAACAATGCCGACAAACAGCTTTGGTTCGGTCCACCTGTCTTTGTTCGTCATCCTTGTACGTAATTGCGAAACCAAAATGTTCCCAAACGGGAGACTTCAATGATGCAGGAGGATTTTCGAGCTCAACTTTATCTGCGTTAGCCATTTCGACAGTTCCTCAAATTACTGACTACATTTTAACGCATCCCTCTGACCAGCTCTCATAGTATGCCTCTCGTCCAATTAAATGACTTGGTCGCTCTATGACGCGTTGAACCCAATGTGAGAAAATTACATTGAACGCTGAGACGCAGCACCTGAGATTAACTCCAAAAAGTTGTTCACGTTCTCAATTTTTTACGTTTAACGTTATATTCGTTCGGTACACTTCGGTACACACGTGTACCGAACCGAAGGGCCCATTCGGTACGAATACATATACCATTACACCCCTATTTGCAGTTGAATTAAAGGGTAATCAACTGTTAAAAAGATACTGTTCAAATTATAATTTGTATTTGATTTAAAATTCAATAAATGGATGTTTTCAAAGTCAACGAATAATCGTATTTAATAATCATGATATCAATAATGACCAAAATAATTGTGATTATTATTTTTGCCATAATCGAGTAGCCCTAATCATGGCTGCCACATAGGTACTTCTGGGTCACTGGGTCAGTACTTCAGTGAGGAACCCTTCTAAGCAAAATGATCAATTCGACCGCAACCATGGATCAGCTGTAATCCCCATATACAATACAGACAAAAGAGGTTAAATTAAAGCACCACAAAAGAGCTTATTTCAGCTTAAAGAGAAACAATGATCATTAAGGACACTCTTCTTGAAGGAGCTGACGCCTGCATAAGCTCTTTATCTTAGAAACACACTTTTTCTTAAGCTATTGCTCTGACTATATCTCTCTTCGACGCAAACAAATACTGAATCCTCTGATTAACCAAGACAGTGTGATATTCCTATAGAAATGAGTTCCTGTCTGATGTGTCAGTAGACAGTAAAAGAACAGCGGTAGATAGATCGCTGTGAACAAAGACTTCTGTACTTGTCTTTAGAAGTTAGTTTGGAATAATTGGTATCCACTCTTTGACAGACAGGAACTCCAGCTGATGGTCTGACACAGTTCCAATTGTGTTCTCAGCAGGGACAGAGTAGTCATGCTAAATTTATCATGGGAAAATTAAATTGCTTTTTTTAAAAGCAGACACCACTTCATGGATGATATCTTCTACTAATTAAAAGGTTGATAACATGCAGTAGATTGCACCAATTTGTTTTTTAAAAATGCATCCCATCTCTTTATCGATACATAAATAAAGTGTACCCTTATTTATATTGGTGCTGAGAGCATGAATTTATGAATATATAACACTTGACAGAATTGGCAATATTTTGCCTCCAAGCAATACTTTATGACTCCAACTAAAAATGCAGTCTTTGCAATGCAAGCATTCAGACTGTTGCAGGGCAGCAATAAAGCAAAACAGATGGTAAACAAACCGTATGTATATAATATCACAAATGCATAATTTCAACCTGCATGCAATAACTAGATTTACACAGAAGAGATTTATAGGCATGTAAAAAAGATAGCAATTTATTTAAAACACCTCATTAGCTTATTCAAGCTGTAAGGGAAACTACGGCAGCAGTGGTGAAATTAAACTAATTGCATTTGCTTGAAGAAAGAAGACTGAGGGTCAGTTTCCTGTTTCGGTTTTATGTTTCTTTAGCCACTGCAACGCCTCTTGAAGAGACTAGTGGCCGATATTGACTTTATGATGGAGATCTAGCAAAAGCTGTTTTAAAAATCTGTATATTTCTTTGTAACAAAAGGTATTTTTTAATATACTATTATGTCCAAGTTTGTGACTAACTACAGTTTCTGACAGAAGAGAAAAAAGTACAAGTGTGTTCCCCCGATGCAATATGCATGTACGGAACAGCACAAAATATATTTCATTAGAAGCGGGGAAGTGACCCATATGTAAGTGGGCCAGTGAGAATAAGCAGCTCTCAAAGAGTATCATTTGAAGTTAAAGAGAGAGACGTTCTGTGTGTATGCGGTAAGCAAGAATTGCAAACCACAGTCTAAAAGGTAGAACTCAACGATCTCCCCGAGGAAATCTGAGCCCGTGAGTTGACACTGGGAGAAGAAAAAACTGAGCACATTCCTGATGAAACGTCGCTTCGTGCTGCCATGTTTATGTAATGCACATGGATGTTTGTCTGGGAGTGTTATGATTGATGATTATAGCAATTTATGCAGATGATGGATGACCACATTAGGAGCTGCATTTTCTTTCCCACTCCTAAGTCTTCCTCTGCATATATCATGTGGCACCCAATAAATACAAATAAATCCTATAAACAAAGCAAGAACACCCTTGTTAGGATACATGAAGGGATCCACAGCTGCAGGTCTTCAATTTGAACATCGTTATAATTGTTTTGTTATTGTTATGTATCTTATCTTTGATCTTTTGTTATAAATAACACAAACAGAATTGCTCCTGTGCTTTAGAAATAGGTCTACTGCTACGTGGGTTGCTTGGCAACATGTAGCCTAGCTAAACATGAAAGGGCTGATATCAGCTTGACAAGTGTATGACTACTGGGGATTACAGGTTTTAAAAGTTTCGAACAACTTAGCAATAGGTTTCATCACACAAAGCCTCAGTGATTGTCTGCTCTGGAATCACGGACGCACTGACAGCATACAAAGTGATGTTGCATCACGGACAAGTGGATGTTAAGAGGATCTGAGAAATGCATCACTTAACTTTTCCCTCCTTCTCCTCCTCTTTTTCACTAAAACACACCCATCTCTTCCTTTCTCTTTCACGTTCAATCTTGTGAACTCTCCCTGTCCCCTTAATATTAGGAGATGTCAGCAGTTTCACATTTTCCTTTGCTTTTCCCGTATACAGTAGCTGTCCTTCAAACCCTGCAAGACCTACAGTCTGCAAAGAAGTTACGTGAGGTAACGTAAGGTCAGAAACAGCACTTGAAAATGTAATCCACTTTTTGGGGGGTTGGAAGATTCATTTAAAATTCAAATCTTGAAACCCCTTTGTAATTTTCTACATGTTATATTAACACATGAAATTCCAACTCCATCACCACCTCTGCTGATGACACTGTAGTGACTTAATGGATCACCACAAAGATGTTGGGGTGCTCTTCCTAAATGAAAGCAACACCAAGGAAGTCGTTCTGGATTTTTGGAGGAAGCATCACAGAAACTAACCCTAACCCTAACCCACACCCTGAGGATCAGCAGGAAGTAGAGATTCTGACACGCAAAGTCTATGTAATAAGCTCAGGTCCATATGCCCTGCGAAAGGTTGTGGATCAATGTTTGATTATCAAGCGTCCTCAACAACTACACTGTTCCAGCTTCTACCCTGAGGCCTTTTGCCAATACTTAAAATGAAAGGTTAATTACCTTTTCTGGAAAAATGTATTAATTAGGGCTGTCAAAAACGATTAAAAATTTTAATCAGATTAATCACAGCTTAAAAATGAATTAATCATGATTAATCACCATTCGAACTATGTCCAAAATATGCCATTTCTTTATGTATATTGTTGTGGGAATGGAAAGATAAATAAAAGAAGGCGGATATATCCATTTAACATACAGTATATGTTTATTATAACATTCTTCTGTGTGTCAAAATGAAAGACAGCCCACACACCTATCAATCATCAAACCGTGGGGTCTTATTTCATTTCGTGTTGATTTCAAAATCAACACGTAATGTTGTATCGATGTATCTACAGCAAAAGTATTCTCCGTCGGGACTTCCTGCAACAACACCACGCCGTTATCTTGATTCTGATTGGCAAGAAGACATTATCAAAGATGTTCTATTGAGAAGACGATAACTACGTGACAAAAGTTTTCAAAACCGTTTCTAGTCTTCGGTATTTCCAGACAAGTGGCTACTGAAATCAATCTTACTAACTGCTGTCTGTGCAATTTACTCCGCGCGAGTTGGCGGACTATTTTGCTTACTTTAACATCATTTTTCAAGGTGGGGCTAAGCCATTTCTTGGTATGGCTGTAGCCTACCCCAGCCATACCCTGTTACTGCCACTGGTGGGATGTATGGGGCGGGCCATTCTGCGCATGCGTTAAATATTTTAACGCAATTAATTCAAAAAATTATTTACCGCCGTTAACGCGATAATTTTGACAGCATTAGTATTAATACACTTTTTATAAACTTGACAAAATTGCTGCTATTATTATCAAGTTGAAATAAAGTATATCTTGGGCAAAACTAAATAGAAGAAGAATTCTTAAATAGAATTAGGAGGGATGAAACCCTCTTTTAATGGCCACACATGCAGAGCACACAGCACACACAGTGAAATGTGGCCTCTGCATTCAACCCATCCTAGTACCAGGATTCTACTAGGAGCAGTGGGCAGCTATTGTACAGCGCCCGGGGAGCAATGGGAGTGAAGGGGGAAGGGGGGTGTCCGGTGCCTTGCTCAAGGGCACCACGGCAGGGCAGGAGGTGAACTGGGACCTCTCCAAGTAGCAGTACACACTCCGTCTTTTTTAGGTCTGGTCAGGTAGTTGAACTGGCGACCCTACAGCTCCCAGTCCAAGCCCCTACCGACTGAGCCACTGCCATACAAATAAGAAATAAGATTCCAGTCTAAAATATGCAGTTGAAGAAAAACTCTCTTTGCATATATCATCATATCGCTCACCCCTACTGTTCACTGTAATACTAGGTGTCAGAGTTACAATCAAAATCTCTATTTTTTCCCCCATATCTGATCTGGGGAAGTCTGGGGCCCTGTTGAAAATCAAGGAACGCAGTGGTTCTGTCATGTTGGTTCCCTGCAGATCCACTAATCTCAGCTCAGGATGTTCCCTCAGTTATTTTTCTTTGACTAACACAAAGCTTGTACACCATAGTGCCTAGACTTGTTTTTGTACCACTTTACAATAAGAATACCCTTATAAAGGATTCATAAAGGGTTTATAATTAGGTTATGAATTAGGTTGTAAACACTTTATTAATCAATAAGAGCCATTTATAAACCAGTTCTAACATAGTTTTCATACATCAACACAGGCTCACTATTTGGCAAGATGACTAAGCCTTATATTGGCTACTTAGCGAGAGTCAACTCAGATACCAAGGATGCTGGCTGATGAAGAAGACAAAGTAAGCTATGTAGCCAATATAAGACTTAATGTGGGCTCACTATTTGGCAATCAACCGGTGACAGTTGCCCTGATTATCTCATGTCTTATAAAAGCTTATTAAGGATTTATAAAGTGTTCACAACCTAATTAATAAATTAATTACAAACTATTCGTAAACCATTTACAGTATAAGGGTAGTCTTATTGTAAAGTGGTAGCCTTGTTTTAATACAAATTGCTAAATCCATAACCAGCCATTCCTTTTGTATTTGCAATGTTTATATTTGACTAACAGGTAATAAGACATTGATACACTGTGATTACTCCTAGCTGCAAAGGGGCAAAATCTATTTTTCAAATGTTCTAATAGACTTTTTCTTATAGAAGTTAAGTAGTTGACAGATTGTAATTACTTGCTGTATGAAATGACCCTATAATAACTTATTGAGGAAAGAACAAGTCAGTCTATATTAGAACATGTATATTGCATCTGACAGCTCAATTATCAGCACTCCATAAGCATGGAAAACATATTAGTTCTTGACTTCTTATAGTTTGGTGCAATAATATGAAGCAGCAAGTCTTTTCAGTTTTATTGCAAATAAAGTTAAGAAATGTCCCTTATTTTAGAGTTAGTACACGAACTGAATGACCTGTGTGGGTAGAAGAGTATCAATCTATTACAGTGAACGTTTTAAAACTGTTGTTGATTATAAATACGAATCATCCCCAAGTTGGTACATTTGTTCGCTAGCTAACGGTGGCTTGACTGCTTAACTGCCAAGGTGCAGATACTCTACTTCTTTGGGCAATTCTGGTAGTTACCAGGCAGCTTTAGGCACATTAGCCCAAAATAACATCTCATCTGTATTTTATCCCGGATGCAAGGCAGTTAAACTGACTACTGCAAAAGACAAAATATCACATTTCTTTATATGGAACCTGTATTTACTCATCTTATTAATGTGGTCCTTCCAGTCTGGAATGAATATTGTTCTGTTGTGTTGTGCACAGGGCATTTGCATTTGAACACAATGGTGCAGATGATATGAAATGACAGGAGACCAGGGCCGAGTGAATAGTGCCTCATTCAGTTGTTTTGAGGGGGAGAGCGTTACTCATACACTTCCTAACACCAAATCTAATACGATTCTGACCTTTTAGTCAAAAAGGCTGCTTTCCAAAAAATCTCTATTGGTCCAGTGCAGAATTATATGTCACAATTATGTTATGTTTAATGTTAGGTTTTGTGGTCCTACATTAGTTTCCTGGCTTTGAAAAGAGGGGATAAAAAAAGAAGGGATAAAAAATGACAACCTAAGAACCGTACTATACACAATTGGATGTCGTTAAGGGTTGGTGTAGTCTCGCGCTGGACAATTTAATACTCCAATTATAATTTTATTTTCAGGCAGCTGGGCCTTCTAATTTCTGGCCAAAATGACCAGTATTATAGTTTGTTTTGAATAATTAATTGCCGTTCTTTTGGACTGAACCCTGCCAAGGATCTGTGAGTATAAAAAAAAATCTACGTTAACTATAAAGAATAGTATTAGGTCTTCATATTATTTAATTATTTTTTTATGCAAATTCCGTTCTAAATCGGCAGTGAATTCCTGATATAACAGAATATGATCCTGAAGAACTGCCAAACAGCTGCAGGAGACATCTTTTTCATATCCCATTCTTTCCCACTGGAGTGGCTGTTGACACTTGCCAGAGGGTCCAATTGTGCAATTAGCACTCCTACTGCAACAGCTAGTGACAATGTCATACCCTGCTGTTCACAAGTGGCAGACGTAATGCGACATTTAACAAGAAAAGGCTATGCAAATTATATCATAATCCTGAATGTGATACCTTGAACTTTTATGAACCTGTATAACAATACGATCAGGTTCCCAACCAATCGAATTTAATACAATTGAAAAAGACTATGTCTAGAATTTGTTATATGCGAGTATGGCAAATAATGTATTGGCCAAATTGCTTCAATGTTTTGTATTTCAATAAAAAATATAAAAGGAAATGTACCGACTTCAAGATTAACTGCAATCATTTAAAATTGTGATTGTAATCTAAATTATACTTTCCTTTTATTGTGTTTACTATGTTATCCTGAAGCCAGTGTTTCCGCCAGACCAGGGCTGAGAGGGCGTCCACCCTGATAGGGCAAATTAGCGCATTTTAATTAGGCCTAGTTAACGCCTAATTTGCATATCAATGTGGCGATTGTGATGACGTTATCAGATACACATTTGACTGTGTTCACCTTTAGTGTCAGTCTCCCCTTAAGTACAGTACATTAGCCTGTATGCCTATGATAAATTGCCTTAGAAACCTTGAGCTATATTGGGTTTTGTCTTTTTGCTAATTAGCTTTAAACTGGAGGCACTGGCAGTTTAGACATTTGTTCATCACCACTCCAGGGGCGGTTCTAGGGGGGGGGGGCAGTGCCCCCCTAACACTGACTTTGGACCCCCCTGTGGCCCCCCTGAAAATGAAGAAGAAAAAGAAAGTTTCTGATTACACAATTTCTTGGCTGACGGAATAGGCGGAACTAACGATATTTGTAATTCTAGTGGGACCCATTAAAGAGAGCACATCTTTAACTATTTCATATAGTTGTAAAAAATAAAGTAAGAAATCATTCCAATGTGTACTATAGGACAGTAAAAATAGGTAACATAAGATAAGAATAAACACGTTTAAATGATTTGTTATTGGTTGGATTATTGAAAAGTATACAGCTCTCTTTCATATGAGTGTTGAGAGCTGTATCCATAAATGCATGTTGTGCTCAAAGTGCACCAGATTGATGCATTTAACTTCAACATTTAAAAATAAATCTTCCTGGGGGTGCATGCCCCCCTAGATGATGTGAGGACCCCCCCCCAAACAAAATAAAGCAGGTTCAAATAATTAAATTGCATACATGTTCTTTTAGTAAAAATTGAAAACGGGTCCCACAGACCCAATCAGCACACAAAGGTTAAAGGTAAGCATATAATAATGTTAAAATGTGCTAAATATATACACTGCAAAAAACAAAACAAAAGATGAGTAAAAGTAGCTCACGACTTGTTTTATCTTTTAAAGTAGCCCTCATCCTAAAAAAGGTTGTAGACCCCTGTATTAGAGCGTAAAAACTGTAACTATAAGTATCTGAAATAAACATGTGTACTGACACAAATACCAATAACAGTATTGCATTGTTTTCTTATGCGCAATTACTTCATACTGTCTTTTTCTTTTTCGTCCTGCATTTATTGTGCCCCCCTCAGAAAATAACTGGCCCCAGCCTGGCCCCCCCAGTCAAATTGGTCTAGAACCGCCACTGCACCACTCACCTTCAAACAAGCCAAGAACAGCCGGCATAACATGGGACAGTAAAGTGGGAGGTGCTGCTACCTGTCGGTTTGAAGTGACTGTCGATGTCCGCACCGCTGTCCGCGAGACGTGGAGGGAGGGAGGGTAGAGAGAGCATCGGAACTTCACAGTCTAATCTCCCGCCTGATATTTTTTATTTTTTATTCAATCAATAATCATTTTCGGAAAGGGAAACTGTGCGCAAACAGCAGTAGATACATTTTTTTTTTTTTTAAAAGGGCACTTTCTCTGGAGGAAGAAAAAGGGCAGGGGCTCAAGCCCACTTTGATGTCTACAGTATGTGTGCACGTGCCTGCATGTGATCATCAACCTATAGGATGGAAAGCCAGCATGATTCTGCTGAAGAGCAGTAATTGAAAAAAGTCTGTAGATCTAAATCTAGCAGCACGACGCTCAGAGCTACATTTCATCATCTAAGAAATATGACAAAGACAAGGTACTATTCATACTCTAAAGAGCCCATGACCCTGACATCCTAAGGACATAAGAGTCATGAAGACTGCTTAACAAAAGAAACACAACATGTCAAAGTAAAACAAAAAAGAGCTTCATTACATTAACTAAGACATTGCATGAGCGGAAGATGGGGATGTGGAGAAGTTGCATTGAAGCAAAACCAGGTCTGCGCTATATAAATATTATATTGATACCCTGATATACTACCGAAGGTTGTTTTTGATTTTGGATATTTTAATGTTGTAATAAGGCATTTGTTGATTTTTTTTTCTCCTTCTGGTTTAAAATGCTGCATAACAGTTAATTTATGTAATTTCCAATATACAATATATTCACAGTACAAATGGATATTTACCAAATATCTAATTTGGTTAATATTTGAGGAAAGCACCAATATTCAACCCTAGAATAATGTTGCAAATCGATATGTATTTAGTAAAAAGATATTGCAATATTTGATATACTCTATATCCCCCAGCCCTACGAATAACTATAGCCACATAACCAGACAAAACAAGAAGAGGCATCCAGACTTAAATTAATATTCACTTCTTTAAAATTGATTTCACCAGGAAGAGATAAATATATTTTTGATGGAGACCTGGCAAAATCTAGCTCAAGTTAGTAGCAGAGGCATTTATTAGTGATAAGGACTCTTAATATAAGGAGGGTTTAGTCTCAAAGTGTTGCCAGGCAACCAGGGGAGACAATATCCCTTAGTGCCTCCATTATCCACTTTCTGAAAGACTTACCAATGATGGCTGAAAGAAAGTAGTTTGGCGGTTGCCTCCAGATAACCCTTTTACCTTTTTTCTACTGCTACAGTTCCCTTATTGTTCTTGAAATCATGTACTCAGAAATATGAACTTGGCTTTACAAAACTCGATTTGAATGGCTCACTTATGAAGCTCAGCGCAAGTTCAGGCAGGAAGACCTATCACTTCGTATTGCGCGTCATGGCAATACTCGCTCCCTTCACTAAATGATAGGGAGCGCCACTCCTCAGTTAACCTATCACTTCCCTCCATTCACAAGCCTAATCATCGCACCTGTTGATCCCTCTATATATGCTCTCCCCTTTTCCATCAGCTGTCTTCCAGGTGTCAACGTGCAACCCTCCTCCACCCCTTCGCCTCCTGCTTCCAACTCAGGAACCAAGCTTAACCTTCTCCCTTCCAACCGGACCTAACCACTTATCACCACCACCAGTGTCTAGACCCAGGGGGGTTCATCGGAAACGGTTCTTTCCCTTCCCGAATGATATCCTACAAAACCTGGGCCTAATCACCAAACACCATTTCATTCACTTGTTATAAACTGTCATCATTATGTTTCATTTATATAATGTGACCCGATAATAAACATGTATTTCATACATCACGTCTCTCCTGATTGAACTGAAGTGGGTTGAGCTGAATTTCCCGTATGAATAATTTGAACCTCTTGTTTTCCTCCTTCTCCTTATCTTTGACATATCTTTCCCTTTCTTTAGATGGTAAAGCGGATAGGTACAGATAGCAGATCAAGAGTTTGTGCTGTACATCTTCTTAACCTGGGAAAATGTATTTGTGAAGTTTCAACATTTTCTTTAAGAAAAATTGTGTTTGGCGACGATTCCAACGATGGAATTTCTTAGCATATAGGATTTTTAAACATAATGATAGAAGTATATAATGGCTATTCACATTATCATGTACGTCCTATATGTTGTTGAAGCAATTTGTGGGTGGATAGCATTTTCTTCACGGATTTCGTGCCACATTTGAACCACTTTTGTCCATTCAAGTATTAATTAAAATGGTTAAAGATGCTTCCAAATCATCACATTCAGAAACCAAACCTGCAGGAACACCATTGAAAAAACATGCTGTATTTTGTCACCTGGTTATTGAACACGTCCTTTTTTTTTTAGCAATTCAATTGTGAGCACTTACCTTGGAAATTCCTTGATCCTCTGAATGCCCTCCGTCTATAGTGTGTGGTTTTACATATTTTGAAACTCAGGTAGCAAGAGGTTAATTCATTCAGTTTATAAAAAAAAAAGTGCTTCCTTTACAATAAAAAGGCATATTATGGGGAATGACATCATCACCCTCGGATACAAATGGGCTAATTGAAGGCTCTCAGCTTTCCAGTTATAATCAATTTACGATTTTTGAAAGACTCCTTTGGGACACCATTATGCAGGATTTCTTAAAACTCATCATTTTTAGAAAAAAATCGACATTAATGTTTCTTTCTTTTTTTTTTACACAATCTGCATGGGATAAGCAAAAAGTGGGCATGTCTGTAAAGAGGAGTCTTGAGAACCCCAGTCTTTTTTATTTGCTGGTTTTCCCTTTCCAAGAATGTAATGTAATTTAGGAGGATTGTTTAGCATTCTTTACAATAAGCTAGCATGTTTTTTACCAATGACTAGTATAGGTTATTTAATTTGAAACATCTGCAATCGAGTTTCAAAACCAAGCCTGTCGCAGCTTCCCAGAGCCAATAACTGTGTCTTATTAAAGTTTAAGGGGCTGATTTTCTTTTTCTACTATTCCAGGCATTTACTTCGCACATTGTTGCAGGAAACTGAAATGACTTGCAGTGATCAATCGATAGGTGGGAGAGTTGGGATATTATTACATGAAGCAAGTCAAGAACACCATGTCAGTGATCGCGCCACCATGGTGAGCTACTAGATGCTCTTGTCACTGCCTCTGCAACATAAAGCTCTCCCTGTTGAATGTTGGTGAATAATAGAGACTGAAACACAACTGCTGATTAAGAGACAATGAAAAACCTTAGCTGAGTTTCAGACACTAAAACTGCATTTTTGTTGCATTATTGAAAAAGAAACACAATCAACCATGGCTTAGAAATACACTTTACATCAGCAATAACACATTTAACAACGGAACATATGTTCAAAAGTCTGGACTCTGCATTAAAAATGAAAATGTCTCTCTCTGCTCTTCTTCAAAGCGGAGACTCTAGACTGGCTATTGCATCAGCAGGGGTGATGTGATGGTTCCCTAGTTTGGACATTGAACAGTCGTTTTTCACAGCACAAGCTTTTTGTTGTCCTAGATATGACAAAAAGTTTGTACCCCTGACTTGCAACTGATTCAAGAACAGAATCAGGAGCAGACCCTTACTCTAATCACATCACTACTTCAGAGCAGTGGAACACGCAGAGGAGCTTGATGCTGGAAGCAAAACGTATTTTGTGAGAGGAAGCTCAGTTTTTTGCCCTTTTTCTCACAGCCAATAAGCATTTAGGAACTGTTAGGATCTGTGCAATGCACAAATGCATGCAACACAATTTGCAACATGTTTTCATACACATCTGCAAGGGGGCGACTTTGAAGGTAATCTAAACCAGAATAAAACTGAGCAGTGAGCCAAATCCACTATCTCAATACTGGAAATATTCACTTAAGTATTTTTAACACAAAGATAAAATGTTACGAATTGTGTTACTGCATGTTCAGACACAAAACAATATTTCTTTCAATTTTTGCATAATATTATTCCAATTATTATGATAGCTACTGTATATGGATACAAGCAGATGTCAAAAGTAACAGTTGAGACTACAAAGAAGGACTGAACAGTCATTATTTTCAATAACTATTTTTGATTTGCCTAAATGAAAACCTTATCCAAACTGGGTTTGCATCAAAAAAAAAATATATATTTTAAATCAAATTTTGAATAGAAAGAGAAATAAAGACAACTCTCTTGGGTAAATGGCTAAAGATTAAACATAAATTGCATTAAACAAAATGCAATTTAGAAAAAAAAGGGTTAATGATTAGATTAGCTTTGATTACATTGACGGATTATAACAGTTTCTCCAGACCTCAGATATTCATGAAGCTTGTTCCATTGGTGGGGATCTAGAAACACACAGCCACCCCTCCTGTTGTTTAGATTCTTGATACGCCCTGTGTACTTGTCCCACATGTCTTGGGGGGTCCAGGTGTTTCCTAACGTAAAAGTATCTCAGTGATGTATCGAGGCCTGAGACCATTTAGATCTTTGTAGACTTGTAACAGGATTTTAAAAAGCTATCCGTTGACACTAAGGAGGCAAGTGCATAAATTCAAGGACCGGTGTGATGTGCTCCACTTTCTCGGTTTCAGTGAAACACATGGCAGCACAATTCAAGACAAGCTGCAGCTGTCCGATTGATTTTTTTACATTTGAGTGGTCTAGCCAACTGAGGAATTGCAATTGCTGGTTTGAGTATTTCAGGAACTTCCGATCTAATGGGGTTTCGACGCACAACCACCTCTAGGCTTTAGAAAGAACGATCCAAATGAGAGAAAATATGCAGTGAATGGCAGCTCAGGCGGCCTTGTTGATGGCAGGTGGCGAAGGGCCAACATCCGAGCTGATAAACAATAACTGTAATAACCATTCAATACAACTGAGGTACGCATAAGAGCATTGCTTGAAGTGCAACTCTTTAAACCCTGAAAATGAAAGAAAACCCATTGTTGCCAGCTAAAAACAGGAAACTGAGGCTATTACTAGAACAGTATCTTCAAAATTGGACAAAAGAAGATTGGGAAAAGCCTTGACTGTCCAAGGACCTTCTATCTTAGCTGCAATATTCATGGTAGGGTCTGAATTTGCTGTAAACAACATAACATAATGGATTTATCCATCAATAGCTCATGTTGCTATTGTGGGATATTTTAAAGAAGTGAACATTGTTTAAATGCCACAGCATTCCTGAAATATTTGTCTCCCGTCCTTTAGAAACACATTGTCCGTGTCTTCTAATGGCTTCCTCCAGCTGTATGACTTGTATGACCATGGATGTATAAAGAAAACTGGACACAACGTTGGAGGCGGGGCCAAATTAATCCCTATGAAAGGCCCGATTATTGAGTATTAAATACCTCGATTTAGGACCATTGCGTTTTGTGAAGCCCCACCTCGCATTTGATTCGCGTTCCTAATCTCAGTTTAAGAAAACTTTTCTTAGGTCCATCGAATTAATCAAATGTAAACTTTTCAAAAGTGCTCTTTAATAGGCAAAGCCTCCGTGGGCGGCTGTTGCTGCTGCCTGGTTCTATGAACACTATGCCTTGAGGGCACCATTCAAAAAGATGTGATCTACACAAATGTATCTGCTCCCTACTGAAAACCACACTTTAATAATTCAAACATTTGTGGAGAAAGAGACTTGTGAAATTAAAATTCATGTGACAGGAGCAAAAAATCGAAAAATAACATGGGACCGCAGACACGGTTCATTTTCAGGAAAACAGCTAGAAGGTCAAGACGATGAAAAATAGACTGTGTTGAATGTTATACACTGTGATTCAGATTATACTGGGAGCTTTGGTGTGGAAATTACATATTTGCTTCTAACTGAGTGGAAATGTTTTTATCCCAAAATGCCTCTGAGCACGGAACAACGAACAGCATAAACTACTTCCAAAGCACTCATATTGTCAAATTCATGAAAGCACATAAACACAGACTATAAACTATTTCCGAATGCCTGTCTCTCTTGACGAGAACAATGAAACATGTAAGGGCTTTTATGTGCGCCTCCTCACAGTTTCCCTTTGCATCCATCCTTTATTCTTAGATTACACTGGTCAATGCTGTCTCTCCTTAAGGGGCTGCATCCCAGCTCTCTCTTTATGGAGGTGATTTCGTGCCACTGCTTGCCTGATTGCACATTATCCCCCAAACCTCATAATGATATAAATAGCACTAGGAAAAGCATGGAGCCTCCTTCTTTCCACTAGATTCCAGCTGGTTTCCTGCAGCGTATATTTTCCCATGTGAGCTTAACTCAGTTGGATCACAGTTGTAGATAACACTGCAAAAACGTAACTAAAGGTGCAATGTGGGAAGGTTTCATTTATTAAAGAAAATGGGCTGATAGGCTAATTTTCAGTAGAAGTATGGGTCAGACAATTATTCTCAAGATTCTTAAAGGTATTATTCATTCAGTACAGTGGTTCCAAAAAGGGTTGCACATTAAATAAATAAATAAATATGTGAAACTATAATTTGTTATTAAGTATTGTGCTGTTGCAGAGAAGTCCCGGCCAACAAACGGTATTCTACACACTTATTAAGAAGTCCTTGTTCGGTACAGATCCTCTTTCAAGGTCACTCCATGAACATGTTATTATATTCTTAATGATAATGTGAGTAATATTTCAGAGTCATATCGCAATCAATCATATCCCGATTTGATATTAATTGTTATACAAATCCTGTTAGCCCTTGTCACACAGCCAACAAAGGGCCCAAACAGTGATTAAGTGAAGTTACTAATCGCATCTATATGTTTATTCCAAATTGTGTTTTCCACCTGTATTACATAACTCTTCAGTCTGAGTTCATCAATGCACATATTCCATCAGGTGGTATACCACCCTCGGCAATGAAATCAAAAGGAGGTTTCCTTCCACCATGAGTACACACGGTCAGCAGAAACATAAAAAGCACAACCTCGATCCAGAGGTTTTAGCCAACTATAGACCTATTTCTAATCTTCCGTTCCTCTCAAAGATTCTTGAGAAAGCAGTCGCAAAACAGCTGTGTGATTACTTAAAAAACTATGATTTATTTGAAGATTTTCAGTCTGGCTTTAGAACACAACATAGCACAGAGACAGCTCTGGTTAAAGTCACAAATGACATTCTAATAGCCTCTGACAAGGGACTTGTCTCTATTCTTGTCTTGCTCGATCTTAGTGCTGCATTTGATACTATCGACCATGATATCCTATTGCAAAGACTAGAGCACTTAGTTGGCATACAGGGAACTGCATTAGGCTGGTTTAGGTCCTATCTATCTGAACGCTCTCAGTTTGTACGTGTCAACGATTAATCTTCCATGCAAACCAAAGTTAGCCATGGAGTGCCACAGGGCTCAGTGCTTGGACCTATTTTGTTCACCCTATATATGCTTCCGTTAGGCAATATTATAAGGAATCATTCTGTAAACTTTCATTGTTATGCGGATGATACTCAACTATATTTATCAATCAAGCCTGATGAAATTAATCATCTAAATAAAATTCAAGACTGCCTCAAGGACTTAAAAACGTGGATGACCTTACATTTTTTGATGTTAAACACGACCAAAACTGAAGTTATTGTACTTGGCCCGAAGAATCTACGAAACAAATTATCTAAAGATATATTAACTATGGATGGCATTAATTTGGCCTCCAGTGAGACTGTAAGGAATCTTGGTGTTATATTTGATCAGGATTTATCCTTTAACGCCCACATAAAATCAATTTCAAGGACCGCCTACTTCCATCTACGTAACATTGCAAAAATCAGGCATATCTTGCCTCAAAACGATGCAGAGAAACTAGTCCATGCATTTGTTACTTCAAGGCTGGATTATTGTAACTCCTTATTATCAGGGTGTACCAAGAAGTCAGTCAAGTCGCTTCAGCTGATTCAAAATGCTGCAGCTCGTGTACTAACCAGAGTTAGGAAAAGGGACCACATTACTCCTGTTCTGGCTGCCTTACACTGGCTCCCTATAGAACACAGGATAGAATTTAAAATTCTTCTTCTCGCCTACAAAGCCCTTAATGGGCAGGCGCCATCTTACCTTAAAGAACTCATTATACCCTATTGTCCTACTAGGGCATGGCGTTCCAAGAATGCAGGGTTGTTGGTTGTTCCTAGAGTCTCTAAAAGTACAATGGGAGCCAGAGCCTTTTCTTATCAAGCTCCACTTTTGTGGAATCAGCTTCCAGTTTGTGTTCGGACGGCAGACACCCTATCCGTTTTTAAGAGTGCGCTTAAGACCTTCCTTTTTGATAAAGCTTATAGTTAGGGCTGATTAGATTCAGCCCCTAGTTTTGCTGATATAGGCTTAGTTTGTCGGGGGACATCTTACTTCTTCCTTCTCTCTGTCTATACCTGTGTACTCTCATGTTCCGATTAACCCAGCTTCCCCAAATTTCTTTCTTTTTGGTGTCTATATACGCCGGGATCCGGAGTCATGGATGATCCTGCGGTCCTGTGTCATGGATTGCGAGTTCTGGATCGCGAGTCGTGGCTGTGGACCTGGATCATAAGTCCTGGATGGATATCCTCATGGATTCATCTTCCTATTATACACACATGCATTTCCAAACATTTGGACTACCTTGTTGCAAATGTATTATCTTTTCAATTTACACACGGCATTTATTGCACGTCTGTCCGTCCTGGGAGCGGGATCCCTCCTCTGTTGCTCTCCCTGAGGTTTCTCCCATTTTTCCCTTTAAACTGTGGGTTTTCTCTGGAAGTTTTTCCTTGTACGATGTGAGGGTCTAAGGACAGAGGGTGTCGTATTGTCATACTGATATTCTGTACAAACTGTGAAGTCCACTGAGACAAATGTAACATTTGTGATATTGGGCTATATAAATAAACATTGATTGATTGATTGATTGAAACACAAGTAAAGACAGTTTGAGATTCAAACACAAGAACAAGACTTTGAATTGCCCCCCATAAACAGAGTGGGTGCGACAAAGAGATTGTTTCCGACCAGTATAGGCAGTTTGTCTGCAACTAGAAGATATCTTTCTCTGGGTAGTCACTATAGAAATGTCAGAAAATTAGACAAAAAAAGCCGATCACAAAGTCCCAAATGGCGTCTCTGAGTATTGATCGTTTTGTCACACCCTTAGACAGAGATAGATGTTAACCCCAAAAACATTTACACTCAACTATCACATCAACAAAAGAAACAAATCCTGTCATTTAAAAGTTCAGATAATGCTACAATAAGTAAACGTGGCATGAAAATGATATTATATGCTGCATAAATTGGTTATCAAAATAGTTGCAACTTAAGTTTTATGTTTTTTGGCATTCTGTGTATGTAAATCAACTCTAAGTAATGCTATCTTTCGGTAAGAGAGAAATCTGCAGGCACAAAAAGTGTTCTACAACAAAGACTAAATGTGTATTTGAACTGTCTTCAACCAGCTAATCTGAAAGAAGAACAAACAAATAAACAATATGTTTGCCTCTGGTGTCTTGCCTTAATGACTCTAGCGCTTTGTTACACATCTCCGTATGTGTAAAGTTGCATAGTTGCACTTCGTCAAGAGACTGTGTGAGTGCGTGTGGGCAGGAGGAATGTATATTTGAATTGCACTTACACTGTGTCACGTAGTAATGTCACAATACTGCAAGTTACACTAACTCCCATTCAGAACCCAAACACATTTTAGGACGGTTATGTATTCCTGCTGGATTTGGAAGTTATAAAAGCCGTGTCAGAATGAGATGTTTGTGGGTTTTGACAGAACAAGTGAAGGTGGGTGGGTTGATGCTACTGTTATCTGAGGATGAGGCACGCAGGGGCTGCCAAAGCCTGTGGCAAAATTAAAAGGGGGAGGGGGGGCAGGTAGGAGATTATACAATTGAATTTAGGGCAATAGAGGGGGTGGATCTTTTATATAAAAGGCGTCTCCCCATCTCCATCGAAAAGACAAACACATGCACACGCTTTCAAAAACATGGTGTTTTTTGTTGTGACACCTTTTAAAATGGAAGATCTCTATTTGTGTTTGCTGCAGGGCTAATCCAAGCTCCAGATGTTGCTAATGATACACCGCTCATTAGGGTTTGTGTCGTATGGCAGTATTACTGCGTGTACACTAGGAAGAAGTGCAGTGGGTGAAAAGCAACGTTTACAACATTTCAGTACATGCATCATCCTCCCCTACAGCCTCTGCGGGAGGAGTTCTTTTGAGGGTGACCCGCCAATTGAAGGAAGAGGGCATGAAATTGCCCCTCAGAGATATTTGAGAGGCTGTTGCACTGAATAAGTGGAAATACTTCTCACCGAGAGGTTTGCCAGAGCAGCTGTTCTCACCGCAGCGCATTTCCAAATGATGATAAACAGCGTGTTTTTCTGTTCTTTAGTTTTGTTACACCAGCGCCAAGCAGAGAGAAACATAATATGTGGCCCTCATTAGCCCCCCATATCCAATTATAGTAGTTTGTTTATTGGCTGAAAACAGCAGCGTGGTCTCCTTCCCACTCAAAAGTACAACACTTTGAGTTAAAAGGCTGCATTGGAAAGAAACAGAAAGCTTTCTATGAAATATAAAACCCCCTTAATAATTCAATTCTTTAAAAACTTTATCTTGCTTGATCACAGAGATTTAATAATTTAAGGCCAGAGGGAATTTCATGATATACACATTTCCAGCTGCTGCTCCTGCTGGATTTGCTAGAGAGAGAAAAAAAGGCGGGAGTCAAAAGACTTAACTGGAATATGAGACCCAGTGTGTATTTTCATTGAGATCTCCCTCTGTGCTGTACGCCTGCTTGCACTTAAGCTCTTAATGATTCCTTAAAAACTGATGAGGTAAAGAGGAGAGGGAGCGTAAAATGAAAGTGTTCTTTTTTTTTAATGTATTTTGGAGCAACGCCTTTCAAGTGGAATGGAACTAGGGGAGGGGGGAATTAGCCAGGGGACATGCAAAGTGAGCGCTGTGGATGGATGTGTGACATCCTTCTCTCTTCAAAGCTGTCTGACGGGGGAGGGGCACAGGCACAAAATCTCCAAGAGGCTGGGTTCTCTTAAGGAAAAGACCACAGGGAGATGGTGGCTGTTTAACCCGGGCTAGTGATTGTCTCTTGGAAGGAAGTGCTGATTTCGAGACTCTTTTTGCAAATGTTTATGCCTTTTCCTTTCATTTACTTGCACTTTTAAAGTTGTACATGTTCTAGATGAATTACAACATCCATTAAGGCTAGGGATGGGTGTCCTTAGCATTTGATTAATACCTCTCAATCAACACTTCACCAGTATTCTAAGCATTACCAATATGATGGAATTTCCGTAATCTTAATGAAGTATAACTTTAACCAAAAACAAGGAATTTTTCAAACCAAAGTAATCCCCATAGCCCTAACACTTTCCTATACATTCTACTGCAACTTTAAGGTTTGAAAACTGTCTTAAACATTTTGTCAAATCTTTTTTGTGAAATTGTTTAAAAGTAAATCTTACCTCGCAATTGAGTTAATATTGTAAACATGAGTTTATGGCCTTGATGTTACAGTTTTTCTCAACACACTAAAATGCTACAGAAAGCACAATTATTTTAACCGACACTCAAATCTCCAAAACTCTAAACACGTTTTCAGCTTTTCACACAATTTGCAAATCAACATGGCACTTTTTGCAAACCACTGCACACGTTTCTCCACGTTAGACACAGGAATCTGACATAAAGTCACGTGTTAGCTGGTTTAAAACACTGATATTCAAAATGCCTCACACATGGACCAATGATCAAGAAACACTTTCCACCTGACCAAACACGTGTTAGCATAATTGTTGGCTCATCAATCAGGATGTTAGCACTATAAAAAGACCACAGGTGAGTACTTTCTTACAGCAACAATGGAAGCCAACATGGAAGCAAGAGGAAGAGCAAAAGGAAGAGAAAGAGGTGGGCTGAGAGTGAAAGGAGGAGGAAGAGGTGGTGTCAGAGTGAGAGGAGGAAGAATGAGAGGTAGAGGTAGAGTTGGAGGGAGAGGACGTGGACAAAGAAGAATACTCTCTAATGAAATGAAATGTTATCAACCATGGTTTGACGATGAGAGTGGACGTTCAGAGGGTTCAGCCTAATCCAAGCCGATTCACTGTCACCTCTGTAATCCGGACACTTAGACTTGAAAACAGGTTAGTTCCCAGTTTGTAGCTCTGCATTAGTCATGATATATCAGTGCTTATCTCTGTTGTGTGAAACGTATTTACTTCATTACTGTAATTGAATTGCTGGCATGTTGCATACTATAACTGTACAAAAATCCTGCACAATTTACTGTGGTAGACTGACTTTTATGCAACACAGACACTGACCAGCCACTATGTATGTGTTGTTTATCTGAAGGACGGAGAAACAAAGAGGTGCAGGTGGAAAGCTAAGGATTTTCAATGAGGTGCAGGAAGCAGGAGTTACAAACTGGGTTTTGGCAAACAATGGCATCACACTTAGAGAGATCCGAAGCATAGCAACTATGTGCTGAGGTGCATGTTGCACAATGTTACCTTTGAATAAAATATGATTTTTTTCAACAAGTCATTTGTATTTCTTCATTTACTGTATTTCTGTAAACTCAAGCAATCTTTCTCTGCAGACACCTCTATGTACAGAGCATAGCCCATAACAGATGGAAGTGCTTTAGATTATGCTTAGCAGTGTGTAGTTGGGTGGTCAAACCATCTAGTATTGTGAATGAAGTGTGTTATATTTGGTGCTAATGTTTGCATTTGGTAAGTGTTTATGTAGTTTTGATTGCAGTTCTTCATTTAGCAGGAGAAATGAGGTGTTTTGCACTTTGGGTGTGGGGTTTTGTGAATTGTGTTTAGTGTTCTGAGAAACTGAGCAATTTAAAAAAAAATGTGTGTTAGCAATCGAAAAAAACTGTAAGCTTCAAGTTCAATAAAGCATGATGTTGATTTTCTAATATATAGTTTCAATTAGAGCAGGGAAGGGCAAATGGCGGGGCCCCCACCTCCTCTTTTTGCGGCCCTCAGATTAATTTATAAACAACGTAATTAATAAAAAAATATATATATTTGAACCTTTAGTACTGATACCGTCCACTAGGTAGGTCGCGAGCTGCGTACATGATTTTGTTCGACAGCCAAATACCGCAAAATAATCTGTGACGCGTTTGTGTGTATTGTGTTTGTTTCCCGGGGAAACACTCACAAGGAACACCGACTGTTGTTATGCCTGCTGTGACGTTAAGTCACCGCTTGTAATTATGCCTTTACAAGCTTAACAGTTGTATTTATCATCTGAATTTGGCGAAACAAGTTTAATAATCTAAAAACCAAGACTTTGTTTATTTGAAATCAGATGAAAACAAACTGTCACCGACCCTGCCGTGTTATCTATGATTACTATACGCTTTTCATTCATAATTTCATCGGGAGGGAGGGGGAGTGGTGCTGAGGAACAGCAGAGTGCGGGTTGACAGGTGTCTGTGTTGGCATTCCCTTTATTGTGGAATAAGGGGAATGCAGAGACGGGCTACAAGTGTCTTAGGTTCAAGTTAGACAAATGTCTGGGTTAGTGTTCATGACTTTATGTTTATGTCATTTTAACTGTTAATCTCGATACACCCACATTTTCCGTGCTTTCCAATAGTTTAAAATAGTTGTATTCCACTGTTAAATAACCCTGTTCACTACAAACATGCCACTTGTAAAAATGTAATAACATTTCTGTGAACTGATATTTATTTAGTGAGCTTATTAGAGGATGTTCCCTGAAAGATTGTAAAATGTCAATGAAGATGTCAGACTTAGTATATTTGTTAATGATTACATACAATACATGGAATTTGTGTGTGTTTGTGTGTGTGTGTGTGTGTGTGTGTGTGTGTGTGTGTGTGTGTGTGTGTGTGTGTTCCAAGTGAATCTGCGGCCCCTGGTGGCCAGTACATACATTATGTGGCCCCCACCACCATCCAAGTTGCCCATCCCTGATTTAGAGTATGATAAACCATAAGGCAGGGTATGCTTCGGGGGGGGGGGGGGGGGGGCAACATGACGTTGTCCGATGCGTTTCGTTTGGCCCACACAATGTACAGTCTACCGCTTTATGTATTTTTGCCAACCAACCAATTGTGTTTTGAAAGATTGGAAGTTGTCAATAAGAATGTTTGTTGTGTACAATTTACAAATGCAGAATATTCAGTAATAAAAAACAGTCTGCATATTGGTTTGACCAATTTTTGCCAACATGTTCACAGCAGAACATGTATGAGAATGTGACATAAACAACCTTAAATACAACCATGGACAATGTATTAAATGTTTGCTAGGTCAATATAAATGCAATATGAAACATAACTGGCAGTTCAGCTAACTGGTGATGAGGCTCAACTTAAGAAAAGAAAGCAGAGAGAATTGTGTGGGAGTAAACGGCTCAAAGGAAAGTGTAACGTTAATAATGTACTGGGTACCATCCATAGATATATATTTTTTTGTAAAACAACATTTTATCCAAATGCTCAAGAGAAATGGAAAAAAGAGTGTTCGTCCATTTTCTTTTTATATCTCTGGCAATGGAGAATACATTCTGTGCTTTGAGGTTAGCACAAGGGAGGGACGTGAGTTTACTCGTTTAGTTTCTCTCATCGCGGTTGGGGAAAGTTTGGTCAAGCAGTGAGTTTCCCTGAGTTGACTGGTTGATGCTGCAATCTTAATTTGAAAAGCTCTTTTCCTTGTTGCCTATTTTAGCTTTAGATGTATTTTTCTTGAATCCAAAATCGGCCTGAACATTCGCCTTTTTTTAATTAAATGCGCTACTTTTGTGATCTTTGACTTAATTCAGAATCATTGAAATTCTCTAGTCATTCATTCACACATACTAGGGCTCTATCAATTATTTGAATTACAATTAAAAAAAATATATGGCTATTGCCCCTGGATATAGGAATACCTAATTATTCAGCCCTTCATAGGCTTATCTTTTATCCAGATTATTTTCTTAGTATTATTATTTTAATGGTACACTTCTGTATATTCCCAATAACTGCTAGACCACCTCAATTGTATTTCCTTTTTTAATTGCTGACGTTTAACTTCTGTACTACAGAAGAGGATTAGGGCCACATGAATAATGTTTTTGGGAGGATTTGAAAAAAATATATGTTTTGTTCTGAGAAAAAAGTCAGAATTCTGACTTTTTTCTCAGAATCCTCACTTTTTTCTCAGAACAAAAAAAATTGGCTAAAGAGATTCTGGTAATCTCAGCAATATCATAGCATAACTCCAGAGATAACCAAAATCCAATCAGCCTGAATAAATAATGGCACCTGTCTTGGTTTGCAAGGGCTTATACTTTTGGAATATCCAGGCCCAAAGTGACGGTACACGGTTCAAACTATTTCCTGCCTAAACCATTCTTGATAATAGCTCACTCAGTCCTACAGCAGGGTAAATGCGTTGTGTTGCCTTTTGTTCCTCCACATCGCCGTCCACAGAGACGGCAGGCGCTGCACAGACCGAAGATAAAAGACACAGCCAACTGAGCCGGTCAGCAAGATCCCATTCTCATCAAACTAAACCAAGCTTACGCCAGCTTCTTCAATTATTAAACGCCTGAAATAAGCAACAGTGAAGCACCCCCAACTCGCTGCAACAACTACTGCAAACACCTGTCAGTGTCTTTGAAAGGGAGAGATTGTTCTGGAGAAGATTGGATTTGGATTATGGTTATATATAGGAGAGACAATACACTGACGCTGATTGCTACAGAAATACGTGCATTGCTTGAGGAGAGAATCAGAGCCCTGCTTTTGTCATGTGGCAAAGTGCAGTCAGGCAGCATATTGGTGCCAGATGTATGACTAACAAATCAGGCACAAGGCAGTGCATGCCACCAACTAAGATTGGGTCTCATAAACCTTTTCTGAGCCTGTCTTTGAGTCTCAAAATAAATGGGTTTGTAATAATGGGAATTTGTTGATGAAATACCGTAGTATATTTAGCATAGAGCATGTTGGCAGCTTTAAAATGATTATCCGTCAATGCCAGGTTTGGAGCATAATGTGACCCCGCTCTATCAATATTAGTCGGATGTCGCAATGGTACTTAGCAATTTACACAGGGATTTATTTTTGTTCATGTACACGGCACAAGCCCTACATTTCTTTTCTAAGAAAACTCAGCAACTGCATTTTCTGTCTCCTGAGAGACGCTCATTATTGAGGCTGTAGCTGAGCATGCTAAAGAAACAGCTTCTTTGTTTACAAACCCACATCATTTTATGTGTTTCTTAAACTTACTGGATGAAAGTGGACTTTAGGCTGTGGCTCATCTCATGGCACAAACAATTTGCATATATGACATTTCTCCTAACCCCTTTCCCTAACCCTAGCCATGGAGCTATGAGTTGTAGTTGAAGTTGTAGTTGAAGTACGTAGGTGGATTGCCGAATATGTGAAAGGAGCGTTCTCTATAAATAGCATTATAATTTGGTTTAGATTTAAACATTGGTTCCGCCCATTAATCAACATTTCTCTGAAAGCTCATTCACTCAAAGAGAGCACCTAGAAGACAGCTCCAGTCACTGATTGCTTGATTAGCTGCCACCTTTCTAAATCATATGCATATATCAACGCTGCACAAATCTCTCAGTGAGGCAGGATAAAACATCTTTCAGTTGTGCATCGTGAACGCCCCAAAACCATTTCGCTCTTACAATATTGTTCTTCACAAATGCCTTTTCAAAATTGCTTATACACTACTTAAAATAATCATAATTCAGCACAACTGCAACAATCCACTATAGCTCCAAATGTAATGACTTGTCATGTAAATAGACTCACTTTGTTGTAAATGTCAACATTTCCTCTTGAACAACACACAGCGTAGAGAGAGATGCAATAAAGAAAATGCAGTAACTGCAGGAAGGCTTTTTGAGTCATCTTTTACAATCCATGTAAAAAGATAAAAGCTGGAACTGCTCCATTGTCAATATTAAGAGATGCATGTCTCATACGGATTGAGTTGACATATTGATTTGAGTTCCCTGGTGCAGTTATGCTGATGGATCCCACGGAAAATAATATATCCTGCGCTATTTGTAACCAAATATCCAAGATAAGCAGTTTCTTTCAGCACTGAAAAGGAAAAGCTGCATTCAGGTCAAGTGAAAAATGTTCTCTTGAACAAGTAAGTGATATAACTATATTTTACAGCACAGGGTATATAGTAGGGATGCCAGCGATTATTCGATTATTCGTTACAGTCTCCATAATCGACAATTATTTTTAAAAATCGATTTTATTTATATATTTTTTTATTATTATTTATGTTTTTTTTTTTTTCCTGGCTTAGTTTCAACCAAAATATAGACTAATGCTAATAATAGTAATAGTATTAATAATTGTAAATGGCCATTGGTCACACCACCAGTTTGTTTTACTGTAAACTTGGAGGAAGCCTGGCGGCGGGCTTCGAATAATCGATTATTATTCGCCAGGGCTGTCCGATTTTCGATTTTGATCATGGTCAGTTTCTGGCATCCCTAGTATATAGTAAATAAAAAAATCATAATTTTCAAAAGCTGATGCATTGTTTCCAAAGAATAGTATATATATTCAACATATAACGTTTGTAAATGATTGTATAGTGACAATGTAGTCAAAACTATTAGCAACTTATCACCAAATTGCAATTTTCAATGGTATCACATACTCTCGGTGTTTATCACTGATTTCTTTACATACCTTTATACAAAACATGTATCAAACAGGATGATTTACTAAACTCTATATGACCCTTGGTGAATCTATCATACCCGAAACATGCTACCTGAGATCTAAAAAAGACAACATGCAAATCTTTTTTCAGTTTCCAAGCGAATAATTGTAATTACCCTGGTTTATAAATCTACTCGTTATCACAGTGGAAGGATTTACTTTCAAGCCATATCATAAACTTTGGGATTACCGAATTACATCTCCTCTGTGCAGATTACCATAAATCTATCAACACAGCTGAGGAAGTGTGGAATATTCCAGAGAAAATCGGAAAGGCAGTCACAGTGCAACTCCATAAACAAGACAACATAAACCTGAGTCACCTATAACAGATGTTGGATCTTGTAACAAACAATTCAATGTGTTCCACTTTTCAGTTGCAATAAAGGGCTCTTATGCAACTCCATAATAGCTTTGCTACGTTACAGCAGAACTGTCAAACAAAAAATTCAATTAAACGCAATCCATTGTGAATTTTGAATATAATATAAGTAGATTCCATTCATGATAAAAAATCCACAACATTTAGACACGCATTAAGGCACCAATGAACCCACCAACAACACTCCCCGAAACACACACAAGTGCCAGAACATAATTGCTTAAAAATGAGTCATGCCATGCTTATGTGATGTGGTATTATGCAAAATTGTTAGATAATGTCCAATTATTCATGTTCTCTACAAGTTGACATGTACAATAACATGTATACAGCAAATAACACACACATTATACGTGTGTTAATTGTACACTCAATCCACCTCAGACCCTGGATCAAATTAGGTTTTCTCTATTTTCCACTTTATGGTTTTAAAAGTAAAACCTGAGTAATTGGACTAGTCTAACATTTGGAGTTTGTGAATCAAGAGTCAAGTATGCTTAACTGTGATTCAACGGTGTATTTGTTACAGGGCATATTTGATAAAGGATTTACCTCTCTGTTGAGCCTTTGCATTTTGATTTAGATTTGTTATTTTTGGCTGATGCGATGAATCATACCTCACACTCCCTGGAGCCAGAAATTGTGCATGTGCAGGAACCAGTGCCATTGCTTAGCACCTCCAATGCCTCTGGAGTGGCAGCAGGGTTGTAGCTCATGTAATACTCTTGGAGCTGGGAGCTCAGGTTCTGCTCAGGCTCTGGACTCTTTTTACGACGCTTCCGCCCCACCATGGATCGCTGCGGCAGCAACCTGGTTGCAGCTGGGTATCGCCGCCAAAACACATAGATAATTGTCAAGATTAGGGACATAGTGAAGAAGAGTGCCACGCTGCCCACCACCACTTTGTGAAGAGTCATGTGTTCCAGCTCTGGAGGTGGTATGAGGGTGGGTCGGGTGGGGGCAACTGAGTCTATTGGTTCTTTGCTCATATGCCCTGGAAAGGTAGGATGAGGAATAGGTCGAGGTCTGTATGGTGGGACAGGACCAAAGGTGCTTGCTATTGGCATTGGTGGAGAGGCGCTAGTGGGGGCAAAGGTTGGTTCTCCTGTTGCTTCAGAAATGAGTTCTGACATTGGTGAGGGTGTTTCTGTCAGCACGTAATCAGTTTCCTCACAAATTCCATGGTTCCTTGTGGCTTCCATAATTTTTTCTCCCTGGAGGTACTTAGGACTGCTGCATATCATAGTGGTGTCTTTGCTACCCCGAAAACTTCTCAACCAAGCCACAAGCGGGCATATCCCGGTTCCACAATCCCACATGTTCCCGGCAAGGCTCATGGAGGTCAGGGATATCCATGCTGACACCGCCTCCTGAGACACATTGGACAGTTTGTTGGATTCCAGGTTGAGTACTTGAAGGTTGGGCAAGCAGTGAAACACAGCTGGGTCCAGGGTCTGGATTTCATTTCCGGACAGATCAAGTTTCTGCAGTGTATACCAAGTCCACGGAAGGCCCTGGTTGACCACCTTAATGCGGTTCCACTGCAGGAAGAGTGATCTCAGATTGGCCAGGCGTGGAAACAGAAAAAAGTTGATCCGTGAGAACTGGTTGTGCTCCAGATGCAACTCCATTAGCTTCTGAAGCCCCAAAAATGTAGTGCGGGTAAGAGCCTTGATACGATTGTAACCCAAATCCAGAAACTCCAAACTTCGACATTCCAGGAATGCTCGAATTGGGATATTGGAGAGACCGTTTGAGCGCAGGTGTAGGTTTTGAAGTTTTCGTAAGCCATGGAACTGACCTGGCTGAAGGACTTCCAATTTGTTGTAAGACAAGTCCAAACTGCGAAGATTGGGAATTCCATGGAATGTTGAGTTGTGCAGCGATGTGATCCTATTGGAGCTCAGTATCAGCTCTTTAAGCCTGCGAACCCCCTGGAACGCACGACTGTCAACAGCTGAAATTTTATTATGGTCCAAGTATATCCAGAGAAGCTGGCCCAGATGAGCAAATTGATACGGCAGCAGGGTGTGTAGATCGTTGTAGCGCAGGGAGAGGCCTTGGCAGCCAACTGAGATGTTTTCAGGAACATCTAAGAAGCCAGCTGAATCACAATGTACCGTTTTCCCCTCGCATCGGCAGCTATTTGGACAGGTGCGCTCACCAAAGCTGAACAGAGGGGGAGCCCGCAAAAGGAGGAGGAGAGGGAGGAGGAGGTGTGTCAGGCGTCCATCACACATCAATGGACCTGAAAGAGAATAAGACAGAGAGAGAAGAGAGGATTTTAATGAAGTCCCATTTTCAGATGTTATATACAAAAAAAAAATGCAGTATCCCCTGTGAAGCAGAAAGGGTTCAAAACGGATGTTAGAACTCATTTAAAGTTCTTTGCTGTATGTCAACAGATGCATATGAAGGGCAAAAGTATAACACGAGTATATGAACATACTGTTTTCCTAGTTAGTTTTGTCAAAGACAAGGAGAACCTTGACACTAGGGCTGTCCCGAATACCGGATATTCGGTAGTAATCAGCAGCGAATATTCGTCACGTGTATTTCGGTTTATTCAAGGCATTCATTTTGTTATTCTACAGTATTGTCGTTTTATAGTTATTTGTTAATGTATATAACCCAATTTATGTTCTTTGAAATTGAAAAGGATATTGCATTGTGTGTGTTACTTTCGTTGCAGTTGTATATGTCATAAGTGTAACTTTGCTTGGCTTCCTATTTTGTATGGACATGCTTTTATTTTGAAGGAGAGTTAGCGCTGTTGACAGGAAGTTGTTGTTGCTATGTTGTTGCTATGAAAAAAAAAGAAAAAAAAGAAAAAGCGAATAACGAAATCCGAATAGTACTCCAACGACCGAATATTCGGATACAGCCCATTTACTTATCTGATCATTCCACTTATAATGAAGAAATATAAAAAGGTTTAAAAGTCTAACGCTCATTCACTCCAGATTCTGTCTGATATTTACTCAGTCTTGATTTTTATTTGTCACTATTGATCGAACCAAATTGAGCCAAACCAATAATATAAATATATTGTCCCATGGATCAATGGCATGACCTTAATCCTTTCAATCCATGCAAATGCAAAGGCTGACAAATTACAGGGTCTGCTTGAGGTTGCTTATATCCATGCTGTATGATCAGTCTAGGACTCGTGGCCTGCTTTTAATGCAATACTACAATTAAAAATACAATGCGACTGAACAATCATTTTCAACAAACCAGCAAGGCAATCACTGGTTTTTCTTTAAATAATGGTAGGTGCTTGAATGTCCTTGTCGGTAGCCTCATGTTTTAATTGAACATTCTCTTTTGATTTCTAATTCAACATCCTGCAGTACAGATCGAACACGTAAGAAGATGTGTCACTGCCCTAATACATTCAGACTGCACTATATGTCAAAGGACAAACCCCTGACCCAGGGCTCTGGTCTGGTCTCACACTGAGTAACGCTTCGACAAAGGATATTCATATGCTTTCAAATGTACTTTTAACTCCCCTCAGGCACATGTCTGTTCCCTACTCTGTTTCTTAAAGTAGCCGCCTTGCTATTAACAGCTACAGATTTGACAATTAACAATGAGAAGCTTGTCTACTATAGCGTAAAGGGAGGGATGATGTTGTATGAACAGGCTGCAATGCCAATGGTTTGAAAGTAGGAGGTAGGTGAGGGCGGGAATTATAAACATTGTGGAAATGTATAAAACAGTAGTGGCAACAAGTGTTTAATTATGCTATTAATATTATAGACGGTTTCAAGGTCTAGTGGATTTTAATGATACATGATGCAACCTGCATGACGTTTGTAAATTCTAGTAGGCAGCACTAATATTTGGTGAATTACTAAAATTATAAATGTGGGTGATTATTAAACTCTATATAGAGAATGATATAAATAATTTCTCTTGGTGGAGACTATTAGGGTAAAAATGCATTAAATAATAGGAACAACAGCAGGCCATTAGTTATGCTTGAAATTATTACATTTAGTAAATTACTTTTTAGTATAGTTGAGTATTTTTACAACATTATTAGATGATGGTTGACTTTCCCTTTTTTTCCCTCAGGTTTCGCTGATATAGGATACAAGGTCCTTCATAAATTAAACATGAACAAAGAGTACCTTCACTTCTAAGTGCACTCTTCCATATGGGTTGTCAACATACATGTAAGAAAACACATATTGGCAGTAGAAGAAAATCATATTCCTCATGATTAAACATTAGTGTTCATTCATGCATATTACATTTTACTTATGAAAAGTTAAGTGGACATTAGCTGGCCACGGAACCATGCTTTCGCTGAAAGGAGATTACTATTACACGCACTTTTGTATTGCTACACTTTGAGAATCACCAATAATACATGGCCTTCCCTCATTCCAAGAAATGAAACCAAAATCTCTGTATTTATGCTGTATGGCGATACACAATATACATCTCGGTACTTTTTACGAAGTCAGATACATTTTGAGTTGCAGGTTAGAGCAACTTGGAAGATGTCTAAAGCACTTTTGATAAAAATGTATATACCCTAAGACGGTTGAGACAATACAAATGGTTTGTTCTGGATGACTAATCTTACGTTTTATTCGCCAGACCAGCTAGCATCCCACAGACATACCCACAGCGAATTTGGCTAAAACACTGTTTCTTCATATACAAACTGGAATTTGGATTTGGTGGTGGTATATTTACCACAATTTGACAACGTTATGCTAATACAGCTGAACACCTGCTCTAAGTGCATCTGCCTTTCTCCGTATTTTGCAACGCCTCACAGCTACACCCACACGCTATCTTATTAAATATGCAGTCAACTGTGTCAACACCTCACAAACACAAGACTTGACTATGATTGAAACAAATCAACGGGGAAATACACATTGTGTAGTCCTATAGAAAAAACAGAACCGTTTAAGTGAGGAAAAGGTTAGCTGATTGATTGCGGAGGGGATGCTAGGAACTGAGAAACTGTTTCGCTGATTCATTTTGAAAGAGAAACAGCTGATGGAATAACATGAGCACAGAAGCGACTTTTTCAATCTGTCAATGTCAGTGACAGTTCTTCACGTTTATAGTGCTGTCCCCTGCTTAGCTGTAGTGAAGCCAAAAAGGGGGGGCTGGGTTTTTTAACAGACGCAGCGGGGGATTGTGAGCGGATGGCAGAAGAAACGGGTCATGAATGACAACATCAAACAATATCCATATACACTGTCATCCTATCTCGTTTGGAAAAACTAAAAATACCGATACCTTAACCTGATACTAACCTCAGCCATTTACACAAATCATCACAAGAGCACACACATGAACTCCAAATATTGTGATTTGTTTGGTATATGCATGAGAAGTTACTGTTTGACTTTGGACAAAGTTTTTGAAATGACAGCAAGAGAATGACATGAATACAAAAAGAAAAGTGCATTACATTACTGGCAGAATGTGTCACTCTGTATACCTAAGTTCTGGAGAGACATATTGCTTTTCCAGTATGGACATACAGGCCATTTGAGGTTAACAGACAGAGGAGGACCATGATTGTGATGGAAAGATTGCAAGAATTGAAGATGCAAATTCAGAAATATGCATTTGAGTCACTTTGTATTCAAATTGACAAGTATTTTAGAAAGTTGGCTACTTAGAAAGGCTCCAGGCTTATTTCAAAGTCAGATAATTACATCTTATTTGGGATGCATCTCCTTGTGGAACTCCATAGGACTATCGGCAACTAAGATGGTTGTTAATGGCAGTGGACGATGTTTATCTGTTCCAGCTCAATAACTTTGTTCTAGTTAAATGTTGTGTTGGTCACTACCGTTCCACTATGAACAAATGCTGGCATATGCGCCCAATGTGTCTGCCGAATTAAGAAAAGAGCCACTTGCTAGAACAGCCAATCATCGAGCACATTTTGTTAAAGTACGAGAAGGTCTTGTGACTTAATGTAGTTTTTCAAAAGTCAAGCTTAACTATGATCAGACAGTTGGATTACAATTTTCCATTGAAGAAAAGTTATGAAAATGTGTGTTTGAAAGCAAAATAGTTATAAGAAAAACTGATATCGGAATCAGCAGCAAAAATTTAAAACAAATTGGAACTGGCAAGGAATGTACAATCAGTTCACCTACCGGTAGTTTACTTATCATTTATATGTGATGAGCTTCTGCTGTTAGTTGTTAACTAATTTTAAAATCCTCCGTTGTCTAACTCATAGTATGCGTAAAACATTATAATGCCATATTATACAATACCTTAAGGGATGACCCACAACACAGTTTGTTGTGGGTCATCCAGATACAACTATTCAAAAGCTACTTCAGCGTTAGTATAATACTCAATACAGGCAGGTTTGTATTGAGCCATATAAAGACCAAATATGAAGAAACTATATCTCTTTTCAAAAACAGTAATTATTTTTTGGAAGTTTAAATTGATTCCATGCTCCAATGAGTTGGAATGTGGAACAGTACATTGGTTTGGGGCTGACATTTATTGCAATTGCATGAGTGGAAGTCGTACTTGGCAAAGTTGTTCCTAATTCCTAGCTTCTGCTCAACATCAATTATGGCATGTACGTTAGTTAGAGCAGAAAATCGCACAATCTTAATGGATCTGCCCAAATTCCATTTCCCATTTTACTACTAAAAAGCACTTAAACAGTGAATACTATTACCAAAGCTTGATGCACAGTCCCCCTTTAGTAGTTATCTTAATAGTACAAAAAATAGATAAATTATCGTGCATCTGCATTTGCATCGAAATATAAGAGAATGACAAACATGGGTTGAATATTTATATGTTCATAGACATATCTTAAGATAAGAGTAGTATGGCAAAAGTCATTTCCACTGTGATTTCCTGCATACTAACAATAAGATAGGCAGTCCAATAATCTTTAAACTGCTTCTTAAATGAGTTTATAAATAATAACACATTGAATTGAAGAAGAGAACGAATGCAAACTATTGCTGGATTTATGTCAATAGGATTTGATTTGTTTTTTATCTGTATTTTTGAAAATTATGTAACTTGTTATCTTTTTTTAGCATGTTGTTTATTATATTATAACTTAGTACTTTTTTTAACGCATGTAAGATATGCAACACTAAGCTGTCTGTGGCTCTTTCCTGCTGTAACGCTGCAAATTTCCCCTCTGTGGGACTAATAAAGGTATTCTGATTCTGAATATGCAAGAATGCAAGTGAAAAAGAAGTAGGACGATGGAGGAGGTAGATGAGTCCGAGTGACACTGAGTATGATCATTCAGAGCAGATATCACACGTTGATAATGTGCGCTATAAATAAACCCCTAAAGACCTCCAAGCAACAGATACAGTACACTGCCACTCTCATCACCTCCATTAGGTACCAAACTGACCAAGCATCCACGGCACTCTACAGTCATTAGTCTTCTCTAAATGATCATTCCGTTGGAGCTTTAAAAAGGGGTCTGCCCTTAGGGGGAAAAAATACATTTGGGATCAAACAGAGAGTGTGACTCACACATATTTTACATGGTAGGAAAACTCCAGGATATTATAGAAAGCCACAACATTCAGCCAATGGCTCGTTAACGCCCCCGCAAGACATCATCTTTAATTAGCACACATTGGTTCAGCATGGATTTCTGTGTAGACGGAGGAGTAATAAAAACCCACCGGACATGTGTACACCAAGCTCCCATAGGAGGCAATACAGAGCAACATTAATATAAGGCTTTCTCTTAAGCACAGGTTGATTATGTAACACTATCACATGTTGTATTCTGCACAGGCATCACTCAGGTTCTCTGTATGTTCTTCAATGCATCAGATGCTGGAAGAAGAAGAGACAAGGCCTCCCACCAGACAACATATATACCGGGCCTCCTACAGCTTTTCAAATGAATCATTTCAAACACTTGTCTCTTAGTCTGGCTAACAGCGGCAGTAGCCGACAGAAACGGCCGTTATTTCTAATTGCAAGGATCTACATCCCAACATCTATGGGAAGAAAAAAAATGGTAGTCCCTTTAATATTAATAAAATGCTACAACCATGGCTCTTGGCAGGAAATGCTATCTGTTCCCTCTTGGAAGAGATTTGATCTTTTGTGCTAAGCTTCACACATCTGTTTACCTGGCTCTCTCTTCTTAGTAGAGCATGACCAATCACAGCCAGAGGGTTTGGGAGATTTCATATCTTGTAGAAGTTACATCTCGGGGTTTTGAACAACTTGCACTGCAGTATTACAGAAGTACACATTAGGGCGCTTAATCTCGAAGATAGATCTGTTCCTAACTTTCAAGTCCAAAGTCATTTTTTTCCCCCCTACTTTTTTCTTGGTAAGCTGCAAGTCTTATAGATTAATAGATGCATTTATTTCTAAGCACTTTAATGGATTGCACCATATTTTCTGCAGGGATGTCACCTTTAAAACATAACCCTAACCATCAAGAATTGGGTGACCTGATTTAGCTTAAATAACGGCGATGTTAAAGCCTAAATTAAAACGCTTTTAAAAGAATGTCAGACTCATCACAAAGTATCATAATCTACGAAAAGGAATCCATGTTTCTCCGATGTCAAAAGCCTGAAACCTTTATTACCTCATTGAAACAGTACACGTTTCATATTAAGATGATTTAAGTTCTAACCATGGAATGTCTAAAAACGCAGAGTTTTGCACTTTAGCAAGAGGGATAGTGAAACACGATATGGTTTCATGGCCTCAAACAAAGCTAGAGCACATTGCTTTTTCTTTTTATTGCATGGAGCAAATTAAGCTTCAACACAATTTGTGTCTGATAAAGGTGCAATTGCTGCCAATGAATATCCATTACGGAACAAACTCTGTTCTCCAGCTTCCCTCTGGGCTCAACTACAGACCAACGGGGAGTAGTTTATGGAAGTTGGACTCAGATGTTCAGACTGAAATGTCAATGAAAATGAGCTTGGAAATGCACAACAGCAAAAGGTAAATCATTATATAATTCCATCAAATATATCTTATCCCCAATTACCTCCCCTGTACATTTCACTTCCGACGTTTCTGGAATCCCATAAAAGTGAGTCCACTCCCCACCCCTCCCCCTTGCTGGGGACAGAGTGGATTCTGGCAGGACTAACGGAGTCAGCTGTCGTATTCCTTGGCAGTGCGACAAGTTGATATTTCATTTGAAGACACCGAGCACTGATGCAAAGGCTATTACCCAGAGTGCCCAAGTGGGTTGGCCAGAGAGGCTAGGGCCGCACACTGGGGCACTTCAAAGAAATGAAAAGTGAGAAAGAAAACTAAATATTTCTTATTAAGTGGTCTACTTTAGAAGAGGTTATACACATTACAATGAAGAGTTCTTTGTGGCAGCTGTACAAGGTTATACACTGGTAGAAATGAATAAACCATTCTACCAGTAGATTTTTGCCAGATCTTTTTTTATAGAAAAATACAATTAAGTATAGTGCCTTATTGGTAACCAGGAGGCTGTAGTTTATATACAATAGGTATTTTTAAATCATTACAAACCTCAAATATGGATTTGATAATAATTCCAACACCGCCTCCGTCATTTCCTTCCCCCTTCTTAGACTGTTTTACTCTCTGACACTGGAGCCAAGGGTCTCGAAGTGTGGTTGAGCTTAGGCAAGCAGAATTCTAGGGCACGACAGCATGTGTGATAGATTACATTATTGAGTGTGTTCGCCCAGATTTAAGGCAAATACAATTAAAAATGATTTCAGGGCAACCAAGTGTGTGACATATTACCAGTCACATGGCCCATCATGCAACGGTGATTAATTGGGACACACTTGCATTGAAATATTCAAATGAAGTACCTTTTACACACTTAAAACCCATCATTCCACGCACGTTCATTTGAAAATTGGAGTCAGTCGTAATTTCAACTCACAGCAGATTTATGATAAAAGCTTATTTTACTACTGAAGCTGCAAAAACATGCCAGTCCGAAACACATACTTTACAGTTCAACAAGAACAAGGCGAATGGAGAAATAGAGTAAAGATGGAAAATATCACACCAGTAGTGGCAAACTACGGCTTAGCAAGCATTTACAATTCTAATTAAATGAACAGTCAATTATCTTAGTTCAGTTATTCGGTTTGGATTTGTAAGGGATGTAGTTACTAAGGTCCAATGAGTCCATGACTTACTCTAGTGCAACAATAAAAGACGGGGAATGAAGACAGACATATTGCTTTGCTTGCTGTAGCTTATCCTGCTGGCACTTTGATGTGGAAAAAGAGAGAAGCCTAAATTATTACCACTTAAAGACTTAATGCCATGACAAGGAGTATTGATTTACTAAGTCCAAGCATTAACATTCCAGATCAATGGGACTAGCAACATACGGTGTGTATAGTTTTAATTTATCCACAAAACAAACTGCCTGTAATGTACAACTTCTCTCTGTAAGTGCAGTGCAGCTAGCTGGCCACCATGTCTATTGATTCACGTGTCTAACATTCCAATTTACACCTTTAACTTTGAGGTTCGGGTTATTCACCAATCCTCTAAATTGAGTGTGTCCAAGTTTTTTTGGCAATAATCAGATTTGTTTCCCTATGATGTTAATATGTGTCACAACTATTTCAATCTTGTAGACGCAGTATTGTTTTTACATTACAAGCAGCAGGAATTATTGCAAGGATGCTTGTTTGTACACTTTTAGATTGTATTACTTTGGTATTTATACAAGGTGAGATTCCTACTTTAAGGATCTATATTTTATTATCTTATGAGCAAAAAAGTTACTTGATTAAAAGTAATTTAAATTATAAATGGATTTTTACCAAATCTACTTAGTATAGGGAGGATAATACCTTCCAAGTTGCATTTTCTATGAATTCAAATGGATTAAAGGGTGTGAATCTTTTCCATGTTCCCTGTAAATTAAGACCATTTTTTCTTAGCATGCAAGTTTAACAGGGTGAATCACGAGCTATGCTAATGTTTTAACTGTCCCCTTTTGCTCAGGGACAGTCCTTCCCCGAGCAAAAGGTATTTGTGTGCGTAACACTTCAAAGAATAAATATATTAAATGTACATTGGTATAAGACAAACAGCAGCAAATCCGCACTTGGGGCAGAACATGTTTTGAATAATAGTTGATTCATAATTAATTTCTCATAAAAAATCTGATGTTTTTGACGTTTTGATTGTGACTCTTTTGTGTTTAACTAGCTTTTAGGTGGATTTACTCATTTAAAAACAACAAATGATAGAAGCCAGACAGTTGTTTCATAGAAATCATTATTGTTTTACCTTTTGACATTTTGTGGGTGAGGGTAAAAAATAACCAATTAGTCTTTATAAAGGCTAATTGGTTATTTTGAATGTCAAAATGTTCACACAACATTTCTTTGGGGCCATGAATGCTGTCTGCTGTGAAAGAAAGGCAGAATGGCTAATGAAGAAAATCTGTTTTTCAAGAAGGCTTTGAGCCTTTGGAAATCCATAATTAAGCCTCTGTATGATCATGTTGACCATAAGAGGGATATTTAAATGAAAACATAGATGAATCATGTTTCATAATAAACAACCTATGCACCGTGTGAATATTGAAAATGAAGGAAAAATATTGATGGTACTAAACAGAGGGCAAAAGTGATTATCAGCAGTGTTTTGATATGTCAGTACGTTCCTTCCTGATAAAGATCCGTCAAAGTTAGATCATAATTACATTTATACAAGTAATTAGTGTGGTGCATTCTGGTTGTTGTAGTTTTTTTAAATATTGAGCTTAAGGGAATACCACAGCCCCTTTTCCCTGTTTCTTTAAAGTCCTGTAGCAATATCAAAAATACTATATTAGACAGTCCAGCTTTGTCTAGTCTCAAGTGATGAGAACATTTTTCTAGCTGTGAAATACTTCTTTAAGGATGTGTTCCCCTAAAAAGATACAGCATAATGGACACTTTTTGATATGAGGGAATTCCAAAGGTCATAACGCGGTGAGGTATGACTTTAAGTTGGCAAATGTTACTTTGAATATTAAACTTATTCATGTTAAACATAGTTTTCGATATAGAATATATGGATTTTCCAACATCATACAGTTTTTCCCCTACAGCAGCGCGAGGTGGACAGTTTGCCTCTCTAACAGCAGCATCAATCTTAAACAGCGGTTTTGAAATGTGACAGCTTAAACAAGCCTATATGTTCGGTACTTAAATGAGAGTGGCTTTCCAATGGACCTACTTACACACCCAAGTTATTAGAAATCTTTGCAGAGAGGCAGGAAGCTGAATTGATCGATATAAGTGCTGGTGTCAAAAGATCAGTACACACAAGTCGTTAAAGCTGGCCAGTGTGAGGAGAGCCTGATGTAAAGCCTGAGGAGTTCACACCATGGATGATGAGTGTGTGTCGGGTATGCTGGGAGTCAGTCAAGGTCAGAAGCATACTTATTCTGAAGTGAAAAAATAAATACTTAAAATGAAAGTTACATTTTATATAGACTATATATAATTTACCGTTCTTCATTTGTCATTAATTAGTCATTTGAACTTTAAACTACAGGAATGCTTAGTAAAGTTACTGGAAGCGACAAATTAAGATGAAAGGAAATTAAACATACATTTATTTGAATACTTTTGCTTAATCTTACCTGATTCCTTTAGAATATTTTTTTCTACTGACCTCTTGTGGCCGAGAGAGTAATGACTATGGGTTGAAGGCATGTGGAGTACAATTATTATCATATTGTTAAGATTAAACTTAATCAATGTATCCCAAAAAACAAAAAATGGATGCAAGAAGCTCACAAAACAACACAAACTTTTTCCGGGGGACATTACAAAAAGCAAACAGTGGGAACAAGCTAGCTGTTGCTATAGTTTGTGGCTTATGAAGATATCAAAGTTGGCTTGCACGGTAATCACATTACACCGCCTTTATAATAATAATAAAAAAGTCAGCCAGCATTCAGAGGTAGGTTTAAATTAAAAGAAAATGCCATAAAAATGGATATGCTTACTCAGAAAAGTAGCCAAAGATGCCGAACACATTATCTAAAAAATCTGAAACGACGTTATATATAAATGTAAATACAGATAACTCTTTCCCTGGGGGATATAGGCTTATTCAAGGAACAGATGAACTCTTTTGGCAAGGGCTGCAATGTTTGCAAATCCATTTAAATGTAAAAGCAATCAAGCTTTTTTTAGATATCAGGTCATTTTTCAACACCACTGAAGGATAGCAGACTTAAATAATTTGATAATACAGAAAAAAAAGCAACAAGCGCTGACTAATTTATAACTGCTTTGGTTCCGTTGTTAGCTCCTTGCAGGGGTTTTCTGCCTTTGTCATTACTTGCTGTGTTTGTGTTGTGAAACTGGTGAAGGTGTTTCTTAATTTGCTTGCGTTGTGTCTATTTGCAAGCATTGTTAATTTTCAGAGCTCCCAGGGAGACCGTAAAAATGTATAAAAAAACAACGTAGGCTGTAGTGGGCTTTGGGGACGTATAAATATACTCAACGCATTACCATGTGCTTGTAGTCTGGTTTTTTTGTTGTGCAAGCTCAGCTCCCACATTGCTCACCGCCAGACTTTGTTCTCAGTTCTGTGTCTTTGCCCGTATCACATTGCAATACTTCAATGTGCAGGACACACTGTTTGTCTTTCACACTTGAGAACACAAAACAGATGAGAAGTCCAAACTTTGAGATGTTAGAAAGTCCAGCACTCCGAGAGGTCGACCAGGACGAATGAAATGAAAGGAATGACCGAGAGTTGCAGTGAAAGAATTTCATATGCTGTGTTTTGGCGGTTTAAAAGCGTGTGTGGGTAGTGGTGAAGTGAATATTACTAAACTGCTGCAGAAAGAGCCTGATGGGAGCTTTCCGTCAGCTCAGAATGAGGAAACATGCATCGTGCTGACACAGTAATCCTTATTGATGGCTTGAGCTTTTTTTTAAAGGAACTGCTGGAGCCATTTAGAATGATCAAGGTTACTTCTCCTATGTCGTTTAAAATGTGTCTTTATCATGCATAACATGGCTCCGGAAGAAGTACTGGTAACATTTTCTGCCACTGCCTTTAATCGGTTGCATAGAGAGAACTTGAATTTCAATGTTTATTTCATCTAATAAGGACTTGATAATTCATTTATAGAGTGAAGACATTTGATCCAATCATATTCTCAAATTCTGCATAATGGTGTTAAGTCTGCAGGAGAAATGAGTGGTTCTCAGTCAGTGGCAAACCTCTGGATCTTCTAATTATGTTCACTTGTAAACAAAAAAAGGTGGAATTGCAAAAAATGTGTACACAGGTTTGTTTTGTTTTCAAGCAGAAATTCAGCTTATGTTTCCAGACATGGCTCCAAAGGCCAATTACTGTCTGTGTGCTGTAGGAAACTGATGGATTACCGTAAAAATTGAAGGTTACTTCAACATAATTGCCCAGTTGCTCTTGCTAAGCAGTACTACAACATGAGTTGAGTACAGTCTGTCAGGCCTCTTGTTGTTCACAATGATTCCTGCTTTGCCCGCCCCAAATAAAGTTAATGTAGCCCTCTTTGCATCGTTTGCAGAGCTTTGTTGTTGTGGGTTGATGAGCTGAATATACATTTTACAGCTAAGGCCACACGCATGTGATTAGAATCAGTGTTGGGCTTGTCAGTAACCAGTATTTACCTCGTACCTTGTTTTGGCTCGTATAACCCTAAGCCTAACAATACGACGTTACTTGATACTTCATTCATCGATAAATTGTCAACTATTGATTCACCAACAATGGATTCTTAAGTAATTTATTAAGAACAATATAGTGTCTTCTTTAGCTTCTCAAATGTGAATATTATCTGCTTTTCATTACTTCTCACTTGACTAATGGAACATTTAAGGACCTAATCTTGGGCTTCTGAGAAACACTGGACGCCATTTTACACAATTTTCTTAAATTTTTCAGATAAAAAAGACATTATCAAGAGATTATTCTGCAAATATCCGTAAATTGCAGGCCTATAGTCAATTATAGAAGATACAATTAAACAAAAATTCAAAATATGCTGTAGTTCTGCATTTCAAATGTGAGAAAATGTTGCTCTTTTTGGTTTTATATCACTGTAAATTGCAAATGATGGTGTTGTGGCCAAGCAATTCAGGGAAATTGTGATGGAGTTAATCCAATTTAGTCAAAGTATAATCATGCTTTAGATAATTGTTTGCTGCAACTCTAGTTGCTAGTAGTTCTTACTAGGCCGGTATTCTCAAATACAGCAACAAGTGTCTGTGCAGATCATAATCAGGGCCCTGTCAGGGTTGCACACAAGGGTTATTTCCATTATTGATGAATCTGCCTGACATCCTAGATTCATTGATTTATTAGAATGAAACATTTGTGAGACATGAGACAATTGTAAAATGTGTGATATTGGTCCATTTAAATAAACTTTGATTAATTGATTGATTGATAAAAAATATCAGAAAATGGAGAATGATGGCCTTACTAGTTTTTCAAAATCCAAGTTGATTTAAAATCGTGTTTGTCACTTAAAAAGCTGAACATATTTAGTGTAATATGACATCAGCCAGAACATCCCCATATTTGAGAAGCTACAAACAGCATTTTAGGATCATTTGCATGGAAGATCACCTAGACTACAAGCAGTACGCCACATTACGTTGATGTCATGTTTAATTGTCCTAAGGAAGAAAAGGTCATATCGAGTTAATATTGCCCTTCTACATAATTTGTGAAAAAGACATTGGATAAAGATAGAAGCACACTGCGAGAGAGCAATTCAGTGTTGATATCCTCAGCAATGCAGCCACTTATTTTGGCTGAGAGTAACTGTGATGACATAATTAAAACTGTAAAAGCATGTGCTCATTAGTCGAGCTAAGCTGCTCATTACTTGGATAAGTGCCACCATTCTGCACAGATGTGCGGGGCCGCGCGCATCTCTGCAGCCTGTGCCAGCTTTCCGGTTCATTTAAAAATAAAAAACGAAACAAAAGAAGAGGCATAACTAAAGCGAGACAAACAAAAATCCATCACAGTGGGGCTGCAGTTTCAAAACGCCTCTCTCTGCACCTAACCGCCAATCAAACAAGTGTGCATGAGTGTGCCTCTGCTGAATAATAGTCCTTCACTGAGATTTTCAACAAAAGTTGCACTTAAAAGAAAAAAGGGAGATGAGGCTTTCCATCATAACACCTGCAGAGGGCTTGAATTTCAACCTCGTTTCACGCATTTTCAGTGACATTCGGAACACCCACCGTTCTCTTTGAGCACCCCCCTAACAAATATGCAAAAAAAAGAGCTGGGAAAACCGAAGAGAAGTGTGGGTTTGTGAGGCTTGGAGCACCCACAGTCAGTAAAATGGAGGAGGCTGATAGGCAGTGTGGGATGAGATTGTAGGTGCTCAGAGCTGTCAGGAGAAGAGGGGAGGTGGATGGAGTCAAAACATGCCAGAGGTCTGATTAGAAAATAAGGAGAAGAGGGAGAGGGGGGGGATATGCAACTTCAATACGGGGGATGTCATATATGACACTTAAATGTTGTCAGGGACTACGGATGGAAATGAGTTCAAAGCTAAAATCCGGCATATTTACACTTGATGCATTATTTGTTTAAAGTGTTCATCAATGTGCATTGTCCCTGTTCAAATAAACGATTCAATGAAATGATAATAAATGACACATAATTGTCTATTATTTAACCGCAGCTCATTGTGCACCTAATCTCACGTCGCACATTTTGGCTTCACTTCCACATAAAGGTGTGAGCATTATTGTCTCCATCATCCTCTTGAGGCACCAGCACTCCCTCCTGCAGTGTTTGTGTTTTTACATTTAATAGAGCAGGAAAACCTCTCAGTGGTGATGAAGCAACGAAAATAATCTCAAGAAATATTGGCAGTTGGAAAAAAAGTAGTGATCTGGAGCGAATAAACCGCAAGAAAGATGGAATTATCTAAACATCCACACTATCATATGCGCCATATCAACCCTCATTGTTATAATAAGGACCACATACGCTCAACTAATAATAGTGATGATTCAGACTGATGATGCCTACTCGTACTTACCCATGATGGCTCATCGGTCCGTTCCCCCCCGGTCCTCCGTGGCGCAATCCGCCGCACAGATCACGACTTCCTCCGTGTCTCCTTTTCCTTTCCCAGCACCTGGAGAGCCCCCGGAACTCCACGCGCAACTCACGCTTCGGGTGACTCGCCTGCCTTCATTCTAAAAAACTGCCTTGTATTATAAAAAAGCTTCTAAAGTTTGCGCCCATGCTCCTTGACGCAGGGGGAACTTTCTAAACATGTCGCAAATATCCATCCAAGTTGGAAGTCAAACGCCAGGGTATATACGTTTTTTTTTTCAACCGATAGTCTTGGAACAGGTGAAAAAAACGTCACACGGTGCAAAAGTTAACGACGAGGTGGGATTCGGTGCGGTGATCGGCGGAGGCAGGTGTCCTCTGCTGCGCAAACATCCAGCGGAGACGCGAGGCGAGCAGTGATCGCAGGCAGCAGGCGCGGGCACTGTAAGGGGCTCCTGTGTGCAGCGCATTGGAGAGCGGGGTCCGCGTGTGCGCGCCTGGCTGCGTGGGGCACGTGTGTTTGCGCGTGTGCACGTGGGAGAAAAAGAAACGGGAGAGAGGATTCAATGCAGTGTTTAACAGCTGCAGGCAGATATGGTCAAATGTGAGATTTTGTAGTTTTTTTTCGTGGATGGGATTTTCTCCATATCAACCGACACAAACAAACCAATGAAGTCTCTTGCTTTACTATGTCCATTATGCAGGTGTACATGCTGAGGGCTTTGTGGTCATCATTATAGCATGAGTGGGTACTGCCTGATCCCACCTCTTGTTGCATAATTATTGTGGATAGCAAGGATGTATTATCTGGGTTTGCAACAGCAATACTTTCCCCGAGACATTTTAAAATTGCACAGTGAAGCATTTATACCATTAGGGAGCATGTCAATGTCTGAGTTAGAGAGAAAATGGTTGTTTCCAGCCATTATAATCCTTTTTTTATCCCAATAAAAGTCCCACTCCAATGCGAATTCTCTTTAACATGAAATACTCAGGTTGAAGTCTTGCGAAGTTATCCCCACAGTCCATAACACCTTCAAATATTTGATTTAGTCCCCCCCCCCCTCCTCTTCATTTCTTATTCCTAGGATGGTATTTGGTCTCCAAATTGGTACTTTCTTTTCAGATGTTTCAGACACTAGGAAGAAAAATCAATTATACAACTGTTGCCATTAGGAGAAATAGTTCCAGCCTGGCGTGACTTCTGGGATAGTCTTGGTACACCATTTAGTGACTTAGTGAAAGTTTATGACGTCGTGACATTGAAAGTACAGTAGGAGGTTCAAAGTGAGCAAATACAGACGATTAACTGTCTTCAGTCAGGCTTTGGGTTATGCATTGATAAAAACTGTACAGGCTGGTATAGTAGAATATTAGAGGGAATGTTTTTGGATTAACTTGTTAAGTGATCACAGACGGAATGGGGAGTAAGGCAATATATGTAACCGGAATACATAATCAAGATACAACATTTTTTTACTTTATTCTCGTACAAAGGGGAAGTCAAAAAAAGATTTTTTAAAGGGGCCCTATTATAGTTATTTATAGGTTTATTTGTTCAAATGTGATATGTTTTCATGCTTTAATGTTCAAAAGGTGCTTTATTTTTCTAATACAGCCTGTGCTGCTGCACCTCTTTTAAGCAAGAGCCAAGTCTGCTCTGATTGGTTAGAAGGCCGGCTCTGTTGTGAATGTTGTTCAACTATTTAGGAATGTCCCACTCTTAGCATGGCACTAGCCAATAGAAGCAAAAGTATTACGAGTGATGTCACAATGTCGCGAAAGGAAACAAAGGAAACCGATGGAGGCTGGGGGGAGTGTGTGGGAGAGAATCTCACTCTGGAGGGAACTCTGGGATTTTAACCTTTGTAGACCATGTACATGCACTACATCCTATATAACGCGCTGCAGGGAAGGGTAAACTCAACAAAGCATAATAAGGCCAACTACAAAAGCATTTGTTGAACAGCATTAGTCATCGGCAGGTTTTTTCTATAATGTATCTGAAATCCTGAGGCGTGTGTTTCGCTGTGTTTTTTCTTCTGACAGTTCAGTAGGTGGACACCTGATTTGTTTAATATACTGTGGGTGCTCTTATGCTCCACTATAGTTAGAGCATGTTCTGTTGATAAGGAAGGAATTATACAAAATAACTTGGTTTCTTATTTTCTAAGGTTGTCTAATACTGCATAGCACAGTTCAGTAAAAGTCATCTTCATGATATTTAATTTTTTATTTAATTAAGTTGCATTGCATCTGATCTTGAGGTTATAAAAAGTAGTAAGGAAAGTAATCAGGTGACATTCTTTTATAATTTGATAATTGGATTCGGTAATTATTTAGATTTTTTTTTTAACAGGTAATGTGAACCATGCACCAGTGTCTTGAAGCGGGAAATGGCCAGTGGCTTCCAAAATCTGCTTCAAGACACTGGTACTGGACGACCCAGCTATAAAGGGATCAGCCCCTTCCGGCCCTGGTTAAACCATACAATCCATCACGTGCACTTCGCTCGGCCAATCAGCCAATCGGCTTGCCTCTTCATCTCTGCGAGTGGGACCCAGGTACCCCTCAAAAACACGCCGGTTTGCTATCCTCCTATGGTGGAACGAGCTCCCCACTGTGATCACGACAGCAGCAACTCTGCATGTCTTCCGTCGCTAACTGAGTTCAAATTATTAGTTTGGTGTGCATGTGTCACAGTAATCTTTATAACAAGAAGAAATGGAAGAATGTAAATGCAAACTGAGCAACAGGGGTACAAAACCTACCATAGTCGTTTGTTTCTGTTGTGGGCAAATCAGCTGAAGTATTCGGCTTTATGTGGTCAGACCAACAGCATCAAAATAATGATGTCAGTGTTCTGTCAGACTTGTTCTGTTTCTTTGAGCCGGTCACATAGCAACCCCACTTCTTTATGTGTGTGTGGATTTCTCAAACCAAGACAAGATTTTTCGGAGAAACAGGATTAAGTCCTTTAGCTCTCGTCTAAAATGAGGTGCTGTTAGTGCTTTCTGGAAATGTGTCCATGTTTTTAAATAGAGTCCGCCCGGTGTTAACATTTAGTTCCTGAGATAACATTTAGTCCAGTGCAGCTCAGTCAGGAATGACATTTGAGACAAGCAGTGACAAGAGCCGTGAAATTAATGTAACAAGCACAGGGAGCTGGCCCATGTTGGCCCCTTCCCCTGGAGCTGCATGTCACAAGGAGGCAGGGCTGTAAATCAGCAGCGCCAAGGGTACCCCCCCCCCCCAAACCCCTTCCACTAACCTCCTCCTTCTCCTCGTTGACCTCAGACGGGGCCTTGGTGCTGCTTGTGAAGAGGACGAATGGCAAACAGCAACGAAATGTGGTGTCAGCAGAGAGGTGTCAGGTAAAGGCAAGATGAGGGGGAGGAGGAGGAGGAGGAGGAGGAGGAGGAGGAGGAGGAGGAGGAGGAGGAAGGCCCCCAATGACAAAGGGGAACAGTGATAACAAAGGGGACAGGACAGGTGAGGCTACTCGGGTGAGCTGTGAAAAGCCTGTCTGTCTCTTGGGGTCTATAAGACATCTTTATTTGAAAAAGGGAAAATGGCTCTTGTTTGGAAAATAATGAAATACTCAAATGGAGTTTTAAAATGTGGGTTAGGTTTGGATCTAAAAAAGACTTTCTTCGGAAACATCATTATTTTGGTTCAAAATTGGGACAAAGCGTAGGTCAATAGCATTTTCGACCTCAGCAACAGAGAGGGTAAAAGTCAACAGGTAGGATTAAATACACATCTGAAAGACAAAATAAAAACAAGACATTCCCCCAAAAGAAAGTTGATTAAAAAGACAAGATGGAGTGAAGAAAGAGACAACAGGGATCTGAAAAGGGAAGTCGAATAAAGAAAAAGCTATATAAGATGACGTCACTAAATGTGCCAAACTCAGCATTTGTTTTGCGAATAAAAATGGCTCGCAGCTTGAAATTGAAAGTACATAACAAGAAGTCATAACCTGACGCGCCAGATTGTTTATTGCAGACAAATATCTGACAAACCGCCATTAGAAAGGTTAGGAAGATACTTGGCAGGCGATTGGGATCAACCATTTCTCTTTTACGTTTGTTCGTTTCCATGGTTTCAATAATAACCGTGTGGTGAGGGATAGATAGATAAAAGAAAAACATCAACAACGTCATGCTATTTATTGCTTTTAGTTTCAACAGTCACATTTAAGCCCAGTCTGCTCTGATTGGTTAGCTATACCCACTCCTGACTCCTGTTGTGATTGGTCAACTGCTTAGAGATTTCTTGCCCCTTAGCCTATCACGTACAATGTGTTGGAGCACTATTCTATAGAAGCATGAGTGTTACATAGTGATGTCACTATGTCGTGGAGGTAAACAAAGAACTACAATCAAGGCGTTAAAGGAACTTTGGGATTTTTGTATTCACAGACCATTTACATTCACTTAAACCAGTATAATACACTACAGGAAAGGGATAACCCCATAAAGCATAACAGGGCCCAGTTAAGACAATTACAAAATCACCCAAATTCAATCTTTTAACATAGCAGGAATTCATGTCTTCCGTCGAAGACAAGTTACAGAAAAACGTATTCATGCAATTGCTCAGTTGCATAGACCACTCAAATGTAAAAAAAATCAATCGGACAGCTGCAGCTTGTCTTGAATTGTGCTGCCATGTGTTTCACTGAAACTGAGAAAGTGGAGCACATCACACCCGTCCTTGAATCTCTGCACTGGCCTCTTTAGTGTCAACGGATAGCTTTTAAAAATCCTGTTACAAGTCTATAAAGATCTAAATGGTCTCAGGCCTCGATACATCACTGAGTTACTTTTACGTTAGGAAACACCTGGACCCCCCAAGACATGTGGGACAAGTACACAGGGTGTATCAAGAATCTAAACAACAGGAGGGGTGGCTGTATGTTTCTAGATCCCCACCAATGGAACAAGCTTCATGAATATCTGAGGTCTGGAGAAACTGTTATAATCCGTCAATGTAATCAAAGCTAATCTAATCATTAAACCTTTTTTTCTAAGTTGCATTTTGTGTAATGCAATTTATGTTTAATCTTTAGCCATTTACCCAAGAGAGTTTTCTTTATTTCTCTTTTTATTCAAAATTTGATTCAAAATATATTTTTTTTGTTTGCGATATAAATCCAGTTTGGATAAGGTTTTCATTTGTTTGTTTGTTTGTAGCCTTTATTTAACCAGGTGAAAGCCCCTTGAGATCAAAAGATCTCTTTTGTGACCTGCAGGACATTAGTTACACATGTAACATAAAAACAACAGAATAACAATAAGGATGACATACAACATAATGTACAGGGTACAGTTTACAAACTCTATTTACAGTGACAGGTACCATGAGTATCAAACAGCATGTCACCCAGCCAAGTTTAGGCAAATCCAAAATAGTTATTGAAAATAATGACTGTTCAGTCCTTCTTTGTAGTCTTAACTGTTACGTTTGACATCTGCTTGTATCCATATACTGTAGCTATCATAATAATTGGGACAATATTATGCAAAAAATGGAAGGAAATATTGTTTTGTGTCTGAACATGCAGTAACACAATTCGTAACATTTTATCTTCGTGTAAAAAAAACTTAAAGTGGACCTATCATGCTATATTTGAATAATATAGTGTAGGACCATACCTATATAAGGCATATTTATACTTTTTATTTTTCAAAATACCAAACAGATCATGCATTTTAGCCATTCCTCATTTCGCTCAATTTAACACTGTCTTTGCATGGGCTGATTCTGTGAGAACAGCACCATCTACAGGCCTGGCATATGTACTACAGCGTCTCACTTTCGAACGGCAATGTCCGTGGCTGTCTCCTCCTGATTGGTGGAGTTGGCCCAATAGCCGTAGCGCCACTTCTGTGACGTCACAGAAGTGTTCAAATCTGGATCAGTCTGTATCAGATCCGTTGCAGCCCCTTTTTAAGAGATTTGGGTATGGAGGAAAATAGAGCGGGTTGTGTGTTCTGACACTTGGTGAGTTCCCTGGAACACCGGGGACACATATTCATGTATAAAAGATGTACAAAAGTGCATTTTGCATGATAGGTAACCTTTAAGTGAATATTTACAGTATTGAGATAGTGGATTTGGCTCACTGTTCAATTTTATTCCGGTTTAGATTACCTTCAAAGTCGCCCCCTTGCAGATGTGTATAAAATCATGTTGCAAATTGTGTTGCATGCATTTGTGCATTGCACAGATCCTAACAGTTCATAAATGCTTATTGGCTGTGAGAAAAAGGGCAAAAAACGGAGCTTCCTCTCACAAAATACGTTTTGCTTCCAGCATCAAGCTCCTCTGCGTGTTCCACTGCTCTGAAGTAGTGATGTGATTAGAGTAAGGGTCTGCTCCTGATTCTGTTCTTGAATCAGTTGCAAGTCAGGGGTACAAACTTTTTGTCATATCTAGGACAACAAAAAGCTTGTGCTGTGAAAAACGACTGTTCAATGTCCAAACTAGGGAACCATCACATCACCCCTGCTGATGCAATAGCCAGTCTAGAGTCTCCGCTTTGAAGAAGAGCAGAGAGAGACATTTTCATTTTTAATGCAGAGTCCAGACTTTTGAACATATGTTCCGTTGTTAAATGTGTTATTGCTGATGTAAAGTGTATTTCTAAGTCATGGTTGATTGTGTTTCTTTTTCAATAATGCAACAAAAATGCAGTTTTAGTGTTTGAAACTCAGCTAAGGTTTTTCATTGTCTCTTAATCAGCAGTTGTGTTTCAGTCTCTATTATTCACCAACATTCAACAGGGAGAGCGACAGGCTTGGTTTTGAAACTCGATTCCAGATGTTTCAAACTAAATAACCTATTCTAGTCATTGGTATAAAACCATGCTAGCTTGTTGTAAAGAATGCTAAACAATGCTCCTAAATTACACTACATTCTTGGAAAGGGAAAACCAGCAAATCAAAAATACTGGGGTTCTCAAGACTCCTCTTTACAGACATGCCCACTTTTTGCTTATCCCATGCAGATTGTGTAAAAAAAAAGAAAAGAAGCATTAATGTCGATTTTTCTAAAAATGATGAGTTTTAAGATTTCTGCATAATGGTGTCCCAAAGGAGTCTTTCAAAGTCGTAAATTGATTATAACTGGAAAGCTGAGAGCCTTCAATTAGCCCACTTGTATCCGAGGGTGATGATGTGATTCACCATAATATGCCTTTTTATTGTAAAGGAATCACTTTTTTAATAAACTGAATGTATGAAATGAAACTCTTGGTACCTGAGTTTCAAAATATGTAAAACCACATACTATAGACGGAGGGCATTCAGAGGATCAAGGAATTTCCAAGGTAAGGGGTGATGAGATATTTCCAAGTGCTCACAGTTTAATTGCTAAAAAAAGGACTTGGTTTCTGAATGTGATGATTTGGAAGCATCTTTAACCATTTTAATTAATACTGGAATGGACTAAAGTGGTTCAAATGTGGCACGAAATCGGTGAATAAAATGCTATCCACCCAAAAATTGCTTCAACAACATATAGGACATACAGTACATGGTCAAGTGAATAGCCATCATACTTCTATCACTATGTTTAAAAATCCTATATGCTAAAAAATTCCATCGTTGGAATTGTCGCCAAACACAATTTTTCTTAGAGATAAAGAAAATCTTGAAACTTCACGAATACATTTCCCCGGGTTAATAAGATGTACAGCTAGGCCTGTCACGATAATTAATTTTGTTGGACGATAAATGGTCCCGGAAATGATTGCGATAAACGGTAATATTGTCGGCACCGTTGTAAGACCATTTTAGACCACTGACATAATGATGATACATAATAATAATTAAAGTAAATCCTTTCAAACAGAACTTTTTATTGAACATCCAATATTGCAAATTAAATGTGAAATAATATTCAAATATATCAATTATATATAATAAATAAAACAAATTAAATGATAAAAAATGCATTAAATCACACACAACCAAAACAATCAATTAAATAGACTCATGCTGGAAAACAGAGCTCTCTCTCTCATATATATATATATAAATAAATATGAGTACAGATTGTCTCACAAGCAAAACAAACTTCCTTAAAACAACAGTCAAGTGTACAGTCCACTGTCCATAAGATTTCGAGTAAGGAACACCAACATGTTTGCATTGTCGGGCAAATGCATCTTTGATTGTAAACTGTCGGGGAGGTGGGGGTGTTACCGTTTAACTGGTGGCGCCGGGGAACTTGTGATATTCTATAACGGTAGGAAGATGTGTCAGAAAACCCCTACAATCATTATAGGGCCTGTTTAAATAAAAGTGACTTTGATATAAAAGGTTGAAAAGACAACGAGAACTGAGGTTGCGTAATCTAAGCTGATGCAAATCCAAGGAGGGCTGGTGTCATATTTTGTAAATCAGTTTAGATATACAAGCGGAAGCTTCAGGCCTAATCTTTCTCCTAACTAGACCAAACGGTGCATGTAAGATTCAATATAAATTGGCAGGAAGCGTATCAATTATTCAACATTATAAACAGAGGTCAGTCAGGCGGATAAGGTCACATTATCATAATAAACCAGCGCTCATCCTGTCCGGTGAAGTTTCATCAATACACAACACTGACAGCCAGAAATATTTTCGGTGCGTGACTGCGATCTTGTGTGTAATGTAATTATAGCGGAAAACATATGGATACGCATCATGATGATCACTTGCCGCAAGCCCATCTATTAATGACCCAAACACCTAGGTAACTTTTCTTTTGGCAGCCATGAATCAGCACCAGCACCGGCTCCAACAGTATGTTCCTAATGTTGCCGTGGTTGCAGGGTAATTACATACTGAGCTACGACACCGTTCTGGCCGATGCCAGGGGACACACATCAGCTAAGAAATCCTGATGAACATAGTTCTGCATTGGCATTGACAACCAAGCTGGATACCATGGGACAATGATGCTCGGTTTCGCCAATTGCCCAGTGTTGTTGACCTGGAACATAATCAGTTATATGGAAGAATTTGCATTCATCTTGTCCACAGCGGGGCCAATGCAAAGGCATGTGTTTTGTCAATATACGGGGTTAGCAAAATGACAGGTGGGAGCACCTTTGAATTGGAGTGCCGATCCCTAGAAGGAAGATGTAATTACCAGTGCAGGGAGGGTATGGTTTTAAAAAATGGACTTCCTTCAGAGCAGAGCTGAAACGATCAATAGTTGTATATTTATAGGAGCTAATTGAGAAATATGTCATCTGATTGAAAGAAAAACAACTAAACATATCATGTATAATATTATATGCAAGTAGCATCAATCTATTAAAACATTTTATCATGCTACGAAAATATACTTTTGTACACGTGTCTTACTTTTTTTTATACCATTATTTATTGATTATTGGCATTAGGGCTGCACGATATTGGAAAAAACTGACATTGTGATTTTTCCCCCCCTGCGATATATATTGCGGTATGAAAACTTACAGGAATTGAAGAAAATACAGTTTTTTTTTTCTGCAAACCATCCTTTCTTGAACTTTCATGCTATACAATTGGTATTTTTTTAACTACATTTAACCGGATGAAGGATTTTGGTCATGAACGTCAGGATCTTAAGTTATCAGAGCAACAAGGTGAGCTAGCTCGGTTAGCAGCGCCGAACTGCCCTGGAGAAACACATGAAACTACAAGTTTTCCTTTTGTAGCAAGCAGCAAAATAATTGTAACATGACGTGTTTGAGTTAATTTGCCTACTTAATATCGCAAGTCCTAACATTTAAAAAAAAAGAAAAACGTGCGATGTAAATATCGCGCATTCGCATATCGCGATTATCGTCACGACACGATATATCGTGCAGCCCTAATTGGCATGGAGTCGGACCATTTTCTGACACTAAGCTAAGGCATTGTCAAAGTCCAATGGTTCAGCAAAATTACTTTCCTCCGTTTGAACCACACCTGAAGAGAGCGAGTTGCCATATTTGACCAATTAGGCATGTCGTTCTTACTGATGTCCGGAACATGCAGGATGTTGTTCCAACTTCTAAATCTTTTATGGCTTTTCACTGCCATAGATTTCATTAGAGGAGTAACGGGAAGAAGTTGCGGTCAAACTTGATAATGTCATTGATTAAAAATGCTTTAAACGAGTTTTCCAGATTGCTCACGAGCATTAACTCGAAACGTTGCCAGCCCTAATATAAACATTAGCAGTTCAGTAGAGGGCACACTGTGAGCTCTTTCCATCTGATGAGGTGCATCCTGTTGCTGTCCACCAGCAGATCATTTTGTTCCCTGAACTTGAAGGCTCTCAGGGAAGGTGTTCAGAGGGTCATGATGGACTCTGGCTAATGGCTGAGCTGTGCCAGGCAGATGAACTAGTAGCTAAAAAGCATTTTTCACCCTTGGCTGGTCAGCAGGGCATGGAGGAAGCTGATGGGCCTCTCCACCACAGAATGTGTTTACAATCTTGGCACAGGCGAGGAAAGTGTTTGCTGGCTCGGATAATCTACAGACAGCTATCCAGGGCTTGTAAAGCAGCATGACCGAACATCAAAACCATCACATACTGTGATAGCAATATGTTGCGCCGGGTCAAAATTCAGAGTTATTGAAATGCTTGATCTCTTTTTATTAAAGCGAATGTGTGCAAATAGGCATCACTAAGGCTCTGGACTCCTGGTAGCAGCAAGGTCTAGGATAGGTCTTCAATATGCTTGTGAAGGACTGTCGATTTTGGCTGGGCAATATGGAGAAAATGTTTCAGTGAAATCGTGTTTCCTCTATGATTTTGCAATGATATTGAGCGGTTGACTATGTGGCTTTAAAAAAATATTACCAGAGCGAGATGTTTATAAATAAATCAGTGATTTTAGGATATAATGACTAAGAAGGTAAAGTCAAATAATAAAACAGTTTCAAAAGCATTGAGGCTTCAATAAATTACATCATATTAAATCAAAGTACTGAGTCTTTAAAACCAAGAGAAGTAAATACTTATGCCATTTTACAACAACGAGTCATCGATAATTGTAAGATCATTTTTTGTCTCATGGCACGAAATAGTATCGATATGTTGACTAGCCAAACAAGACAAATGGCAAAAACCCCTAAAAAAGCATAGTAGGGCCCCTTTAACAGTAGAGGCTTAAGGATTACAAAGTCTGACTGAGGCTCCAGGTGATAAGACATCTTCCTCAGCTGAATGCAAGGGCTTGAGCAACGTGCAGGACTATGCATCTTAATCAAGATAAGGTAGCCACAACCAATGGAACAGTGGCAGGAAATGTCTACAGTTTCGGTGTGTGTGGTTCCTGACATCTACGTTTGTCTCGAGAGGACTTTTTTATTTGGGGATTCTCAGTATCAGTCCCTTTCTGAAGGGATCAATACCAAGGCGAGAGCGACATCTACCAGGGACATCTTTAGGTGGAAGACAGGAAAGGCCAACAGAGCACACTATAGGCAAACAATGCTGGGAGAAAATGAAAAGTAAACCGGTCTGTATTAGCTATGATATCTCTTCAAACTCACTGTTTGGATAGCATTAGATGTACTGTTATTTTTCAACACGCAATTAAATGTGCAAGCTTCAAACCATACTTCGGCTGACTGCAAATGGCGTTTAAGACAAAAAAGAGGCAGTGAAATAACAAAAGGTAAAGATACTAATGCAAAAAAAAGGTTTACCTCAAAGACAGCAAAAAAACAGACTGCCCATTGACTGCTTCAGCATTGCAATACAAAAGCCACATTCAACAATAATTGAGGTACTGTGACTATAAGAACAGCAGGCAACAGACCCATGCTCACCAATATCACCAATATGAATTGTCAGACAACTTCAATTATAACAATTAATTGGTTAAGTCAATTAATAGTATCCGTAGCATAGGTGGCTTGAGAACAAAAGCATAACGGACTTCAATTCTAAAAAATAAGCTATGTTTTTGTTGCTTTTGTGAAATGTATTGTATTTTGTCATTAACCATGCTTTGTGGATGTGTGCTTTAGGAGCATTCATACACCACATGTCTTCCTGGTTAAATTTTTAATAGGAGAACAAGATTGCCTATCATCTTTATCCAGCCATTGAATTTTGATGTTAAAGTGCAATACTTTAGTTCATTTAAGTTTGAAATGCACAAAAAGTCTTCTTTTTATATATTTATATACATATTGAAGGAATGTGTAATATTACAATGTCTGTTTTGTCTAATATGGTGCAGCCTAACATGTTTCATTAGCGGAGTCGTAGCACAACAAAGCAGTGCTCTTGCAATTTAAATATGTGCAATAAAGATATATTGTCATTTACACCTGTGAATAATTCTGATAAAAAAGATCTCAATATCAGATCAAAGTAATAGTGATTATCACATTGGCTCTAATTATGTTCGCATTTAGTTTATTTGTACCCTCTTTGAGGAAATAGTACTTGAAAACGGTACTTGTGAAGGAATTGTAACCATTACAACCCCAAATGCACATTGCACGCCAATGTCAACACAGAAACCCCCAATGTAACACATCCCAATTAAACCCTTGACTGCTATATGAGATGCATCACATACAGAAAATGCAGGGTATCTGACTGGTATGCAGAGCTGATTGTAGTCATGGTATATCTCAGATAAAAACAGCGTCAGATCTAATATATTAGATATAAAAACATTTCATTAAGGTGGTGGACAGAGGCAACAATGGAGTTGCTCAAAAAGCACTTTTTCCAATAGCAACTATCCTGCTAGCGTCTGCTTGACAGCCCATGTAATGTGAACAGATCGCCCCGCTACGGTTTGAAAACATTTTTCAAAGACCAGACTGCACTTTTATTTGTTTGTTGGATTGGTTGGATGCTTTTCTAACTCTTCCTTTTCATCCTGTGGTTAGAAATGATTGAAGGCTATCCCTGGACGATCCCTGCCTTGTACTGTATGTCTGTTCTGATTTTAGCATTTGGGGCAATAGTTCTCTATTCTTCATTATCCCAAATAAATAATAAAACAAGACAATGTTCTCAAACGTAGCCGTTGTAATGTTAAAATGGCCTTGAATCCCAAACACAATTTACTCCATTCCTGTCACGTCACATAATAAATATATTACTAACTTGTCTCCGATTTAATATACGTTAAATACTGTATGTTTCATAGGATCTTACCGATGACATGACAGACACATTTTAAAAATAGACAGGATCTTTATTGATGATTTAGATGTTCTCTAAAAAAAGAACATGACCACCTGTGGAGTTTGGATAACAACACAGCTCATGTGCAAAGCTTCTCTTCCGGTAGTCACGGTGTGGAACAAACAGTTCATGCAATTATAGATACTCAGGGTAATCTGTGACAATTTGCAATCAGTAATGACATTAATATTCAGTACAGGACGGAGTTTGATGTGTAGCAGAGTAAGTATCATAGAGTTAAATGACTAAATAAATCAAATATAGGCAAAAGTTAACAAGAAATGTTTTGTTGAATTACATTTATTAATAAAAGTAACGGGGACTTCAAAAAATGTACGTCCCAATGTGATGTTTTCTGTCGAGAGCTTATATTGAATTCAATGTGTTGCTCTTGTTTAATCTAAATTCAATTAATATCAAGAGTTTATAATAATAAAAGGTTTAGTGATTAGTGTTGAGAACTGTTTAAACCCTGGTTTATTTTATGTTTTAAAATATTTAATGTTGTATCATGCAGTGTAGATTATGTTAGAAAGTAGGCAAAAAGTATTTAAATGTAAAATATCAAATCATTTCGATAGTGATATTGTATAGGTGACTTACCATTTTAAATAATAACTTACTGTAAAATACTACATTTCTAAAGTAACATTTTAACTTGTATTTTATAGGCTTTTATATACAACCTCTGGAACCTTGTAAAGCACCACTGGCATTGAAGAGAGAATGCAACAGAAAGCACGATAGCATTGAGCGTTGAGAAAAGCTAATATCCTGCAAACAGATGGTAACCTCGCCTGATCAAAGAAGAAATGTGAGTGTTCAATGTGTCTTCTCTGACCTTGAAAGTTTAAATGAAGGCAACGGTTGTGTTCGTCTAAAGCTGAGGCTTCAGGGAGGATCACTTGTTCTTTCACTGTGAACATAAAGAAAGACTCACTTTCCTATATTCTATACACTATGTTATATCTTCCTACACTCTAGTAAGGTTGTCTGTGTTATGTGCTTGCTAGCCCTTTGTTTCTGTTTAAGTCCCCTGCCCTCATTCTTCATATGGACACATCTGTTGGTTTTCTTTGCTGCATTTTTACTTTTTGTTTGAGTGCTTTGTTGGTTAGTTGAACATAAATATGCCTTTTATAACATCGAACCTCATCTGGTGTCCCATCTTTGTTGCATTATTTGAGCTGGGCTGTAGCAGTTGGGAGCTCGTCTGGGATTTATCTTAAACAGTTAGATTAGTTCAGTTGAATTTGTTGATTTAAAAAATGGCTTGATGGGGTTAAAATAACTTGTGAATCAGATCAACTGAAGCTTAGTAAGCAGGTTCACCTCCTGCTATCTTCTTGTCACGGAGACAAGGAAGAGTGAGGCAAGTTTTGCTACTTTAATGTAAGCAGCTGTACTGAAACTACAGGGTCGTGTCTTGTACGCAATGTTCCGTTTTTTGGTCACTGTAGGCTTAAGAGCGGATTCTCCTACAGTTTGTTGAGGCGATAAAAGTGTCGACCTGCCACTTTGACTCCACACTTTCAAAGAACTATCAAAGAGTGTTATCTGTCTTGAGCACTTCAGAAGTTGCATTTGGGGCAGCAATTGCTGGTTGCTTTGCCGGGCTTGCGAGTTACAGTGCTGAAGTACGCACAACCGTTAGCACCTAAAGATTAGGATGGATAGTTTGTTTCCAATGGGGGGCAGGGAGTTATGGCTGTTGTTAGGGATTTTAAGTGTGTTGTAGAGATTTTATTCTATAAAACTAAAAGAAGTGCTAAGTGAAACATTGGTGTATGCCCTACCAGACTCCAAATGACACATTCTTAATCCATTGAAAATGTGAGGGTTATAGGATACTGGTCGTTCTTTATCAATACAACTCCAGTGGAATCTACATTCATCGTAGGTTGGAATCTTTATTGAGAGATCGCTGAGTGGATTTTTTGGGTTTTTAATCTACGGAGGATAAAGAATCAAGGACTTCCTTTTCAGAACACTGATAAAAAGGAGAGCCTCTCGCTTAGTGTACTTCATTTGGAGCTGAAGATGAAGTTTCAGTTTTTCAATTTGTACCATTTCATACAGGATAATCTTAATAGAATCTTCAGAGTGTGTGTGTGTGTGTGTGTGTGTGTGTGTGTGTGTGTGTGTGTGTGTGTGTGTGTGTGTGTGTGTGTGTGTGTGTGTGTGTGTGTGTGTGTGTGTGTGTGTGTGTGTGTGTGTGAGGGTCTTTGTGTGTGTTTGAAAGAGTTGAGACAGAGAGAAACACAGGGAAAGACAAAGAGAAAAGGAGCTACTTCTCATCAATCTAGCAGACGGTCATCAATGTTCGTTTGTACTGCTCTCTTGAGGCAAACAGTCTAAGTGTGGTTCAGCTATAAAGTAAATGGAATGGCTTCTTCTGCTCTTTGTATGAAGGTCATCTCGAGAACTATTTAGTTTGCGTGGTATAAACATAGTTGCAGCTTGTATTAAGAAATGATAGGCGCGAACATCAATGATTCGTAAGGTTGAAGTTGTTTAATGATAGCATTTAGACCAGGGGTGCCCAACCAGTCGAGATTCCCAGTCGATCGCGAGATGTGTCTAAAAATAGAACATCAATATTCTGTTTTATCGTTAATGTCCTATATAACATAATCTTCCTGTACCAGAATAATGCACTTGAACGCATCAAAGCTCTGTGATTGGCGTGACCCCATGTGACGGGGGCCAGCTGATGTTGTCCGTGGCAACAGGAGTGACAGTCCGCACACACACAAGACCGCAATTATGGCAGAAGCAAAAAAGCCCAAAATATATAATTTTCACTCCGAGTGGGAGGATGAGTATTTTTTTATCTATTCCAATTCAAAGTCCATCTGTCTCATCTGCAATGCCAGCGTGGCTTTATCGAAGAAGGGTAATTTAGGAGCGGCATTTCAAAACAGTGCACAAACGCTACGAGACGGGATTCCCTCCTAATTCTGCCCGCTCCCAAAAGGTGAGGGGCCTGAAAGGACAGCTAAATGCACAGCAGTCCATTTTCACCAGGCCCAACAACAACAGCTGTCATGGTTTTGGATTTTTGTTTTCCACCTTTTTGTTTTGAAATGTTTTCCTCCCTGTGTCTGTCTGATCCTACTTCCTGTGTTTGACTTCCTGTCGTTAGTTTCCCTCCTGTGTCTGATTGTGCCTCATTGTGTTTACCTGTTGCCCTTGTGTTTCTGCCTCTCCTGCCAGCTGTGTCTTGTCCTGTAATTACCCTTCTGTGTATTTAGTCTGACTTCCCCCTGTGCTACATGTCTGTTCGTCGTCATTTCATGTCCCTGTATGCTTGTCCGTGTCTCCTGCCTGTTCCCGTCTGTAAGTTTGTTCCTGTCTGTCATGCTCCCCGGTTTTGTTTCTGTTTATTAGTTTCTTGTTTTTTCCAGCCTTCGGCTTTTTACAATAAAGCTTGCTTTTTGTTACCTTAACTTTTTTAGTCCTTTTTTAAACTGCACTTGGGTCCCATTTTCCAGACACCCTGTCAAGAGCAAGGCTGCTACCATAGCATCTTATTGTGTCAGTCACGTTCTTGCGAAACACATGAAGTCTTTCAAAGACGGCAACGTTTTGAAAGAAGCATTCCTGGAGGCTGCCGACGCGCTTTTTGGGGACAGTAAAAATAACAGTAGCATTTCAACAGGTTTTTTATACAATAAAAACTCAAGTTAGATACCGTTATTAACAAGATGTAAGTTTTAGTTTGTTTAAACATATTCATTATAATTATTGTACAAAATGGTATAAGAAAGCAAACATTAAGATCTGTTCTGTTTAAATTGATTATAGTTTATTATCAATTCAGGTTAAGAAACTAGTGTTGCTTGCATCCTATTTTAAAAAGGCATTTATTTTTATACTCTACTAAAATGCAAAAAATAAAAAGGGTTTGATTCTATTAATTTAGTCTTTTATTGCACTTTGGCAGCAGATTAGTAAGCCTAATTTATACTTTTGTAGCAACACTATTTTTATATAATGGCAAAGAAAGGGTTCAGAGTCTTTTCTTTTTTTCCTGTGTCATATGTGGCAGCACTGTTCAATGTTTCTTGAAAACATTACCCACTGTAGTATGTGACGTGTGAATAAACTCCAACTCTGTATCAACAACACTGTTGTGTAACTTCAGTTAAATACTTGTGTGTGTGTAGATTAGAAAGAGGTAAGATAAAGGATGTGCAGTATTTTATTAAGTATTAATCGTACAAAGGTCAGTTTTATACAAGTAGAAGTGTGTATTTACCTGGTAGTAGGCTGTCAGTAATGGCTACGCCTCTCTATCTGGTAGATCTCGGCAGACTGGCAACTTTAAAAGTAGCTCTCGGTTCAAAAAAGGTTGGGCACCCCTGATTTAGACTGATGTCTCTATATCAAAGTGAATGCATTCACATGGAGTCTAACTGTGGGCCATCTCCCATTTGTCTTAATTTAGCTTCTGTTTGAGTGGGTCTCCCACTCATGATGTAAAGACATAAGCGGCAAATTCAGTTGCTAGGTTGCAGAAAAGTGATAAAGTGTTACACATAAAATGGACTCAGCAACAGAGAAGCTGCAGCAGCAAATAATACCAGTGTTGTTTTCCTTAGTACATACACAAACTATTTCCACATTTAGTAAAGCTCCTTCCTTACAGTACATTGAATAATGTCAAGGAATGTTTTTAATTGTGTTTGTTGCATTCTACCAACTGAGCAGGGAGCACTTCACCGGGAGAATATCGTGTTATTCAGTTAGCGGCTGTGGTGACTTGAGAGCCACAGTGGGATGGGGGAGTACTTGGTCGAAGGAAGCAACAGATGTGATCCAGCAGGGTCAGCCTCTCCTTCTTGGAGTTTGCACAGATTGATATTGAGCTAACTGCTAACAAAAGGCCTGTCTCCTGGAGCTGACGCATGTCTGTACCATCCTTGTAAATTCAATATCTCCGGAACGTCTTAAGGGTATTTCTTCAAATCTGGCACTTGGACTCAAGGATGATCTGATAAGATTATTGTAGTCAACGGTCAAGGTAACAGAGATTTCACTGAACAAGCTTTTGGCTATACTGTAACTTAATAGGGAATCCAGTATGATAATAGGATTTTGAATGTATTACGTTCTGGCCATATCTTACACATTGCACGATTAAGCATATTGACAGGAACCAGAAGATGCATTCATCTTATACTGCTAACATACTGCATTACTTGGGTGGTTTTAGCAGCAATATTTGCTAACATAAGACGTGTTTATGACCTCTGGTGTTTGCAGGCAGGATCCACCATGTCCTCCTTGCTACAAGTCAGCACCACAGCTTTGTCAGAGTTGAGCACAATACCAGGTAAGTTTACATGGTGAGAAGTGCAGAGAAAATCCTACTCTACGGTTCAGTGCCTATTTCCTTCCAATTTTTCCACGTCAGTCAAGGCCTTTACATGCATCATTTTAACAGTTTCTGTAAATACGCAAACAGAAAATGCCTAGATAAACAGGTAGATGGAAATGTTCTTACAGACTGTTTAGACCTGTCTAGACTGTCATTTGTGCCCGCTAGAATAGTTCTTCAAACATTACAGAAAGGGACGCTTTTTCCCCATTGAAAGAATTCAGTCTGTTTTTTATCAAGGTTAGACTGAAATTACTAGTCAGGTCATTTGTATGCATTTCCACTTCCAAATGTGGGCAATTGATCAAATTGGCTACACAGGTACAGTTTATAATACATCAGGGTATATGCAGGAATGCTGAAGTCAAATGTAAGACCTTTTTTAAGACCCTTTCCATACATTTCATTCCACACAAGACCTCATCGCCACTTTGAGTTTTAACCGGTTACATTTGCGACAGACTTTACCTCACATTTACTATATACAGTATTGATTGTCCTTCCTTCTTAACTTCCAACCATTTGGACGCAAACTTGCAATTCCCCATAACGATGTAGCCTTTATTTAACCAGGTGAAAGCCCCTTGAGATCAAAAAATCTATTTTTCAAGGGTGACCTGCAGGACATTAGTTACACATGTAACATAAAAACAACAGAACAACAATAAGGATGACATACAACATAATGTACAGGGTACAGTTTACAAACTCTATTTACAGTGACAGGTACCATGAGTATCAAAAAGCATATCACCCAGCCGAGTTTTAAAATGATGCAGGGGAACCAAAGTGCTCAGTTTTAAACATGTTTGCAGACTGTTCCAAGTTAGTGGAGCTGCACAACTAAAAGCTTTCTTCCCTAAGACAGTCCTAGCACTTGGCACATTTAATAAAACAACATCATGAGATCTCAGGCAATAAGTACTTTCAATTTGTCGAGAGATCAGAGAGCAGATATAAAAAGGTAGTTTACCCAACAAAGCTTAATAAATAAACGTGTACCAATGACTGAGCCTCCGTACAGTTAGTGAAGGCAGACCTGCCTTGGCATACAAGGTACAGTGATGAGTAAGTGCTTTACAGTTAGTAACAAATCTCAGAGCACTGTGTTGGAGATTCGGAGGATGTTGAAAACCAACCTCGTCTCCGCGTGTCGTTTGATAAGCTGGGTGAATTCGTGAAAAGGAAGGGATTAAGAAACACCAGAATACAAGTTAAACAATAATCTTGCTTTAATGATAAACAGTAACAACACAAAATACAAATACAAACACAAAGACAAAGGAAGTACTTCCTGCTCTCTCTCCTGTCCTACCCTCCTGGTCAGCCTGAAGAAAAAAGAGGTCGAACCCCTGGAAAACACAGTGTTTCATACTAAAAACACAGGAGGGGGTGTGTGCGGGCTTTCCCCCCGAGGTCATCTTATTGGCAGAGACCAACACATGGCCTGTCGCACCCAATCAGTGCGACACAGCAGAAGAAACCCGGAAACAAAAAGTCTCTTTCAGTTTGACGAAGACCAGACACCTTTTGGTGTCTGGTACGAACCGGCTCTCAACAACAAGTTTCCTTATCTTATTTCACATCTTGCAGCCAGCAAACACACATCCCCTTTATGGCCCTTTGTCCCTGAGTCCATCTTCCCCCCTCAGGTTACCACACACAAGTTAAAAGTATGTTTTAAGATATAGTTGTTATAGTTGGCTAAATATACGTAATACATGTTAATTACTTTCATATCAATAATAACGAGGAACACATTACCTATGCTCTTAAGCAGTATTAGAGATGCTTTTCAAATAGTCAAACTTCACACCGGCCTAATACAGAGAACACACTCATTTGTCCTATGGCCCTTCCATTTGTTTGAGCTATTGTTCACATCTTTACTTCAAATAAAAGGTTTCACATTGTATATTTCCAGCTTCCTTTACACATACTGTTATTATTAATACAAAGTAACCAACCACACATATCTATTGAAAACAAGTCGATTCCCCTGATAATTGACATGCTGAAACTCTTCGGAATGTGTCCCCTCCCCCAACTCTCTCGTCCCTGTCATAAAAAGCTGCTTCCATTTCATATAGAGTAATAAAAGATGTTTAAGCTAATTTCTCCACAATGTTTGTAGCCATTTAGTACCCACACATGAAAGAATAAGAACAGAGGTATAGTTGACCAGTAATCATGTAGCACTTATATTTACTGCAATGAAAACACACACACATCTGCTACAAGAATGTGTAACGCACACCCTTCTTTTACGAGGGAAACATTCCAGCGTATTGGCACTATATCCAAATAAGGGTGTCCCCTGCTCTCCTCTCTCTAAACACAAGGACTTCACCTCAATATATTGGGGGAGGGAAAAGATACTTTGTCCCTTCTAATTTAACACACATGAATATATATAAGGTGACATAAAAAGGAATATACCAGATTGAACTTTCCTGCCATACCACGTTACTTTAATCCTTCAAATAATTCAAATAATCCTTCAACTGTGATAGGCGGCATCTAACTTTTCCAGGCAATGGGCAGGTGCATTCATATAGATCAAATCACCATAGTCCAGCACAGGTAAAAAGGTCACAGAGAATAGCCTTTTCCTGGCTTCAAATGAGAAACAGGACTTGTTTCTGAAAAAGAAACCTAGCCTAACCCTCAGCTTTTTAAGCAGATTAATGACCTGAAGTTTAAAAGTAAGACAATCATCAAGCCAGATACCTAGGTATTTATAACAGGTAACCACTTTGAGTACTTGTCCTTGCATAGTAACAATATCCAAAGCAGTGTCTGTAGCCTTTTTAGCTTTAGCCTTGGTTTTATCAACATTTAAAATAAGCTTAAGCTCAGCGAGCTGAGTCTGAATAATGTTAAAAACAGCCTGTAATTTAACACCAGCCTCCTGAATGGAGGGACCTGCACAGTACATAACGGTATCATCCGCATACAAATTTAAAGTAGCTTCATCCACATTTTCACCTAAACTGTTGATATATATACATAGAGAATAAAAGTGGACCTAAAACAGAACCTTGAGGAACACCATTAGCAATGTTTAACCACTCAGAAGACAGCCCATCAAAGTGAACACATTGGGACCTTTCAGAGAGGTAGTTCACAAACCACCCCACTGCATGGCTGGATATGCCAATACTGAGTAGCCTCTGTTTCAAAATGCGATGATCAACGGTGTCAAATGCTTTGGAAAGGTCAATAAATAGAGCTGCACAACTCTGCTTATTATCTAAAATACTCGTAATGTCATTCACCACAATGAATGATGTTGTTTAACAATCGGCGTAAACGGACCTTCACGCACTATCAAGCAGTGAGCGCGCGATGTCCTGTTCAGATGACGTCAAATCCAACGGGATGCCATAAATAAAGTACACAGAATCACACTACACACCTACGCAATGATTACATTCAGATAGACTGTAGAATACAACCTCTTTGGACTATTTATATACTTATTGAAAACAAGCTACAAAACGTAATACCTTGGAAAATGCCGTTTAATACTTTTTAATAGCCTTAATTTTTGCTAAATTGATTGAATACGTTTTAAGACCCCGCGGACACCCTGTACATAGACTGAATGAAGTAGTATTCGTTTATGTGTAAAATGGGTTGCAGCAAATCACAAGGCATTCAAAAAGATAAAACATACGTCACTGACAACAACATAGACACAGATTAAAAAGAACAGACATAAAAAAACAGATATCGGCAGACATGACAAGAGGCCTAGGCCCTCATTTGCGAGAGGGGGGGGGGGGGGGGGGACAGTGCCAGACCAGCTGGGTAAACAGTGCATCCTAGCCATCATTGATTAAGGAGTTTGATGGCTTGTGGGATGAAAGACAGCCTAGATCTGTTCTTTTTATATGGAATGTGGTGTCTGGTTGGACTTTTCCTGTCGTGGTACTTTGTTGCCATCTCTCTAACCTGTTGTCAAAGTGCTTACATTTCAATATTATTTTGACCTGGGCTTAACTCACAAAAGAATTACTCTGATCAAACATCCCCTTTGCTGCCTTTGTTGGTGTTTTGTCTTTTCATCAGAGCCATTGTTGTTGCCACCTCTCTCCCCAGTTCCCCAGGTTACAGTCGTCTTTAATCCCTGTGTGTGCTCCACTGGCATGGTGTTTTAATATACAAAAAACTGCAGTGAATATGACCACATTTGTATGCTGTGCTGTTCCTGGCTGTGTTTCTAACACAACTTTGGCTTTATGGGGAAGGCCCCCAAAGGATGACGGCTGCGCCCAAACATGGCATTCTTAGAATATCAAAAAAAACAACTAAAAAAGGAAAGAAATATGACTGGAAGAAAATGTAAAATATTCTTGTTTTCTTATTGTTTTGCGAGCAGGCCAGCAAACAACACTTCAGGAGACATTTACGCCACAACCTTTTTCTCATTAAGTGCATGGGGACCTATTTTAGGAGCACTCGGACACACATTTCTCTTTATTCTATTGGCTAAATTGTTCTCTCGGCATTGCCAACATGGGACCAAATTATGGGCCAAAATGCGGTGCATAAAGTAGGGGCTTGATTCATGTCAATGTTCTTTGCTGTCAAACAAACACAATAACAGTCTCTCATGTCTTACAAACCCAATTCAGCTCCCTCCATCTCATGCCGGTGTCCATTAGCGTACTGTCAATGGTAACCTTTGAAGTAGAACTCGCAGGTTCTCTTCATCTTTTTTAGCACTACTGCACAGTTTCCAGACGAACAGAGAAATCCACTTTAGAGGTGAAAACATCTGAACTGTCACTGTCTTACACAATAAGCTTCATCTCCCTGCTGGCTTCCCTGAACCTCCATCTCGCCTGGACTTAGCTGAATTGTTTGCTAACTCATACTGACTATTTACACTGTCTAATCAACGTAACTGTCGATTAAAGATACATTTCCTTAGAAAATGTTAAATCCTTCCTTATTTGAAAGGTAGAAATGGATAAAGGCTGTGGAGACTCCTTGGGGTACTGGGGCTTAGTGTATTGTGATACTGTTGTAGTTTTGGTATAACGTGCAACAATATCTAACCCTCGTAAAGACCATTTCCATGTAAAAAAAAGTCACAGTTTGTCGTAAAACTGTTGAAATATAAGACTATGAAAAATACGCAACTAGAAAGACTACAAATCCCAAATGCATTCTGGGTCGCGTAAGTGATGTCATAGGCGATAATGCTCCAAAACTGGTTGTGACAAAGCAAAGAAGAAGAAGATCTCGCAATTAAAGCAAAGAAGAAGAAGACTGATTTATTCCCTTCAATAAATAGAAGAGATTGCTCCAATAAATTCACTTTTACAAGATGCCTGTGTGCTTCGTACCAGGTTGTAATCACAAAAGTGATCATACCACTTGCTCGTTCTATCGCTTCCCGTCTTATGAAAGGACCAGGAGTCGTTGGACCAAACATCAGGTAATATACATGTTTTGCATGGAACAGAGTCAAGTTAGCTACCTAGCTAGTAGCGAGCATGTTAGTTAGCATTACATTACATTACTTAGCCTTGTCATTTGTATTAGCCTTAACATGAAGTAAACCAAAATGTTAAACAGTAAGAGTAGTCATGATGGTAAGTATTTTGTGAAACATTTGAAGAGTAGCCTATCGCCCCCTCCACCAGGTGCTAAGGGGGTGGGAGGTAGGCTAACGCCACATTAGCATCAGCGATCTTTTCTACTTAATGCTATCTGCACAAATGGTTAACATTGAACATTAAAAGATCAGGCAGTTCAGGGAGAGTCGAAGGAAGGCAGGCAGGCAGGCAGGCAGGCAGCTTTGCATGACATTCTTCTGGACGTGTTTCATTGTGATGATAGTGAGAGTGAGTCAATCTGTTTGTTGGAAAGATAGTAGTTGAATGATTACTGAGAGAAAATTATTAAAAGAGATAATTATTCAGTGTTGTTACTTTAAAGTGTTGTTACTGACCTTTTTCTCTTTTATTTACCTCACCTGTAACTGCTGAGACCCTGAGGAACATGCACACTGGACTGACCTGCTCTGGCAACCTGATTTCCACTGTACGTAATAGTATTTGGCTATGGTATATTATTTATATACATCAAAGGCACAATGCACCCCCCAGAGACACACATGTATTGAGTGTGATATTTTGCATTGGTCATGTTAAATAATCTTTACATACTAGAAAACTAGGAGCGGCAACTTGTTTTGAAATTGAATTTTTAATATCCGATAATAAAGTTGATCTGATTTCTCTCTTCCCAGCTCCATCCATCACCATTCTCTGTTCCTGCCAGGTCCTGCTTGCTAATCAATGCTCATATTTCTTTACACAATTACAAATAAAGTCAATGTATTGTATGACATGAAGTTGTGCTTCATTCTGAGTCAATAATAAATTCATTCTGCCTTCAACTGCAAAATTATTGTGGACTGCACCGACATCCATGTAGCTGCCCCCCCCCCAGTAAGATGAACCAAGCAAAGCTGACACTCAACATACAGCTGTACTCTTAAGTTTACATGAAGAATTTGGGAAATATTGGTAATAACAGTTTAAATGATTATTAGTAATTAATTATATAAATTTCTCATTGTAGACAGGGAGCAGATGAGAAAAGCAGAATATGCAGCTGCCATTTTCCACATGGAAAAGAGAAAGGGCCAAGTGTATTTGGGTGGACAAAAGAGAAATCCCAAAAACGAAAAATAAAATTATACAATTTACAGATATGTATACAAATATATATATATATCCTATATACACCATGTATAATGATGGTGTATGATGTAGAAGGAAGTGTGGTAGATAACAAGTAAATATAGAGTTACATACAGATCCATGTTACAGCAAAAGATGGAATAACTAAGAAGCACGCAGTATAATAATAATTATATGCAACAATTAAATAACTGCTCAGCATCTCCACCACAATCCCAATCTGCTGTGTCCTGTTTTCCTCCCCTCTGCATAACACCCCATCACACATACAAAACACAACGCAGAGTCCGAGGGTGTTAAGAGTATGTTTATTTAAATGTCCTCCTCTCTACTGGCCAACACAGGGAGCATATGCTGGGTAGAACTTTTCCAGGAAGAGGAGATTTCCATGCCATGCAGGGTCTTTGGGGATGGGGATGATGATCGCCTCCTTCGTGGTCCACAGTAGCAGAGACTCCGGTCTGTGATGTGCAGCTGTTATATAATATACAATACATTTTTGAAAAACATTTGATCAACAAAAAAAAAGGATTTGGTCAGGATCTAGAGTCAGTGTGTAGTTTATTAATTAATCAATGCTCTACATTAGGAAAACACATACCAGTGTACCAGAGGGAGTCACACACAGCTGTGCCTAGATAACCAAACAAATTGACAAGATAACCAAAATCCTTGAATCTACACACAGCAAACTAACTCAAATGACACAGCGAGATGTAAAAAGGAGATCACATAGTCGATATAAAACTGGCCGCTTCAATCTGAAGAGCAACAAAAACAAAACACGGGAGTGTACCTTGTTCTTGTGAACACTAATGTTATCCACAGCATACACAGAGACCACGAAGTTCTTAAGGAGAAAACTAGTTGCTAAAACAAAACACGTTAGTGTACCTTGTTAGCTAGCTAGCGATAGAATTACTAACAAAGCACTTATATACTAATAAAGGGCTGGCTTTCTAAATGCCAGTTGAGTAGCACTTGAAATGTTTGGCTCTATGAAACCTGATGTACTTATATGATTCTGTTTTCTTAAAGGTTGTATCTTCCTGGTCGAATGCACTTATTGTAAGTCGCTTTGGATAAAAGCGTCAGCTAAATGCAATGTAATGTAATGTAATGTAATGTAGCTGACATTAACGTTAAACATTGCACTCATATTACTCACTGAAACCTTGTAAAGCCGGTCCCGCATGCTGGCTCTTACAGAACCGACTAACTCCCCTTTCGTGTACGTACAGCTCTCAACATGCCCAGACTTGGAGTGATTTTCACCTCGTTTTATACTTTTTCGCCTCATTCTGAAAGAAACAAGTGCAATTTGCCAACGTGACAGCCATCTTTGTGATGGTGACGCGTATTGTGCGAGACCAGAGACCTGTAGTTCACTGAGCGGTTTCACACAAAAAAAATGTGTAACTTCACAGTTTATGACACATTTTTTTTTTTTTTACTTGCAAAATGTTCTTTTAATTTGACAAACATCATATGTGTCATTCGTTGCACAATTCAAACGGGATCGAAAGATGACTTTTCTCTCTCCATTGACTTCAATGTATAATTTTCCGCTTCCGGGGTCCCATGGGTCGGAAGTAGATGGGCGGGACTTCGCCTCTCTATTGCATTACGGAAGACACAACCCAAGTCTTTCATGCTCTTTAATAAAATAGGCTACCAGCATACCACAACAAGCTAACAGTCTGTGAAACGTAAAGACACTAATTAATGAAACCAGTTCAAGACGCATTATTCTTATTCTTATCATTCTTTATGAGCGCAGTAACTGTAAGGTATCTAATTACTTATTTATTTAGTTTTCCATAACTTAGTAACAGAGATGGTCAAACTAAAGTAGTAAAGACATGGCAGAATTCCTACAATGAAGCGGGACATTGAACTGTTCACCCGAGGGCAATCAAGAAAAGAGAGCGAGCGGCCCCGTTGAGGGAGTTTTCAGATGAAAAGATTTAGCCATGTTTATGCAGCACTGCACGTGGAGATGTGGACGCGCAAATCGCGCAGATTACGTAGGCCTACATACTTCGTAACGCGTTGCACCCAACTCTGGTAAAGACAATCTTTAAGTAACAAGTATTTGAGTTGAATTTAACCAGTTTATTAGCCTTAACCACAATCTTTCCCAATCTGCAAAATAACAAGGAAAAGGGGATGTTTTCAGGTCGCTCTGAAAACGATACTCGCATAGAAGATTAAATCGCTTAAAGAAGTGACATTTTGTGGTCATTACGAAGAGAAGCAAACATTATAGCAGTACTTTTTAAAAACAGCCCCCGGATTAAGAATTTCAAAATGTTATTTCAATGACCTTGGAAAGTATAATCAATGTTTGTGAACTTGAGTCATCAGATACAAATCCTGTAGCCACTACATAGAGACCGAATGGACCAATGTTTTTTCTTTATCTTATCCAAATTGTGTTTATTCTATTGTAGTCTTTAAATTGTGGAACAGAAATTGACCCAATATGCTTTTTCACTGTTTAACTTGTTCACAAACAAGTTGCTCATGTTTACTAATATGTTTGACTGTTAATACCAATTGGGCACAGTTCCCCTAAATGTACATATAAGAATGTGAGGATTGTTTTTACTCTATACTTTAAAAACGGTTTGCCTATTACTCAAACCACAGATGCCACTGGCAGGTATTATGGAAATAATATTATTATTTTTTTACACGAACATCCAAAATTGACAAACTTGTCTGTCAGAGGGTTCGTTTACAAGGAAGTAGCCATAATTTTCACATGTTATCCTACTTTATTGATGGAAAGCTTTATGATGGATTTACTCTATCAGGTCTACTGTTCAGTAGGTCATGTACATGTGACGTTGCAGACCTCATGAACCTTTCCCAGCATGTCCTCTCCCCTTTCAAAGGTCAGTCCAGTTAAGTAATTTAGCACAGCCATGTCAGGCAATCCTTGCTTGAACCCATCAATACCACTGAGCATCCACAATGCACTAGAGCCCCCATTGATTGCATGAGCCATGGTGTTGTTTTATTTCAGCAGGGAGTATAGGATTCCTGCTTTCTTCGTGTGATTGGCGCACAGTGGAGTCCATTTCAGGTGGTAGTGAGCAGGACCCCCGCAGAACCTATAAAACACACTTCAGTCTGCCCTCTGGCCAAGTTTTCACCCCTTGTTGAAGTCACAAGTCACTGCTGAAACTGAAGTCAGTGTGCAACTGAATAGAAAACAGTTACACAAAAATGTCTCATATATAGAAGACAGGGTTTCCAACACATAGACTATTCTTGGGAGGGCAGCCCAGGTATATTAACGGCCACCCAAGTACATTTCACGACCCATTTCGGTTGCTTTCTTTTTTTTAATAATAATAATTTTCTTTTTTTATTCGTCCGTAACCACGACGCCATCTGCGATCGATTAACTTGTGGACAATAATCCCTCGCTCTACGTCTCCTGTACCCAGTCCCGGACTGGCCATCAGGAGGACCGGGGGGTCTCCCGATGGCCTGGCCTGTTAAGTGGTCTGCCTCACACAGGGTGACTGGCTGTCTACATGATGTGGCCTGCCGACATGGCCACTGTCATACAGATCATAAAACAAAGCCCTTGATTGGTCTCTGTGTGTCACGCAAGCTCGGGATAACCTCAGCTCAGGTGAGGTAAAGGACTCTCTGAGTGTTTAGAAGGTTAACTTAGTCTAAGTTCTCAGTGGGTCTCAAATGGTTTGGTCACCATTAATTGAAAAACACATATTTACATTTGAGAGGGTAGTGATTAGTAAAATATGCATGAATAAATTTTAAAAAAAGTTAACTAGGTGAAAAAAGGTAAGATACACTTTTAAAACTTGTTGAGAGCTAAAACTAGTCTTTGCTGCTGCCTCAAAGAGGAGAAGGGGGGAGAGGGGGGAGACAGGTGAGGCTGATTCAGGAGCACAGACAATGTGGTCCACCCCCACTTAAAATCACATTGATAGGTTCCTAAATACATTTACCATTTTTGTTAAATAGTAATCCATGTCCATATGTTTATTTGTGGGTAGTAGATTTAAACTATAGGGCTATCACTATGGGCCCTGCCTGTACCTGTTCGCTCTGCCATCGCGTGAAGGGTCTGCTAACAAGCGACCAAAAGAAAGGTTGATGTTGTTGCACATCACTTCAACCCACCCCACCCCCCCCAAAGTTTATTTCAAACACTGATAGATGTTAAAATGTATTTTGAGAACAAACGTAGGAGAGGATGAGCCAGCAGTTTTCGCTCTGAAACTAGAGTATTTAAACCCAGATGTTTTCGCAAAGTGCATCACTTATAATCCTATTAAAATAGTATGAGGTGGATAAGTCAAACATCTTTTTTTTAAAAAACCTAACCACATCTATTCTAAGGGTTTAAGATAAGTAAAGTGCAAGAATCCATGTAATATATGAAGATACTGTGTGTCATTGGTCCAGAAGAGATTTTTTATTTGTCTATAATTCAATTTGTATTGGTATGTTTTAACAGCTTACAAAAAAAAGTGTTCAGGCACCATCCTTAAGGCCCTGACGTGATTCGGAGTGAGTTTTCAACCACTTTTCTATGAATTTTAATTGGTTGGCAACACACTTCGGGAAAGTACGCTTCATCTTTGTCTGCTTTGAAAGCATCTCCTCAGATCTTGGAGCATACCCAAAAGAAAAAACACAACATTATGCAGCAAACACAAAATGCTTGGCCATAAACAATTGCAAAAATATCACTTGTGCTGCACAGAGGTTGGATAGATGTTTTCCCCGTTGCCAATGGCATTTCACTGGACTGAAACACTGTTTATACGCCGAAGAAACTCTGCGTGAAAGGAAGCAACACTGGGTTTCTGATTATAACTGGATGATGATTCTCATTATTCTAAACACCCCTCGTTATTGTTTGACATGCAGGTGGATGGTGTGACAATGATAAATCCCTACTTCTCCTGAAGGCATAGATCCAGTCAACGCTGTTCCCAAAGCATTTCAACTGTGACAACACCCTAGACCAGGGGTTCCCCCGAGGGATGATTACAAATGTTTTTTTTATTATTATTAATAATAACGTGTGCATAGAAATTTTTCAGGGGCGGCTGGCCATCTGTAGAATTTCCCCGCAGCAAGGCTTCCCCCGTTGACAATCCACTAGCGCGCACCCAACCCTGACTGTCTTTTATTTTTTGTTTCCTGACAGCAATGGGGTTTTTTTTCTCCTGGACTCGAGAATGAGCAGGAATGACAGCAGTGCCTCTTGCTCATGAGTATAACAAAAACATTAATGGCCTCACATGCTGCAGGGGTATGTGAATTTGTTGACCAGACACACTACAGCATAAAACTCCCAGCCTGCCAATGTAACATTGTCCGTTTGGGAAAGCAAACTGCTAACTGTTGTTCCACTTGTGAGGACAGCGGACGAGATAAGCAGCCATTGATTTTTCCACCCTTGACAGTGGCTGAGAGGAGATTCCTGCCCTGGTGTAATTATATTGAATTCTCGCTTTGCAGCTGTTGAATACAATATGAGGCAACAGATGGGTGTAAACAGTGAATGACTAATATGACTTACACTCTGCAGAAAGCACTCACCCTGTAAACTGACTTCACGCTTGTTGCCAGCGCTCCAAGGCAAACTCATCTACAAGCTAAAAAACGCTTCTGAGAGGTGAGTTTCAGTTTGCATTGTTCACCGCGGGCTGAACTGTGACTCCGGAGCTGCTGTACAGTCACATTAGTCAACCGGTGCATTTCTTCTCCGAGCGCATCTATATGTTTCCTCCGGCGTGGAAAACATGAGGATTTATTCGACATTGTTCTACATCCATCATACATGCAGAGACTATGCAGAGAACATGCCTGCTATAATCCCTGTTGTTAATCTGAAAAAACGGGTTTCTATAAGCACTTTTGTGAGGTACTCAACGTTCAATTCATTCTATTTTGGGATGATGAAATCCCTAAAGTGAAGCAGAACAGACACATGGCAATTTGATGGAATACATTAATTTATTCATAGACCTGCTACAGTGGTTTATGTTTTGTTTTTACGCTTGCCAGCAAGTGTTTGCATACACACATACAGCGCTTGTGGTGATTTGTCTCAAAGAGACTGTAATATCTTCACCAAAACTGCAGCGAAGCCCATGGCATCGACTTTATAGCCAAGCTGATGGACCGTAACTCATTCCCTAAAGGAGTCAGAGGTTTATTCTCCAACAGTTTATGGCAGAGATTTATACATCTAATTGTTATTTCTATTCTTCAGTCTTCTATAAACAATATAGAAATGTGAAGGGAAATAAAAAGTGATGGTGTCAAAGAATGCATATCATAAAGACATTAAAAAATATATATATACATTTTTTTCTTGTTTTAGGTGTGAAAATATGACTTTACGTTGTTGCGACATTAGCCACACTGTTACACTGTGACCGTGAAGCCATTTAACAATTGTATACATATATATTTTGCTTCAACTTTGTGGTACACTATCATTTACCATGGCAAATTAAATACTGTGATAAAGCTGATTGGGTTAATAAAGAGCACGCTGATTAGTGATTGGCTGCCATGAGTGCAAGAGTCAGCCATAGGCTTCATTGGATGATGTGAAACTAAATCCGAGTTGGTTTATTGAACTAGGACTAGGAGGACTTTCACCATTTAGGTCGCTGTTTGTCAGTTAAAGTCACATTGAAACATTGTTTTGACTTTTTTCTCTGGTTGTGTTGGTTAATTATAAAGGTATAAAACCATGGTGATACCATACACCTCCATGCTGATCAGGGTTTAACGGTAAAATTATGACTTTATTTAATTGTGTATTTTTCCATTTTGAAGTAACTATTGTAGTAGATACATTTGAAAGTGCTTAGTTTTAAAAAGAGATAATAAGACAAAAGAAATGATATAATGTATCCATCTCGACATGGCTGTACATACCGAAAGAAGTAAAACAACTTTTAAGGCTCTGCTGCAACAATAATTGATAGGACAATTAAAAGTCAGTCCGGACATCGAATTGTAGTTATGGATCCATGATTTTTGAAGGCTTAACAGTTGCAAAAACAAAGCAAGCTACTTTTTATGAGAACGTTTTTGACCTCCAGAAAGTTATCAAACTGTCAACATTGTATATTTCACTGCACTGTTTAGAAGCTATATCATTGAAATACAGCAATACAAAGTAATATAGCAGGACTGTTTCGTTGCACGTATTTGATTGCTTCCTGGAGGAGGTTGTGCTGCATTGATTCAAGCCGAACTCTTTGGATCATTTTGAAAGCTGTGTTGTCTTCATATAAACATGGATGGGAAGTGCCTTTTTTTGGATGTTGTTGAAACTGTTGTTCAAAAACAGTTGAAAACAAAAAGATCTGTAATATATAAAATATGTTTTTAACAACGCTGTCAAACGATGGCAGTGACAGAAAGTAGCTACACATACGTAGAACATTCGGATTTCTGGGGTCAAACAGTAGAATAACATCCAAGAGAACTGATTCACAGGTTCAGTTTGGTGCCTGAACAACGAGCTACATTGTTTGCCATACACAGACTTTTGAAATTCCTTTCAGTCACATGTTTTCCACAGCTTCATTGTTGTTCGGCTCAGTGCTGAGAAACCATGTCTTTATAATATGTATGGCACTCAGTAAATGTTATTTGACCTTGCAGTGCTTTCTGGCATCTTGTATCATTATATACATTATTTCTACGGGGGACACATTGTGAGCCTATGGTAATGAACACTACATTCATAGTGACCTTACTCTAGGCTACTTGGGCTTTTCTTTTTTTTATCATGTATTGATTTAGTTAACACTATGTTTTTTGACACATTGCGGCCATGCTATAATCCTGGTGTAATATGTATTTATTTGTTTATATATGTGAGTACTTATTGATATGTGCATTGTTTTGTTTAATAATAAAGGGGTAACACACTCAAGTTTGTCTATTCCCAGAGGTGGAAGAAAAATATGTAACAATGGCACAATGCAAAGCTGAAATGATCAAACTGCTGTTATTTGAGAAATTGAAGAAAAGAAAAAAAAATGTAATTGCTTTCAGAAAAACAATTTTGTGGACCAACAGTTCTGAAAAATATCAACCGTGGGGATTAGGCAATGCTGCTGTGTATTGTTCTAGAAAAGTATAGACTTGATCTACTATACTTCTAAATACTAAGATATTTTGAAGATGAGAAATACAAATTAAAAAAAACTCAAGATGTTGTGTGAGTCGTGACACTCAAAGTGGAATAAATATGTAAATAATAATGCTTTTTATGAATACTTTAGAAGGAAACCGAGCATGTCCACTTTATCTGGCTTCAACAGCAAGCTTGAGGGAGTAACTATTTTCCCAACTAAAATAACAGAAGTATTTATGGTAGAGATTAGACAAAAGGTTTGCTGATTGTTTTTCCGCCAGCGTAGCAAATTCTCCTTGACAACAACATTCTTTCTGCTCTGGCTATTGTTTTACTCTTTGTTTAGGAACAAAATAGTCGCATTTGCATTCTACTTGAGAGCGGATATCTTTGCTGCTGGATTACGGCTACATTATGCACACATCAAATATACTCCCACGATCGTACTTGTTTTTGATACACCTGCAAATATGCACCGCTGGAGAATAGAAAAAGCAACGGACAAAAATAAGAGATCGCGAGCATAAAGCCGAATTCACAACAGGCATTGCATAATTGGATATCGTAACATGGACACATGCCGATCAATATTGTGGCCAATCAATTTCATAATCTAAGCATATTGCCCCGGCCCAATACTGGCATAAGGGGCAAAGTTAGATCCTATTTCTATGTACAAATCCTCAGCAAGATAATCTACTCATGCAGTCAAAGTTTTTAGCATTCTGCGACTGTAATCAATGCTCATGATGATGCCCTGAATATGATTGCTTGCGATAAGTAAACACTGTTTCGATTTCTGATTTCCTTGTGCTCCGAGCAGGTGAGGATGGAGACATGAATGCTGATGGTATTCAAATTAGTGCCTTTGGATCTGAACACATCGGGAAACTAGTGGCCTGCGTACTAATTCACTGTTTTCACTGAGCAGCTTCCACCGCTCTTTCTCTGGATATATGGCTGACGTTTTTACCAGACCACTTAGGAATATGCGTGCCCCCTGACAGCTTGGCTGCAGTGTGTTTAAATGAGCATGCTGCTCCTCCAGCAGTTAAGTCTTTGCTAACATGAAGTTTTATGTTACTATTACACTGTTGGTCTTGTTGTCATGGTTATAATGAAAATAAGACTTATTACAGGACCTCAGGAGGGCATTTTCCTGCTGTTATTATATGTCTTGAATGATGCCGTCAGTGAGCTGCCATAATAGATTTCTTAATTCAATCCAATTCTCACAAAAAAACACAATAGAGTCTATATAATAAGTGAACATCGGTGGAATTTCCCCCATTGGTTTGGCAAACTACTTTTTTTACCAGACATCACACACCTAGTTTCTTTAAAAAAAAATCATTGACACCAAAACCCCCTCAAGAAACTGTTTACTGAGGGAAACAAATCAAGTGAGAACTACTAAAAAGGACATTTTCTCATAGACTTCTATGCAATCTGACCAGTTGACTTGTAGACTGTTGGCCATTAAAAGACTGCAGGTTTAAGGCATTTCCACTGTTTTGGAACCAGTGATTTTCACACTTTGGAGATAATGTTTTTTGTATTTCCTCTTAGAGATGTTATTGGACTGATCTCCACTAATAATAAATTATAAAAACAATTTTTAACCTAGATTTGAATTACTTTCCTAGTAGCTTACACAACTAGTTTCTTGAGAATTCTTATCTTGCAATTAGGGCTGCCTTGCTCAGTGCAGATAAGAACAAGCTTACATGTCCTCTCTGTCTCTCAATGCGGTGACCTAAGTGTGTCTGACATGGGCATACAAAAGGATTTGTATAGTTTTGATCGTCTGGAGATTATCTTCCGTTTAGCATATTACAAAATCTGAATAACAGCCTATAGCTGTTTTATGAAATAAGATAGTTGAAACACTGTTTCACAGAGATAAAATATGGGCTCTTGCTGCCTCTTATTATGATTATACATGCTTTGTGGTGCTTCAGGTCTCATATGTAATGCATGAGTAGCACTCAAATAAATAAGTGTACGTCGACCCTCAACTTAAACAAAAAAAAACTATTATCTGTGGTGACAGTTTCCATGTGTATACACAATTAATACATTGTTCTACACTTCAAACATGATTTTAATTACAGGGCATTTCATTGGTATCAGATAACCTTACTGCATGACATTCTTGGAAGTTCATATTTTCATTTTTGTGTTATGCTAATTTCTGTCAACTGACGGATGCAATTAAGGAAGCTTTATCGTAGAAGTCAGTTAATTGAGCAGCCTTGTTCATGAACCAAGGAGACGTATGTGTCACTTGTTCTTTGGAAAGAAAAGTGTGTGAACTCAACTGTGAGAATTTACATTAATAACTTTCTTACTACACCTCATTTAATTTCATTCTGGCACTATCTTACAATATTTTTTTAATTAAACATAATAAAATAGACTCTGCATGTCAGAAGCATCTATGAAAGCCCTGTGACTTTTTTCACTATCTATATACGGTATGGGTCAGAAGACGTCTGGGGGCCAGGGGTTTTAGTTTTTGGGAAGCCAGCTGATATACAGGTCATTGTATTCTGTGTACCGCTGATTGTTTACAGTAGGAGTAGGAGCTTGAAGACTAAAATGTTTTACAAGTAGCAAGTTTTAAAGATTTTTGCAAATAAAGAGCTATATGTTTGACAGCCGATTGGTTCCGAGATTGCATTTTGGCCAATATGTTCCGCCTCCAAACCAAAACCAGTGTGTTTCCAAAACCTTAAGATACTTCGTATGAATGCAAGTACTATGACAAACCCCATGTTTCTCTTAAGAGATGTACATGCCCGTTTGTTTTCAATGTCTACTCGCACAATGCACACTTAAAACTCCCTATTGTCATCCTTCGTCATGTGATGAGGAACAACCAACCACAGATATCTTAACTTTCGTAAATATCAGTCTAAGCCACATAGAAAGCAGAAGTTGTTTATTTTGGTGCGGTTCTTTCTTTACCCCTGACATTAAGTCCAGTGTTTCACCTATATATATTTTTTATGAGTCCAGGTGCTAAAATGTCACACAATCATTTCTATTTTTTGCTCGTGTCTCAAGTTCCTGTCTCGGGAACACACACATACACAGAGGCAAGTGGAGCAAAGCAGAGACAGAAATGCCCTTTCTGGGAAAAACACTGCTGTCCAATACAATATCATATTCCCTAGACTAGATGTACAGTATACTGTTGGGGATGGGCAGCACATATCTTAGATCAACGTTAGTGTTTGCTCAGGATAAGGCAACACAATAATTTGGTTCAAGGAACAATGTTTTCATTTTTCATATAGGCCAAACGGTGGTACTAGAATTCCGTTCTAGTCCGTGACGTGGGCCCACAAATACTTTTGGGAACACTTTATTTTGATAGTCCATAGTTAACACTCTATAAGTCATCAGTTGACATTTAGTAGCATGTCAACAGTGCATCTGTTGACATGTGTCAGTTGACATTCAACAGCATCGTTCAAACCGACAAGTAACTAAGCATTAGTTAATGATCAACAGATAAGCAACTAAAGTTCAGTTGACTATTACATTAAGCATTAGTTGATGATCAACAGATAAGCAACTTTAGAGTTTAGTTGACTATCTGTTGATCGTCAACTAATCTAGAGTTGACTATTAGTATACTTTTAGTAGGTTCTCCACTAAGCGTTTGTAGGCATGTGTTAGGACTATCCAATTAAAGTGAAAAACAGTTGAGAACAGTAGAAAGTCCATAACCTATCAACAGAACACATACATTCATCCACTAATGATATGCAACAGACAAAAGCGAAATGTTTTGCACAACTGATCACGAACACTGGATAACTGAAGTCAATACCAGACTATAAAGCACAGTGGAACAAACACTATACACAGCATATCAGAGAAAGAAAGCTTTTTCATTTGAATAATATACTACAAGTAAAAACTGAACAGTTGTGAACCACATTCAATCCTACTAAAGGACATCTAAACATAATTATTAACAGGTCGCCAAAAAACTTCCCCAAAGTAGCTTTCCAAAATGAAAAAACTCCCCCCCCCACAACAACTCTCAACCCACATTCAGAATTACCTGGCAGAAAAGGGGATGAGCTGTTTGTTGCTTTTCATTTCAGCAATCTTTTCTGCCAGTTCACCGACTATTTTATTCTGACAGAGTTGAGCTGATTTTAAAAGTGTGGTTTTACCCTTAAACTGGTCTAGGACACTTTTGTCCACCAGGAATAGTTCAGCAATTGCTGCAGTGTCTGTCACAGCATTCCTGGAAACATGAGCTTTCTTAAAAGCTTTGGTCATCCTGAAGCCTCTCTGCACCAGTTTAAGGACACGCCGATATCTTCTCACCACATCTGAGATGGAAGACACTGAAAAATAAAGAATACATTAATGTCAATAAATGTTATTGCCCCCCAATAATTGTTGTGGTGCGTATTGTGTCTTAGTTGCAGGGTGAGCCATAGTGTTTCTCACATATTTTCTCTTGAAAAGGAACTACAACTTGGATGAATGTGTGTGAGTTCCCATTTGTTTTAGAACATGTGTTGTATTTTATAGTAGGTACTAGGTAGTGTGCCTGTATGCGCAGTGTGCAAATCTATTTAGATAATTGGCTATTTATTGATAATAAAAAACATATTGATGGTAAAAACTGGTGAGAACATTATTTATATTTCATTATTCATTCAGCTCAAACAGCCATAAGGTGAAGCTAATAGCTAAGGAACCCCGAACCCAGAGTGAGGATGTTGAGAGTGCGCCGCCGCCGACAACGAAGCAACAAAAATTAGAATTTGGAGGACCGGTAACCAAAGCAGAGATGGACGGGCTTGTAGCATCCTTCATAGTAGAAGTGGAATCACCATCGTTCAGAGATATACTGCGCAAAATACAGATAGCAGGAGACAGAGGACAGCCATGGTCAGATAGGAAAACATTCAGGTGCTTTCTGGATCAGTCTTATGCAACAATGGAAACTGAACTAAAGAGAACAATTGAACCTTTAGCAGTCTGCATGATCTACCTGTAAAGAGGGGCGGGCCGGCCCTGCGAGTAAAGTAACGAGTAAATTAACGAGTTAGTATATATTCCTTTTTTTTATTAGCGACCCCATCTCTGCTAGCAACCAACCTTAGCTACCATAAACGTTGTAATTACATGTTTCAGAAAATGTAACAGCCCTACCAATCAATGCTAAAAAATCACGGACTTAATTCTTAAAAGCTGCACATTAATTTAGTTCAAAGATCTATTTGCAGGCCACTGGAGTTCAGAGCTCATTTGTTTTACGTAATGATTAATAGTATCATAGATGCTATATCAGGAATGTTTCAGGATTCGCAGGTAGCCTCGCTGCTGCTATCAATCATGGATGACATTTACTGTTGCATATTAATGTGCTGAAGTTTCATCGTCGGGTTCCCCGCAGTGATTGATGCAGCAGATTGTCCCTGCATCCCCCTCACCACAGCCCTGCGGAATATGAGATGAATAGAAGATCTTCTGCCAGACTCACTGTGACACAGAGTTGTATCAATGCACAGTTTTCCCACTGGGCTTTAATGACAGGCAGTGATAAGCCTGTTTACGTATTTAAACCAAATGCTCTTTCACATTGACAATCTTCTCCAGCCCTGCCTGCAGTAGCAGTTGTTGTGTCTTTTGTGATACTTTTTTGCTGAGTCATTGCACATTGTGTTATTTTCCCTGAATTCTTTATTTTACCCTTAAATTCATTTTGCCAGTCGACTTAATCTGTTTAAATTGTGTGTAGCATTTGTTAACATAATCCCACATGTATTTAGTATATTGCACTGAACCTTGTATTATTTTCAGTTGTTTACATCTTTTATTACTCATTTTCCCAATTTAGTTACATTTACATTTTGGCCAGGAGAGGAGGGGCCCTATTTTGCTAATTTCATAGCTGTAGCACAGTTCATATTTTAATGTTGAGCCTCTCCATGCATTGTTTACATGCTTTAATGTTCAAAAAGCTCTTCATTTTTCACCCTCTGTCTGAAACCAGAGCCAAGTCTGCTCTGATTGGTTAGCTGGTTGGCTCTTTTTTGATTGGTCAACAGCTAAGAGATGTCCTTAGCCTATCACGTACAATACGTTTGGTATGCTAGCCAATAGAAGCGTGAGTGCGACATAGTGATGTCACTATGTTATGGAAGTAAACAAAGGAGTCCAACGGAGGCTATTCAGGCAGGGGGGGGGGACTTTATGATTTTAGCCTTTGTAGACGATTAACATGCACAACAACCTATACAACACACTACAGGAAAGGGAGAAGCCCAACAATCATGTTTGTTTTTATAATATTTTATAATTTTTGTAATTAATAAAATATGAATGAATCAGTTTCTAAGAAGAATTAATAAATTAAATTCCTCAAAACCAACATATTAATCCTTCGACATGTTCAATGTATTTTTTCTTTTAAATATATGAATTGATTGATTTATTGCAGATTAAAGAATCAAATCTGATTTGAAAAGGTGTAAATAAGGCTGGAATGGTTTTCATTTTTCCTTGATTAATAGGCAAGGCAAGGCAATTTTATTTATATAGCACTTTTCAGCACGTGGCGATTCAAAGTGCTTTACAAAATAAAAACAAAAGACATTTAAGAACAAATACAGCATAAGTACATGTAAAAATCAATTATTCATCAAAATTGTTGTTAATCAGTTCCCTCAGTCCCTGACTAATCCATGAATAGTTTTAATTAATCGCTGATACTCTGCTTTTGATCCTTGCTGCATTGAATTGCTAAATCCCAGTGTCCAATGTGAGGTTGGATCTGCCATTGTGCTATAAAGGATGCCCCAGTGTTCAACTTTGAGACAGGTCCCATGGGCATATCCACTGATAACAAATTCACTTTCAAAGTCCAAACAGGAAGTCTAGAGAACAGCTGCAGAGACTTCTCAAACAGAAGGTGACGGAGGCATTTCTTTTCTTTCTTTATGTTCTTAGGGAGGCCAGTATACATTACATTATATACTATACATAGAACTAAGTATAACTAGTAGCAATAAATCACACAAGCTTGTACATCAAATAAAAAATGGACACACAAGTGGGATGAAAATAAATATCTACTGAGTCATCTGGTTTCTCATGAAGCCTTTATCTAAAAAATGCTTCCACGCTTCATGTCACAACAAGTTGAGCAGAATGAAACTGTGGTAGATTTTTTTATAAGTAATTCTTCTACGGCATAAGCAAATAGGGAGCTATTATCACGAGACATTGAGTCGCAATACAGCTTCTTTTTAAAGCAGAGTTTTAACAATACATTTGAATTGTGGTATTTCACGGTTTTACAGTTGACAGTAATCATACAGTGTATATTTCATATTTCAGCTATTGAAATAGAAACGGATATAAGTGTGTGTTTAAGTTAAAAAGGTACAGACCAGAGCACATACAGTATATTTCAAAGAGGCCCCATTGTGCTCTTGGAATTTTCCCTTTCCTGTAGTGTGTTATTTTGTTTTTTGTGCATGTAAATGGTGTGCTAAAATCCCCAAGTTCCCTCGAGAGGGAATTTTTATTTTTTATTTTTTTTGTATTAAAAAGGTCTAATTAGTATCCAATATGAGTTGGTTGTTTTTTTTGCTTTAAATTGAGTTCTCAAGTAAAAGAAGAAAACTATTAAATCTGATCAAATATGTTATGGATTCATGTTATTATTTAATTCAATAATTACGGTTTTGCATATACAGGAATCCTGAAGTCAAATGTAAGACCTTTTAAGACCTTTTTTAAGACGCTTTCCATACATTTGAAGACCTCATCGCCACTTCGAGTTTCAACCGGTTACATTGGCGACACACTTTACCTCACATTTAGTAGTATTGATTGTCCTTCCTCCTTATCTTCCAACCATTTGGACGCAAACTTGCATTTCCCCATAACGATGTTGTTTAGCAACCGGCGTAAACGGACCTTTGCGCGCTATCAAGCAGTGAGCGTGCGATGTCCTGTTCAGATGACGTCAAATCCAACGGGATGCCATAAATAAACTACACAGAATCACACTACACACCTACGCAATGATTACATTCAGGAAGACTGTAGAATACAACCTCTTTAGACAATTCATATACTTATTGAAAACAAGCTACAAAATGTAATACCTTGGAAAATGCCCTTTAATACTTTTTAATAGCCTTCATTTTTGCTAAATTGATTTATCAACTTTTAAGACTTTTTAAGACCCCGCGGACACCCTGATATATACAGTATATCTTTACAGTTATACTACCATGCAATAATTCAGAATTATCCCTCCCCTAAAGACTTAAAAGTTGATTATTCTTTATTTTTGAATATATACGGTATATCTGTGAGAAAATTCAAAAAATTATTTGTATAAACATGTTTTCATTTTTTTTTGTAATATCTCGTAAAATTGTATAAAAAGTGCACCGTTAGCAAGAATAGTCTCAAAACAACATCTATTGTGTGTGTGTTTTGGAAAGTAATGCGATGTGTGTTTCTGCGTTTTCTGTTTGTGTATTGTTTTCCCTCAGGATTCCCTTTGCTGGTTCAGCGTTTATTCTCTATCCGTGCCTCCCGGTTATGCACTTCACATCCTTCTGCAGTTTGGTCTCAAGGTAATAAGAAACAAGGAGAAGCAGCAGGGTGTGAGGAGGTTGACAGTGGTAAAAGTTGTGGAATACATTATAATGGATGGACGCAGGTTTCTTTTGGGTGAAATGTTGCTGAATATGCATAAAAAAAAGTTCACAGCTCAATCGTTTCGGAGTTTAAGTCCGACATATATGTATTGGCACACATACAGTATACCTGGTTCTATTTTGCAACCATTCACACACATCCTACACTGGTCGCAGACACTGCCATACAAGGTGCAACCTGCTCATCTGAAGCAATAAACATTTCCTATTTTGGGGTTCAAAGTCTTCCCCAAACAAAGAACATGTTGTCTTCCGAACTTCCGATTGTTGGAAATTGCTCTTCTGAGTCATAGCTGCCTATAGAGAGAATTGCAGGACATTTCTGTCATGGAGGTTACTTCTCTAAATGTTTCTAGAACTTCCATCTTTATTTTAGGGCCTTACTCCTGTTACATCACAAATTAAGTTCACTGAGAATAGATCTTTTGCAACATAATTGTTAATGCTTCAAAATGTCGGGAGATTTAAAACCCTAATTTGCTCAATGCGAACTATAGTAACATTGGATTAAAAAGTCGATATAGTTTGTTTTTCCTGATAAAGACTAGATTTATCCATGAGTTGTTGCACGGAAATACCATGTTCAATGTGAGCAGAGTAGCATATCCCAATACAAACGGCCACAAAGCAGGCTACTTAGTTGATTTGGTAATATCTAATTAAATGTGTTTCTCACAAAAATGCATGTTGTTATCAAAATCCTTCATTTCCGTTTTCATACTAAGGTAACCCAGCTGACATTGATATGGAAGTTGTCTTGTGCGACTGTAATTAAGTCATTAGCAGCATTGAAAAACAGACCTGCGTAAAGTCTAAAAGTGTTTTTCTCATTCTATTAAAGCACTCACTGTGTATTCCTCGACATAGAACTTCCTAGATAGTGTAAAAGGAGTGAATTATTTCTAACAAAGCCATGGTCTTCATCTTTGTTGGATGTAAAAGGCCTTCTTGGTCATTCTTCAGCCGACAGTGGACTTCAGGTCGATAAGTGTGACCCCTTTCCAATCGATGCTGGTGCTCACAGACAGCTTCCACTACTCTGTCAGCCTCGAACTAATGGTCCTTTCCAATTCACCCTACTACCATCTGTTAACATGTGACCGGAGCACTTGTTTTTCTGTCCATCTATGTAGACAGGCAACTTCCTTGCATATCAAGCAATGTATTTTAAACTGTATTTGCATAAAGCAGCAACAGTCCCCATCCACCATCTGCGACACAGCTAAGGATCACAAACTGTGCAGCAGATATTTTCTAGCTGATGTCTCAATCAAATCTCAATCAAACCAAGAAAATGACTCGATAAAGTACAACTATGAGCGCCAATAAGCAACGTGCAAATGAAAATATGGGGCACATTAGATCAGCGGGGACCAATCTTGGAGTTGGGACTCCTTGTTGGGTTGTAGGATAAATCCAAGGGTTCGTACATGAAGATAGAAGAGAAGAATTCCACACTGAACTGTCAAGAACTTCTATAGAGGTTCATGGTCCCTTGAGGTTGAATCCTAGATACTTTTGAAATCCGACATCCCTAGCAAGCATGTATTTAGCACTTCAAAAGGTTAGTCTCATTTGGATCTTATAGACATACACTTAAAAAGGTTTCTTCTTATTTGAAGTCAATGCACTAATACTTAAAAGGGTTTGGCTTGTTAGGAGCTAATGCATTGGCAGGATTCTTCCCGTTGCGAACTTGTATTCTCTTGGTTCATTGCACTAATTAAGGTGGCATTTGATAAAAGTGTAATCTAAATTTGATGTGTGAAATGTAATCATATAAGGTAATCATTTGTGGTACTTAGTAAAATGTTTCATCAGTATTGTTATAAATTGTGGAACATGTTCCCCTCAGGACGAACCATCATAACTCAGGTGTTTGTTGAAGTTAGGATTTGAAAATTAGCATATGCTTAGCATTAGGTTAACAAATATTTGAATCCTATATGCTTAATTTAGCTGTTGTATTATAATATAGAGATCAGAGATTATCCACTTTTTAAACAGCTCCAGTTTCGGAGTGATTTTCCTGCTTAATTGTCCATCCATGAAAAAAGGGCAAAACTAACAGCCTATGCAAATAAACATGTCAAGAGTGAATGAACAGCGCATCCAATAAATGAATACCCGCCTCTGGAAAGTGCCAGGAAACGACACAGATCATTCATCACATGGCTTATTTCTAGCCTCAGATGTTTTCAGAAACTTAAATCTGTGAAGATTTTTTAGAATGTAGGAGAAAGTTTCCTATACTGGAGGGGCTCAAAGATGCTGTAAATGTCACAGTAGGATTGTGGGTAGTGTAGATGTTCCCCCTCGCAAATAAAGGTGTTGTTTTTCGTTTTTCTTATCTTCTCGTCATCCTCTGATCGGAATGGTTTAGAATGGCATTTTCACTTCACAAAACTAACTGTTGAGCTATACATCTTTTTAATAACATAGTTAGCGTTATCTATGTGAGCATTTTAGCATGCGATGTTAGCATTTAGATCAGGGGTGTCAAACTCAATTTCATCGCGGGCCACATTCGCATAATGGTTGCACTCAAAGGGCCGGTTGTAACTATATAAATATATAATATATATAAAATAATGTATTATATTACATTATTGCCTCTGAATTGATTTATTATCGGATAGGATAATAACTTAGTAATTAACTACGTCTGAAAGCAGAAGTCCAGGGCAAATAATTGCAAGTCTCTTCAGTGCGCATGTCACAAAACGAGATGCATTGTGGGACATGTAGTTTATGGGCAACCTGCTTCTGTAAAGTGGCGTGTAACCGTATAATAGACGTATTATATTCTTTGCAAGCTCTTGCGGGGCCGCATAAAATGAAGTCGCGGGCCGGATTTGGCCCCCGGGCCTTGAGTTTGAGACCCCTGATTTAGATGAAAGCTTTGTCGTACAGATTCACAGAGCTTTTTGCATGCCTTTTGTTATTTGTCTTTTGCTTGTAAGGCTTACATGCTATTTTCAGTTCTCAAGATATAATTGCTCATTGTATAAAAAGGGAAATCTGAAGCATTATTTAATTTTGTTCTGTTTACCAAAACCGAACCACATCCCTCTGAATATTCACCTTCACTCAGATGTATTTCACAACTGAGACTAGTTTATGTAGAACGACAGTTATTCTTTAATGTTGAAACAAGTGGAAGAGAATCAACTTTTTTTTTGGTATTATTCTTCTCTGTGGTCCTCCCTTTGATAAACTTTTATTTCTGTTTTGCTCTACCAAGAGGTTGCCCTTTAGTTTTTTTGCAGCTGAATAATACGTTTGTTTTTGCTTAAAGCATAAAGTTAAAAGACAGATAGCTCAGTTAAATGTTTGATGTGAAACAGCAGAGCTCTTTCAGCTCATTCTCTTTGAGGTATTTCATATTCTTGCCATACAGAATGAATTTAGTAGCTTCCATTATCTTTTAAGCACTACAGCACTTTTTTGCCTCTTATTTATATACTTAACGAGACAGCTTTATAAATAAAAATGCTTTGAAAAAATGATTTGGATATTAAGCTTTTAATTCTGTGTTATGTTCTCTATCATGTACTCTTATTTGCTAACATGAGTAGTCAAAACAGGAGGCAAAAGGGCTCCTAAACTGGTTGAGATGCTATACTCAAAATAATGTGGTGCTTACAGAAATTGAAATGTAATTAATGTGTTAGAGGTGCACAGATTAAAAGAAGCGGGAGGTAAAAATAAAAAAAATTCCATATGCGAGTTTTAGATTCCGCCCGTCCAAATGTGCCGCTTCCTGCTTTTCACACTTGTTTTGTGTTCCTCTGAGGCATCAATGAAATGTTCACAGGCTGGTTCCAGTTCTTCAGACTAAATTATGCACTGAGCAGCAAAAGGCTTTCACAAAAAGTAAGTTATCCCATATTCACAGCATTTTTGTAGTTTTTGGTCTGTAAACCTGTACATTGACTTCCCCCAATTTCCCCCTGACTCGCACACCAAATGATAGCAGACATGTCAGAGTGATAAGTTCAGGTGTTTCCACTAATTAATGTATCATAACGATATGTCAGAGGTGTCTAACCTTTCAAGTGGGGTCTAATAATAGCCTGTTGAGTGGGGCAGAGAGAAAGTATGGAGGTGAGAGTTACAGAATTTTTTCTCTGATGGCAAGCTGATCTCAACCCACCTAATGAGACAGGAGATGGACCTTTCATTCTTAATATATAACACCTCCCCACACACACACACACACACACACACACACACACACACACACACACACACACACACACACACACACACACACACACACACACACACACACACACACACACACACACACACACACACACACACACACACACACACACACACACACACACACACACACACACACACACACGAAATGTCAAACACGTAGATGATATACAGAACGTTTGCATTGATAATATCTAGCAGACAGTGACGTGAATAGAAAATATAGATTTGTATTAACCTTGTTCTTTTAAAGGTCATACAAGTGAACCCTACTATAATACAATTCTTCATCTTGTATGTGGTTGGCTGTAAGGCAAAGGTGTAGGTTTAATTTATGAATTGGTTAGATGTATTAAGTGGGAGAGGATTATGTCCTCCACCTGTAAAAACATAATTTTTTTATGAATTTGAAAGCATCAATTTGTGCTGAAATATTTTAAGAAAACAGGAAATTCCGGCACTAGATGTTAAAGGTGGGGTAGGTTATTTTGGAGAAACCAGCCCGAGTGCGCAAGAATTTGAAAATACACAGCCGGAAAAAATCTGCCACTTCCTTAAAGAGCCCCTCCTCCAACACACACGAACGCGCACATGACCAATTAGGGCACGAGATAAGTGTGTGCACAGATGGAAGGCTGACAGGCAGGTAGGCCATCCAGTTATTTTAGCCAGGCCGGCTCAGATGATTGGTCGTGCTTTTTACAGTACTACGGCTTCCACAGATGACATTTCTCTATGGATTTTTTGTCAAAGCAATTAAGATTTTCATTGCTATCGGGATGTTTAGAGCATTCCATGGAATATAACAAAAAGTGTATCTCGAGCCGGTTTCTCAAACTTACCTACCCCACCTTTAATTTGAAATCTACAAAAGTATAACGGTGTATTCCTGTAATACTTCCACATAGTCATTCTCCTGTAGATTCAATTAATGTTATCCATGGTGAGGCAACAATTTGGTCAACTTTTGTGTGATTTCTTTTAGGATTAAACCTCACTAAATGTGAGTGTTGCACTTATTAAATGTCAATTACATATTTTATTTTATTTCTTATTACTCATATACAGGACTGTCTCAGAAAATTAGAATATTGTGATAAAGTTCTTTATTTTCTGTAATGCAATTTAAAAAAACAAAAATGTCATACATTCTGGATTCATTACAAATCAACTGAAATATTGCAAGCCTTTTATTATTTTAATATTGCTGATTATGGCATACAGCTTAAGAAAACTCAAAAATCCTATCTCTAAAAATTAGAATAGTTCCTCAGACCAAGTAAAAAAAAAAAGATTTATAACAGCAAAACACAATCAAACATTTGAAAATGTCCATTAATGCACTCAGTACTTGGTTGGGAATCCTTTTGCATGGATTACTGCATCAATGCGGCGTGGCATGGAGGCAGTCAGCCTGTGGCATTGCTGAGGTGTTATGGATGCCCAGGATGCTTCAATAGCGGCCTTTAGCTCATTAGCATTGTTGGGTCTGGTGTCTTTCAGCTTCTTCTTCACAATACCCCACATATTCTCTATGGGGTTCAGGTCAGGGGAATTTGCAGGCCAATCGAGGACAGTAATGCCATGGTCAGTACACCAGTTACTGGTGGTTTTGGCACTGTGGGCAGTTGCCAGATCATGCTGGAAAATGAATTCCTCATCTCCATAGAGCTTTTCAGCAGACGGAAGCATGTAGTGCTCTAAAATCTCTTGGTACACAGCTGCATTTACTCTGGGCTTGATGAAACACAGTGGACCAACACCAGCAGCTGACATGGCTCCCCAAACCATCGCTGACTGTGGGAACTTCACACTGGATTTCAAGCAACTTGGATTTTGCTCCTCTCCAGCCTTTCTCCAGACTCTGGCGCCTTGACTTCCAAATGAAATACAAAACTTGCTTTCGTCTGAAAAGAGGACTTTGGACCACTGTGCAACTGTCCAGTGCTTCTTTTCCTTAGCCCAAGTCAGACGCCTCTTCCGTTGTCTTGAGTTCAGAAGTGGCTTGACCATGGGAATACGGCTATTGTAGCCCATTTCCCGGACACGTCTGTGAACAGTGACTTTTGATACCTGGACTCCAGCTTCAGTCCACTGTCTTTGAAGCTCCCCCAAATTCTGGAAGCGACTCTTCTTCACAATGCTGTTAAGGCTGCGGTCATCTCTCTTGGTTGTGCAGCGTTTCCTGCCACATTTCCCCCTTCCAACAGACTTTTTGTGGATGTGCTTTGAAACTGCACTCTGTGAACAGCTTGCTCTTTGAGAAATTTCTTTTTGTGTCTTACCCTCCTGATGGAGGGTGTCAATGACGGTCCTCTGGACAGCAGTCAGATCAGCAGTCTTCCCCATACTTGTGATTTAGTTTACTGAACCAAGCTGAGTGTTTTTCAAGGCTCAGGAAACCCTTGCAGGTGTTTCGAGTTAATTAGACGATTCAAGTGATTCGTTGAACACCCTACTAGTATACTTTTTCATGATATTCTAATATTTAGAGATAGGATATTTGAGTTTTCTTAAGCTGTATGCCATAATCAGCAATATTAAAATAATAAAAGGCTTGCAATATTTCAGTTGATTTGTAATGAATCCAGAATGTATGACATTTTTGTTTCTTTAATTGCATTACAGAAAATAAAGAACTTTATCACAATATTCTAATTTTCTGAGACAGTCCTGTACATATAAAAACTGTTCTACCCATTCAAAACATATCTGTATTCTTGAAAATGGGACTACATAGCATGGACGTAACATTTAGAGAAACAAAAGGCGTAATATGATGAGTAGAAAGCCATAATTTAATAATATAGTCATCAAAATATATTTGTTTCAATAGCTGTGCATTTCTGTTGGGGAGTCTATCTGGATAAGAACATTGAAAAGCTTCTCCTTTCAAAAGGTAGAAACTGGAACCAACAGAAAACACTTCAGATTAGACATTAATGTCAATATTCTGTGGATCAACATATTGTGCATGTCAATCGCAAATGTTCTTTACAACATTTTATATAATTCAATTAATTGAGGACGTCTCCTTAGCAAATGTTTCATGTGAATATCGGAAAAATAGCATTGAACAACTAAAGGAAAAGATGTTTGTGAAGTTTTGAGGATGCAAAAAATGCATTCAGAAACATTGAATGTAAACATAAAATGGTTTTATAAGAAAGCGAGAGTGACTCTGGGGAGTACAGATAATGTTATGTAATAAAGGAATTTTTCACATTTTTCTGTATCTTGATATCTTTCTCCTTCCCTTTTCTGCTTTTTATTTCTCCCACTGACACACCGAGTGATGGCAATCCCCCTGTCTCTCACTTTTTCTCTGCACACACATTCACTCGTCACTGCCATTGCTGTCTCTCCCCACGGCAGGCAGCTGAAGACTGTTAGTGAGTACTACTCACCACATCCATTTAATTCACACTGCTGCTCAAACTCCACATTGCTGCTTTCTGTGGGGGGGAGGGCGCGTAGGAAGGCATTTGTGTGTGTGTGTAGGTGTGTATGTGCCTACATGCATTAATGTGCGGAGGAGGGCATCTCCTTATAGAAAAATAAAATAAATCTACATACAGAGTCTACGCTGGTGAAAGCCAGTGACAGGCAGCGTGTCGGTGCAGTTTTTTTTTTTGCAACACCGTATCTGCTGAGCATCAAGCAAGAGCTGCAGAATGCATTCATGGGATCTCCATCATAACCACCTTTTCTCTGGCAGTTTAAAATAAATATGCAGTCTTTAAACCAACACAATTTGTAATGGTGTGGAGGATAGACGCAACATCTTGGTAAAAGCATTAGGAGCATGCTAATGGCTACGTATACGTGGGCATAGGCAGGCTGGAAAAAAAACATGCCTGACAAATGTACTTGCATGTTCATGTTTGTTATTCAAGTTTTTCCGTGTTTGTGTGGGATGTATAGTTTTTGAATTATTGCTCAAGCAGTAACCTTTTCTCGTTAAACTGTTGCTTTGCATACTGTATGCCGCTGAGCTGTCCCTTTGCCCCCATGAATATCCTAATGAATACTGATGTCTGTTCTCCGGAGAAAGCGCCCACTGTTTCTCCCCGTCTCAGAGGAGGAGGCAAGGTGCTGCTGCTGGCTCTCTAATACCCGCCTATTGAATATAGAGCACTATAAAGCTATCTCTGAGGGATTAAGGCACTTCAAGAACCAATTAATGGAAGGTACACGTTTAAACTGAGGCAAACAAAAAGCCGAGAGGTACACAAGACACACATTTCATCTTATTCTTTGTGCGATGCTCTTTGCTTTTAATTAAATAGCCGTTTTAAACAGGGAAGGATTAATGTTGAATTTCAGGCGAAAAATGCCAAACAAAAGTACAAAAACCAGAAAGCAGGAATATCTCGAGAGGTGAACGTCATCATATAAAACAACGATTGACAAAATACATGTGGGTGACAAGAGATGTACGAAAGACAATTGATCAACAGGCAAATTAATGTTGCACCTCCTCAGATGCAGGGATGGTGGGTTGAACAAGAGGCTAAAGCTTGTCATTTACCAGTTCATCTGCGTACCAGCCCTCAATTATAGTCACTAGCTTTTGGGTGGTGACCAACATAATGAGGCTATGCGAGTGGCTGTAATGAGGTTGCTATGCAGGTTGTCTGGAGTCAGATATCTTGAAGTTCCAAATAAATAAATTAAAGGTAGGGTATGTAAGTTTGAGAAACCGGCTTGAGATAGCTAGAATTTGAAAATACACGACCGGAGAAAATCTGCCACTTCCTGATAGAGCCCCTCCTCCAACACACACAAACGCGCACATGACCAATGAGGGCACGAGATAAGTTTGTGCACAGATGGAAGGCTGACAGGCAGGTAGGCGATCCAGTTATAAATTAAAGATGCTCCTTGTACAGCTAGTGGTACATTTGTGTCCGTAGAGAATGCCTTATCTAGCAGTATAATGATTATCGGTGGCGTCCCCCAGGGGTCTATTATTGGTCCTCTAATGTTTTTTTAATGCGTCATGTGTAACCCCTCGGTCAAGTCAAAAAATGTGCAACACTTATTTTCATTGTCAACCTTTTCCTAACTGTATGTGTAGCAAACAAGGAACGGATTACATTTAGTTTCTTCCAATATAAATGTTCAATAATGCCCCCCTGCATAACAAAACTTTCGCCCTGCCTCAATTTTGAGAGATGAATTATGGAAAAGTTTTATGCAAACCAATTTTCCTTCAGTCAACAAGGTAGAGAAACATATTGGATCAGAACATTTTACATGATTTATTGCACTTTTTTTTTTCATCATTAAAAAAGATAATGTGAGTGGAAACATAATCAAAAATCTATTTTGGCCAAGGTCCCTTTAGCTCAGGGGTCGGCAACAGGCGGACTGCGGTCCGGATCCGGACGGACCCGGACCTATAATCAATACATTAATAGGGGATTTCAATTTTGACGGGGCGATTCTATTTTAACCGCCGCCGACAGGGGGCAAAAGAGACGAGTGAGCGAATCAGGGAGAAAAACACAGAAGAAGAGACGAGAGAGTGGCAGAGAGAAGCGGACAGGAAAGTGAAGAGAATAATTAGCGATACAGGGAGAGAAGCAGAGAGGAGAGTGAACAGGCGTGTTAGCGGCAGACAGGGAGAGACAAATAATTACACATGGCGCTCTCCAAGAAGAGGAAAGTGGACAGTGAGAACAGAGCTTTTAACCCTGAGTGGACGGACTCATTCATGTTCATACTGCCCACTGGGAGCACAGAACCAGTGTGTCTCATTTGTTGAGAGACCGTGGTGCTCATTAAAAGTGCCAAACCGCCACTATGAGACAAAACACAAAGTGTTTGACCAAACATTCCCTCTGAGAGCCCAATATGATCAGTCGACCAGGATCAAAATTAAAACTAAATATCGTTCCAGGGCAGGCTAACCGAGGCTAACCAATGAGCACCGGCATGTGCGTATGAGAATGGCCCTGACACCATTTCAGCCCAGATTTAAACTCCTGGCAGGACAAGCTCGAGCTCAATTCTCGCACTGAATTAAAAAAAAGTGAATGAGGGACTGCAATATAAGAGGGAAAGAAAGAGAAACTTTAAAACTGTTCAATTGTTATGATATGTAAAGACTGATATTGTTCTATAATCGGCTGATGTGAAACGGTTAACAAAGAAAAAGGGAAACTCAAGCTGCTGCTACAGTTTATTTTATTTATCTAAAATCAAGCACTTTTAAGATGCACATATTTTCAAAAGCTATTTTATTTATTTTCTCTATTTTATTTTTAAATGCAGCCCGAGAAGAACATTACACATATCCACAGTATTTTACTGTATATCTGTATAGTTCAATGTTAATTGACAATAAATAGTTGTTTTTGAATTGTACTTTCTTTATTTGATTGGCAGTCAGTTGTTGATTACATGCAGACGTTGATAAAGCTACAGGCTACTTCAATATATCACACTAATTCATAAAGCAAGTTAGACATTTTGATGTTCCGGACCTTTGCATGGGGAGATTTTCTCTAACTGTACCTCGTCCAATGTTAGTTGAATACCCCTGCTTTAGCTGAAAGGGAGACAAAGCAGGGTCCCCTAAAATGTGTTGCACATTGAGCTGGGCCTATAATAGAGATTTAGCATGGCTTAGCTAGCTAGCGTGATTGCACAAAGATGTTTTAACAATTTTACGTGCATATGATTTAACTCTTATAAAGAATGTGAATTAATGGTGAAAGAAAACACCTTATCACCTCCTTATGTTAAGACATCATTATAATATATCTGTACAATCTTCTGTGCTTCATCCACAAAAATGCCCTGGCTGTTTGTTAGGGAGAGTTTTTTTGCTGATGAAAGAGATGTACCTGTCCATAAATCCTTCACATCGCTTACAATCTGGCTGGCAGATATAAAGTCTGGATGGCTAGTAAATTCCTCATGTTGAATGTAGATAAAAACTCAAATGAAGTGGTAAAGCACATAGGGAATACATAAAGCAGGCTCCAATCCTTTTGGGAATTCTTTGGCCATTTGGAATTTGAAATGGTATCATTATTCAATAAATTACCCCATAAATCAAATCTCCTAACTTTGTACGAAATACTGCTGACAAGGGCTCACTTCTCTCTACATTTACCAGCCTAAAGGCCCTGACACACCAAACTGACACCAAAGAACACGTCCCGACGGAACACGACTGTTGTGTCGCCTCACGTCTCCTGCTTCTTGGCCAACAGTCGCACTGGAACACACCGCAAAGACTTTAGCCGACGGCCAAGTAGCACGTACGAACTGCGCATGCGTGAGTGGCAATAACTCTCCTTACCAGCAGGCAGCGGTAGTGTGTATTCGTCATTCTAAAGAGGCAACAACCGGAAGACAGAGAAGAAGAACAGACTGTGATATAAACAAACAACAAATAGCGTGTGCGTTCCATTTTCACTCTCGTCCATCGAAAACATGTCTCGTGCGGTACCGGAGCTATCACCCATTGGAGTGTTGCTTGCGGAAGACATTCTTCGTGCCTTCTTAAAGCGTTTGTTTACGTCCCTCACTTCCGTTTCGCTTCTCATGCACTGATTTGCTAGCTGAACAGCCAATCAGAGTGATTTATTTGGTCCGACTGCCCGACCCGACGCATGGCCGATTCAACATGCGTCTGCCATGAAAGGCCAAATAAGGCGTGTCACGGCCGACGGTGCAGGACACACCAAATTGAGTTTGGGCGACAGGGCACGCTTCGTCGTCCGACTAACGAAAACGGCCGATTTCGGCATGGTGTGTCAGGGCCTTAAGGTCTGTTGATCCGACTTTGTTGACTTACCCCAGGTAAAGGCTGAGTCAGAGGGCAGTATGGTGTTGGCAGATATGATCAAGTTATGCAATTCAAATCATTTATTGTATGTGCTGACATTAAAGTTTTAACGTAGAGCAGGTCTCATTACACCCTGAAATAAAGTAATATAAATGGTCTCCAAGCAAGGGTTAATATAACCTTGACAGGCTGATGCAATTTTATTTTTTTATTCCCTACAAAAAAAAGTCATTCAGAAATGACATGCAGGCCTCAAGCTGTGATTATTTCCTCATTTGTGGGGAAGGAAAAATTGTCAAAAGAAAGAGGAGTTTCAGAGGCTGAAACTGGAGCAGGAGAATATAATCAGAAGATGTACTTTGAAATGTCAGGAGCCCTGTTTGATACATTACCAAACATGCTGGAAGTTCACATCAAAAAAGAACCGGACCAATTACTGCAAGCCACTTGATCTTCGACACTAGCTGGCTGGCAGAATGATAAATACACACACGGCTACACAGCACTTTGCCTTTGCGAATCATCAACTAACAGAATGCTCACGTTTCCTACACAGCTAAATTCATTTATTACCACCGTTAACCCTTTTATTATGAGATAGGAAGGGCAAAGAAAGTCAAGACTTGTGATAAGATGGCTGCCAGAATCAGAATCAGAATACACCATAGAGGGGGAAATGTATGTTGTTACAGCAGAAAAAGAGCAACAGACAGCTTAATGTTACATAATGTTAAATATGTTACATGCATTAAAAAGTATTAAAGTGAAAACATTTACAAATTTAAAATGTTTTATGAAATAATAAAAACAATTAAAAGTTACACAATTTACAAAATACACATCCTGTAACAGTTCTTAGGATTTAGCAGCCAGGTGTATATTGCACAGTTATTAACGGAATGTATATATATATGCACATAGTTGGTTGGTATTTAACAGCAAGGGGTGTATAGTCTGCTGCAGGAAGGAAGGACCTGCGGTATCTCTCCGTGAGAATGTGGGGGTGCAGCAGCCTGTCGCTGAAGGAGCTGCACAATGAGGACAGGGTGTCCTGGAGGGGGTGGGACACAATTGTGTGTAGTACAGTAGATAAGGGTTGTATGTTTTGTACGTTTTTAAAAACAAATAGTAAAAGACATGTGGAAAGACCTGTATTCGGTTTGTGCCTGTCCACATCAAAGGAGACCCAGAGCTAAACCCTGGGGGTGCTCAGAGTGGATTGACAGTAAAATTATACAACAATATGTTTTTCTATTTTAGCAGGACTCGCTTGAAAAAGAGATTTTTAATCTCAATGAGACCTATCCTGGTTAAATAAAGGTAAAATAAAATAAATAAAAATAGCAGGTAGAAATAAGTCACAGAATATTGATGGAGTTAGTTGTGGAATTTGTCAGTAGCGCATCGACATGATAAGTAGACCATTTTACAATAATTGTTGCTGCGTATAAGTAGGAATTCTTCAAAAACAAATTCAGCCTAAATGGAGCAATTCATAAAGTACAAATGGGAACGAATGCTAGTTATCTTATATTAACCCATGGTATTTGGGTCTGTGGGAACCGTTTTTATTATTTAGCTAAAGAAAAAAGTGATATGATAAATTATTTTTTCTGTGAGGAACATATATCATAACACATGTTCAATGGCCATCCACTGTGGGCAAGACACAATAAATAAAGCTTTGCCAGTTTGGGTCCTTATCGCAACTGATCAAGATGGCCAAAAGATTCTCTGCTCAGAGGGCCTTGGAAATTATTCTGGAAGAGAGAGAACCATTTGATGATGAGGAAGATGAAGAGGCTTCAGAATGTGAGGATCCCATTTCTGAGAATTCTGAGTCTGACAGTGACTTTGAAGAAGAGGATGAGATTGAGCATCAGCTAGTTACAAAAAAAATACGAGCCACAGGACCAGCCGGTCAGAGGGCAAAAAAACAAGTAGCACTTTAATTCATTAATGTGGCGTAACAAATGTAAAAGAACAAATATGAACAATATATGTTTATATTGCTTGTAATGAGATGAAGTAAACATCTGTTTAGTATTTTAACATAAAATAGTTTGATTGTGTCGAATTGAAGCCCAAAAAGGCAGCGGGTCCACCAGACCCACGAACACTGGCTGAGTAACTAAAATATGAACACCATACAAGGGTTGAATATGAAGGCATGTTTCATTTTTAATGGAATGGAATTTTTGGGCAGTTTATTGGACATTTGAATGATGTCTCTAAGCGGTCTCAATATTTGTTATCATTTATTTTGATTTGGTTATTTCTAATCTATGACAAAAAGGTATTGTACTTGGGTTTAAACACCAGGAATAACCAAGAAGAAAAACTTTGATGAATGAGTCCCTATTGTTGCTACCTTCTCATGCATGTTCCAGCCCACGACATCAAGGGAACAGATTCAACATTTTTAATTTGACCCTCAATGATGCACACATTTATAGTGAGGAACTTTCTTAACAAGATAACTGTAAGTTCTTAACAAGATAATTGTACAGGGCATACATATTAAACTTACAGAGAAAGTATTATATCGTTTTACCATTGCAGCAGTTATCTGAGGACTTGCCTTCTGTGCAAACAATCCAGAGATTCAGGGGAAAGGCATATTTTTCCCAATATGAGCTTAATTGGTTGCCTGCCAGATACCACAGGCAGTCAAAGAGGGATGTTAAAGTCAGAACTTGGCCCT